>NC_071634.1:0-616177 GCF_014839835.1 Dryobates pubescens
ATTAGATAAAAATTCTGCTGGTTTGATGTTGACACTGCAGTTTCCTCATAAAAATCAAGGTGTTGCTGCAGAAAATGGCCTCACTGATTCTGGAAATCCTGTGCTTTGATTCTGAACTCTACTGGATTGTGGGGGAAAACTTGGTTTCTGCTCGTTTTATGACAATTTAGGCCAGAATCTGCTTGTTTTAGGTTGAAATAGGTGTCATCCCCTGATAATCCAGAACTTTCCGCCGGAAATCGACAGATTGAGTCTGGAAATCCTGTGCTTTGATTCTGAACGCTACTGGATTATCGGGGAAAACTTGGTTTCTGCTCGTTTTCTGACAATTTAGGCCAGAAATCTGCTTGGTTTTGGTTGAAATAGGTGTCATACCCTAATAATCCAGAATTTTCTCTCGGAAATCAACGGATTGAGTCTGTAAATCCGGTCCTTTGATTCTGAACTCTACAGGATTGTGGTGGAAAACTTCGTTTCTGCAGGTTATGTGAGGATTTAGATCTGAAATCTGCTTTTTTTTGTTTGAAATAGGTGTCTTCCTATGATAATCAACAACTTTAATCGGATAATCGACAGATTGAATCAGGAAATCCTGTGCTTTGATTCTGAAGTCTACTGGATTGTGGGGGAAAACTTGGTTTCTGCTAGTTTTTTGAGAATTTAGGCCTGAAATCTGCTTTTTTTTGTTTGAAATAGGTGTCTTCCTATGATAATCAACAACTTTAATCGGATAATCGACAGATTGAATCAGGAAATCCTGTGCTTTGATTCTGAAGTCTACTGGATTGTGGGGGAAAACTTGGTTTCTGCTAGTTTTTTGAGAATTTAGGCCTGAAATCTGCTTTTTTTTGTTTGAAATAGGTGTCTTCCTATGATAATCAACAACTTTAATCGGATAATCGACAGATTGAATCAGGAAATCCTGTGCTTTGATTCTGAAGTCTACTGGATTGTGGGGGAAAACTTGGTTTCTGCTAGTTTTTTGAGAATTTAGGCCTGAAATCTGCTTTTTTTTGTTTGAAATAGGTGTCTTCCTATGATAATCAACAACTTTAATCGGATAATCGACAGATTGAATCAGGAAATCCTGTGCTTTGATTCTGAAGTCTACTGGATTGTGGGGGAAAACTTGGTTTCTGCTAGTTTTTTGAGAATTTAGGCCTGAAATCTGCTTTTTTTTGTTTGAAATAGGTGTCTTCCTATGATAATCAACAACTTTAATCGGATAATCGACAGATTGAATCAGGAAATCCTGTGCTTTGATTCTGAAGTCTACTGGATTGTGGGGGAAAACTTGGTTTCTGCTAGTTTTTTGAGAATTTAGGCCTGAAATCTGCTTTTTTTTGTTTGAAATAGGTGTCTTCCTATGATAATCAACAACTTTAATCGGATAATCGACAGATTGAATCAGGAAATCCTGTGCTTTGATTCTGAAGTCTACTGGATTGTGGGGGAAAACTTGGTTTCTGCTAGTTTTTTGAGAATTTAGGCCTGAAATCTGCTTTTTTTTGTTTGAAATAGGTGTCTTCCTATGATAATCAACAACTTTAATCGGATAATCGACAGATTGAATCAGGAAATCCTGTGCTTTGATTCTGAAGTCTACTGGATTGTGGGGGAAAACTTGGTTTCTGCTAGTTTTTTGAGAATTTAGGCCTGAAATCTGCTTTTTTTTGTTTGAAATAGGTGTCTTCCTATGATAATCAACAACTTTAATCGGATAATCGACAGATTGAATCAGGAAATCCTGTGCTTTGATTCTGAAGTCTACTGGATTGTGGGGGAAAACTTGGTTTCTGCTAGTTTTTTGAGAATTTTGGCCTGAAATCTGCTTTTTTTTGTTTGAAATAGGTGTCTTCCTATGATAATCAACAACTTTAATCGGATAATCGACAGATTGAATCAGGAAATCCTGTGCTTTGATTCTGAAGTCTACTGGATTGTGGGGGAAAACTTGGTTTCTGCTAGTTTTTTGAGAATTTAGGCCTGAAATCTGCTTTTTTTTGTTTGAAATAGGTGTCTTCCTATGATAATCAACAACTTTAATCGGATAATCGACAGATTGAATCAGGAAATCCTGTGCTTTGATTCTGAAGTCTACTGGATTGTGGGGGAAAACTTGGTTTCTGCTAGTTTTTTGAGAATTTAGGCCTGAAATCTGCTTTTTTTTGTTTGAAATAGGTGTCTTCCTATGATAATCAACAACTTTAATCGGATAATCGACAGATTGAATCAGGAAATCCTGTGCTTTGATTCTGAAGTCTACTGGATTGTGGGGGAAAACTTGGTTTCTGCTAGTTTTTTGAGAATTTAGGCCTGAAATCTGCTTTTTTTTGTTTGAAATAGGTGTCTTCCTATGATAATCAACAACTTTAATCGGATAATCGACAGATTGAATCAGGAAATCCTGTGCTTTGATTCTGAAGTCTACTGGATTGTGGGGGAAAACTTGGTTTCTGCTAGTTTTTTGAGAATTTAGGCCTGAAATCTGCTTTTTTTTGTTTGAAATAGGTGTCTTCCTATGATAATCAACAACTTTAATCGGATAATCGACAGATTGAATCAGGAAATCCTGTGCTTTGATTCTGAAGTCTACTGGATTGTGGGGGAAAACTTGGTTTCTGCTAGTTTTTTGAGAATTTAGGCCTGAAATCTGCTTTTTTTTGTTTGAAATAGGTGTCTTCCTATGATAATCAACAACTTTAATTCGTAAATCGACAGATTGAATCAGGAAATCCTGTGCTTTGATTCTGAAGTCTACTGGATTGTGGGGGAAAACTTGGTTTCTGCTAGTTTTTTGAGAATTTAGGCCTGAAATCTGCTTTTTTTTGTTTGAAATAGGTGTCTTCCTATGATAATCAACAACTTTAATCGGATAATCGACAGATTGAATCAGGAAATCCTGTGCTTTGATTCTGAAGTCTACTGGATTGTGGGGGAAAACTTGGTTTCTGCTAGTTTTTTGAGAATTTAGGCCTGAAATCTGCTTTTTTTTGTTTGAAATAGGTGTCTTCCTATGATAATCAACAACTTTAATCGGATAATCGACAGATTGAATCAGGAAATCCTGTGCTTTGATTCTGAAGTCTACTGGATTGTGGGGGAAAACTTGGTTTCTGCTAGTTTTTTGAGAATTTAGGCCTGAAATCTGCTTTTTTTTGTTTGAAATAGGTGTCTTCCTATGATAATCAACAACTTTAATCGGATAATCGACAGATTGAATCAGGAAATCCTGTGCTTTGATTCTGAAGTCTACTGGATTGTGGGGGAAAACTTGGTTTCTGCTAGTTTTTTGAGAATTTAGGCCTGAAATCTGCTTTTTTTTGTTTGAAATAGGTGTCTTCCTATGATAATCAACAACTTTAATCGGATAATCGACAGATTGAATCAGGAAATCCTGTGCTTTGATTCTGAAGTCTACTGGATTGTGGGGGAAAACTTGGTTTCTGCTAGTTTTTTGAGAATTTAGGCCTGAAATCTGCTTTTTTTTGTTTGAAATAGGTGTCTTCCTATGATAATCAACAACTTTAATCGGATAATCGACAGATTGAATCAGGAAATCCTGTGCTTTGATTCTGAAGTCTACTGGATTGTGGGGGAAAACTTGGTTTCTGCTAGTTTTTTGAGAATTTAGGCCTGAAATCTGCTTTTTTTTGTTTGAAATAGGTGTCTTCCTATGATAATCAACAACTTTAATCGGATAATCGACAGATTGAATCAGGAAATCCTGTGCTTTGATTCTGAAGTCTACTGGATTGTGGGGGAAAACTTGGTTTCTGCTAGTTTTTTGAGAATTTAGGCCTGAAATCTGCTTTTTTTTGTTTGAAATAGGTGTCTTCCTATGATAATCAACAACTTTAATCGGATAATCGACAGATTGAATCAGGAAATCCTGTGCTTTGATTCTGAAGTCTACTGGATTGTGGGGGAAAACTTGGTTTCTGCTAGTTTTTTGAGAATTTAGGCCTGAAATCTGCTTTTTTTTGTTTGAAATAGGTGTCTTCCTATGATAATCAACAACTTTAATCGGATAATCGACAGATTGAATCAGGAAATCCTGTGCTTTGATTCTGAAGTCTACTGGATTGTGGGGGAAAACTTGGTTTCTGCTAGTTTTTTGAGAATTTTGGCCTGAAATCTGCTTTTTTTTGTTTGAAATAGGTGTCTTCCTATGATAATCAACAACTTTAATCGGATAATCGACAGATTGAATCAGGAAATCCTGTGCTTTGATTCTGAAGTCTACTGGATTGTGGGGGAAAACTTGGTTTCTGCTAGTTTTTTGAGAATTTAGGCCTGAAATCTGCTTTTTTTTGTTTGAAATAGGTGTCTTCCTATGATAATCAACAACTTTAATCGGATAATCGACAGATTGAATCAGGAAATCCTGTGCTTTGATTCTGAAGTCTACTGGATTGTGGGGGAAAACTTGGTTTCTGCTAGTTTTTTGAGAATTTAGGCCTGAAATCTGCTTTTTTTTGTTTGAAATAGGTGTCTTCCTATGATAATCAACAACTTTAATCGGATAATCGACAGATTGAATCAGGAAATCCTGTGCTTTGATTCTGAAGTCTACTGGATTGTGGGGGAAAACTTGGTTTCTGCTAGTTTTTTGAGAATTTAGGCCTGAAATCTGCTTTTTTTTGTTTGAAATAGGTGTCTTCCTATGATAATCAACAACTTTAATCGGATAATCGACAGATTGAATCAGGAAATCCTGTGCTTTGATTCTGAAGTCTACTGGATTGTGGGGGAAAACTTGGTTTCTGCTAGTTTTTTGAGAATTTAGGCCTGAAATCTGCTTTTTTTTGTTTGAAATAGGTGTCTTCCTATGATAATCAACAACTTTAATCGGATAATCGACAGATTGAATCAGGAAATCCTGTGCTTTGATTCTGAAGTCTACTGGATTGTGGGGGAAAACTTGGTTTCTGCTAGTTTTTTGAGAATTTAGGCCTGAAATCTGCTTTTTTTTGTTTGAAATAGGTGTCTTCCTATGATAATCAACAACTTTAATCGGATAATCGACAGATTGAATCAGGAAATCCTGTGCTTTGATTCTGAAGTCTACTGGATTGTGGGGGAAAACTTGGTTTCTGCTAGTTTTTTGAGAATTTAGGCCTGAAATCTGCTTTTTTTTGTTTGAAATAGGTGTCTTCCTATGATAATCAACAACTTTAATCGGATAATCGACAGATTGAATCAGGAAATCCTGTGCTTTGATTCTGAAGTCTACTGGATTGTGGGGGAAAACTTGGTTTCTGCTAGTTTTTTGAGAATTTAGGCCTGAAATCTGCTTTTTTTTGTTTGAAATAGGTGTCTTCCTATGATAATCAACAACTTTAATCGGATAATCGACAGATTGAATCAGGAAATCCTGTGCTTTGATTCTGAAGTCTACTGGATTGTGGGGGAAAACTTGGTTTCTGCTAGTTTTTTGAGAATTTAGGCCTGAAATCTGCTTTTTTTTGTTTGAAATAGGTGTCTTCCTATGATAATCAACAACTTTAATCGGATAATCGACAGATTGAATCAGGAAATCCTGTGCTTTGATTCTGAAGTCTACTGGATTGTGGGGGAAAACTTGGTTTCTGCTAGTTTTTTGAGAATTTAGGCCTGAAATCTGCTTTTTTTTGTTTGAAATAGGTGTCTTCCTATGATAATCAACAACTTTAATCGGATAATCGACAGATTGAATCAGGAAATCCTGTGCTTTGATTCTGAAGTCTACTGGATTGTGGGGGAAAACTTGGTTTCTGCTAGTTTTTTGAGAATTTAGGCCTGAAATCTGCTTTTTTTTGTTTGAAATAGGTGTCTTCCTATGATAATCAACAACTTTAATCGGATAATCGACAGATTGAATCAGGAAATCCTGTGCTTTGATTCTGAAGTCTACTGGATTGTGGGGGAAAACTTGGTTTCTGCTAGTTTTTTGAGAATTTAGGCCTGAAATCTGCTTTTTTTTGTTTGAAATAGGTGTCTTCCTATGATAATCAACAACTTTAATCGGATAATCGACAGATTGAATCAGGAAATCCTGTGCTTTGATTCTGAAGTCTACTGGATTGTGGGGGAAAACTTGGTTTCTGCTAGTTTTTTGAGAATTTAGGCCTGAAATCTGCTTTTTTTTGTTTGAAATAGGTGTCTTCCTATGATAATCAACAACTTTAATCGGATAATCGACAGATTGAATCAGGAAATCCTGTGCTTTGATTCTGAAGTCTACTGGATTGTGGGGGAAAACTTGGTTTCTGCTAGTTTTTTGAGAATTTAGGCCTGAAATCTGCTTTTTTTTGTTTGAAATAGGTGTCTTCCTATGATAATCAACAACTTTAATCGGATAATCGACAGATTGAATCAGGAAATCCTGTGCTTTGATTCTGAAGTCTACTGGATTGTGGGGGAAAACTTGGTTTCTGCTAGTTTTTTGAGAATTTAGGCCTGAAATCTGCTTTTTTTTGTTTGAAATAGGTGTCTTCCTATGATAATCAACAACTTTAATCGGATAATCGACAGATTGAATCAGGAAATCCTGTGCTTTGATTCTGAAGTCTACTGGATTGTGGGGGAAAACTTGGTTTCTGCTAGTTTTTTGAGAATTTAGGCCTGAAATCTGCTTTTTTTTGTTTGAAATAGGTGTCTTCCTATGATAATCAACAACTTTAATCGGATAATCGACAGATTGAATCAGGAAATCCTGTGCTTTGATTCTGAAGTCTACTGGATTGTGGGGGAAAACTTGGTTTCTGCTAGTTTTTTGAGAATTTAGGCCTGAAATCTGCTTTTTTTTGTTTGAAATAGGTGTCTTCCTATGATAATCAACAACTTTAATCGGATAATCGACAGATTGAATCAGGAAATCCTGTGCTTTGATTCTGAAGTCTACTGGATTGTGGGGGAAAACTTGGTTTCTGCTAGTTTTTTGAGAATTTAGGCCTGAAATCTGCTTTTTTTTGTTTGAAATAGGTGTCTTCCTATGATAATCAACAAATATAATCGGATAATCGACAGATTGAATCAGGAAATCCTGTGCTTTGATTCAGAAGTCTACTGGATTGTGGGGGAAAACTTGGTTTCTGCTAGTTTTTTGAGAATTTAGGCCTGAAATCTTCTTTTTTTTGTTTGAAATAGGTGTCTTCCTATGATAATCAACAACTTTAATCGGATAATCGACAGATTGAATCAGGAAATCCTGTGCTTTGATTCTGAAGTCTACTGGATTGTGGGGGAAAACTTGGTTTCTGCTAGTTTTTTGAGAATTTAGGCCTGAAATCTGCTTTTTTTTGTTTGAAATAGGTGTCTTCCTATGATAATCAACAACTTTAATCGGATAATCGACAGATTGAATCAGGAAATCCTGTGCTTTGATTCTGAAGTCTACTGGATTGTGGGGGAAAACTTGGTTTCTGCTATTTTTTTTGAGAATTTAGGCCTGAAATCTGCTTTTTTTTGTTTGAAATAGGTGTCTTCCTATGATAATCAACAACTTTAATCGGATAATCGACAGATTGAATCAGGAAATCCTGTGCTTTGATTCTGAAGTCTACTGGATTGTGGGGGAAAACTTGGTTTCTGCTAGTTTTTTGAGAATTTAGGCCTGAAATCTGCTTTTTTTTGTTTGAAATAGGTGTCTTCCTATGATAATCAACAACTTTAATCGGATAATCGACAGATTGAATCAGGAAATCCTGTGCTTTGATTCTGAAGTCTACTGGATTGTGGGGGAAAACTTGGTTTCTGCTAGTTTTTTGAGAATTT
The DNA here is from genome assembly GCF_014839835.1 of Dryobates pubescens. Taxonomy (NCBI): domain Eukaryota; kingdom Metazoa; phylum Chordata; class Aves; order Piciformes; family Picidae; genus Dryobates; species Dryobates pubescens. Next base: position 7,759 of record NC_071634.1, read on the forward strand.
AGGCCTGAAATCTGCTTTTTTTTGTTTGAAATAGGTGTCTTCCTATGATAATCAACAACTTTAATCGGATAATCGACAGATTGAATCAGGAAATCCTGTGCTTTGATTCTGAAGTCTACTGGATTGTGGGGGAAAACTTGGTTTCTGCTAGTTTTTTGAGAATTTAGGCCTGAAATCTGCTTTTTTTTGTTTGAAATAGGTGTCTTCCTATGATAATCAACAACTTTAATCGGATAATCGACAGATTGAATCAGGAAATCCTGTGCTTTGATTCTGAAGTCTACTGGATTGTGGGGGAAAACTTGGTTTCTGCTAGTTTTTTGAGAATTTAGGCCTGAAATCTGCTTTTTTTTGTTTGAAATAGGTGTCTTCCTATGATAATCAACAACTTTAATCGGATAATCAACAGATTGAATCAGGAAATCCTGTGCTTTGATTCTGAAGTCTACTGGATTGTGGGGGAAAACTTGGTTTCTGCTAGTTTTTTGAGAATTTAGGCCTGAAATCTGCTTTTTTTTGTTTGAAATAGGTGTCTTCCTATGATAATCAACAACTTTAATCGGATAATCGACAGATTGAATCAGGAAATCCTGTGCTTTGATTCTGAAGTCTACTGGATTGTGGGGGAAAACTTGGTTTCTGCTAGTTTTTTGAGAATTTAGGCCTGAAATCTGCTTTTTTTTGTTTGAAATAGGTGTCTTCCTATGATAATCAACAACTTTAATCGGATAATCGACAGATTGAATCAGGAAATCCTGTGCTTTGATTCTGAAGTCTACTGGATTGTGGGGGAAAACTTGGTTTCTGCTAGTTTTTTGAGAATTTAGGCCTGAAATCTGCTTTTTTTTGTTTGAAATAGGTGTCTTCCTATGATAATCAACAACTTTAATCGGATAATCGACAGATTGAATCAGGAAATCCTGTGCTTTGATTCTGAAGTCTACTGGATTGTGGGGGAAAACTTGGTTTCTGCTAGTTTTTTGAGAATTTAGGCCTGAAATCTGCTTTTTTTTGTTTGAAATAGGTGTCTTCCTATGATAATCAACAACTTTAATCGGATAATCGACAGATTGAATCAGGAAATCCTGTGCTTTGATTCTGAAGTCTACTGGATTGTGGGGGAAAACTTGGTTTCTGCTAGTTTTTTGAGAATTTAGGCCTGAAATCTGCTTTTTTTTGTTTGAAATAGGTGTCTTCCTATGATAATCAACAACTTTAATCGGATAATCGACAGATTGAATCAGGAAATCCTGTGCTTTGATTCTGAAGTCTACTGGATTGTGGGGGAAAACTTGGTTTCTGCTAGTTTTTTGAGAATTTAGGCCTGAAATCTGCTTTTTTTTGTTTGAAATAGGTGTCTTCCTATGATAATCAACAACTTTAATCGGATAATCGACAGATTGAATCAGGAAATCCTGTGCTTTGATTCTGAAGTCTACTGGATTGTGGGGGAAAACTTGGTTTCTGCTAGTTTTTTGAGAATTTAGGCCTGAAATCTGCTTTTTTTTGTTTGAAATAGGTGTCTTCCTATGATAATCAACAACTTTAATCGGATAATCGACAGATTGAATCAGGAAATCCTGTGCTTTGATTCTGAAGTCTACTGGATTGTGGGGGAAAACTTGGTTTCTGCTAGTTTTTTGAGAATTTAGGCCTGAAATCTGCTTTTTTTTGTTTGAAATAGGTGTCTTCCTATGATAATCAACAACTTTAATCGGATAATCGACAGATTGAATCAGGAAATCCTGTGCTTTGATTCTGAAGTCTACTGGATTGTGGGGGAAAACTTGGTTTCTGCTAGTTTTTTGAGAATTTAGGCCTGAAATCTGCTTTTTTTTGTTTGAAATAGGTGTCTTCCTATGATAATCAACAACTTTAATCGGATAATCGACAGATTGAATCAGGAAATCCTGTGCTTTGATTCTGAAGTCTACTGGATTGTGGGGGAAAACTTGGTTTCTGCTAGTTTTTTGAGAATTTAGGCCTGAAATCTGCTTTTTTTTGTTTGAAATAGGTGTCTTCCTATGATAATCAACAACTTTAATCGGATAATCGACAGATTGAATCAGGAAATCCTGTGCTTTGATTCTGAAGTCTACTGGATTGTGGGGGAAAACTTGGTTTCTGCTAGTTTTTTGAGAATTTAGGCCTGAAATCTGCTTTTTTTTGTTTGAAATAGGTGTCTTCCTATGATAATCAACAACTTTAATCGGATAATCGACAGATTGAATCAGGAAATCCTGTGCTTTGATTCTGAAGTCTACTGGATTGTGGGGGAAAACTTGGTTTCTGCTAGTTTTTTGAGAATTTAGGCCTGAAATCTGCTTTTTTTTGTTTGAAATAGGTGTCTTCCTATGATAATCAACAACTTTAATCGGATAATCGACAGATTGAATCAGGAAATCCTGTGCTTTGATTCTGAAGTCTACTGGATTGTGGGGGAAAACTTGGTTTCTGCTAGTTTTTTGAGAATTTAGGCCTGAAATCTGCTTTTTTTTGTTTGAAATAGGTGTCTTCCTATGATAATCAACAACTTTAATCGGATAATCGACAGATTGAATCAGGAAATCCTGTGCTTTGATTCTGAAGTCTACTGGATTGTGGGGGAAAACTTGGTTTCTGCTAGTTTTTTGAGAATTTAGGCCTGAAATCTGCTTTTTTTTGTTTGAAATAGGTGTCTTCCTATGATAATCAACAACTTTAATCGGATAATCGACAGATTGAATCAGGAAATCCTGTGCTTTGATTCTGAAGTCTACTGGATTGTGGGGGAAAACTTGGTTTCTGCTAGTTTTTTGAGAATTTAGGCCTGAAATCTGCTTTTTTTTGTTTGAAATAGGTGTCTTCCTATGATAATCAACAACTTTAATCGGATAATCGACAGATTGAATCAGGAAATCCTGTGCTTTGATTCTGAAGTCTACTGGATTGTGGGGGAAAACTTGGTTTCTGCTAGTTTTTTGAGAATTTAGGCCTGAAATCTGCTTTTTTTTGTTTGAAATAGGTGTCTTCCTATGATAATCAACAACTTTAATCGGATAATCGACAGATTGAATCAGGAAATCCTGTGCTTTGATTCTGAAGTCTACTGGATTGTGGGGGAAAACTTGGTTTCTGCTAGTTTTTTGAGAATTTAGGCCTGAAATCTGCTTTTTTTTGTTTGAAATAGGTGTCTTCCTATGATAATCAACAACTTTAATCGGATAATCGACAGATTGAATCAGGAAATCCTGTGCTTTGATTCTGAAGTCTACTGGATTGTGGGGGAAAACTTGGTTTCTGCTAGTTTTTTGAGAATTTAGGCCTGAAATCTGCTTTTTTTTGTTTGAAATAGGTGTCTTCCTATGATAATCAACAACTTTAATCGGATAATCGACAGATTGAATCAGGAAATCCTGTGCTTTGATTCTGAAGTCTACTGGATTGTGGGGGAAAACTTGGTTTCTGCTAGTTTTTTGAGAATTTAGGCCTGAAATCTGCTTTTTTTTGTTTGAAATAGGTGTCTTCCTATGATAATCAACAACTTTAATCGGATAATCGACAGATTGAATCAGGAAATCCTGTGCTTTGATTCTGAAGTCTACTGGATTGTGGGGGAAAACTTGGTTTCTGCTAGTTTTTTGAGAATTTAGGCCTGAAATCTGCTTTTTTTTGTTTGAAATAGGTGTCTTCCTATGATAATCAACAACTTTAATCGGATAATCGACAGATTGAATCAGGAAATCCTGTGCTTTGATTCTGAAGTCTACTGGATTGTGGGGGAAAACTTGGTTTCTGCTAGTTTTTTGAGAATTTAGGCCTGAAATCTGCTTTTTTTTGTTTGAAATAGGTGTCTTCCTATGATAATCAACAACTTTAATCGGATAATCGACAGATTGAATCAGGAAATCCTGTGCTTTGATTCTGAAGTCTACTGGATTGTGGGGGAAAACTTGGTTTCTGCTAGTTTTTTGAGAATTTAGGCCTGAAATCTGCTTTTTTTTGTTTGAAATAGGTGTCTTCCTATGATAATCAACAACTTTAATCGGATAATCGACAGATTGAATCAGGAAATCCTGTGCTTTGATTCTGAAGTCTACTGGATTGTGGGGGAAAACTTGGTTTCTGCTAGTTTTTTGAGAATTTAGGCCTGAAATCTGCTTTTTTTTGTTTGAAATAGGTGTCTTCCTATGATAATCAACAACTTTAATCGGATAATCGACAGATTGAATCAGGAAATCCTGTGCTTTGATTCTGAAGTCTACTGGATTGTGGGGGAAAACTTGGTTTCTGCTAGTTTTTTGAGAATTTAGGCCTGAAATCTGCTTTTTTTTGTTTGAAATAGGTGTCTTCCTATGATAATCAACAACTTTAATCGGATAATCGACAGATTGAATCAGGAAATCCTGTGCTTTGATTCTGAAGTCTACTGGATTGTGGGGGAAAACTTGGTTTCTGCTAGTTTTTTGAGAATTTAGGCCTGAAATCTGCTTTTTTTTGTTTGAAATAGGTGTCTTCCTATGATAATCAACAACTTTAATCGGATAATCGACAGATTGAATCAGGAAATCCTGTGCTTTGATTCTGAAGTCTACTGGATTGTGGGGGAAAACTTGGTTTCTGCTAGTTTTTTGAGAATTTAGGCCTGAAATCTGCTTTTTTTTGTTTGAAATAGGTGTCTTCCTATGATAATCAACAACTTTAATCGGATAATCGACAGATTGAATCAGGAAATCCTGTGCTTTGATTCTGAAGTCTACTGGATTGTGGGGGAAAACTTGGTTTCTGCTAGTTTTTTGAGAATTTAGGCCTGAAATCTGCTTTTTTTTGTTTGAAATATGTGTCTTCCTATGATAATCAACAACTTTAATCGGATAATCGACAGATTGAATCAGGAAATCCTGTGCTTTGATTCTGAAGTCTACTGGATTGTGGGGGAAAACTTGGTTTCTGCTAGTTTTTTGAGAATTTAGGCCTGAAATCTGCTTTTTTTTGTTTGAAATAGGTGTCTTCCTATGATAATCAACAACTTTAATCGGATAATCGACAGATTGAATCAGGAAATCCTGTGCTTTGATTCTGAAGTCTACTGGATTGTGGGGGAAAACTTGGTTTCTGCTAGTTTTTTGAGAATTTAGGCCTGAAATCTGCTTTTTTTTGTTTGAAATAGGTGTCTTCCTATGATAATCAACAACTTTAATCGGATAATCGACAGATTGAATCAGGAAATCCTGTGCTTTGATTCTGAAGTCTACTGGATTGTGGGGGAAAACTTGGTTTCTGCTAGTTTTTTGAGAATTTAGGCCTGAAATCTGCTTTTTTTTGTTTGAAATAGGTGTCTTCCTATGATAATCAACAACTTTAATCGGATAATCGACAGATTGAATCAGGAAATCCTGTGCTTTGATTCTGAAGTCTACTGGATTGTGGGGGAAAACTTGGTTTCTGCTAGTTTTTTGAGAATTTAGGCCTGAAATCTGCTTTTTTTTGTTTGAAATAGGTGTCTTCCTATGATAATCAACAACTTTAATCGGATAATCGACAGATTGAATCAGGAAATCCTGTGCTTTGATTCTGAAGTCTACTGGATTGTGGGGGAAAACTTGGTTTCTGCTAGTTTTTTGAGAATTTAGGCCTGAAATCTGCTTTTTTTTGTTTGAAATAGGTGTCTTCCTATGATAATCAACAACTTTAATCGGATAATCGACAGATTGAATCAGGAAATCCTGTGCTTTGATTCTGAAGTCTACTGGATTGTGGGGGAAAACTTGGTTTCTGCTAGTTTTTTGAGAATTTAGGCCTGAAATCTGCTTTTTTTTGTTTGAAATAGGTGTCTTCCTATGATAATCAACAACTTTAATCGGATAATCGACAGATTGAATCAGGAAATCCTGTGCTTTGATTCTGAAGTCTACTGGATTGTGGGGGAAAACTTGGTTTCTGCTAGTTTTTTGAGAATTTAGGCCTGAAATCTGCTTTTTTTTGTTTGAAATAGGTGTCTTCCTATGATAATCAACAACTTTAATCGGATAATCGACAGATTGAATCAGGAAATCCTGTGCTTTGATTCTGAAGTCTACTGGATTGTGGGGGAAAACTTGGTTTCTGCTAGTTTTTTGAGAATTTAGGCCTGAAATCTGCTTTTTTTTGTTTGAAATAGGTGTCTTCCTATGATAATCAACAACTTTAATCGGATAATCGACAGATTGAATCAGGAAATCCTGTGCTTTGATTCTGAAGTCTACTGGATTGTGGGGGAAAACTTGGTTTCTGCTAGTTTTTTGAGAATTTAGGCCTGAAATCTGCTTTTTTTTGTTTGAAATAGGTGTCTTCCTATGATAATCAACAACTTTAATCGGATAATCGACAGATTGAATCAGGAAATCCTGTGCTTTGATTCTGAAGTCTACTGGATTGTGGGGGAAAACTTGGTTTCTGCTAGTTTTTTGAGAATTTAGGCCTGAAATCTGCTTTTTTTTGTTTGAAATAGGTGTCTTCCTATGATAATCAACAACTTTAATCGGATAATCGACAGATTGAATCAGGAAATCCTGTGCTTTGATTCTGAAGTCTACTGGATTGTGGGGGAAAACTTGGTTTCTGCTAGTTTTTTGAGAATTTAGGCCTGAAATCTGCTTTTTTTTGTTTGAAATATGTGTCTTCCTATGATAATAAACAACTTTAATCGGATAATCGACAGATTGAATCAGGAAATCCTGTGCTTTGATTCTGAAGTCTACTGGATTGTGGGGGAAAACTTGGTTTCTGCTAGTTTTTTGAGAATTTAGGCCTGAAATCTGCTTTTTTTTGTTTGAAATAGGTGTCTTCCTATGATAATCAACAACTTTAATCGGATAATCGACAGATTGAATCAGGAAATCCTGTGCTTTGATTCTGAAGTCTACTGGATTGTGGGGGAAAACTTGGTTTCTGCTAGTTTTTTGAGAATTTAGGCCTGAAATCTGCTTTTTTTTGTTTGAAATAGGTGTCTTCCTATGATAATCAACAACTTTAATCGGATAATCGACAGATTGAATCAGGAAATCCTGTGCTTTGATTCTGAAGTCTACTGGATTGTGGGGGAAAACTTGGTTTCTGCTAGTTTTTTGAGAATTTAGGCCTGAAATCTGCTTTTTTTTGTTTGAAATAGGTGTCTTCCTATGATAATCAACAACTTTAATCGGATAATCGACAGATTGAATCAGGAAATCCTGTGCTTTGATTCTGAAGTCTACTGGATTGTGGGGGAAAACTTGGTTTCTGCTAGTTTTTTGAGAATTTAGGCCTGAAATCTGCTTTTTTTTTGTTTGAAATAGGTGTCTTCCTATGATAATCAACAACTTTAATCGGATAATCGACAGATTGAATCAGGAAATCCTGTGCTTTGATTCTGAAGTCTACTGGATTGTGGGGGAAAACTTGGTTTCTGCTAGTTTTTTGAGAATTTAGGCCTGAAATCTGCTTTTTTTTGTTTGAAATAGGTGTCTTCCTATGATAATCAACAACTTTAATCGGATAATCGACAGATTGAATCAGGAAATCCTGTGCTTTGATTCTGAAGTCTACTGGATTGTGGGGGAAAACTTGGTTTCTGCTAGTTTTTTGAGAATTTAGGCCTGAAATCTGCTTTTTTTTGTTTGAAATAGGTGTCTTCCTATGATAATCAACAACTTTAATCGGATAATCGACAGATTGAATCAGGAAATCCTGTGCTTTGATTCTGAAGTCTACTGGATTGTGGGGGAAAACTTGGTTTCTGCTAGTTTTTTGAGAATTTAGGCCTGAAATCTGCTTTTTTTTGTTTGAAATAGGTGTCTTCCTATGATAATCAACAACTTTAATCGGATAATCGACAGATTGAATCAGGAAATCCTGTGCTTTGATTCTGAAGTCTACTGGATTGTGGGGGAAAACTTGGTTTCTGCTAGTTTTTTGAGAATTTAGGCCTGAAATCTGCTTTTTTTTGTTTGAAATAGGTGTCTTCCTATGATAATCAACAACTTTAATCGGATAATCGACAGATTGAATCAGGAAATCCTGTGCTTTGATTCTGAAGTCTACTGGATTGTGGGGGAAAACTTGGTTTCTGCTAGTTTTTTGAGAATTTAGGCCTGAAATCTGCTTTTTTTTGTTTGAAATAGGTGTCTTCCTATGATAATCAACAACTTTAATCGGATAATCGACAGATTGAATCAGGAAATCCTGTGCTTTGATTCTGAAGTCTACTGGATTGTGGGGGAAAACTTGGTTTCTGCTAGTTTTTTGAGAATTTAGGCCTGAAATCTGCTTTTTTTTGTTTGAAATAGGTGTCTTCCTATGATAATCAACAACTTTAATCGGATAATCGACAGATTGAATCAGGAAATCCTGTGCTTTGATTCTGAAGTCTACTGGATTGTGGGGGAAAACTTGGTTTCTGCTAGTTTTTTGAGAATTTAGGCCTGAAATCTGCTTTTTTTTGTTTGAAATAGGTGTCTTCCTATGATAATCAACAACTTTAATCGGATAATCGACAGATTGAATCAGGAAATCCTGTGCTTTGATTCTGAAGTCTACTGGATTGTGGGGGAAAACTTGGTTTCTGCTAGTTTTTTGAGAATTTAGGCCTGAAATCTGCTTTTTTTTGTTTGAAATAGGTGTCTTCCTATGATAATCAACAACTTTAATCGGATAATCGACAGATTGAATCAGGAAATCCTGTGCTTTGATTCTGAAGTCTACTGGATTGTGGGGGAAAACTTGGTTTCTGCTAGTTTTTTGAGAATTTAGGCCTGAAATCTGCTTTTTTTTGTTTGAAATAGGTGTCTTCCTATGATAATCAACAACTTTAATCGGATAATCGACAGATTGAATCAGGAAATCCTGTGCTTTGATTCTGAAGTCTACTGGATTGTGGGGGAAAACTTGGTTTCTGCTAGTTTTTTGAGAATTTAGGCCTGAAATCTGCTTTTTTTTGTTTGAAATAGGTGTCTTCCTATGATAATCAACAACTTTAATCGGATAATCGACAGATTGAATCAGGAAATCCTGTGCTTTGATTCTGAAGTCTACTGGATTGTGGGGGAAAACTTGGTTTCTGCTAGTTTTTTGAGAATTTAGGCCTGAAATCTGCTTTTTTTTGTTTGAAATAGGTGTCTTCCTATGATAATCAACAACTTTAATCGGATAATCGACAGATTGAATCAGGAAATCCTGTGCTTTGATTCTGAAGTCTACTGGATTGTGGGGGAAAACTTGGTTTCTGCTAGTTTTTTGAGAATTTAGGCCTGAAATCTGCTTTTTTTTGTTTGAAATAGGTGTCTTCCTATGATAATCAACAACTTTAATCGGATAATCGACAGATTGAATCAGGAAATCCTGTGCTTTGATTCTGAAGTCTACTGGATTGTGGGGGAAAACTTGGTTTCTGCTAGTTTTTTGAGAATTTAGGCCTGAAATCTGCTTTTTTTTGTTTGAAATAGGTGTCTTCCTATGATAATCAACAACTTTAATCGGATAATCGACAGATTGAATCAGGAAATCCTGTGCTTTGATTCTGAAGTCTACTGGATTGTGGGGGAAAACTTGGTTTCTGCTAGTTTTTTGAGAATTTAGGCCTGAAATCTGCTTTTTTTTGTTTGAAATAGGTGTCTTCCTATGATAATCAACAACTTTAATCGGATAATCGACAGATTGAATCAGGAAATCCTGTGCTTTGATTCTGAAGTCTACTGGATTGTGGGGGAAAACTTGGTTTCTGCTAGTTTTTTGAGAATTTAGGCCTGAAATCTGCTTTTTTTTGTTTGAAATAGGTGTCTTCCTATGATAATCAACAACTTTAATCGGATAATCGACAGATTGAATCAGGAAATCCTGTGCTTTGATTCTGAAGTCTACTGGATTGTGGGGGAAAACTTGGTTTCTGCTAGTTTTTTGAGAATTTAGGCCTGAAATCTGCTTTTTTTTGTTTGAAATAGGTGTCTTCCTATGATAATCAACAACTTTAATCGGATAATCGACAGATTGAATCAGGAAATCCTGTGCTTTGATTCTGAAGTCTACTGGATTGTGGGGGAAAACTTGGTTTCTGCTAGTTTTTTGAGAATTTAGGCCTGAAATCTGCTTTTTTTTGTTTGAAATAGGTGTCTTCCTATGATAATCAACAACTTTAATCGGATAATCGACAGATTGAATCAGGAAATCCTGTGCTTTGATTCTGAAGTCTACTGGATTGTGGGGGAAAACTTGGTTTCTGCTAGTTTTTTGAGAATTTAGGCCTGAAATCTGCTTTTTTTTGTTTGAAATAGGTGTCTTCCTATGATAATCAACAACTTTAATCGGATAATCGACAGATTGAATCAGGAAATCCTGTGCTTTGATTCTGAAGTCTACTGGATTGTGGGGGAAAACTTGGTTTCTGCTAGTTTTTTGAGAATTTAGGCCTGAAATCTGCTTTTTTTTGTTTGAAATAGGTGTCTTCCTATGATAATCAACAACTTTAATCGGATAATCGACAGATTGAATCAGGAAATCCTGTGCTTTGATTCTGAAGTCTACTGGATTGTGGGGGAAAACTTGGTTTCTGCTAGTTTTTTGAGAATTTAGGCCTGAAATCTGCTTTTTTTTGTTTGAAATAGGTGTCTTCCTATGATAATCAACAACTTTAATCGGATAATCGACAGATTGAATCAGGAAATCCTGTGCTTTGATTCTGAAGTCTACTGGATTGTGGGGGAAAACTTGGTTTCTGCTAGTTTTTTGAGAATTTAGGCCTGAAATCTGCTTTTTTTTGTTTGAAATAGGTGTCTTCCTATGATAATCAACAACTTTAATCTGTAAATCGACAGATTGAATCAGGAAATCCTGTGCTTTGATTCTGAAGTCTACTGGATTGTGGGGGAAAACTTGGTTTCTGCTAGTTTTTTGAGAATTTAGGCCTGAAATCTGCTTTTTTTTGTTTGAAATAGGTGTCTTCCTATGATAATCAACAACTTTAATCGGATAATCGACAGATTGAATCAGGAAATCCTGTGCTTTGATTCTGAAGTCTACTGGATTGTGGGGGAAAACTTGGTTTCTGCTAGTTTTTTGAGAATTTAGGCCTGAAATCTGCTTTTTTTTGTTTGAAATAGGTGTCTTCCTATGATAATCAACAACTTTAATCGGATAATCGACAGATTGAATCAGGAAATCCTGTGCTTTGATTCTGAAGTCTACTGGATTGTGGGGGAAAACTTGGTTTCTGCTAGTTTTTTGAGAATTTAGGCCTGAAATCTGCTTTTTTTTGTTTGAAATAGGTGTCTTCCTATGATAATCAACAACTTTAATCGGATAATCGACAGATTGAATCAGGAAATCCTGTGCTTTGATTCTGAAGTCTACTGGATTGTGGGGGAAAACTTGGTTTCTGCTAGTTTTTTGAGAATTTAGGCCTGAAATCTGCTTTTTTTTGTTTGAAATAGGTGTCTTCCTATGATAATCAACAACTTTAATCGGATAATCGACAGATTGAATCAGGAAATCCTGTGCTTTGATTCTGAAGTCTACTGGATTGTGGGGGAAAACTTGGTTTCTGCTAGTTTTTTGAGAATTTAGGCCTGAAATCTGCTTTTTTTTGTTTGAAATAGGTGTCTTCCTATGATAATCAACAACTTTAATCGGATAATCGACAGATTGAATCAGGAAATCCTGTGCTTTGATTCTGAAGTCTACTGGATTGTGGGGGAAAACTTGGTTTCTGCTAGTTTTTTGAGAATTTAGGCCTGAAATCTGCTTTTTTTTGTTTGAAATAGGTGTCTTCCTATGATAATCAACAACTTTAATCGGATAATCGACAGATTGAATCAGGAAATCCTGTGCTTTGATTCTGAAGTCTACTGGATTGTGGGGGAAAACTTGGTTTCTGCTAGTTTTTTGAGAATTTAGGCCTGAAATCTGCTTTTTTTTGTTTGAAATAGGTGTCTTCCTATGATAATCAACAACTTTAATCGGATAATCGACAGATTGAATCAGGAAATCCTGTGCTTTGATTCTGAAGTCTACTGGATTGTGGGGGAAAACTTGGTTTCTGCTAGTTTTTTGAGAATTTAGGCCTGAAATCTGCTTTTTTTTGTTTGAAATAGGTGTCTTCCTATGATAATCAACAACTTTAATCGGATAATCGACAGATTGAATCAGGAAATCCTGTGCTTTGATTCTGAAGTCTACTGGATTGTGGGGGAAAACTTGGTTTCTGCTAGTTTTTTGAGAATTTAGGCCTGAAATCTGCTTTTTTTTGTTTGAAATAGGTGTCTTCCTATGATAATCAACAACTTTAATCGGATAATCGACAGATTGAATCAGGAAATCCTGTGCTTTGATTCTGAAGTCTACTGGATTGTGGGGGAAAACTTGGTTTCTGCTAGTTTTTTGAGAATTTAGGCCTGAAATCTGCTTTTTTTTGTTTGAAATAGGTGTCTTCCTATGATAATCAACAACTTTAATCGGATAATCGACAGATTGAATCAGGAAATCCTGTGCTTTGATTCTGAAGTCTACTGGATTGTGGGGGAAAACTTGGTTTCTGCTAGTTTTTTGAGAATTTAGGCCTGAAATCTGCTTTTTTTTGTTTGAAATAGGTGTCTTCCTATGATAATCAACAACTTTCCTTCGTAAATCGACAGATTGAATCAGGAAATCCTGTGCTTTGATTCTGAAGTCTACTGGATTGTGGGGGAAAACTTGGTTTCTGCTAGTTTTTTGAGAATTTAGGCCTGAAATCTGCTTTTTTTTGTTTGAAATAGGTGTCTTCCTATGATAATCAACAACTTTAATCGGATAATCGACAGATTGAATCAGGAAATCCTGTGCTTTGATTCTGAAGTCTACTGGATTGTGGGGGAAAACTTGGTTTCTGCTAGTTTTTTGAGAATTTAGGCCTGAAATCTGCTTTTTTTTGTTTGAAATAGGTGTCTTCCTATGATAATCAACAACTTTAATCGGATAATCGACAGATTGAATCAGGAAATCCTGTGCTTTGATTCTGAAGTCTACTGGATTGTGGGGGAAAACTTGGTTTCTGCTAGTTTTTTGAGAATTTAGGCCTGAAATCTGCTTTTTTTTGTTTGAAATAGGTGTCTTCCTATGATAATCAACAACTTTAATCGGATAATCGACAGATTGAATCAGGAAATCCTGTGCTTTGATTCTGAAGTCTACTGGATTGTGGGGGAAAACTTGGTTTCTGCTAGTTTTTTGAGAATTTAGGCCTGAAATCTGCTTTTTTTTGTTTGAAATAGGTGTCTTCCTATGATAATCAACAACTTTAATCGGATAATCGACAGATTGAATCAGGAAATCCTGTGCTTTGATTCTGAAGTCTACTGGATTGTGGGGGAAAACTTGGTTTCTGCTAGTTTTTTGAGAATTTAGGCCTGAAATCTGCTTTTTTTTGTTTGAAATAGGTGTCTTCCTATGATAATCAACAACTTTAATCGGATAATCGACAGATTGAATCAGGAAATCCTGTGCTTTGATTCTGAAGTCTACTGGATTGTGGGGGAAAACTTGGTTTCTGCTAGTTTTTTGAGAATTTAGGCCTGAAATCTGCTTTTTTTTGTTTGAAATAGGTGTCTTCCTATGATAATCAACAACTTTAATCGGATAATCGACAGATTGAATCAGGAAATCCTGTGCTTTGATTCTGAAGTCTACTGGATTGTGGGGGAAAACTTGGTTTCTGCTAGTTTTTTGAGAATTTAGGCCTGAAATCTGCTTTTTTTTGTTTGAAATAGGTGTCTTCCTATGATAATCAACAACTTTAATCGGATAATCGACAGATTGAATCAGGAAATCCTGTGCTTTGATTCTGAAGTCTACTGGATTGTGGGGGAAAACTTGGTTTCTGCTAGTTTTTTGAGAATTTAGGCCTGAAATCTGCTTTTTTTTGTTTGAAATAGGTGTCTTCCTATGATAATCAACAACTTTAATCGGATAATCGACAGATTGAATCAGGAAATCCTGTGCTTTGATTCTGAAGTCTACTGGATTGTGGGGGAAAACTTGGTTTCTGCTAGTTTTTTGAGAATTTAGGCCTGAAATCTGCTTTTTTTTGTTTGAAATAGGTGTCTTCCTATGATAATCAACAACTTTAATCGGATAATCGACAGATTGAATCAGGAAATCCTGTGCTTTGATTCTGAAGTCTACTGGATTGTGGGGGAAAACTTGGTTTCTGCTAGTTTTTTGAGAATTTAGGCCTGAAATCTGCTTTTTTTTGTTTGAAATAGGTGTCTTCCTATGATAATCAACAACTTTAATCGGATAATCGACAGATTGAATCAGGAAATCCTGTGCTTTGATTCTGAAGTCTACTGGATTGTGGGGGAAAACTTGGTTTCTGCTAGTTTTTTGAGAATTTAGGCCTGAAATCTGCTTTTTTTTGTTTGAAATAGGTGTCTTCCTATGATAATCAACAACTTTAATCGGATAATCGACAGATTGAATCAGGAAATCCTGTGCTTTGATTCTGAAGTCTACTGGATTGTGGGGGAAAACTTGGTTTCTGCTAGTTTTTTGAGAATTTAGGCCTGAAATCTGCTTTTTTTTGTTTGAAATAGGTGTCTTCCTATGATAATCAACAACTTTAATCGGATAATCGACAGATTGAATCAGGAAATCCTGTGCTTTGATTCTGAAGTCTACTGGATTGTGGGGGAAAACTTGGTTTCTGCTAGTTTTTTGAGAATTTAGGCCTGAAATCTGCTTTTTTTTGTTTGAAATAGGTGTCTTCCTATGATAATCAACAACTTTAATCGGATAATCGACAGATTGAATCAGGAAATCCTGTGCTTTGATTCTGAAGTCTACTGGATTGTGGGGGAAAACTTGGTTTCTGCTAGTTTTTTGAGAATTTAGGCCTGAAATCTGCTTTTTTTTGTTTGAAATAGGTGTCTTCCTATGATAATCAACAACTTTAATCGGATAATCGACAGATTGAATCAGGAAATCCTGTGCTTTGATTCTGAAGTCTACTGGATTGTGGGGGAAAACTTGGTTTCTGCTAGTTTTTTGAGAATTTAGGCCTGAAATCTGCTTTTTTTTGTTTGAAATAGGTGTCTTCCTATGATAATCAACAACTTTAATCGGATAATCGACAGATTGAATCAGGAAATCCTGTGCTTTGATTCTGAAGTCTACTGGATTGTGGGGGAAAACTTGGTTTCTGCTAGTTTTTTGAGAATTTAGGCCTGAAATCTGCTTTTTTTTGTTTGAAATAGGTGTCTTCCTATGATAATCAACAACTTTAATCGGATAATCGACAGATTGAATCAGGAAATCCTGTGCTTTGATTCTGAAGTCTACTGGATTGTGGGGGAAAACTTGGTTTCTGCTAGTTTTTTGAGAATTTAGGCCTGAAATCTGCTTTTTTTTGTTTGAAATAGGTGTCTTCCTATGATAATCAACAACTTTAATCGGATAATCGACAGATTGAATCAGGAAATCCTGTGCTTTGATTCTGAAGTCTACTGGATTGTGGGGGAAAACTTGGTTTCTGCTAGTTTTTTGAGAATTTAGGCCTGAAATCTGCTTTTTTTTGTTTGAAATAGGTGTCTTCCTATGATAATCAACAACTTTAATCGGATAATCGACAGATTGAATCAGGAAATCCTGTGCTTTGATTCTGAAGTCTACTGGATTGTGGGGGAAAACTTGGTTTCTGCTAGTTTTTTGAGAATTTAGGCCTGAAATCTGCTTTTTTTTGTTTGAAATAGGTGTCTTCCTATGATAATCAACAACTTTAATCGGATAATCGACAGATTGAATCAGGAAATCCTGTGCTTTGATTCTGAAGTCTACTGGATTGTGGGGGAAAACTTGGTTTCTGCTAGTTTTTTGAGAATTTAGGCCTGAAATCTGCTTTTTTTTGTTTGAAATAGGTGTCTTCCTATGATAATCAACAACTTTAATCGGATAATCGACAGATTGAATCAGGAAATCCTGTGCTTTGATTCTGAAGTCTACTGGATTGTGGGGGAAAACTTGGTTTCTGCTAGTTTTTTGAGAATTTAGGCCTGAAATCTGCTTTTTTTTGTTTGAAATAGGTGTCTTCCTATGATAATCAACAACTTTAATCGGATAATCGACAGATTGAATCAGGAAATCCTGTGCTTTGATTCTGAAGTCTACTGGATTGTGGGGGAAAACTTGGTTTCTGCTAGTTTTTTGAGAATTTAGGCCTGAAATCTGCTTTTTTTTGTTTGAAATAGGTGTCTTCCTATGATAATCAACAACTTTAATCGGATAATCGACAGATTGAATCAGGAAATCCTGTGCTTTGATTCTGAAGTCTACTGGATTGTGGGGGAAAACTTGGTTTCTGCTAGTTTTTTGAGAATTTAGGCCTGAAATCTGCTTTTTTTTGTTTGAAATAGGTGTCTTCCTATGATAATCAACAACTTTAATCGGATAATCGACAGATTGAATCAGGAAATCCTGTGCTTTGATTCTGAAGTCTACTGGATTGTGGGGGAAAACTTGGTTTCTGCTAGTTTTTTGAGAATTTAGGCCTGAAATCTGCTTTTTTTTGTTTGAAATAGGTGTCTTCCTATGATAATCAACAACTTTAATCGGATAATCGACAGATTGAATCAGGAAATCCTGTGCTTTGATTCTGAAGTCTACTGGATTGTGGGGGAAAACTTGGTTTCTGCTAGTTTTTTGAGAATTTAGGCCTGAAATCTGCTTTTTTTTGTTTGAAATAGGTGTCTTCCTATGATAATCAACAACTTTAATCGGATAATCGACAGATTGAATCAGGAAATCCTGTGCTTTGATTCTGAAGTCTACTGGATTGTGGGGGAAAACTTGGTTTCTGCTAGTTTTTTGAGAATTTAGGCCTGAAATCTGCTTTTTTTTGTTTGAAATAGGTGTCTTCCTATGATAATCAACAACTTTAATCGGATAATCGACAGATTGAATCAGGAAATCCTGTGCTTTGATTCTGAAGTCTACTGGATTGTGGGGGAAAACTTGGTTTCTGCTAGTTTTTTGAGAATTTAGGCCTGAAATCTGCTTTTTTTTGTTTGAAATAGGTGTCTTCCTATGATAATCAACAACTTTAATCGGATAATCGACAGATTGAATCAGGAAATCCTGTGCTTTGATTCTGAAGTCTACTGGATTGTGGGGGAAAACTTGGTTTCTGCTAGTTTTTTGAGAATTTAGGCCTGAAATCTGCTTTTTTTTGTTTGAAATAGGTGTCTTCCTATGATAATCAACAACTTTAATCGGATAATCGACAGATTGAATCAGGAAATCCTGTGCTTTGATTCTGAAGTCTACTGGATTGTGGGGGAAAACTTGGTTTCTGCTAGTTTTTTGAGAATTTAGGCCTGAAATCTGCTTTTTTTTGTTTGAAATAGGTGTCTTCCTATGATAATCAACAACTTTAATCGGATAATCGACAGATTGAATCAGGAAATCCTGTGCTTTGATTCTGAAGTCTACTGGATTGTGGGGGAAAACTTGGTTTCTGCTAGTTTTTTGAGAATTTAGGCCTGAAATCTGCTTTTTTTTGTTTGAAATAGGTGTCTTCCTATGATAATCAACAACTTTAATCGGATAATCGACAGATTGAATCAGGAAATCCTGTGCTTTGATTCTGAAGTCTACTGGATTGTGGGGGAAAACTTGGTTTCTGCTAGTTTTTTGAGAATTTAGGCCTGAAATCTGCTTTTTTTTGTTTGAAATAGGTGTCTTCCTATGATAATCAACAACTTTAATCGGATAATCGACAGATTGAATCAGGAAATCCTGTGCTTTGATTCTGAAGTCTACTGGATTGTGGGGGAAAACTTGGTTTCTGCTAGTTTTTTGAGAATTTAGGCCTGAAATCTGCTTTTTTTTGTTTGAAATAGGTGTCTTCCTATGATAATCAACAACTTTAATCGGATAATCGACAGATTGAATCAGGAAATCCTGTGCTTTGATTCTGAAGTCTACTGGATTGTGGGGGAAAACTTGGTTTCTGCTAGTTTTTTGAGAATTTAGGCCTGAAATCTGCTTTTTTTTGTTTGAAATAGGTGTCTTCCTATGATAATCAACAACTTTAATCGGATAATCGACAGATTGAATCAGGAAATCCTGTGCTTTGATTCTGAAGTCTACTGGATTGTGGGGGAATACTTGTTTTCTGCTAGTTTTTTGAGAATTTAGGCCTGAAATCTGCTTTTTTTTGTTTGAAATAGGTGTCTTCCTATGATAATCAACAACTTTAATCGGATAATCGACAGATTGAATCAGGAAATCCTGTGCTTTGATTCTGAAGTCTACTGGATTGTGGGGGAAAACTTGGTTTCTGCTAGTTTTTTGAGAATTTAGGCCTGAAATCTGCTTTTTTTTGTTTGAAATAGGTGTCTTCCTATGATAATCAACAACTTTAATCGGATAATCGACAGATTGAATCAGGAAATCCTGTGCTTTGATTCTGAAGTCTACTGGATTGTGGGGGAAAACTTGGTTTCTGCTAGTTTTTTGAGAATTTAGGCCTGAAATCTGCTTTTTTTTGTTTGAAATAGGTGTCTTCCTATGATAATCAACAACTTTAATCGGATAATCGACAGATTGAATCAGGAAATCCTGTGCTTTGATTCTGAAGTCTACTGGATTGTGGGGGAAAACTTGGTTTCTGCTAGTTTTTTGAGAATTTAGGCCTGAAATCTGCTTTTTTTTGTTTGAAATAGGTGTCTTCCTATGATAATCAACAACTTTAATCGGATAATCGACAGATTGAATCAGGAAATCCTGTGCTTTGATTCTGAAGTCTACTGGATTGTGGGGGAAAACTTGGTTTCTGCTAGTTTTTTGAGAATTTAGGCCTGAAATCTGCTTTTTTTTGTTTGAAATAGGTGTCTTCCTATGATAATCAACAACTTTAATCGGATAATCGACAGATTGAATCAGGAAATCCTGTGCTTTGATTCTGAAGTCTACTGGATTGTGGGGGAAAACTTGGTTTCTGCTAGTTTTTTGAGAATTTAGGCCTGAAATCTGCTTTTTTTTGTTTGAAATAGGTGTCTTCCTATGATAATCAACAACTTTAATCGGATAATCGACAGATTGAATCAGGAAATCCTGTGCTTTGATTCTGAAGTCTACTGGATTGTGGGGGAAAACTTGGTTTCTGCTAGTTTTTTGAGAATTTAGGCCTGAAATCTGCTTTTTTTTGTTTGAAATAGGTGTCTTCCTATGATAATCAACAACTTTAATCGGATAATCGACAGATTGAATCAGGAAATCCTGTGCTTTGATTCTGAAGTCTACTGGATTGTGGGGGAAAACTTGGTTTCTGCTAGTTTTTTGAGAATTTAGGCCTGAAATCTGCTTTTTTTTGTTTGAAATAGGTGTCTTCCTATGATAATCAACAACTTTAATCGGATAATCGACAGATTGAATCAGGAAATCCTGTGCTTTGATTCTGAAGTCTACTGGATTGTGGGGGAAAACTTGGTTTCTGCTAGTTTTTTGAGAATTTAGGCCTGAAATCTGCTTTTTTTTGTTTGAAATAGGTGTCTTCCTATGATAATCAACAACTTTAATCGGATAATCGACAGATTGAATCAGGAAATCCTGTGCTTTGATTCTGAAGTCTACTGGATTGTGGGGGAAAACTTGGTTTCTGCTAGTTTTTTGAGAATTTAGGCCTGAAATCTGCTTTTTTTTGTTTGAAATAGGTGTCTTCCTATGATAATCAACAACTTTAATCGGATAATCGACAGATTGAATCAGGAAATCCTGTGCTTTGATTCTGAAGTCTACTGGATTGTGGGGGAAAACTTGGTTTCTGCTAGTTTTTTGAGAATTTAGGCCTGAAATCTGCTTTTTTTTGTTTGAAATAGGTGTCTTCCTATGATAATCAACAACTTTAATCGGATAATCGACAGATTGAATCAGGAAATCCTGTGCTTTGATTCTGAAGTCTACTGGATTGTGGGGGAAAACTTGGTTTCTGCTAGTTTTTTGAGAATTTAGGCCTGAAATCTGCTTTTTTTTGTTTGAAATAGGTGTCTTCCTATGATAATCAACAACTTTAATCGGATAATCGACAGATTGAATCAGGAAATCCTGTGCTTTGATTCTGAAGTCTACTGGATTGTGGGGGAAAACTTGGTTTCTGCTAGTTTTTTGAGAATTTAGGCCTGAAATCTGCTTTTTTTTGTTTGAAATAGGTGTCTTCCTATGATAATCAACAACTTTAATCGGATAATCGACAGATTGAATCAGGAAATCCTGTGCTTTGATTCTGAAGTCTACTGGATTGTGGGGGAAAACTTGGTTTCTGCTAGTTTTTTGAGAATTTAGGCCTGAAATCTGCTTTTTTTTGTTTGAAATAGGTGTCTTCCTATGATAATCAACAACTTTAATCGGATAATCGACAGATTGAATCAGGAAATCCTGTGCTTTGATTCTGAAGTCTACTGGATTGTGGGGGAAAACTTGGTTTCTGCTAGTTTTTTGAGAATTTAGGCCTGAAATCTGCTTTTTTTTGTTTGAAATAGGTGTCTTCCTATGATAATCAACAACTTTAATCGGATAATCGACAGATTGAATCAGGAAATCCTGTGCTTTGATTCTGAAGTCTACTGGATTGTGGGGGAAAACTTGGTTTCTGCTAGTTTTTTGAGAATTTAGGCCTGAAATCTGCTTTTTTTTGTTTGAAATAGGTGTCTTCCTATGATAATCAACAACTTTAATCGGATAATCGACAGATTGAATCAGGAAATCCTGTGCTTTGATTCTGAAGTCTACTGGATTGTGGGGGAAAACTTGGTTTCTGCTAGTTTTTTGAGAATTTAGGCCTGAAATCTGCTTTTTTTTGTTTGAAATAGGTGTCTTCCTATGATAATCAACAACTTTAATCGGATAATCGACAGATTGAATCAGGAAATCCTGTGCTTTGATTCTGAAGTCTACTGGATTGTGGGGGAAAACTTGGTTTCTGCTAGTTTTTTGAGAATTTAGGCCTGAAATCTGCTTTTTTTTGTTTGAAATAGGTGTCTTCCTATGATAATCAACAACTTTAATCGGATAATCGACAGATTGAATCAGGAAATCCTGTGCTTTGATTCTGAAGTCTACTGGATTGTGGGGGAAAACTTGGTTTCTGCTAGTTTTTTGAGAATTTTGGCCTGAAATCTGCTTTTTTTTGTTTGAAATAGGTGTCTTCCTATGATAATCAACAACTTTAATCGGATAATCGACAGATTGAATCAGGAAATCCTGTGCTTTGATTCTGAAGTCTACTGGATTGTGGGGGAAAACTTGGTTTCTGCTAGTTTTTTGAGAATTTAGGCCTGAAATCTGCTTTTTTTTGTTTGAAATAGGTGTCTTCCTATGATAATCAACAACTTTAATCGGATAATCGACAGATTGAATCAGGAAATCCTGTGCTTTGATTCTGAAGTCTACTGGATTGTGGGGGAAAACTTGGTTTCTGCTAGTTTTTTGAGAATTTAGGCCTGAAATCTGCTTTTTTTTGTTTGAAATAGGTGTCTTCCTATGATAATCAACAACTTTAATCGGATAATCGACAGATTGAATCAGGAAATCCTGTGCTTTGATTCTGAAGTCTACTGGATTGTGGGGGAAAACTTGGTTTCTGCTAGTTTTTTGAGAATTTTGGCCTGAAATCTGCTTTTTTTTGTTTGAAATAGGTGTCTTCCTATGATAATCAACAACTTTAATCGGATAATCGACAGATTGAATCAGGAAATCCTGTGCTTTGATTCTGAAGTCTACTGGATTGTGGGGGAAAACTTGGTTTCTGCTAGTTTTTTGAGAATTTAGGCCTGAAATCTGCTTTTTTTTGTTTGAAATAGGTGTCTTCCTATGATAATCAACAACTTTAATCGGATAATCGACAGATTGAATCAGGAAATCCTGTGCTTTGATTCTGAAGTCTACTGGATTGTGGGGGAAAACTTGGTTTCTGCTAGTTTTTTGAGAATTTTGGCCTGAAATCTGCTTTTTTTTGTTTGAAATAGGTGTCTTCCTATGATAATCAACAACTTTAATCGGATAATCGACAGATTGAATCAGGAAATCCTGTGCTTTGATTCTGAAGTCTACTGGATTGTGGGGGAAAACTTGGTTTCTGCTAGTTTTTTGAGAATTTAGGCCTGAAATCTGCTTTTTTTTGTTTGAAATAGGTGTCTTCCTATGATAATCAACAACTTTAATCGGATAATCGACAGATTGAATCAGGAAATCCTGTGCTTTGATTCTGAAGTCTACTGGATTGTGGGGGAAAACTTGGTTTCTGCTAGTTTTTTGAGAATTTAGGCCTGAAATCTGCTTTTTTTTGTTTGAAATAGGTGTCTTCCTATGATAATCAACAACTTTAATCGGATAATCGACAGATTGAATCAGGAAATCCTGTGCTTTGATTCTGAAGTCTACTGGATTGTGGGGGAAAACTTGGTTTCTGCTAGTTTTTTGAGAATTTAGGCCTGAAATCTGCTTTTTTTTGTTTGAAATAGGTGTCTTCCTATGATAATCAACAACTTTAATCGGATAATCGACAGATTGAATCAGGAAATCCTGTGCTTTGATTCTGAAGTCTACTGGATTGTGGGGGAAAACTTGGTTTCTGCTAGTTTTTTGAGAATTTAGGCCTGAAATCTGCTTTTTTTTGTTTGAAATAGGTGTCTTCCTATGATAATCAACAACTTTAATCGGATAATCGACAGATTGAATCAGGAAATCCTGTGCTTTGATTCTGAAGTCTACTGGATTGTGGGGGAAAACTTGGTTTCTGCTAGTTTTTTGAGAATTTAGGCCTGAAATCTGCTTTTTTTTGTTTGAAATAGGTGTCTTCCTATGATAATCAACAACTTTAATCGGATAATCGACAGATTGAATCAGGAAATCCTGTGCTTTGATTCTGAAGTCTACTGGATTGTGGGGGAAAACTTGGTTTCTGCTAGTTTTTTGAGAATTTAGGCCTGAAATCTGCTTTTTTTTGTTTGAAATAGGTGTCTTCCTATGATAATCAACAACTTTAATCGGATAATCGACAGATTGAATCAGGAAATCCTGTGCTTTGATTCTGAAGTCTACTGGATTGTGGGGGAAAACTTGGTTTCTGCTAGTTTTTTGAGAATTTAGGCCTGAAATCTGCTTTTTTTTGTTTGAAATAGGTGTCTTCCTATGATAATCAACAACTTTAATCGGATAATCGACAGATTGAATCAGGAAATCCTGTGCTTTGATTCTGAAGTCTACTGGATTGTGGGGGAAAACTTGGTTTCTGCTAGTTTTTTGAGAATTTAGGCCTGAAATCTGCTTTTTTTTGTTTGAAATAGGTGTCTTCCTATGATAATCAACAACTTTAATCGGATAATCGACAGATTGAATCAGGAAATCCTGTGCTTTGATTCTGAAGTCTACTGGATTGTGGGGGAAAACTTGGTTTCTGCTAGTTTTTTGAGAATTTAGGCCTGAAATCTGCTTTTTTTTGTTTGAAATAGGTGTCTTCCTATGATAATCAACAACTTTAATCGGATAATCGACAGATTGAATCAGGAAATCCTGTGCTTTGATTCTGAAGTCTACTGGATTGTGGGGGAAAACTTGGTTTCTGCTAGTTTTTTGAGAATTTAGGCCTGAAATCTGCTTTTTTTTGTTTGAAATAGGTGTCTTCCTATGATAATCAACAACTTTAATCGGATAATCGACAGATTGAATCAGGAAATCCTGTGCTTTGATTCTGAAGTCTACTGGATTGTGGGGGAAAACTTGGTTTCTGCTAGTTTTTTGAGAATTTAGGCCTGAAATCTGCTTTTTTTTGTTTGAAATAGGTGTCTTCCTATGATAATCAACAACTTTAATCGGATAATCGACAGATTGAATCAGGAAATCCTGTGCTTTGATTCTGAAGTCTACTGGATTGTGGGGGAAAACTTGGTTTCTGCTAGTTTTTTGAGAATTTAGGCCTGAAATCTGCTTTTTTTTGTTTGAAATAGGTGTCTTCCTATGATAATCAACAACTTTAATCGGATAATCGACAGATTGAATCAGGAAATCCTGTGCTTTGATTCTGAAGTCTACTGGATTGTGGGGGAAAACTTGGTTTCTGCTAGTTTTTTGAGAATTTAGGCCTGAAATCTGCTTTTTTTTGTTTGAAATAGGTGTCTTCCTATGATAATCAACAACTTTAATCGGATAATCGACAGATTGAATCAGGAAATCCTGTGCTTTGATTCTGAAGTCTACTGGATTGTGGGGGAAAACTTGGTTTCTGCTAGTTTTTTGAGAATTTAGGCCTGAAATCTGCTTTTTTTTGTTTGAAATAGGTGTCTTCCTATGATAATCAACAACTTTAATCGGATAATCGACAGATTGAATCAGGAAATCCTGTGCTTTGATTCTGAAGTCTACTGGATTGTGGGGGAAAACTTGGTTTCTGCTAGTTTTTTGAGAATTTAGGCCTGAAATCTGCTTTTTTTTGTTTGAAATAGGTGTCTTCCTATGATAATCAACAACTTTAATCGGATAATCGACAGATTGAATCAGGAAATCCTGTGCTTTGATTCTGAAGTCTACTGGATTGTGGGGGAAAACTTGGTTTCTGCTAGTTTTTTGAGAATTTAGGCCTGAAATCTGCTTTTTTTTGTTTGAAATAGGTGTCTTCCTATGATAATCAACAACTTTAATCGGATAATCGACAGATTGAATCAGGAAATCCTGTGCTTTGATTCTGAAGTCTACTGGATTGTGGGGGAAAACTTGGTTTCTGCTAGTTTTTTGAGAATTTAGGCCTGAAATCTGCTTTTATTTGTTTGAAATAGGTGTCTTCCTATGATAATCAACAACTTTAATCGGATAATCGACAGATTGAATCAGGAAATCCTGTGCTTTGATTCTGAAGTCTACTGGATTGTGGGGGAAAACTTGGTTTCTGCTAGTTTTTTGAGAATTTAGGCCTGAAATCTGCTTTTTTTTGTTTGAAATAGGTGTCTTCCTATGATAATCAACAACTTTAATCGGATAATCGACAGATTGAATCAGGAAATCCTGTGCTTTGATTCTGAAGTCTACTGGATTGTGGGGGAAAACTTGGTTTCTGCTAGTTTTTTGAGAATTTAGGCCTGAAATCTGCTTTTTTTTGTTTGAAATAGGTGTCTTCCTATGATAATCAACAACTTTAATCGGATAATCGACAGATTGAATCAGGAAATCCTGTGCTTTGATTCTGAAGTCTACTGGATTGTGGGGGAAAACTTGGTTTCTGCTAGTTTTTTGAGAATTTAGGCCTGAAATCTGCTTTTTTTTGTTTGAAATAGGTGTCTTCCTATGATAATCAACAACTTTAATCGGATAATCGACAGATTGAATCAGGAAATCCTGTGCTTTGATTCTGAAGTCTACTGGATTGTGGGGGAAAACTTGGTTTCTGCTAGTTTTTTGAGAATTTAGGCCTGAAATCTGCTTTTTTTTGTTTGAAATAGGTGTCTTCCTATGATAATCAACAACTTTAATCGGTAAATCGACAGATTGAATCAGGAAATCCTGTGCTTTGATTCTGAAGTCTACTGGATTGTGGGGGAAAACTTGGTTTCTGCTAGTTTTTTGAGAATTTAGGCCTGAAATCTGCTTTTTTTTGTTTGAAATAGGTGTCTTCCTATGATAATCAACAACTTTAATCGGATAATCGACAGATTGAATCAGGAAATCCTGTGCTTTGATTCTGAAGTCTACTGGATTGTGGGGGAAAACTTGGTTTCTGCTAGTTTTTTGAGAATTTAGGCCTGAAATCTGCTTTTTTTTGTTTGAAATAGGTGTCTTCCTATGATAATCAACAACTTTAATCGGATAATCGACAGATTGAATCAGGAAATCCTGTGCTTTGATTCTGAAGTCTACTGGATTGTGGGGGAAAACTTGGTTTCTGCTAGTTTTTTGAGAATTTAGGCCTGAAATCTGCTTTTTTTTGTTTGAAATAGGTGTCTTCCTATGATAATCAACAACTTTAATCGGATAATCGACAGATTGAATCAGGAAATCCTGTGCTTTGATTCTGAAGTCTACTGGATTGTGGGGGAAAACTTGGTTTCTGCTAGTTTTTTGAGAATTTAGGCCTGAAATCTGCTTTTTTTTGTTTGAAATAGGTGTCTTCCTATGATAATCAACAACTTTAATCGGATAATCGACAGATTGAATCAGGAAATCCTGTGCTTTGATTCTGAAGTCTACTGGATTGTGGGGGAAAACTTGGTTTCTGCTAGTTTTTTGAGAATTTAGGCCTGAAATCTGCTTTTTTTTGTTTGAAATAGGTGTCTTCCTATGATAATCAACAACTTTAATCGGATAATCGACAGATTGAATCAGGAAATCCTGTGCTTTGATTCTGAAGTCTACTGGATTGTGGGGGAAAACTTGGTTTCTGCTAGTTTTTTGAGAATTTAGGCCTGAAATCTGCTTTTTTTTGTTTGAAATAGGTGTCTTCCTATGATAATCAACAACTTTAATCGGATAATCGACAGATTGAATCAGGAAATCCTGTGCTTTGATTCTGAAGTCTACTGGATTGTGGGGGAAAACTTGGTTTCTGCTAGTTTTTTGAGAATTTAGGCCTGAAATCTGCTTTTTTTTGTTTGAAATAGGTGTCTTCCTATGATAATCAACAACTTTAATCGGATAATCGACAGATTGAATCAGGAAATCCTGTGCTTTGATTCTGAAGTCTACTGGATTGTGGGGGAAAACTTGGTTTCTGCTAGTTTTTTGAGAATTTAGGCCTGAAATCTGCTTTTTTTTGTTTGAAATAGGTGTCTTCCTATGATAATCAACAACTTTAATCGGATAATCGACAGATTGAATCAGGAAATCCTGTGCTTTGATTCTGAAGTCTACTGGATTGTGGGGGAAAACTTGGTTTCTGCTAGTTTTTTGAGAATTTAGGCCTGAAATCTGCTTTTTTTTGTTTGAAATAGGTGTCTTCCTATGATAATCAACAACTTTAATCGGATAATCGACAGATTGAATCAGGAAATCCTGTGCTTTGATTCTGAAGTCTACTGGATTGTGGGGGAAAACTTGGTTTCTGCTAGTTTTTTGAGAATTTAGGCCTGAAATCTGCTTTTTTTTGTTTGAAATAGGTGTCTTCCTATGATAATCAACAACTTTAATCGGATAATCGACAGATTGAATCAGGAAATCCTGTGCTTTGATTCTGAAGTCTACTGGATTGTGGGGGAAAACTTGGTTTCTGCTAGTTTTTTGAGAATTTAGGCCTGAAATCTGCTTTTTTTTGTTTGAAATAGGTGTCTTCCTATGATAATCAACAACTTTAATCGGATAATCGACAGATTGAATCAGGAAATCCTGTGCTTTGATTCTGAAGTCTACTGGATTGTGGGGTAAAACTTGGTTTCTGCTAGTTTTTTGAGAATTTAGGCCTGAAATCTGCTTTTTTTTGTTTGAAATAGGTGTCTTCCTATGATAATCAACAACTTTAATCGGATAATCGACAGATTGAATCAGGAAATCCTGTGCTTTGATTCTGAAGTCTACTGGATTGTGGGGGAAAACTTGGTTTCTGCTAGTTTTTTGAGAATTTAGGCCTGAAATCTGCTTTTTTTTGTTTGAAATAGGTGTCTTCCTATGATAATCAACAACTTTAATCGGATAATCGACAGATTGAATCAGGAAATCCTGTGCTTTGATTCTGAAGTCTACTGGATTGTGGGGGAAAACTTGGTTTCTGCTAGTTTTTTGAGAATTTAGGCCTGAAATCTGCTTTTTTTTGTTTGAAATAGGTGTCTTCCTATGATAATCAACAACTTTAATCGGATAATCGACAGATTGAATCAGGAAATCCTGTGCTTTGATTCTGAAGTCTACTGGATTGTGGGGGAAAACTTGGTTTCTGCTAGTTTTTTGAGAATTTAGGCCTGAAATCTGCTTTTTTTTGTTTGAAATAGGTGTCTTCCTATGATAATCAACAACTTTAATCGGATAATCGACAGATTGAATCAGGAAATCCTGTGCTTTGATTCTGAAGTCTACTGGATTGTGGGGGAAAACTTGGTTTCTGCTAGTTTTTTGAGAATTTTGGCCTGAAATCTGCTTTTTTTTGTTTGAAATAGGTGTCTTCCTATGATAATCAACAACTTTAATCGGATAATCGACAGATTGAATCAGGAAATCCTGTGCTTTGATTCTGAAGTCTACTGGATTGTGGGGGAAAACTTGGTTTCTGCTAGTTTTTTGAGAATTTAGGCCTGAAATCTGCTTTTTTTTGTTTGAAATAGGTGTCTTCCTATGATAATCAACAACTTTAATCGGATAATCGACAGATTGAATCAGGAAATCCTGTGCTTTGATTCTGAAGTCTACTGGATTGTGGGGGAAAACTTGGTTTCTGCTAGTTTTTTGAGAATTTAGGCCTGAAATCTGCTTTTTTTTGTTTGAAATAGGTGTCTTCCTATGATAATCAACAACTTTAATCGGATAATCGACAGATTGAATCAGGAAATCCTGTGCTTTGATTCTGAAGTCTACTGGATTGTGGGGGAAAACTTGGTTTCTGCTAGTTTTTTGAGAATTTAGGCCTGAAATCTGCTTTTTTTTGTTTGAAATAGGTGTCTTCCTATGATAATCAACAACTTTAATCGGATAATCGACAGATTGAATCAGGAAATCCTGTGCTTTGATTCTGAAGTCTACTGGATTGTGGGGGAAAACTTGGTTTCTGCTAGTTTTTTGAGAATTTAGGCCTGAAATCTGCTTTTTTTTGTTTGAAATAGGTGTCTTCCTATGATAATCAACAACTTTAATCGGATAATCGACAGATTGAATCAGGAAATCCTGTGCTTTGATTCTGAAGTCTACTGGATTGTGGGGGAAAACTTGGTTTCTGCTAGTTTTTTGAGAATTTAGGCCTGAAATCTGCTTTTTTTTTGTTTGAAATAGGTGTCTTCCTATGATAATCAACAACTTTAATCGGATAATCGACAGATTGAATCAGGAAATCCTGTGCTTTGATTCTGAAGTCTACTGGATTGTGGGGGAAAACTTGGTTTCTGCTAGTTTTTTGAGAATTTTGGCCTGAAATCTGCTTTTTTTTGTTTGAAATAGGTGTCTTCCTATGATAATCAACAACTTTAATCGGATAATCGACAGATTGAATCAGGAAATCCTGTGCTTTGATTCTGAAGTCTACTGGATTGTGGGGGAAAACTTGGTTTCTGCTAGTTTTTTGAGAATTTAGGCCTGAAATCTGCTTTTTTTTGTTTGAAATAGGTGTCTTCCTATGATAATCAACAACTTTAATCGGATAATCGACAGATTGAATCAGGAAATCCTGTGCTTTGATTCTGAAGTCTACTGGATTGTGGGGGAAAACTTGGTTTCTGCTAGTTTTTTGAGAATTTAGGCCTGAAATCTGCTTTTTTTTGTTTGAAATAGGTGTCTTCCTATGATAATCAACAACTTTAATCGGATAATCGACAGATTGAATCAGGAAATCCTGTGCTTTGATTCTGAAGTCTACTGGATTGTGGGGGAAAACTTGGTTTCTGCTAGTTTTTTGAGAATTTAGGCCTGAAATCTGCTTTTTTTTGTTTGAAATAGGTGTCTTCCTATGATAATCAACAACTTTAATCGGATAATCGACAGATTGAATCAGGAAATCCTGTGCTTTGATTCTGAAGTCTACTGGATTGTGGGGGAAAACTTGGTTTCTGCTAGTTTTTTGAGAATTTAGGCCTGAAATCTGCTTTTTTTTGTTTGAAATAGGTGTCTTCCTATGATAATCAACAACTTTAATCGGATAATCGACAGATTGAATCAGGAAATCCTGTGCTTTGATTCTGAAGTCTACTGGATTGTGGGGGAAAACTTGGTTTCTGCTAGTTTTTTGAGAATTTAGGCCTGAAATCTGCTTTTTTTTGTTTGAAATAGGTGTCTTCCTATGATAATCAACAACTTTAATCGGATAATCGACAGATTGAATCAGGAAATCCTGTGCTTTGATTCTGAAGTCTACTGGATTGTGGGGGAAAACTTGGTTTCTGCTAGTTTTTTGAGAATTTAGGCCTGAAATCTGCTTTTTTTTGTTTGAAATAGGTGTCTTCCTATGATAATCAACAACTTTAATCGGATAATCGACAGATTGAATCAGGAAATCCTGTGCTTTGATTCTGAAGTCTACTGGATTGTGGGGGAAAACTTGGTTTCTGCTAGTTTTTTGAGAATTTAGGCCTGAAATCTGCTTTTTTTTGTTTGAAATAGGTGTCTTCCTATGATAATCAACAACTTTAATCGGATAATCGACAGATTGAATCAGGAAATCCTGTGCTTTGATTCTGAAGTCTACTGGATTGTGGGGGAAAACTTGGTTTCTGCTAGTTTTTTGAGAATTTAGGCCTGAAATCTGCTTTTTTTTGTTTGAAATAGGTGTCTTCCTATGATAATCAACAACTTTAATCGGATAATCGACAGATTGAATCAGGAAATCCTGTGCTTTGATTCTGAAGTCTACTGGATTGTGGGGGAAAACTTGGTTTCTGCTAGTTTTTTGAGAATTTAGGCCTGAAATCTGCTTTTTTTTGTTTGAAATAGGTGTCTTCCTATGATAATCAACAACTTTAATCGGATAATCGACAGATTGAATCAGGAAATCCTGTGCTTTGATTCTGAAGTCTACTGGATTGTGGGGGAAAACTTGGTTTCTGCTAGTTTTTTGAGAATTTAGGCCTGAAATCTGCTTTTTTTTGTTTGAAATAGGTGTCTTCCTATGATAATCAACAACTTTAATCGGATAATCGACAGATTGAATCAGGAAATCCTGTGCTTTGATTCTGAAGTCTACTGGATTGTGGGGGAAAACTTGGTTTCTGCTAGTTTTTTGAGAATTTAGGCCTGAAATCTGCTTTTTTTTGTTTGAAATAGGTGTCTTCCTATGATAATCAACAACTTTAATCGGATAATCGACAGATTGAATCAGGAAATCCTGTGCTTTGATTCTGAAGTCTACTGGATTGTGGGGGAAAACTTGGTTTCTGCTAGTTTTTTGAGAATTTAGGCCTGAAATCTGCTTTTTTTTGTTTGAAATAGGTGTCTTCCTATGATAATCAACAACTTTAATCGGATAATCGACAGATTGAATCAGGAAATCCTGTGCTTTGATTCTGAAGTCTACTGGATTGTGGGGGAAAACTTGGTTTCTGCTAGTTTTTTGAGAATTTAGGCCTGAAATCTGCTTTTTTTTGTTTGAAATAGGTGTCTTCCTATGATAATCAACAACTTTAATCGGATAATCGACAGATTGAATCAGGAAATCCTGTGCTTTGATTCTGAAGTCTACTGGATTGTGGGGGAAAACTTGGTTTCTGCTAGTTTTTTGAGAATTTAGGCCTGAAATCTGCTTTTTTTTGTTTGAAATAGGTGTCTTCCTATGATAATCAACAACTTTAATCGGATAATCGACAGATTGAATCAGGAAATCCTGTGCTTTGATTCTGAAGTCTACTGGATTGTGGGGGAAAACTTGGTTTCTGCTAGTTTTTTGAGAATTTAGGCCTGAAATCTGCTTTTTTTTGTTTGAAATAGGTGTCTTCCTATGATAATCAACAACTTTAATCGGATAATCGACAGATTGAATCAGGAAATCCTGTGCTTTGATTCTGAAGTCTACTGGATTGTGGGGGAAAACTTGGTTTCTGCTAGTTTTTTGAGAATTTAGGCCTGAAATCTGCTTTTTTTTGTTTGAAATAGGTGTCTTCCTATGATAATCAACAACTTTAATCGGATAATCGACAGATTGAATCAGGAAATCCTGTGCTTTGATTCTGAAGTCTACTGGATTGTGGGGGAAAACTTGGTTTCTGCTAGTTTTTTGAGAATTTAGGCCTGAAATCTGCTTTTTTTTGTTTGAAATAGGTGTCTTCCTATGATAATCAACAACTTTAATCGGATAATCGACAGATTGAATCAGGAAATCCTGTGCTTTGATTCTGAAGTCTACTGGATTGTGGGGGAAAACTTGGTTTCTGCTAGTTTTTTGAGAATTTAGGCCTGAAATCTGCTTTTTTTTGTTTGAAATAGGTGTCTTCCTATGATAATCAACAACTTTAATCGGATAATCGACAGATTGAATCAGGAAATCCTGTGCTTTGATTCTGAAGTCTACTGGATTGTGGGGGAAAACTTGGTTTCTGCTAGTTTTTTGAGAATTTAGGCCTGAAATCTGCTTTTTTTTGTTTGAAATAGGTGTCTTCCTATGATAATCAACAACTTTAATCGGATAATCGACAGATTGAATCAGGAAATCCTGT
The DNA here is from genome assembly GCF_014839835.1 of Dryobates pubescens. Taxonomy (NCBI): domain Eukaryota; kingdom Metazoa; phylum Chordata; class Aves; order Piciformes; family Picidae; genus Dryobates; species Dryobates pubescens. The sequence goes on from NC_071634.1 coordinate 40,035, forward strand.
GCTTTGATTCTGAAGTCTACTGGATTGTGGGGGAAAACTTGGTTTCTGCTAGTTTTTTGAGAATTTAGGCCTGAAATCTGCTTTTTTTTGTTTGAAATAGGTGTCTTCCTATGATAATCAACAACTTTAATCGGATAATCGACAGATTGAATCAGGAAATCCTGTGCTTTGATTCTGAAGTCTACTGGATTGTGGGGGAAAACTTGGTTTCTGCTAGTTTTTTGAGAATTTAGGCCTGAAATCTGCTTTTTTTTGTTTGAAATAGGTGTCTTCCTATGATAATCAACAACTTTAATCGGATAATCGACAGATTGAATCAGGAAATCCTGTGCTTTGATTCTGAAGTCTACTGGATTGTGGGGGAAAACTTGGTTTCTGCTAGTTTTTTGAGAATTTAGGCCTGAAATCTGCTTTTTTTTGTTTGAAATAGGTGTCTTCCTATGATAATCAACAACTTTAATCGGATAATCGACAGATTGAATCAGGAAATCCTGTGCTTTGATTCTGAAGTCTACTGGATTGTGGGGGAAAACTTGGTTTCTGCTAGTTTTTTGAGAATTTAGGCCTGAAATCTGCTTTTTTTTGTTTGAAATAGGTGTCTTCCTATGATAATCAACAACTTTAATCGGATAATCGACAGATTGAATCAGGAAATCCTGTGCTTTGATTCTGAAGTCTACTGGATTGTGGGGGAAAACTTGGTTTCTGCTAGTTTTTTGAGAATTTAGGCCTGAAATCTGCTTTTTTTTGTTTGAAATAGGTGTCTTCCTATGATAATCAACAACTTTAATCGGATAATCGACAGATTGAATCAGGAAATCCTGTGCTTTGATTCTGAAGTCTACTGGATTGTGGGGGAAAACTTGGTTTCTGCTAGTTTTTTGAGAATTTAGGCCTGAAATCTGCTTTTTTTTGTTTGAAATAGGTGTCTTCCTATGATAATCAACAACTTTAATCGGATAATCGACAGATTGAATCAGGAAATCCTGTGCTTTGATTCTGAAGTCTACTGGATTGTGGGGGAAAACTTGGTTTCTGCTAGTTTTTTGAGAATTTAGGCCTGAAATCTGCTTTTTTTTGTTTGAAATAGGTGTCTTCCTATGATAATCAACAACTTTAATCGGATAATCGACAGATTGAATCAGGAAATCCTGTGCTTTGATTCTGAAGTCTACTGGATTGTGGGGGAAAACTTGGTTTCTGCTAGTTTTTTGAGAATTTAGGCCTGAAATCTGCTTTTTTTTGTTTGAAATAGGTGTCTTCCTATGATAATCAACAACTTTAATCGGATAATCGACAGATTGAATCAGGAAATCCTGTGCTTTGATTCTGAAGTCTACTGGATTGTGGGGGAAAACTTGGTTTCTGCTAGTTTTTTGAGAATTTAGGCCTGAAATCTGCTTTTTTTTGTTTGAAATAGGTGTCTTCCTATGATAATCAACAACTTTAATCGGATAATCGACAGATTGAATCAGGAAATCCTGTGCTTTGATTCTGAAGTCTACTGGATTGTGGGGGAAAACTTGGTTTCTGCTAGTTTTTTGAGAATTTAGGCCTGAAATCTGCTTTTTTTTGTTTGAAATAGGTGTCTTCCTATGATAATCAACAACTTTAATCGGATAATCGACAGATTGAATCAGGAAATCCTGTGCTTTGATTCTGAAGTCTACTGGATTGTGGGGGAAAACTTGGTTTCTGCTAGTTTTTTGAGAATTTAGGCCTGAAATCTGCTTTTTTTTGTTTTAAATAGGTGTCTTCCTATGATAATCAACAACTTTAATCGGATAATCGACAGATTGAATCAGGAAATCCTGTGCTTTGATTCTGAAGTCTACTGGATTGTGGGGGAAAACTTGGTTTCTGCTAGTTTTTTGAGAATTTAGGCCTGAAATCTGCTTTTTTTTGTTTGAAATAGGTGTCTTCCTATGATAATCAACAACTTTAATCGGATAATCGACAGATTGAATCAGGAAATCCTGTGCTTTGATTCTGAAGTCTACTGGATTGTGGGGGAAAACTTGGTTTCTGCTAGTTTTTTGAGAATTTAGGCCTGAAATCTGCTTTTTTTTGTTTGAAATAGGTGTCTTCCTATGATAATCAACAACTTTAATCGGATAATCGACAGATTGAATCAGGAAATCCTGTGCTTTGATTCTGAAGTCTACTGGATTGTGGGGGAAAACTTGGTTTCTGCTAGTTTTTTGAGAATTTAGGCCTGAAATCTGCTTTTTTTTGTTTGAAATAGGTGTCTTCCTATGATAATCAACAACTTTAATCGGATAATCGACAGATTGAATCAGGAAATCCTGTGCTTTGATTCTGAAGTCTACTGGATTGTGGGGGAAAACTTGGTTTCTGCTAGTTTTTTGAGAATTTAGGCCTGAAATCTGCTTTTTTTTGTTTGAAATAGGTGTCTTCCTATGATAATCAACAACTTTAATCGGATAATCGACAGATTGAATCAGGAAATCCTGTGCTTTGATTCTGAAGTCTACTGGATTGTGGGGGAAAACTTGGTTTCTGCTAGTTTTTTGAGAATTTAGGCCTGAAATCTGCTTTTTTTTGTTTGAAATAGGTGTCTTCCTATGATAATCAACAACTTTAATCGGATAATCGACAGATTGAATCAGGAAATCCTGTGCTTTGATTCTGAAGTCTACTGGATTGTGGGGGAAAACTTGGTTTCTGCTAGTTTTTTGAGAATTTAGGCCTGAAATCTGCTTTTTTTTGTTTGAAATAGGTGTCTTCCTATGATAATCAACAACTTTAATCGGATAATCGACAGATTGAATCAGGAAATCCTGTGCTTTGATTCTGAAGTCTACTGGATTGTGGGGGAAAACTTGGTTTCTGCTAGTTTTTTGAGAATTTAGGCCTGAAATCTGCTTTTTTTTGTTTGAAATAGGTGTCTTCCTATGATAATCAACAACTTTAATCGGATAATCGACAGATTGAATCAGGAAATCCTGTGCTTTGATTCTGAAGTCTACTGGATTGTGGGGGAAAACTTGGTTTCTGCTAGTTTTTTGAGAATTTAGGCCTGAAATCTGCTTTTTTTTGTTTGAAATAGGTGTCTTCCTATGATAATCAACAACTTTAATCGGATAATCGACAGATTGAATCAGGAAATCCTGTGCTTTGATTCTGAAGTCTACTGGATTGTGGGGGAAAACTTGGTTTCTGCTAGTTTTTTGAGAATTTAGGCCTGAAATCTGCTTTTTTTTGTTTGAAATAGGTGTCTTCCTATGATAATCAACAACTTTAATCGGATAATCGACAGATTGAATCAGGAAATCCTGTGCTTTGATTCTGAAGTCTACTGGATTGTGGGGGAAAACTTGGTTTCTGCTAGTTTTTTGAGAATTTAGGCCTGAAATCTGCTTTTTTTTGTTTGAAATAGGTGTCTTCCTATGATAATCAACAACTTTAATCGGATAATCGACAGATTGAATCAGGAAATCCTGTGCTTTGATTCTGAAGTCTACTGGATTGTGGGGGAAAACTTGGTTTCTGCTAGTTTTTTGAGAATTTAGGCCTGAAATCTGCTTTTTTTTGTTTGAAATAGGTGTCTTCCTATGATAATCAACAACTTTAATCGGATAATCGACAGATTGAATCAGGAAATCCTGTGCTTTGATTCTGAAGTCTACTGGATTGTGGGGGAAAACTTGGTTTCTGCTAGTTTTTTGAGAATTTAGGCCTGAAATCTGCTTTTTTTTGTTTGAAATAGGTGTCTTCCTATGATAATCAACAACTTTAATCGGATAATCGACAGATTGAATCAGGAAATCCTGTGCTTTGATTCTGAAGTCTACTGGATTGTGGGGGAAAACTTGGTTTCTGCTAGTTTTTTGAGAATTTAGGCCTGAAATCTGCTTTTTTTTGTTTGAAATAGGTGTCTTCCTATGATAATCAACAACTTTAATCGGATAATCGACAGATTGAATCAGGAAATCCTGTGCTTTGATTCTGAAGTCTACTGGATTGTGGGGGAAAACTTGGTTTCTGCTAGTTTTTTGAGAATTTAGGCCTGAAATCTGCTTTTTTTTGTTTGAAATAGGTGTCTTCCTATGATAATCAACAACTTTAATCGGATAATCGACAGATTGAATCAGGAAATCCTGTGCTTTGATTCTGAAGTCTACTGGATTGTGGGGGAAAACTTGGTTTCTGCTAGTTTTTTGAGAATTTAGGCCTGAAATCTGCTTTTTTTTGTTTGAAATAGGTGTCTTCCTATGATAATCAACAACTTTAATCGGATAATCGACAGATTGAATCAGGAAATCCTGTGCTTTGATTCTGAAGTCTACTGGATTGTGGGGGAAAACTTGGTTTCTGCTAGTTTTTTGAGAATTTAGGCCTGAAATCTGCTTTTTTTTGTTTGAAATAGGTGTCTTCCTATGATAATCAACAACTTTAATCGGATAATCGACAGATTGAATCAGGAAATCCTGTGCTTTGATTCTGAAGTCTACTGGATTGTGGGGGAAAACTTGGTTTCTGCTAGTTTTTTGAGAATTTAGGCCTGAAATCTGCTTTTTTTTGTTTGAAATAGGTGTCTTCCTATGATAATCAACAACTTTAATCGGATAATCGACAGATTGAATCAGGAAATCCTGTGCTTTGATTCTGAAGTCTACTGGATTGTGGGGGAAAACTTGGTTTCTGCTAGTTTTTTGAGAATTTAGGCCTGAAATCTGCTTTTTTTTGTTTGAAATAGGTGTCTTCCTATGATAATCAACAACTTTAATCGGATAATCGACAGATTGAATCAGGAAATCCTGTGCTTTGATTCTGAAGTCTACTGGATTGTGGGGGAAAACTTGGTTTCTGCTAGTTTTTTGAGAATTTAGGCCTGAAATCTGCTTTTTTTTGTTTGAAATAGGTGTCTTCCTATGATAATCAACAACTTTATTCGGATAATCAACAGATTGAATCAGGAAATCCTGTGCTTTGATTCTGAAGTCTACTGGATTGTGGGGGAAAACTTGGTTTCTGCTAGTTTTTTGAGAATTTAGGCCTGAAATCTGCTTTTTTTTGTTTGAAATAGGTGTCTTCCTATGATAATCAACAACTTTAATCGGATAATCGACAGATTGAATCAGGAAATCCTGTGCTTTGATTCTGAAGTCTACTGGATTGTGGGGGAAAACTTGGTTTCTGCTAGTTTTTTGAGAATTTAGGCCTGAAATCTGCTTTTTTTTGTTTGAAATAGGTGTCTTCCTATGATAATCAACAACTTTAATCGGATAATCAACAGATTGAATCAGGAAATCCTGTGCTTTGATTCTGAAGTCTACTGGATTGTGGGGGAAAACTTGGTTTCTGCTAGTTTTTTGAGAATTTAGGCCTGAAATCTGCTTTTTTTTGTTTGAAATAGGTGTCTTCCTATGATAATCAACAACTTTAATCGGATAATCGACAGATTGAATCAGGAAATCCTGTGCTTTGATTCTGAAGTCTACTGGATTGTGGGGGAAAACTTGGTTTCTGCTAGTTTTTTGAGAATTTAGGCCTGAAATCTCCTCTTTTTTGGTTGAAATATGGGTCTTTCTCTGATAATCAACAAGTTTCAGCTGTAAATCGACAGATTGAGTCTGGAAATCCTGTGCTTTGATTCTGAAATCTACTGGATTGTGGGGAAAACTTGGTTTCTGCTTGTTTTTTTGGAATTTTGGACAGAAATCTCCTTTTTTTTGGTTGAAATATGGGTCTTCCTCTGATAATCAACAAGTTTCAGCTGGAAATCGAGCGATTGAGTCTGGATATCCTGTGCTTTGATTCTGAACTCTACTGGATTGTTGGGGAAAACTTGGTTTCTGCAGGTTATGTGAGGATTTAGATAAGAAATCTGCTGGTTTGATGTTGAAACTGCATGTCCCTCATAAAAATTAGAGGCTGGTGCAGACAAAAGAATTTTGGGTTTTTGATCTTGGTAAAATTTCTACTGCACCAGGCCACCTGGCAACAGATGGAGTACATCTGTCCCAAAGACGGGGAAAGGTCACAGTATATGAGAATGGCCTGTCCCCCAAAGGTAAAAAGATTCTGGGGAGGGAACTGGCAGCTCTCATCGACAGGGCTTTAAACTAGTTTCGAAGGGGGGAGGGGCTGAAACTAGTCCCCTCAGGCAAGAGTCTGGGGGCAGTAAGCTAGGGTCAGAGGCCAAACCAGCAGCCCAGTTGAGGTGCATGTACACTAATGCACGAAGCATGGGAAACAAACAAGAGGAGCTGGAAGCCTTGTTGCAGCAGGAAAGTTACGACGTAGTTGCCATCACGGAGACGTGGTGGGATAGCTCACATGACTGGAGTGCTGCAATTGACGGTTACAGGCTTTTCAGGAGAGATAGACAAGGAAGAAGGGGTGGAGGGGTGGCCATGTACATCAGGGAGGCACTAGATGCCATTGAGCTAGAGATTAGGGACAATCAGGTTGAATGCTTGTGGGCAAGAATTAGAGGGAAGACCGGTAGGGCAGACATCCTGGTTGGAGTCTGTTATAGACCACCCAACCTGGAGGATGATGTCGACGAAGCATTCTATAGACAGCTTAAGGCTGTCTCAAGATCTCCTGACCTTGTCCTTATGGGCGACTTCAACCTGCCTGACATCTGCTGGGATCTCAACACAGCAGAGAGGAGGCAGTCTAGGAGGTTCTTAGACTGCATGGAGGACAGCTTCTTATCCCAGGTGCTGCGTGAGCCTACCAGGGGCAAGGCTTTGCTTGACCTCCTCTTCACCAACAGGGAAGGGCTGGTGGGTGATGTGGTGGTCGGAGGCTGTTTAGGGGCCAGTGACCATGAAATAATAGAATTTTCGGTATTTGGTCAAACTAAGAGGGGCAGCAAGAAGACCTCCACTCTGGACTTCCGGAGGGCGGACTTCAGGTTGCTCAAGGAAATAATTCAGAGGGTTCCTTGGGAGAAAGCCCTTAAAAATAAAGGGGTCCAGGAGGGCTGGACCTGCTTCAAGAAAGAGCTGATGAAGGCTCAGGAGCAGGCTGTGCCAATGTGCCGGAAGAGGAGCCGCCGGGGCAGACGGCCAGCCTGGCTGTGTAATGAACTTTTAATAGAACTAAGGGAAAAAAAGAGGGTGTATAATCATTGGAAGAAAGGTGAGGCAACCCATGGAATGTTTAAAGAGGTTGCTAGGGCATGTAGGAGGAAAATTAGGGAGGCAAAAGCATATTTGGAACTTAAACTGGCCTCTGATGTGAAGGACAACAAAAAGTCCTTCTATAAATATATTAATAGCAAGAGGAAGGGCAGGGACAACCTCCACTCCTTGGTTGACATGGAAGGAAATGTTGTAACACAGGATGAGGAAAAGGCAGAGGTACTTAACACCTTCTTTACCTCAGTTTTTACTAGCGGGAAAGAACGTCTACCAGACAGCTGGCCTGCAGAACTGGCAGAGGGAGCCAGGGAGCTGCATGGTTTCCCTGTGTTCCATGAGCAAGTGATAGGAGCTCTCCTCAGCAGCTTGGACCCCCACAAGTCCATGGGACCAGATGGGATCCATCCTAGGGTGCTGAGAGAGCTGGCAGATGAGCTGGCCAAGCCACTCTCCATTATTTTTCATCAGTCCTGGCTCACTGGAGAGATCCCAGCTGACTGGAAGCTGGCCAACGTGGTACCCATCCACAAGAAGGGCCGGTTGGATGAGCCAGGGAATTACAGGCCTGTCAGCCTGACCTCAGTGCCAGGAAAGATTATGGAGCAGGTCATCCTGAGTGCAATCACGCAACACTTAGAGGATGGCCAAGGGATCAGGCCCAGCCAGCATGGGTTTAGGAAGGGCAGGTCCTGCCTGACCAACCTGATCTCCTTCTATGATCAGGTGACCCGCCTGGTGGATGTGGGGAGGCCTGTGGATGTAGTCTACCTGGACCTCAGCAAGGCCTTTGACACCGTTCCCCATAGCAAACTCCTGGCCAAGCTGTCAGCCCATGGCTTGGATGGGAGCACACTGCGATGGGTTAGGAACTGGCTGGAGGGCCGAGCCCAGAGAGTGGTAGTGAATGGTGCCACATCCAGCTGGCAGCCAGTCACCAGTGGTGTGCCCCAGGGATCAGTACTGGGCCCCTTGCTCTTTAACATCTTTATTGATGATCTGGACGAGGGCATCGAGTCCATCATCAGTAAATTTGCTGACGACACCAAGCTGGGCGCAGGAGTTGATCTGCTGGAGGGTAGAGAGGCTCTGCAGAGGGACCTCGACAGGCTGGGCACATGGGCAGAGTCCAACGGCATGAGATTTAACACATCCAAGTGCCGGGTTCTGCACATTGGCCACAGCAACCCCATGCAGAGCTACAGGCTGGGGTCAGAGTGGCTGGAGAGCAGTCAGGCTGAGAGGGACCTGGGGGTGCTGGTCGACGGTAGACTGAACATGAGCCTGCAGTGTGCCCAGGCAGCTAAGAGGGCCAATGGCATCCTGGCCTGCATCAGGAACAGTGTGGCCAGCAGGAGCAGGGAGGTCATTCTGCCCCTGTACACTGCACTGGTTAGGCCGCACCTCGAGTACTGTGTCCAGTTCTGGGCCCCTCAGTTTAGGAAGGATGTTGACTTGCTGGAACGAGTCCAGAGAAGAGCAACAAAGTTGGTGAGGGGTTTGGAACATAAGCCCTACGAGGAGAGGCTGAGGGAGCTGGGGTTGCTTAGCCTGGAGAAGAGGAGACTCAGGGGTGACCTTATTACTCTCTACAACTACCTGAAGGGAGGTTGTAGACAGACGGATGTTGGTCTCTTCTCCCAGGCAAGCAGTACCAGAACAAGAGGACACAGTCTCAGGCTGCGCCAGGGGAGATTCACGCTGGATGTTAGAAAAAAGTTCTATACAGAAAGAGTGATTGCACATTGGAATGGGCTGCCTGGGGAGGTGGTGGAGTCGCCATCACTGGAGGTTTTTAGGAGAAGACTTGACGGGGTACTTGGTGCTGTGGGTTAGTTGCTTGGGCGGTGTTGGATTGGTTGATGGGTTGGACGCGATGATCTTGAAGGTCTCTTCCAACCTGGTTTATTCTATGTATTCTATGTATTCTATGTATTCAAAAAACAGGGTGTTCCTGCAGAAAATCAACGGATTGGGTCTGGAAATCCTTTGTTTTGATAGTGAACTCTACGGGACTGCGGGGGAAAACTTGGTTTCTGCAGGTTATATGAGGATGTAGATCAGAAATCTGTTGGTTTGATGTTGAAACTGCAGGTTCCTCATAAAAATCAATGTGTTGCTGCAGAAAATCGCCTCACTGAGTCTGGAAAACCAGTGCTTTGATTCTGAAATCGACTGGATTTTGGGGGAAAACTTGGTTTCTGCTCGTTTTTTGAGAATTTAGGCCTGAAATCTGCTTTTTTTTTGGTTGAAATAGGTGTCTTCCTATGATAATCAGCAAGTTTCATCTGTAAATCGACAGATTGAATCTGGAAATCCTGTGCTTTGATTCTGAACTCTACTGGATTGTGGGGGAAAACTTGGTTTCTGCAGGTTATGTGAGGATTTAGATAAGAAATCTGCTTTTTTTTGTTTGAAATAGGTGTCTTCCTATGATAATCAACAACTTTAATCGGATAATCGACAGATTGAATCAGGAAATCCTGTGCTTTGATTCTGAAGTCTACTGGATTGTGGGGGAAAACTTGGTTTCTGCTAGTTTTTTGAGAATTTAGGCCTGAAATCTGCTTTTTTTTGTTTGAAATAGGTGTCTTCCTATGATAATCAACAACTTTAATCGGATAATCGACAGATTGAATCAGGAAATCCTGTGCTTTGATTCTGAAGTCTACTGGATTGTGGGGGAAAACTTGGTTTCTGCTAGTTTTTTGAGAATTTAGGCCTGAAATCTGCTTTTTTTTGTTTGAAATAGGTGTCTTCCTATGATAATCAACAACTTTAATCGGATAATCGACAGATTGAATCAGGAAATCCTGTGCTTTGATTCTGAAGTCTACTGGATTGTGGGGGAAAACTTGGTTTCTGCTAGTTTTTTGAGAATTTAGGCCTGAAATCTGCTTTTTTTTGTTTGAAATAGGTGTCTTCCTATGATAATCAACAACTTTAATCGGATAATCGACAGATTGAATCAGGAAATCCTGTGCTTTGATTCTGAAGTCTACTGGATTGTGGGGGAAAACTTGGTTTCTGCTAGTTTTTTGAGAATTTAGGCCTGAAATCTGCTTTTTTTTGTTTGAAATAGGTGTCTTCCTATGATAATCAACAACTTTAATCGGATAATCGACAGATTGAATCAGGAAATCCTGTGCTTTGATTCTGAAGTCTACTGGATTGTGGGGGAAAACTTGGTTTCTGCTAGTTTTTTGAGAATTTAGGCCTGAAATCTGCTTTTTTTTGTTTGAAATAGGTGTCTTCCTATGATAATCAACAACTTTAATCGGATAATCGACAGATTGAATCAGGAAATCCTGTGCTTTGATTCTGAAGTCTACTGGATTGTGGGGGAAAACTTGGTTTCTGCTAGTTTTTTGAGAATTTAGGCCTGAAATCTGCTTTTTTTTGTTTGAAATAGGTGTCTTCCTATGATAATCAACAACTTTAATCGGATAATCGACAGATTGAATCAGGAAATCCTGTGCTTTGATTCTGAAGTCTACTGGATTGTGGGGGAAAACTTGGTTTCTGCTAGTTTTTTGAGAATTTAGGCCTGAAATCTGCTTTTTTTTGTTTGAAATAGGTGTCTTCCTATGATAATCAACAACTTTAATCGGATAATCGACAGATTGAATCAGGAAATCCTGTGCTTTGATTCTGAAGTCTACTGGATTGTGGGGGAAAACTTGGTTTCTGCTAGTTTTTTGAGAATTTAGGCCTGAAATCTGCTTTTTTTTGTTTGAAATAGGTGTCTTCCTATGATAATCAACAACTTTAATCGGATAATCGACAGATTGAATCAGGAAATCCTGTGCTTTGATTCTGAAGTCTACTGGATTGTGGGGGAAAACTTGGTTTCTGCTAGTTTTTTGAGAATTTAGGCCTGAAATCTGCTTTTTTTTGTTTGAAATAGGTGTCTTCCTATGATAATCAACAACTTTAATCGGATAATCGACAGATTGAATCAGGAAATCCTGTGCTTTGATTCTGAAGTCTACTGGATTGTGGGGGAAAACTTGGTTTCTGCTAGTTTTTTGAGAATTTAGGCCTGAAATCTGCTTTTTTTTGTTTGAAATAGGTGTCTTCCTATGATAATCAACAACTTTAATCGGATAATCGACAGATTGAATCAGGAAATCCTGTGCTTTGATTCTGAAGTCTACTGGATTGTGGGGGAAAACTTGGTTTCTGCTAGTTTTTTGAGAATTTAGGCCTGAAATCTGCTTTTTTTTGTTTGAAATAGGTGTCTTCCTATGATAATCAACAACTTTAATCGGATAATCGACAGATTGAATCAGGAAATCCTGTGCTTTGATTCTGAAGTCTACTGGATTGTGGGGGAAAACTTGGTTTCTGCTAGTTTTTTGAGAATTTAGGCCTGAAATCTGCTTTTTTTTGTTTGAAATAGGTGTCTTCCTATGATAATCAACAACTTTAATCGGATAATCGACAGATTGAATCAGGAAATCCTGTGCTTTGATTCTGAAGTCTACTGGATTGTGGGGGAAAACTTGGTTTCTGCTAGTTTTTTGAGAATTTAGGCCTGAAATCTGCTTTTTTTTGTTTGAAATAGGTGTCTTCCTATGATAATCAACAACTTTAATCGGATAATCGACAGATTGAATCAGGAAATCCTGTGCTTTGATTCTGAAGTCTACTGGATTGTGGGGGAAAACTTGGTTTCTGCTAGTTTTTTGAGAATTTAGGCCTGAAATCTGCTTTTTTTTGTTTGAAATAGGTGTCTTCCTATGATAATCAACAACTTTAATCGGATAATCGACAGATTGAATCAGGAAATCCTGTGCTTTGATTCTGAAGTCTACTGGATTGTGGGGGAAAACTTGGTTTCTGCTAGTTTTTTGAGAATTTAGGCCTGAAATCTGCTTTTTTTTGTTTGAAATAGGTGTCTTCCTATGATAATCAACAACTTTAATCGGATAATCGACAGATTGAATCAGGAAATCCTGTGCTTTGATTCTGAAGTCTACTGGATTGTGGGGGAAAACTTGGTTTCTGCTAGTTTTTTGAGAATTTAGGCCTGAAATCTGCTTTTTTTTGTTTGAAATAGGTGTCTTCCTATGATAATCAACAACTTTAATCGGATAATCGACAGATTGAATCAGGAAATCCTGTGCTTTGATTCTGAAGTCTACTGGATTGTGGGGGAAAACTTGGTTTCTGCTAGTTTTTTGAGAATTTAGGCCTGAAATCTGCTTTTTTTTGTTTGAAATAGGTGTCTTCCTATGATAATCAACAACTTTAATCGGATAATCGACAGATTGAATCAGGAAATCCTGTGCTTTGATTCTGAAGTCTACTGGATTGTGGGGGAAAACTTGGTTTCTGCTAGTTTTTTGAGAATTTAGGCCTGAAATCTGCTTTTTTTTGTTTGAAATAGGTGTCTTCATATGATAATCAACAACTTTAATCGGATAATCGACAGATTGAATCAGGAAATCCTGTGCTTTGATTCTGAAGTCTACTGGATTGTGGGGGAAAACTTGGTTTCTGCTAGTTTTTTGAGAAATTAGGCCTGAAATCTGCTTTTTTTTGTTTGAAATAGGTGTCTTCCTATGATAATCAACAACTTTAATCGGATAATCGACAGATTGAATCAGGAAATCCTGTGCTTTGATTCTGAAGTCTACTGGATTGTGGGGGAAAACTTGGTTTCTGCTAGTTTTTTGAGAATTTAGGCCTGAAATCTGCTTTTTTTTGTTTGAAATAGGTGTCTTCCTATGATAATCAACAACTTTAATCGGATAATCGACAGATTGAATCAGGAAATCCTGTGCTTTGATTCTGAAGTCTACTGGATTGTGGGGGAAAACTTGGTTTCTGCTAGTTTTTTGAGAATTTAGGCCTGAAATCTGCTTTTTTTTGTTTGAAATAGGTGTCTTCCTATGATAATCAACAACTTTAATCGGATAATCGACAGATTGAATCAGGAAATCCTGTGCTTTGATTCTGAAGTCTACTGGATTGTGGGGGAAAACTTGGTTTCTGCTAGTTTTTTGAGAATTTTGGCCTGAAATCTGCTTTTTTTTGTTTGAAATAGGTTTCTTCCTATGATAATCAACAACTTTAATCGGATAATCGACAGATTGAATCAGGAAATCCTGTGCTTTGATTCTGAAGTCTACTGGATTGTGGGGGAAAACTTGGTTTCTGCTAGTTTTTTGAGAATTTAGGCCTGAAATCTGCTTTTTTTTGTTTGAAATAGGTGTCTTCCTATGATAATCAACAACTTTAATCGGATAATCGACAGATTGAATCAGGAAATCCTGTGCTTTGATTCTGAAGTCTACTGGATTGTGGGGGAAAACTTGGTTTCTGCTAGTTTTTTGAGAATTTAGGCCTGAAATCTGCTTTTTTTTGTTTGAAATAGGTGTCTTCCTATGATAATCAACAACTTTATCGGATAATCGACAGATTGAATCAGGAAATCCTGTGCTTTGATTCTGAAGTCTACTGGATTGTGGGGGAAAACTTGGTTTCTGCTAGTTTTTTGAGAATTTAGGCCTGAAATCTGCTTTTTTTTGTTTGAAATAGGTGTCTTCCTATGATAATCAACAACTTTAATCGGATAATCGACAGATTGAATCAGGAAATCCTGTGCTTTGATTCTGAAGTCTACTGGATTGTGGGGGAAAACTTGGTTTCTGCTAGTTTTTTGAGAATTTAGGCCTGAAATCTGCTTTTTTTTGTTTGAAATAGGTGTCTTCCTATGATAATCAACAACTTTAATCGGATAATCGACAGATTGAATCAGGAAATCCTGTGCTTTGATTCTGAAGTCTACTGGATTGTGGGGGAAAACTTGGTTTCTGCTAGTTTTTTGAGAATTTAGGCCTGAAATCTGCTTTTTTTTGTTTGAAATAGGTGTCTTCCTATGATAATCAACAACTTTAATCGGATAATCGACAGATTGAATCAGGAAATCCTGTGCTTTGATTCTGAAGTCTACTGGATTGTGGGGGAAAACTTGGTTTCTGCTAGTTTTTTGAGAATTTAGGCCTGAAATCTGCTTTTTTTTGTTTGAAATAGGTGTCTTCCTATGATAATCAACAACTTTAATCGGATAATCGACAGATTGAATCAGGAAATCCTGTGCTTTGATTCTGAAGTCTACTGGATTGTGGGGGAAAACTTGGTTTCTGCTAGTTTTTTGAGAATTTTGGCCTGAAATCTGCTTTTTTTTGTTTGAAATAGGTGTCTTCCTATGATAATCAACAACTTTAATCGGATAATCGACAGATTGAATCAGGAAATCCTGTGCTTTGATTCTGAAGTCTACTGGATTGTGGGGGAAAACTTGGTTTCTGCTAGTTTTTTGAGAATTTAGGCCTGAAATCTGCTTTTTTTTGTTTGAAATAGGTGTCTTCCTATGATAATCAACAACTTTAATCGGATAATCGACAGATTGAATCAGGAAATCCTGTGCTTTGATTCTGAAGTCTACTGGATTGTGGGGGAAAACTTGGTTTCTGCTAGTTTTTTGAGAATTTAGGCCTGAAATCTGCTTTTTTTTGTTTGAAATAGGTGTCTTCCTATGATAATCAACAACTTTAATCGGATAATCGACAGATTGAATCAGGAAATCCTGTGCTTTGATTCTGAAGTCTACTGGATTGTGGGGGAAAACTTGGTTTCTGCTAGTTTTTTGAGAATTTAGGCCTGAAATCTGCTTTTTTTTGTTTGAAATAGGTGTCTTCCTATGATAATCAACAACTTTAATCGGATAATCGACAGATTGAATCAGGAAATCCTGTGCTTTGATTCTGAAGTCTACTGGATTGTGGGGGAAAACTTGGTTTCTGCTAGTTTTTTGAGAATTTAGGCCTGAAATCTGCTTTTTTTTGTTTGAAATAGGTGTCTTCCTATGATAATCAACAACTTTAATCGGATAATCGACAGATTGAATCAGGAAATCCTGTGCTTTGATTCTGAAGTCTACTGGATTGTGGGGGAAAACTTGGTTTCTGCTAGTTTTTTGAGAATTTAGGCCTGAAATCTGCTTTTTTTTGTTTGAAATAGGTGTCTTCCTATGATAATCAACAACTTTAATCGGATAATCGACAGATTGAATCAGGAAATCCTGTGCTTTGATTCTGAAGTCTACTGGATTGTGGGGGAAAACTTGGTTTCTGCTAGTTTTTTGAGAATTTAGGCCTGAAATCTGCTTTTTTTTGTTTGAAATAGGTGTCTTCCTATGATAATCAACAACTTTAATCGGATAATCGACAGATTGAATCAGGAAATCCTGTGCTTTGATTCTGAAGTCTACTGGATTGTGGGGGAAAACTTGGTTTCTGCTAGTTTTTTGAGAATTTAGGCCTGAAATCTGCTTTTTTTTGTTTGAAATAGGTGTCTTCCTATGATAATCAACAACTTTAATCGGATAATCGACAGATTGAATCAGGAAATCCTGTGCTTTGATTCTGAAGTCTACTGGATTGTGGGGGAAAACTTGGTTTCTGCTAGTTTTTTGAGAATTTAGGCCTGAAATCTGCTTTTTTTTGTTTGAAATAGGTGTCTTCCTATGATAATCAACAACTTTAATCGGATAATCGACAGATTGAATCAGGAAATCCTGTGCTTTGATTCTGAAGTCTACTGGATTGTGGGGGAAAACTTGGTTTCTGCTAGTTTTTTGAGAATTTAGGCCTGAAATCTGCTTTTTTTTGTTTGAAATAGGTGTCTTCCTATGATAATCAACAACTTTAATCGGATAATCGACAGATTGAATCAGGAAATCCTGTGCTTTGATTCTGAAGTCTACTGGATTGTGGGGGAAAACTTGGTTTCTGCTAGTTTTTTGAGAATTTAGGCCTGAAATCTGCTTTTTTTTGTTTGAAATAGGTGTCTTCCTATGATAATCAACAACTTTAATCGGATAATCGACAGATTGAATCAGGAAATCCTGTGCTTTGATTCTGAAGTCTACTGGATTGTGGGGGAAAACTTGGTTTCTGCTAGTTTTTTGAGAATTTAGGCCTGAAATCTGCTTTTTTTTGTTTGAAATAGGTGTCTTCCTATGATAATCAACAACTTTAATCGGATAATCGACAGATTGAATCAGGAAATCCTGTGCTTTGATTCTGAAGTCTACTGGATTGTGGGGGAAAACTTGGTTTCTGCTAGTTTTTTGAGAATTTAGGCCTGAAATCTGCTTTTTTTTGTTTGAAATAGGTGTCTTCCTATGATAATCAACAACTTTAATCGGATAATCGACAGATTGAATCAGGAAATCCTGTGCTTTGATTCTGAAGTCTACTGGATTGTGGGGGAAAACTTGGTTTCTGCTAGTTTTTTGAGAATTTAGGCCTGAAATCTGCTTTTTTTTGTTTGAAATAGGTGTCTTCCTATGATAATCAACAACTTTAATCGGATAATCGACAGATTGAATCAGGAAATCCTGTGCTTTGATTCTGAAGTCTACTGGATTGTGGGGGAAAACTTGGTTTCTGCTAGTTTTTTGAGAATTTAGGCCTGAAATCTGCTTTTTTTTGTTTGAAATAGGTGTCTTCCTATGATAATCAACAACTTTAATCGGATAATCGACAGATTGAATCAGGAAATCCTGTGCTTTGATTCTGAAGTCTACTGGATTGTGGGGGAAAACTTGGTTTCTGCTAGTTTTTTGAGAATTTAGGCCTGAAATCTGCTTTTTTTTGTTTGAAATAGGTGTCTTCCTATGATAATCAACAACTTTAATCGGATAATCAACAGATTGAATCAGGAAATCCTGTGCTTTGATTCTGAAGTCTACTGGATTGTGGGGGAAAACTTGGTTTCTGCTAGTTTTTTGAGAATTTAGGCCTGAAATCTGCTTTTTTTTGTTTGAAATAGGTGTCTTCCTATGATAATCAACAACTTTAATCGGATAATCGACAGATTGAATCAGGAAATCCTGTGCTTTGATTCTGAAGTCTACTGGATTGTGGGGAAAACTTGGTTTCTGCTAGTTTTTTTGAGAATTTAGGCCTGAAATCTGCTTTTTTTTGTTTGAAATAGGTGTCTTCCTATGATAATCAACAACTTTAATCGGATAATCGAGCAGATTGAATCAGGAAATCCTGTGCTTTGATTCTGAAGTCTACTGGATTGTGGGGGAAAACTTGGTTTCTGCAGGTTATGTGAGGATTTAGATAAGAAATCTGCTGGTTTGATGTTGAAACTGCATGTCCCTCATAAAAATTAGAGGCTGGTGCAGACAAAAGAATTTTGGGTTTTTTGATCTTGGTAAAATTTCTACTGCACCAGGCCACCTGGCAACAGATGGAGTACATCTGTCCCAAAGACGGGGAAAGGTCACAGTATATGAGAATGGCCTGTCCCCCAAAGGTAAAAGATTCTGGGGAGGGAACTGGCAGCTCTCATCGACAGGGCTTTAAACTAGTTTCGAAGGGGGGAGGGGCTGAAACTAGTCCCCTCAGGCAAGAGTCTGGGGGCAGTAAGCTAGGGTCAGAGGCCAAACCAGCAGCCCAGTTGAGGTGCATGTACACTAATGCACGAAGCATGGGAAACAAACAAGAGGAGCTGGAAGCCTTGTTGCAGCAGGAAAGTTACGACGTAGTTGCCATCACGGAGACGTGGTGGGATAGCTCACATGACTGGAGTGCTGCAATTGACGGTTACAGGCTTTTCAGGAGAGATAGACAAGGAAGAAGGGGTGGAGGGGTGGCCATGTACATCAGGGAGGCACTAGATGCCATTGAGCTAGAGATTAGGGACAATCAGGTTGAATGCTTGTGGGCAAGAATTAGAGGGAAGACCGGTAGGGCAGACATCCTGGTTGGAGTCTGTTATAGACCACCCAACCTGGAGGATGATGTCGACGAAGCATTCTATAGACAGCTTAAGGCTGTCTCAAGATCTCCTGACCTTGTCCTTATGGGCGACTTCAACCTGCCTGACATCTGCTGGGATCTCAACACAGCAGAGAGGAGGCAGTCTAGGAGGTTCTTAGACTGCATGGAGGACAGCTTCTTATCCCAGGTGCTGCGTGAGCCTACCAGGGGCAAGGCTTTGCTTGACCTCCTCTTCACCAACAGGGAAGGGCTGGTGGGTGATGTGGTGGTCGGAGGCTGTTTAGGGGCCAGTGACCATGAAATAATAGAATTTTCGGTATTTGGTCAAACTGAGAGGGGCAGCAAGAAGACCTCCACTCTGGACTTCCGGAGGGCGGACTTCAGGTTGCTCAAGGAAATAATTCAGAGGGTTCCTTGGGAGAAAGCCCTTAAAAATAAAGGGGTCCAGGAGGGCTGGACCTGCTTCAAGAAAGAGCTGATGAAGGCTCAGGAGCAGGCTGTGCCAATGTGCCGGAAGAGGAGCCGCCGGGGCAGACGGCCAGCTTGGCTGTGTAATGAACTTCTAATAGAACTAAGGGAAAAAAAGAGGGTGTATAATCATTGGAAGAAAGGTGAGGCAACCCATGGAATGTTTAAAGAGGTTGCTAGGGCATGTAGGAGGAAAATTAGGGAGGCAAAAGCATATTTGGAACTTAAACTGGCCTCTGATGTGAAGGACAACAAAAAGTCCTTCTATAAATATATTAATAGCAAGAGGAAGGGCAGGGACAACCTCCACTCCTTGGTTGACATGGAAGGAAATGTTGTAACACAGGATGAGGAAAAGGCAGAGGTACTTAACACCTTCTTTACCTCAGTTTTTACTAGCGGGAAAGAACGTCTACCAGACAGCTGGCCTGCAGAACTGGCAGAGGGAGCCAGGGAGCTGCATGGTTTCCCTGTGTTCCATGAGCAAGTGATAGGAGCCCTCCTCAGCAGCTTGGACCCCCACAAGTCCATGGGACCAGATGGGATCCATCCTAGGGTGCTGAGAGAGCTGGCAGATGAGCTGGCCAAGCCACTCTCCATTATTTTTCATCAGTCCTGGCTCACTGGAGAGATCCCAGCTGACTGGAAGCTGGCCAACGTGGTACCCATCCACAAGAAGGGCCGGTTGGATGAGCCAGGGAATTACAGGCCTGTCAGCCTGACCTCAGTGCCAGGAAAGATTATGGAGCAGGTCATCCTGAGTGCAATCACGCAACACTTAGAGGATGGCCAAGGGATCAGGCCCAGCCAGCATGGGTTTAGGAAGGGCAGGTCCTGCCTGACCAACCTGATCTCCTTCTATGATCAGGTGACCCGCCTGGTGGATGTGGGGAGGCCTGTGGATGTAGTCTACCTGGACCTCAGCAAGGCCTTTGACACCGTTCCCCATAGCAAACTCCTGGCCAAGCTGTCAGCCCATGGCTTGGATGGGAGCACACTGCGATGGGTTAGGAACTGGCTGGAGGGCCGAGCCCAGAGAGTGGTAGTGAATGGTGCCACATCCAGCTGGCAGCCAGTCACCAGTGGTGTGCCCCAGGGATCAGTACTGGGCCCCTTGCTCTTTAACATCTTTATTGATGATCTGGACGAGGGCATCGAGTCCATCATCAGTAAATTTGCTGACGACACCAAGCTGGGCGCAGGAGTTGATCTGCTGGAGGGTAGAGAGGCTCTGCAGAGGGACCTCGACAGGCTGGGCACATGGGCAGAGTCCAACGGCATGAGATTTAACACATCCAAGTGCCGGGTTCTGCACATTGGCCACAGCAACCCCATGCAGAGCTACAGGCTGGGGTCAGAGTGGCTGGAGAGCAGTCAGGCTGAGAGGGACCTGGGGGTGCTGGTCGACGGTAGACTGAACATGAGCCTGCAGTGTGCCCAGGCAGCTAAGAGGGCCAATGGCATCCTGGCCTGCATCAGGAACAGTGTGGCCAGCAGGAGCAGGGAGGTCATTCTGCCCCTGTACACTGCACTGGTTAGGCCGCACCTCGAGTACTGTGTCCAGTTCTGGGCCCCTCAGTTTAGGAAGGATGTTGACTTGCTGGAACGAGTCCAGAGAAGAGCAACAAAGTTGGTGAGGGGTTTGGAACATAAGCCCTACGAGGAGAGGCTGAGGGAGCTGGGGTTGCTTAGCCTGGAGAAGAGGAGACTCAGGGGTGACCTTATTACTCTCTACAACTACCTGAAGGGAGGTTGTAGACAGACGGATGTTGGTCTCTTCTCCCAGGCAAGCAGTACCAGAACAAGAGGACACAGTCTCAGGCTGTGCCAGGGGAGATTCAGGCTGGATGTTAGAAAAAAGTTCTATACAGAAAGAGTGATTGCACATTGGAATGGGCTGCCTGGGGAGGTGGTGGAGTCGCCATCACTGGAGGTTTTTAGGAGAAGACTTGACGGGGTACTTGGTGCTGTGGGTTAGTTGCTTGGGCGGTGTTGGATTGGTTGATGGGTTGGACGCGATGATCTTGAAGGTCTCTTCCAACCTGGTTTATTCTATGTATTCTATGTATTCTATGTATTCAAAAAACAGGGTGTTCCTGCAGAAAATCAACGGATTGGGTCTGGAAATCCTTTGTTTTGATAGTGAACTCTACGGGACTGCGGGGGAAAACTTGGTTTCTGCAGGTTATATGAGGATGTAGATCAGAAATCTGTTGGTTTGATGTTGACACTGCAGGTTCCTCATAAAAATCAGGGTGTTCCTGCAGAAAATCGCCAGATTGAGTCTGGAAATCCTGTGCTTTGATTCTGAAATCTACTGGATTGTGGGGAAAACTTGGTTTCTGCTCGTTTTTTGAGAATTTAGGCCAGAAATCTCCTTTTTTTTGGTTGAAATAGGTGTCTTCCTATGATAATTAGCAAGTTTCAGCTGTAAATCGACAGATTGAGTCTGGAAATCCTGTGCTTTGATTCTGAACTCTACTGGATTGTGGGGGAAAACTTTGTTTCTGCAGGTTACGTGAGGATTTAGATAAGAAATCTGCTGGTGTGATGTTGGCACTGCAGGTTCCTCATAAAAATCAAGGTGTTGCTGCAGAATATCGCCAGATTGAATCTGGAAATCCTGTGCTTTGATTCTGAACTCCAGTGAATTGTAGGGGAAAACTTGGTTTCTGCTCGTTTTTTGAGAATTTAGGCCAGAAATCTGCTTTTTTTTGGTTGAAATATGGGTCTTCCTCTGATAATCAACAAGTTTCAGCTGGAAATCGAGAGATTGAGTCTGGATATCCTGTGCTTTGCTTCTGAACTCTACTGGATTGTTGGGGAAAACTAGGTTTCTGCAGGTTATGTGAGGATTTAGATAAGAAATCTGCAGGTTTGATGTTGAAACTGCATGTCCCTCATAAAAATCAGGGTGTTCCTGCAGAAAATCGACGGATTGAGTCTGGAAATCCTCAGCTTTGATAGTTAACTCTACGGGACTGCGGGGGAAAACTTGGTTTCTGCAGGTTATGTGAGGATTTAGATAAGAAATCTGCTGGTTTGATGTTGGCACTGCAGGTTCCTCATAAAAATCAAGGTGTTGCTGCAGAAAATCGCCAGATTGAGTCTGGAAATCCTGTGCTTTGATTCTGAACTCTACTGGATTTTGGCGGAAAACTTTGTTTCTGCTTGTTTTTTGAGAATTTAGGCCAGAAATCTGATTTCTTTTGGTTGAAATAGGTGTCTTCCTATAATAGTCAACTAGTTTCAGCTGGAAATCTACTGATTGCGTCTGGAAATCCTGTGCTTTGATTCTGAACTCTACTGGATTGTGGGGGAAAACTTTGTTTCTGCTTGTTTTTTGAGAATTTAGTCCAGAAATCTCCTCTTTTTTGGTTGAAATATGGGCCTTTCTCTGATAATCAACAAGTTTCAGCTGTAAATCGACATATTGAGTCTGGAAATCCTGTGCTTTGATTCTGAACTCTACTGGATTTTGGCGGAAAACTTGTGTTCTGCTTTTTATGTGAGGATTTAGATAAGAACTCGGCTGGTTTGATGTTGACACTGCAGGTTTCTCATAAAAATCAAGGTGTTGCTGCAGAAAATCGCCAGATTGAGTCTGGAAATCCTGTGCTTTGATTATGAACTCTACTGGATTGTGGGGGAAAACTTGTTTTCTGCTTGATTTTTAAGAATTTGGGCCAGAAATCTTATTTTTTTTGGTTGAAATAGGTGTCTTCCTGTAATAGTCAACTAGTTTCAGCTGGAAGTCTACTGATTGCGTCTGGAAATTCTGTGCTTTATTTCTGAACTCTACTGGATTTTTGGGGGAAACTTGGTTTCTGCTCGTTTTTTGAAAATTTAGCCCAGAAATCTGAATTTTTTAGGTTGAAATAAGCGTCTACCCCTGATAATCTAGAACTTTCAGGTGGAAATCGACAGATTGAGTCAGGAAATTCTGTGCTTTGGTTATGAACTTGACTAGATTGCTGGGGAATACTTGGTTTCTGCTCGTTTTTTGAGAATTTAGGACAGAAATCTGCTTGTTTTATGTTAAGATAGGTGTCTTCCCCAGATAATCCAGAACACTCTGCTGCAAATCGACAGATTGAGTCTGGAAATCCTGTGCTTTGATTCTGAACTCTACTGGATTGTGGGGAAAAACTTGGTTTCTGCTCGTGTTTTGAGATTTTGTGCCAGAAATATGATTTTTTTTGGTTGAAATAGGTGTTTCCCTATGATAATCAACAAGTTTCAGCTGGAAATCGACAGATTGAGTCTGGAAATCCTGTGCTTTGATTCTGAATTCTGCTGGTATGTGGGGGAAAATGTTGGTTTCTGGAGGTTATGTGAGGATTTAGATAAGAAATCTGCTGGTTTGATGTTGACACTGCAGGTTCCTTAAAAAAATCAAGGTGTTGCTGCAGAAAATAGCCAGATTGAGTCTGGAAATCCTGTGCTTTGATTCTGAACTCTCCTGCATTGTGGGGAAAATCTTAATTTCTGCTCTTTTTTAGAAAATTTCAGACAGAAATCTGCTTTTATTATGTTGAAATTGGTGTCTTCCAATGATAATCAACAAGTTTCAGCTGGAAATCGGCAGATTGAGTCTGGAAATCCTGTGCTTTGATTCTGAACTCCAGTGAATTGTGGGGGAAAACTTGGTTTCTGCAGGTTATGTGAGGATTTAGGTAAGAAATCTGCTGGTTTGATGTTGACACTGCAGGTTCCTCATAAAAATCAAGGTGTTGCTGCAGAAAATCGCCAGATTGAGTCTGGAAATCCTGTGCTTTGATTCTGAACTCCAGTGAATTGTGGGGGAAAACTTGGTTTCTGCTCGTTTTTTGAGAATTTAGGCCAGAAATCTGCTTTTTTTTGGTTGAAATATGGGTCTTCCTCTGATTATCAACAAGTTTCAGCTGGAAATCGAGAGATTGAGTCTGGATATCCTGTGCTTTGATTCTGAACTCTACTGGATTGTTGAGGAAAACTTGGTTTCTGCAGGTTATATGAGGATTTAGATACGAAATCTGCTGGTTTGATGTTAAAACTGCTTGTCCCTCATAAAAATCAGGGTGTTCCTGCAGAAAATCGTCGGATTGAGTCTGGAAATCCTCTGCTTTGATAGTTAACTCTACGGGACTGCGGGGGAAAACTTGGTTTCTGCAGGTTATGTGAGGATTTAGATAAGAAATCTGATGGTTTGATGTTGGCACTGCAGGTTCCTCATAAAAATCAAGGTGTTGCTGCAGAAAATCGCCAGATTGAGTCTGGAAATCCTGTGCTTTGATTCTGAACTCTACTGGATTGTGGAGGAAAACTTGGTTTCTGCTTTTTTTTTAAGAATTTGGGCCAGAAATCTGATTTTTTTTGGTTGAAATAGGTGTCTTCCTATAATAGTCAACTAGTTTCAGCTGGAAATCTACTGATTGCATCTGGAAATCCTGTGCTTTAATTCTGATCTCTACTGGATTGTTGGGGAAAACTTGGTTTCTGCTCGTTTTTTGAAATTTTAGCCCAGAAATCTGAATTTTTTAGGTTGAAATAAGTGTCTACCCCTGATAATCTAGAACTTTCAGGTGGAAATCGACAGATTGAGTCAGGAAATTCTGTGCTTTGGTTATGAACTTGACTAGATTGCTGGGGAATACTTGGTTTCTGCTCGTTTTTTGAGAATTTAGGACAGAAATCTGCTTGTTTTATGTTAAGATAGGTGTCTTCCCCAGATAATCCAGAACACTCTGCTGCAAATCGACAGATTGAGTCTGGAAATCCTGTGCTTTGATTCTGAACTCTACTGGATTGTGGGGAAAAACTTGGTTTCTGCTCGTGTTTTGAGATTTTGTGCCAGAAATATGATATTTTTTTGGTTGAAATAGGTGTTTCCCTATGATAATCAACAAGTTTCAGCTGGAAATCGACAGATTGAGTCTGGAAATCCTGTGCTTTGATTCTGAACTCTACTGAATTGTGGGAGAAAACTTTGTTTCTGCTTGTTTTTTGAGAATTTACGCCAGAAATCTCCTTTTTTTTGGTTGAAATTCGTGTCTTCCTATGATAATTAGCAAGTTTCAGCAGGAAATCGACAGATTGAGGCTGGAAATACTGTGCTATGATTCTGAACTCTACTGGATTGTGGGGGAAAAATTGGTTTCTGCAGGTTACGTGAGGATTTAGATAAGAAATCTGCTGGTTTAATGTTGGCATTGCAGGTTCCTCATAAAAATCAAGGTATTGCTGCAGAAAATCGCCTGATTGAGTCTGGAAATCCTGTGCTTTGATTCTGAACTCTGATGGATTGTGGGGGAAAACTTTGTTTCCGCTTGTTTTTTTAGAGTCTAGGCCAGAAATCTGCATTTTTTTTGGTTGAAATACGTGTCTTCCTTTGATAATCAACAAGTTTCAGCTGGAAATCGAGAGATTGAGTCTGGAAATCCTGTGCTTTGATTCTGAACTCTACTCGATTGTGGGGGAAAAACTTGGTTTCAGCAGGTTATGTGAGGATTTGGATAAGAAATCTGCTGGTTTGATGTTGACACTGCAGGTTCCTCATAAAAATCAAGGTGTTGCTGCAGAAAATCGCCAGATTGAGTCTGGAAATCCTGTGCTTTGATTGCGAACTCTACTGGATAGTGGGAGAGAACTTGTTTCTGCAGGTTATGTGAGGATTTAGATAAGAAATCTGCTGGTTTGATGTTGACAGTGCAGGTTCCTCATAAAAATCAAGCTGTTGCTGCAGAAAATCGCCAGATTGAGTCTGGAAATCCTGTGCTTTGATTCTGAACTCTCCTGGATTGTGGGTAAAATCTTAGTTTCTGCTCGTTTTTAGACAATTTAAAGACAGAAATCTGCTTGTTTTATGTTGAAATTGGTGTCTTCCTCTGATAATCAACAAGTTTCAGCTGGAAATCGGCAGATTGAGTCTGGAAATCCTGTGCTTTGATTCTGAACTCTACTGGATTGTGGGGGAAAACTTTGTTTCTGCTTGTTTTTTGAGAATTTAGGCCAGAAATCTACTTTTTTTTGGTTGAAATAGGTGTCTTCCTATGATAATTAGCAAGTTTCAGCTGGAAATCGACAGATTGAGTCTGGAAATCCTGTGCTTTGATTCTGAACGCTACTCGATTGTGGGGGAAATCTTGGTTTCAGCAGGTTATGTGAGGATTTAGATAAGAAATCTGCTGGTTTGACGTTGACACTGCAGGTTCCTCATAAAAATCAAGGTGTTGCTGCAGAAAATAGACAGATTGAGTCTGGAAATCCTGTGCTTTGATTCTGAACTCTCCTGCATTGTGGGGAAAATCTTAGTTTCTGCTCGTTTTTAGACAATTTAAGACAGAAATCTGCTTTTTTTATGTTGAAATTGGTGTCTTCCAATGATAATCAACAAGTTTCAGCTGGAAATCGGCAGATTGAGTCTGGATATCCTGTGCTTTGATTCTGAACTCTACTGGATTGTTGGGGAAAACTTGGTTTCTGCAGGTTATGTGCGGATTTAGATAAGAAATCTGCTGGTTTGATGTTGAAACTGCATGTCCCTCATAAAAATCAGGGTGTTCCTGCAGAAAATCGATGGATTGAGTCTGGAAATCCTCTGCTTTGATAGTTAACTCTACGGGACTGCGGAGGAAAACTTGGTTTCTGCAGGTTATGTGAGGATTTAGATAAGAAATCTGCTGATTTGATGTTGGCACTGCAGGTTCCTCATAAAAATCAAGGTGTTGCTGCAGAAAATCGCCAGATTGAGTCTGGAAATCCTGTGCTTTGATTCTGAACTCTACTGGATTTTGGCGGAAAACTTGTGTTCTGCAGTTTATGTGAGGATTTAGATAAGAACTCGGCTGGTTTGATGTTGACACTGCAGGTTTCTCATAAAAATCAAGGTGTTGCTGCAGAAAATTGCGAGATTGAGTCTGGAAATCCTGTGCTGTGATTCTGAACTCTACTGGATTGTGGGGGAAAACTTTGTTTCTGCTTGTTTTTTGAGAATTTAGTCCAGAAATCTCCTCTTTTTTGGTTGAAATATGGGCCTTTCTCTGATAATCAACAAGTCTCAGCTGTAAATCGACATATTGAGTCTGGAAATCCTGTGCTTTGATTCTGAACTCTACTGGATTGTGGAGGAAAACTTGGTTTCTGCTTGTTTTTTAAGAATTTGGGCCAGAAATCTGATTTCTTTTGCTTGAAATAGGTGTCTTCCTATAATAGTCAACTAGTTTCAGCTGGAAATCTACTGATTGCGTCTGGAAATCCTGTGCTTTTATTCTGAACTCTACTGGATTGTTGGGGGAAACTTCGTTTCTGCTCGTTTTTTGAAAATTTAGCCCAGAAATCTGAATTTTTTAGGTTGAAATAAGTGTCTACCCCTGATAATCTAGAACTTTCAGGTGGAAATCGACAGATTGAGTCAGGAAATTCTGTGCTTTGGTTATGAACTTGACTAGATTGCTGGGGAATACTTGGTTTCTGCTCGTTTTTTGAGAATTTAGGACAGAAATCTGCTTGTTTTATGTTAAGATAGGTGTCTTCCCCAGATAATCCAGAACACTCTGCTGTAAATCGACAGATTGAGTCTGGAAATCCTGTGCTTTGATTCTGAACTCTCCTGCATTGTGGGGAAAATCTTAGTTTCTGCTCGTTTTTAGAAAATTTAAGACAGAAATCTGCTTTTTTTATGTTGAAATTGGTGTCTTCCAATGATAATCAACAAGTTTCAGCTGGAAATCGACACATTGAGTCTGGAAATCCTGTGCTTTGATTCTGAACTCTACTGGATTGTTGGGGAAAACTTTGTTTCTGCAGGTTATGTGAGGATTTAGATAAGAACTCTGCTGGTTTGATTTTGAAACTGCATGTCCCTCATAAAAATCAGGGTGTTCCTGCAGAAAATCGACGGATTGAGTCTGGAAATCCTCTGCTTTGATAGTTAACTCTACGGGACTGCGGGGGAAAACTTGGTTTCTGCAGGTTATGTGAGGATTTAGATAAGAAATTTGCTGATTTGATGTTGGCACTGCAGGTTCCTCATAAAAATCAAGGTGTTGCTGCAGAAAATCGCCAGATTGAGTCTGGAAATCCTGTGCTTTGATTCTGAACTCTACTGGATTGTGGGGGAAAACTTTGTTTCTGCTTGTTTTTTGAGAATTTAGTCTAGAAATCTCCTCTTTTTTGGTTGAAATATGGGCCTTTCTCTGATAATCAACAAGTCTCAGCTGTAAATCGTCATATTGAGTCTGGAAATCCTGTGCTTTGATTCTGAACTCTACTGGATTGTGGAGGAAAACTTGGTTTCTGCTTGTTTTTTAAGAATTTGGGCCAGAAATCTGATTTCTTTTGGTTGAAATAGGTGTCTTCCTATAATAGTCAACTAGTTTCAGCTGGAAATCTACTGATTGCATCTGGAAATCCTGTGCTTTAATTCTGAACTCTACTGGATTGTTGGGGAAAACTTGGTTTCTGCTCGTTTTTTGAAATTTTAGCCCAGAAATCTGAATTTTTTAGGTTGAAATAAGTGTCTACCCCTGAT
Organism: Dryobates pubescens; assembly: GCF_014839835.1. NCBI lineage: Eukaryota > Metazoa > Chordata > Aves > Piciformes > Picidae > Dryobates > Dryobates pubescens. Next base: position 67,937 of record NC_071634.1, read on the forward strand.
AATCTAGAACTTTCAGGTGGAAATCGACAGATTGAGTCAGGAAATTCTGTTCTTTGGTTATGAACTTGACTAGATTGCTGGGGAATACTTGGTTTCTGCTCGTTTTTTGAGAATTTAGGCTAGAAATCCGCTTGTTTTATGTTAAGATAGGTGTCTTCCCCAGATAATCCAGAACACTCTGCTGTAAATCGACAGATTGAGTTTGGAAGTCCTGTGCTTTGATTCTGAACTCTACTGGATTGTGGGGAAAAGCTTGGTTTCTGCTTTTTTTTTGAGATTTTGTGCCAGAAATATGATTTTTTTTGGTTGAAATAGGTGTTTCCCTATGATGATCAACAAGTTTCAGCAGGAAATCGACAGACTGAGTCTGGAAATCCTGTGCTTTGATTCTGAACTCTACTGGATTGTGGGGGAAAAACTTGGTTTCCGCAGGTTATTAGAGGATTTAGATAAGAAATCTGCTGGTTTGATGTTGAAACTGCATGTCCCTCATAAAAATCAGGGTGTTCCTGCAGAAAATCGACGGATTGAGTCTGGAAATCCTCTGCTTTGATAGTTAACTCTACGGGGCTGCGGGGGAAAACTTGCTTTCTGCAGGTTATATGAGGATTTAGATCAGAAATCTGTTGTTTTTTTGTTTGAAATAGGTGTCTTCCTATGATAATCAACAACTTTAATCGGATAATCGACAGATTGAATCAGGAAATCCTGTGCTTTGATTCTGAAGTCTACTGGATTGTGGGGGAAAACTTGGTTTCTGCTAGTTTTTTGAGAATTTAGGCCTGAAATCTGCTTTTTTTGTTTGAAATAGGTGTCTTCCTATGATAATCAACAACTTTAATCGGATAATCGACAGATTGAATCAGGAAATCCTGTGCTTTGATTCTGAAGTCTACTGGATTGTGGGGGAAAACTTGGTTTCTGCTAGTTTTTTGAGAATTTAGGCCTGAAATCTGCTTTTTTTTGTTTGAAATAGGTGTCTTCCTATGATAATCAACAACTTTAATCGGATAATCGACAGATTGAATCAGGAAATCCTGTGCTTTGATTCTGAAGTCTACTGGATTGTGGGGGAAAACTTGGTTTCTGCTAGTTTTTTGAGAATTTAGGCCTGAAATCTGCTTTTTTATGTTAAGATAGGTGTCTTCCCCAGATAATCCAGCACTTTCTGCTGTAAATCGACAGATTGAGTCTGGAAATCCTGTGCTTTGATTCTGAACTCTACTGGATTGTGGGGAAAAACTTGGTTTCTGCTCGTGTTTTGAGATTTTGTGCCAGAAATATGATTTTTTTTGGTTGAAATAGGTGTTTCCCTATGATAATCAACAAGTTTCAGCTGGAAATCGACAGATTGAGTCTGGAAATCCTGTGCTTTGATTCTGAACTCTACTGGTTTGTGGGGGAAAAACTTGGTTTCAGCAGGTTATGTGAGGATTTAGATAAGAAATCTGCTGGTTTGATGTTGACACTGCAGGTTCCTCATAAAAATCATGGTGTTGCTGCAGAAAATAGACAGATTGAGTCTGGAAATCCTGTGCTTTGATTCTGAACTCTACTGGATTGTGGGCGAAATCTTGATTTCTGCAGGTTACGTGAGGATTTATATAAGAAATCTGCTGGTGTGATGTTGGCACTGGTGGTTCCTCATAAAAATCAAGGTGTTGCTGCAGAAAATCGCCAGATTGAGTCTTGAAATCCTGTGCCTTGATTCTGAACTCTACTGGATTGTGGAGGTAAACTTGTTTTCTGCTTGTTTTTTAAGAATTTGGGCCAGAAATCTGATTTTTTTTGGTTGAAATAGGTGTCTTCCTATAATAGTCAACTAGTTTCAGCTGGAAATCTACTGATTGCGTCAGGAAATCCTGTGCTTTAATTCTGAACTCTACTGGATTGTTGGGGAAAACTTGGTTTCTGCTCGTTTTTTGAAATTTTAGCCCAGAAATCTGAATTTTTTAGGTTGAAATAAGTGTCTACCCCTGATAATCTAGAAATTTCAGGTGGAAATCGACAGATTGAGTCAGGAAATTCTGTTCTTTGGTTATAAACTTGACTAGATTGCTGGGGAATACTTGGTTTCTGCTCGTTTTTTGAGAATTTAGGCTAGAAATCCGCTTGTTTTATGTTAAGATAGGTGTCTTCCCCAGATAATCCAGAACACTCTGCTGTAAATCAACAGATTGAGTTTGGAAGTCCTGTGCTTTGATTCTGAACTCTACTGGATTGTGGGGAAAAGCTTGGTTTCTGCTTTTTTTTTGAGATTTTGTGCCAGAAATATGATTTTTTTTGGTTGAAATAGGTGTTTCCCTATGATGATCAACAAGTTTCAGCAGGAAATCGACAGACTGAGTCTGGAAATCCTGTGCTTTGATTCTGAACTCTACTGGATTGTGGGGGAAAAACTTGGTTTCAGCAGGTTATGAGAGGATTTAGATAAGAAATCTGATGGTATGATGTTGACACTGCAGGTTCCTCATAAAAATCAAGGTGTTGCTGCAGAAAATAGACAGATTGAGTCTGGAAATCCCGTGCTTTGATTCTGAACTCCATTGAATTGTGGGGGAAAACTTGGTTTCTGCTCGGTTTTTGAGAATTTAGGCCAGAAATCTGCTTTTTTTTGGTTGAAATATGGGTCTTCCTCTGATAATCAACAAGTTTCAGCTGGAAATAGAGATATTGAGTCTGGATATCCTGTGCTTTGATTCTGAACGCTACTCGATTGTGGGGGAAATCTTGGTTTCAGCAGGTTATGTGAGGATTTAGATAAGAAATCTGCTGGTTTGATGTTGACACTGCAGGTTCCTCATAAAAATCAAGGTGTTGCTGCAGAAAATAGACAGATTGAGTCTGGAAATCCTGTGCTTTGATTCTGAACTCTCCTGCATTTTGGGGAAAATCTTAGTTTCTGCTCGTTTTTAGACAATTTAAGACAGAAATCTGCTTTTTTTATGTTGAAATTGGTGTCTTCCAATGATAATCAACAAGTTTCAGCTGGAAATCGAGAGATTGAGTCTGGATATCCTGTGCTTTGATTCTGAACTCTACTGGATTGTTGGGGAATACTTGGTTTCTGCAGGTTATGTGAGGATTTAGATAAGAAATCTGCTGGTTTGATGTTGAAACTGCATGTCCCTCATAAAAATCAGGGTGTTCCTGCAGAAAATCGATGGATTGTGTCTGGAAATCCTCTGTTTTGATAGTGAACTCTAAGGGACTGTGGCGGAAAACTTGGTTTTTGCAGGTTATATGAGGATTTAGATCAGAAATCTGTTGGTTTGATGTTGACACTGCAGGTTCCTTATAAAAATCAAGGTGTTGCTGCAGAAAATCGCCAGATTGAGTCTGGAAATCCTGTGCTTTGATTCTGAACTCTACAGGATTTTGGCAGAAAACTTGTGTTCTGCAGTTTATGTGAGGATTTAGATAAGAACTCGGCTGGTTTGATGTTTACACTGCAGGTTTCTCATAAAAATCAAGGTGTTGCTGCAGAAAATCGCGAGATTGAGTCTGGGAATCCTGTGCTTTGATTCTGAACTCTACTGGATTGTGGGGGAAAACTTTGTTTCTGCTTGTTTTTTGAGAATTTAGTCCAGAAATCTCCTCTTTTTTGGTTGAAATATGGGCCTTTCTCTGATAATCAACAAGTCTCAGCTGTAAATCGACATATTGAGTCTGGAAATCCTGTGCTTTGATTCTGAACTCTACTGGATTGTGGAGGAAAACTTGGTTTCTGCTTGTTTTTTAAGAATTTGGGCCAGAAATCTGATTTCTTTTGGTTGAAATAGGTGTCTTCCTATAATAGTCAACTAGTTTCAGCTGGAAATCTACTGATTGCGTCTGGAAATCCTGTGCTTTAATTCTGAACTCTACTGGATTGTTGGGGGAAACTTGGTTTCTGCTCATTTTTTGAAAATTTAGCCCAGAAATCTGAATTTTTTAGGTTGAAATAAGTGTCTACCCCTGATAATCTAGAACTTTGAGGTGGAAATCGACAGATTGAGTCAGGAAATTCTGTGCTTGGGTTATGAACTTGACTAGATTGCTGGGGAATACTTGGTTTCTGCTCGATTTTGAGAATTTAGGACAGAAATATGCTTGTTTTATGTTAAGATAGGTGTCTTCCCCAGATAATCCAGAACACTCTGCTGTAAATCGACAGATTGAGTCTGGAAATCCTGTGCTTTGATTCTGGACTCTACTGGATTGTGGGGAAAAACTTGGTTTCTGCTCGTTTTTTGAGATTTTGTGCCAGAAATATGATTTTTTTTGGTTGAAATAGGTGTTTCCCTATGATAATCAACAAGTTTCAGCTGGAAATCGACAGATTGAGTCTGGAAATCCTGTGCTTTGATTCTGAACTCTACTGGATTGTGGGGGAAAAACTTGGTTTCAGCAGGTTATGTGAGGATTTAGATAAGAAATCTGCTGGTTTGATGTTGACACTGCAGGTTCCTCATAAAAATCAAGGTGTTGCTGCAGAAAATAGACAGATTGAGTCTGGAAATCCTGTGCTTTGATTCTGAACTCTCCTGCATTTTGGGGAAAATCTTAGTTTCTGCTCGTTTTTAGACAATTTAAGACAGAAATCTGCTTTTTTTATGTTGAAATTGGTGTCTTCCAATGATAATCAACAAGTTTCAGCTGGAAATCGAGAGATTGAGTCTGGATATCCTGTGCTTTGCTTCTGAACTCTACTGGATTGTTGGGGAATACTTGGTTTCTGCAGGTTATGTGAGGGTTTAGATAAGAAATCTGCTGGTTTGATGTTGAAACTGCATGTCCCTCATAAAAATCAGGGTGTTCCTGCAGAAAATCGACGGATTGAGTCTGGAAATCCTCTGCTTTGATAGTTAACTCTACGGGGCTGCGGGGGAAAACTTGGTTTCTGCAGGTTATATGGGGACTTAGATCAGAAATCTGTTGGTTTGATATTGACACTGCAGGTTCCTCATAAAAATCAAGGTGTTGCTGCAGAAAATCGCCAGATTGAGTCTGGAAATCCTGTGCTTTGATTCTGAACTCTACTGGATTTTGGCGGAAAACTTGTGTTCTGCAGTTTATGTGAGGATTTAGATAAGAAACCTGCTGGTTTTAAGCTGACAGTTCAGATTCCTCATAAAAATCAAGGTGTTGCTGCAGAAAATCGCCAGATTGAGTCTGGGAATCCTGTGCTTTGATTCTGAACTCTACTGGATTTTTGGGGAAAACTTGGTTTCTGCTTGTTTTTTAAGAATTTGGGCCAGAAATCTGATTTTTTTTGGTTGAAATAGGTGTCTTCCTATAATAGTCAACTAGTTTCAGCTGGAAATCTACCGATTGCATCTGGAAATCCTGTGCTTTAATTCTGAACTCTTCTGGATTGTTGGGGAAAACTTGGTTTCTGCTCGTTTTTTGAACATTTAGCCCAGAAATCTGAATTTTTTAGGTTGAAATAAGTGTCTACCCGTGATAATCTAGAACTTTCAGGTGGAAATCGACAGATTGAGTCAGGAAATTCTGTGCTTTGGTTATGAACTTGACTAGATTGCTGGGGAATACTTGGTTTCTATTCTTTTTTTGAGAATTTAGGCTAGAAATCTGCTTGTTTTATGTTAAGATAGATGTCTTCCCCAGATAATCCAGAACTTTCTGCTGTAAATCGACAGATTGAGTCTGGAAATCCTGTGCTTTGATTCTGAACTCTACTGGATTGTGGGGAAAAACTTGGTTTCTGCTCGTGTTTTGAGATTTTGTGCCAGAAATATGATTTTTTTTGTTTGAAATAGGTGTTTCCCTATGATAATCAACAAGTTTCAGCTGGAAATCGACAGATTGAGTCTGGAAATCCTGTGCTTTGATTCTGAACTCTACTGGTTTGTGGGGGAAAAACTTGGTTTCAGCAGGTTATGTGAGGATTTAGATAAGAAATCTGCTGGTTTGATGTTGACACTGCAGGTTCCTCATAAAAATCAAGGTGTTGCTGCAGAAAATAGACAGATTGAGTCTGGAAATCCTGTGCTTTGATTCTGAACTCTGCTGGATTGTGGGGAAAAAATTGGTTTCTGCTCGTTTTTTGAGATTTTGGGCCAGAAATATGATTTTTTGGTTGAAATAGATGTCTTCCTATGATAATCAACAATTTTCAGCTGGAAATCGCCAGATTGAGTCTGGAAATCCTGTGCTTTGATTCTGAACTCTACTGGATTGTAGGGGAACACTTGTTTTCTGCAGGTTATGTGAGGATTTAGATAAGAAATCTGCTGGTGTGATGTTGGCACTGTAGGTTCCTCATAAAAATCAAGGTGTTGCTGCAGAAAATAGACAGATTGAGTCTGGAAATCCTGTGCTTTGATTCTGAACTCTCCTGCATTGTGCGGAAAATCTTAGTTTCTGCTCGTTTTTAGACAATTTAAGACAGAAATCTGCTTTTTTTATGTTGAAATTGGTGTCTTCCAATGATAATCAACAAGTTTTAGCTGGAAATCTGCAGATTGAGTCTGGAAATCCTGTGCTTTGATTCTGAACTCTACTGGATTGTGGGGGAAAACTTTGTTTCTGCTTGTTTTTTGAGAATTTAGTCCAGAAATCTCCTCTTTTTTGGTTGAAATATGGGCCTTTCTCTGATAATCAACAAGTCTCAGCTGTAAATCGACATATTGAGTCTGGAAATCCTGTGCTTTGATTCTGAACTCTACTGGATTCTGGAGGAAAACTTGGTTTCTGCTTGTTTTTTAAGAATTTGGGCCAGAAATCTGATTTCTTTTGGTTGAAATAGGTGTCTTCCTATAATAGTCAACTAGTTTCAGCTGGAAATCTACTGATTGCCTCTGGAAATCCTGTGCTTTAATTCTGAACTCTACTGGATTGTTGGGGGAAACTTGGTTTCTGCTCGTTTTTTGAAAATTTAGCCCAGAAATCTGAATTTTTTAGGTTGAAATAAGTGTCTACCCCTGATAATCTAGAACTTTGAGGTGGAAATCGACAGATTGAGTCAGGAAATTCTGTGCTTGGGTTATGAACTTGAGTAGATTGCTGGGGAATACTTGGTTTCTGCTCGTTATTTGAGAATTTAGGACAGAAATCTGCTTGTTTTATGTTAAGATAGGTGTCTTCCCCAGATAATCCAGAACACTCTGCTGTAAATCGACAGATTGAGTTTGGAAGTCCTGTGCTTTGATTCTGAACTCTACTGGATTGTGGGGAAAAACTTGGTTTCTGCTTTTTTTTTGAGATTTTGTGCCAGAAATATGATTTTTTTGGTTGAAATAGGTGTTTCCCTATGATGATCAACAAGTTTCAGCAGGAAATCGACAGACTGAGTCTGGAAATCCTGTGCTTTGATTCTGAACTCTACTGGATTGTGGGGGAAAAACTTGGTTTCAGCAGGTTATGAGAGGATTTAGATAAGAAATCTGATGGTATGATGTTGACACTGCAGGTTCCTCATAAAAATCAAGGTGTTGCTGCAGAAAATAGACAGATTGAGTCTGGAAATCCTGTGCTTTGATTCTGAACTCCATTGAATTGTGGGGGAAAACTTGGTTTCTGCTCGGTTTTTGAGAATTTAGGCCAGAAATCTGCTTTTTTTTGGTTGAAATATGGGTCTTCCTCTGATAATCAACAAGTTTCAGCTGGAAATAGAGATATTGAGTCTGGATATCCTGTGCTTTGATTCTGAACTCTACTGGATTGTTGGGGAAAACTAGGTTTCTGCAGGTTATGTGAGGATTTAGATAAGAAATATGCTGGTTTGATGTTGAAACTGCATGTCCCTCATAAAAATCAGGGTGTTCCTGCAGAAAATCGACGGATTGAGTCTGGAAATCCTCTGCTTTGATAGTTAACTCTACGGGACTGCGGGGGAAAACTTGGTTTCTGCAGGTTATGTGAGGATTTAGATAAGAAATCTGCTGGTTTGATGTTGGCACTGCAGGTTCCTCATAAAAATCAAGGTGTTGCTGCAGAAAATCGCCAGATTGAGTCTGGAAATCCTGTGCTTTGATTCTGAACTCTACTGGATTTTGGCGGAAAACTTGTGTTCTGCAGTTTATGTGAGGATTTAGATAAGAACTCGGCTGGTTTGATGTTGACACTGCAGGTTTCTCATAAAAATCAAGGTGTTGCTGCAGAAAATCGCGAGATTTAGTCTGGAAATCCTGTGCTTTGATTCTGAACTCTACTGCACTGTGGGGGAAAATTTGGTTTCTGCAGGTTACGTGAGGATTTAGATAAGAAATTTCATGGTTTGATGTTGGCACTGCAGGTTCCTCATAAAAATCAAGGTTTTGCTGCAGAAAATCGCCAGATTGAGTCTGGAAATCCTGTGCTTTGATTCTGAACTCTACTAGATTGTGGAGGAAAACTTGGTTTCTGCTTGTTTTTTAAGAATTTGGGCCAGAAATCTGATTTTTTTTTGGTTGAAATAGGTGTCTTCCTATAATAGTCAACTAGTTTCTGCTGGAAATCTACTGATTGCATCTGGAAATCCTGTGCTTTAATTCTGAACTCTACTGGATTGTTGGGGAAAACTTGGTTTCTGCAGTTTATGTGAGGATTTAGATATGAAATCTGCTGGTTTGATGTTGGCACTGCAGGTTCCTCATCAAAATCAAGGTGTTGCTGCAGAAAATCTAGAGATTGAGTCTGGATATCCTGTGCTTTGATTCTGAACTCTACTGGATTGTTGGGGAAAACTTGGTTTCTGCAGGTTATGTGAGCATTTAGATGAGAAATCTGCTGTTTTGATGTTGAAACTGCATGTCCCTCATAAAAATCAGGGTGTTCCTGCAGAAAATCGATGGATTGTGTCTGGAAATCCTCTGTTTTGATAGTGAACTCTAAGGGACTGTGGCGGAAAACTTGGTTTTTGCAGGTTATATGAGGATTTAGATCAGAAATCTGTTGGTTTGATGTTGACACTGCAGGTACCTCATAAAAATCAGGGTGTTCCTGCAGAAAATCGATGGATTGAGTCTGGAAATCCTGTGCTTTGATTCTGAACTCTACTGGATTCTGTGGGAAAACTTTGTGTCTGCTTGTTTTTTGAGAATTTAGGCCAGAAATCTCCTTTTTTTGGATTGAAATAGGTGTCTTCCTATGATAATTAGCAAGTTTCAGCAGGAAATCGACAGATTGAGTCTGGAAATCCTGTGCTTTGATTCTGAACTCTACTGGATTGTGGGGGAAAACTTTGTTTCTACTTGTTTTTTGATAATTTAGGCCAGAAATCTCCTTTTTTTTTCGTTGAAATTGGTGTCTTCCTATGATAATTAGCAAGTTTCAGCTGGAAATCGACAGATTGAGTCTGGAAATCCTGTGCTTTGATTCTGAACTCTACTGGATTGTGGGGGAAAACTTGATTTCTGCAGTTTACGTGAGGATTTAGATAAGAAATCTGCTGGTTTGATGTTGGCACTGCAGGTTCCTCATAAAAATCAAGGTGTTCCTGCAGAAAATCGCCAGATTGAGTCTAGAAATCCTGTGCTTTGATTCTGAACTCTGCTGGATTGAGGGGGAAAACTTTGTTTCCGCTTTTTTTTTGAGAATCTAGGCCAGAAATCTGCATTTTTTTTGGTTGAAATAGGTGTCTTCCTTTGATAATCAACAAGTTTCAGCTGGAAATCGACAGATTGAGTCTGGAAATCCTGTGCTTTGATTCTGAAATCTACTGGACTGTGGGGGAAAACTTTGTTTCTGCTTGTTCTTTGAGAATTTAGTCCAGAAATCTCCTCTTTTTTTGTTGAAATATGGGTCTTTCTGTGACAATCAACAAGTTTCAGCTGTAAATCGACAGATTGAGTCTGGAAATCCTGTGCTTTGATTCTGAAATCTACTGGATTGTGGGGAAAACTTGGTTTCTGCTTCTTTTTTTGGAATTTTGGACAGAAATCACCTTTTTTTTGGTTGAAATAGGTGTCTTCCTCTGATAATCAACAAGTTTCAGCTGGAAATCGAGAGATTGAATCTGGATATCCTGTGCTTTGATTCTGAACTCTACTGGATTGTTGAGGAAAACTTGGTTTCTGCAGGTTACGTGAGGATGTCGATAAGAAATCTGCTGGTTTGGTGTTGAAACTGCATGTCCCTCATAAAAATCAGGGTGTTCCTGCAGAAAATCAACGGATTGGGTCTGGAAATCCTTTGTTTTGATAGTGAACTCTACGGGACTGCGGGGGAAAACTTGGTTTCTGCAGGTTATATGAGGATTTAGATCAGAAATCTGTTGGTTTGATGTTGACACTGCAGGTTGCTCATAATAATCAGGGTGTTCCTGCAGAAAATCGCCAGATTGAGTCTGGAAATCCTGTGCTTTGATTCTGAAGTCTACTGGACTGTGGGGGAAAACTTTGTTTCTGCTTGTTTTTTGAGAATTTAGTCCAGAAATGTCCTCTTTTTTGGTTGAAATATGGGTCTTTCTCTGATAATCAACAAGTTTCAGCTGTAAATCGACAGATTGAGTCTGGAAATCCTGTGCTTTGATTCTGAAATCTACTGGATTGTGGGGAAAACTTGGTTTCTGCTCGTTTTTTGAGAATTTAGTCCAGAAATCTCCTTTTTTTTGGTTGAAATAGGTGTCTTCCTATGATAATTAGCAAGTTTCAGCTGGAAATCGACAGATTGAGTCTGGAAATCCTGTGCTTTGATTCTGAACTCGACTGTATTGTGGGGGAAAACTTTTTTTATGCTTGTTTTTTGAGAATCTAGGCCAGAAATCTGCTTTTTTTTGGTTGAAATAGGTGTCTTCCTATGATAATCAACTAGTTTCTGCTGGAAAACGACAGATTGAGCCTGGAAATTCTGTGCTTTGCTTCTGAACTCTACTGGATTGTGGGGGAAAACTTTGTTTCTGCATGGTTATGAGAATTTAGGCCAGAAATCTCCTTTTTTTTGGTTGAAAGAGGTGTCTTCCGATGATAATTAGCACGTTTCAGCTGGAAATCGACGAGTGAGCCTGGAAATGCTGTGCTTTGATTTAGAACTCTACTGGAGTGGGGTGGAATACCTGTGTTCTGCAGGTAATGTGAGGGTTTAGATAAGAAATCTGCTAGTTTGATGTTGACACTTCAGGTTGCTCATGAAAATCGAGGTGTTGCTGAAGAAAATCGCAAGATTGAGTCTGGAAATCCTGTGTTTTGATTGTGAACTCTACGGGATTGTGGGGGAAAACTTGGTTTCTATAGGTTATGTGAGGTTTTAGATAAGAAATTTCATGGTTTGATGCTGGCACTGCAAGATCCTCATAAAAAATAAGGTGTTGATGCAGAAAATTGTCTGATTGAGTCTGGAAATCCTGTGCTTTGCTTCTGAATTCTACTGGATTGTGGGAAAAACTTGGTTTCTGCTCATTTTTTGAGAATTTAAGCCAGAAATCTGCTTCTTTTATGTTGAAATAGGTGTCCTCCTATGATAATCAACAAGTTTCAGCTGGAAATCGACAGATTGAGCCTGGAAATCCTGTGCTTTGATTCTGCACTCGACTGGATTGTGGGGGAAAACTTTGTTTCCGCTTGTTTTTTGAGAATCCAGGCCAGAAATCTGCTTTTTTTTTGGTTGAAATAGGTGTCTTCCTATGATAATCAACTAGTTTCTGCTGGAAAACTACAGATTGAGCCTGGAAATCCTGTGCTTTGATTCTGAAATCTACTGGATTGCGGGGGAAAACTTGGTTTCTGCTCATTTTTTGAGAATTTAGGCCAGAAATCTGCTTGTTTTATGTTAAAATATGTGTCTTCCCCTGGTAATCCAGATTTTTCAGCTTGAAATCGACAGATTGAGTCTGGAAATCCTGTGCTTTGATTCTGAACTCTACTGGATTGTGGGCGTAAACTTGGTTTCTGCAGGTTACGTGAGGATTTAGATAAGAAATCTGCTGGTTTGATGTTGACACTGCAGGTTCCTCATAAAAATCAAGGTGTAGCTGCAGAAAATCTACAGATTGAGTCTGGAAATCCTGTGCTTTTATTCTGAACACTACTGGATTGTGGTTGGAAACTTTGTTTCCGCTTGTTTTTTGAGAATCTAGGCCAGAAATCTGCTTTTTTTGAGTTGAAATTGGTGTCTTCCTTTGATAATCAACTAGTTTCAGCTGGAAATCGACAGATTGAGTCTGGAAATCCTGTGCTTTGATTCTGAATTCTACTGGATTGTGGTGGAAAACTTGTGTTCTGCAGTTTATGTGAGGATTTAGATAAGAAATCTGCTGGTTTTATGCTGACACTTCAGTTTCCTCATAAAAATCAAGGTGTTGCTGCAGAAAATCGACACATTGAGTCTGGAAATCCTCTGCTTTGATTCTGAACTCTACTGGATTGTGGGGGAAAACTTTGTTTCTGCTTGGATTTGAGAATTTAAGCCAGAAATCTCCTTTTTTTTGGTTGAAATAGGTGTCTTCCTATGATAATTAGCAAGTTTCAGCTGGAAATCGACAGATTGAGTCTGGAAGTCCGGTGCTTTGATTCTGAACTCTTCTGGATTGTTGGGGAAAACTTGGTTTCTGCTTCTTTTTTGACAATTTAGCCCAGAAATCTGAATTTTTCAGGTTGAAATAAGTGTCTACACCTGATAATCTAGAACTTTCAGGTGGAAATCGACAGATTGAGTCAGGAAATTCTGTTCTTTGGTTATGAACTTGACTAGATTGCTGGGGAATTCTTGGATTCTGCTCGTTTTTTGAAAATTTAGGCCAGAAATCTGCTTTTTTTCTGTTAAGATAGGTGTCTTCCTCTGATAATCCAGAACTTTCAGCAGGAAATCGACAGATTGAGTCTGGAAATCCTGTGCATTGATTCTGAACTCTACTGGATTGTGGTGGAAAACTTGTGTTCTGTAGGTAATGTGAGGGTTTAGATAAGAAATCTGCTTGTTTGATGTTGAAACTGCAGGTTCCTCTACCAAAATCAAGGTGTTGCTGCAAAAAATGGCCAGATTGAGTCTGGAAATCCTGTGCCTTGATTCTGAACTCTACTGGATTGTGGGGGAAAAGTTGGTTTCTGCAGGTTATATGAGGATTTAGATCAGAAATCTGCTGGTTTGATGTTGACACTGCAGGTTCCTAATAAAAATCAAGGTGTTGCTGCAGAAAATCGCCAGATTGAGTCTAGAAATCCTGTGCTTTGATTCTGAACTCTACTGGATTGTGGGGGAAAACTTTGTTTCCGCTTGTTTTGTGAGAATCTAGGCCAGAAATCTGCTTTTTTTTGGTTGAAATTTGTGTCTTCCTATGATAATCAACTAGTTTCAGCTGGAAATCGAAACATTGAGTCTGGAAATCCTGTGCTTTGATTCTGAACTCTACTGGATTGTGGGGGAAAACTTGGTTTCTGCTTGTTTTTTAAGAATTTAGGCCAAAAATCTGATTTTTTTTAGTTGAAATAGGTGTCTTCCTATAATAATCAATTAGTTTCAGCTGGAAATCGACAGATTGAGTCTGGAAATCCTGTGCTTTGATTCTGAACTCTACTGGATTGTTGGGGAAAACTTGGTTTCTGCTCGTTTTTTGACAATTTAACCCAGAAATCTGAATTTTTTAGGTTGAAATAAGTGTCTACCCCTGATAATCTAGAACTTTCAGGTGGAAATCGACAGGCTGAGTCAGGAAATTCTGTGCTTTGGTTATGAACTTGACTAGATTGCTGGGGAATACTTGGTTTCTGCTCATTTTTTGAGAATTTAGGCCAGAAATCTGCTTGTTTTAGTTTGAAATATATGTCTTCACCTGATAGTCCGGAACCTTCAGCTGGAAATCGACAGATTGAGTCTGGAAATCCTGTGCTTTGATTCTGAACTTCACTGGATTGTGGGAGAAAACTTGTGTTCTCCAGGTAATGTGAGGGTTTAGATAAGATATCTGCTAGTTTGATGTTGACACTGCAGGTTGCTCATAAAAATCAAGGTGTTGCTGCAGAAAATCGCCAGATTGAGTCTGGATATCCTGTGCTTTGATTCTGAATTCTACAGGATTGTGGGAAAAACTTGGTTTCTGCTCGTTTTTTGACAATTTAAGCCAGAAACCTGCTTGTTTTAGTTTGAAATAGGTGTCTTCCTCTGATAATCAACATGTTTCACCTAGACATCGACAGATTGAATCTGGAAATCCTGTGCTTTGATTCTGAACTCTACTGGATTGTGGGGGAAAACTTGTTTTCTGCAGGTTATGTGATGATTTAGATGAGAAATCTGCTGGTTTGATGTTGACACTGCAGGTTCCTCATAAAAGTCAAGGTGTTGATGTAGAAAATCGCCAGATTGAGTCTGGAAATCCTGTGCTTTGATTGTGAACTCTACGGGATTGTGGGGGAAAACTTGGTTTCTGCAGGTTCTGTGAGGTTTCAGATAAGAAATTTCATGGTATGATGTTGACACTGCAGATTCCTCATAAAAATCAAGGTGTTGCTGGAGAGAATCGACATATTGAGTCTGGAAATCTTGTGCTTTGATCCTGAACTCTACTGGATTGTGGGGGAAAACTTTGTTTCTGCTTGTTTTTTGAGAATTTAGGCAGGAAATCTCCTTTTTTTTGGTTGAAAGAGGTGTCTGCCTATGATAATTAGCAAGTTTCAGCTGGAAATCGACAGACTGACTCTGGAAATCCTGTGCTTTGATTCTGAACTCCACTGGATTGTTGGGGAAAACTTGTGTTCTGCTGGTAATGTGAAGGTTTAGATAAGAAATCCGCTAGTTTGATGTTGACACTGCCGGTTCCTCATAAAAATCAAGGTGTTGCTGCAGAAAATCGCCAGATTCAGTCTGGAAATCCTGTGCTTTGATGCTGAATTCTACTGGATTGTGGGAAAAACTTGGTTTCTGCTCATTTTTTGACAATTTAAGCCAGAAATCTGCTTGTTTTATTTTGAAATATGTGTCTTCCTCTGATAATCAACAAGTTTCAGCTGTATATCGACAGATTGAGTCTGGAAATCCTGAGCTTTGACTCTGAACTCTCCTGGATTGTGGGGGAAAACTTGGTTTCTGCAGGTTACGTGAGGATTTAGATAAGAAATCTGCTGGTTTGATGTTGACACTGCAGGTTCCTCATAAAAATCAAGGTGTTGCTGCAGAAAATCGTCTCACTGAGTCTGGAAATCCTGTGCTTTGATTCTGAACTCTACTAGATTGTGGAGGAAAACTTGGTTTCTGCTCATTTTTTGACAATTTAAGCCAGAAATCTGCTTCTTTTATGTTGAAATAGGTGTCTTCCTATGATAATCAACAAGTTTCAGATGGAAATCGACAGATTGATCCTGGAAATCCTGTGCTTTGATTCTGAACTCGACTGGACTGTGGGGTAAAACTTTGTTTCCGCTTGTTTTGTGAGAATCTAGGCCAGAAATCCGCTTTTTTTTGGTTGAAATAGGTGTCTTCCTATGATAATCAACTAGTTTCTGCTGGAAAACGACAGATTGAGCCTGGAAATTCTGTGCTTTGATTCTGAACTCTACTGGATTGTGGGGGAAAACTTTGTTTCTGCATGGTTATGAGAATTTAGGCCAGAAATCTCCTTTTTTTTGGTTGAAAGAGGTGTCTTCCGATGATAATTAGCACGTTTCAGCTGGAAATCGACGGAGTGAGCGTGGAAATGCTGTGCTTTGATTTAGAACTCTATTGGAGTGGGGTGGAATACCTGTGTTCTGCAGGTAATGTGAGCATTTAGATAAGAAATCTGCTAGTTTGATGTTGACACTTCAGGTTGCCCATGAAAATCGAGGTGTTGCTGCAGAAAATAGCCAGATTGAATCTGGAAATCCTGTGCTTTCATTCTGAATTCTACTGGATTGTGGGAAAAGCTGGGTTTCTGCTCGTTTTTTGGCAATTTAAGCCAGAAATCTGCTTCTTTTATGTTGAAATAGGTGTCTTCCTATGATAATCAACACGTTTCAGCTCGAAATCGACAGATTGAGTCTGGAAATCCTGTGCTTTGATTCTGAACTCTACTGGATTGTTGGGGAAAACCTGTGTTCTGCAGTTTATGTGAGGATTTAGTTAAGAAATATGCTGGTTTTATGCTTACACTTCAGTTTCCTCATAAAAATCAAGGTGTTGCTGCAGAAAATCGCCAGATTGAATCTGGAAATCCTGTGCTTTGATAGTGAACTCGGCTGGATTGTGGGGGAAGACTTGGTATCTGCTGGTTATTTGAGGATTTAGATAAGAAGTCTGCTTGTTTGATGTTGACACTGCAGGTTCCTCATAATAATCAAGGTGTTGCTTCAGAAAATCGCCAGATTGAGTCTGGAAATCCTGTGCTTTGATTTTGAAATCTACTGGATTGTGGGGGAAAACTTGGTTTCTGCTCGGTTTTTGAGAATTTAGGACAGAAATCTGCTTTTTTTTGGATGAAATAGGTGTCTTCCTATGATAATCAACAAGTTTCAGCTGGAAATCGACTGATTGAGTCTGGAAATCCTGTGCTTTGATTCTGAACTCTACTGGATTGTTGGGGAAAACTTGTTTTCGTCAGGTTATGTGATGATTTAATAAGAAATCTGCTGGTTTGATGTTGACACTGCATGCTCCTCATAAATATCAAGGTGTTTCTGCAGAAAATCGCCAGATTGAGTCTGGAAATCCTTTGCTTTGATTCTGAACTCTACTGGATTGTTGGGGAAAACTTGGTTTCTGCAGGTTATGTGAGGATTTAGATAAGAAATCTGCTGGTTTGATGTTGAAACTGCATGTCCCTCATAAAAATCAGGGTGTTGCTGCAGAAAATCAACGGATTGAGTCTGGAAATCCTCAGCTTTGATAGTTAACTCTACGGGACTGCGGGGGAAAACTTGGTATCTGCTGGTTATTTGAGGATTTAGATAAGAAGTCTGCTTGTTTGATGTTGGCACTGCAGGTTCCTCATAAAAATCAAGGTGTTGCTGCAGAAAATCGCCAGATTGAGTCTGGAAATCCTGTGCTTTGATTCTCAAATCTACTGGATTTTGGCGGAAAACTTGTGTTCTGCAGTTTATGTGAGGATTTAGATAAGAACTCGGCTGGTTTGATGTTGACACTGCAGGTTTCTCATAAAAATCAAGGTGTTGCTGCAGAAAATCGCCAGATTGAGTCTGGAAATCCTGTGCTTTGATTCTCAAATCTACTGGATTTTGGCGGAAAACTTGTGTTCTGCAGTTTATGTGAGGATTTAGATAAGAACTCGGCTGGTTTGATGTTGGCACTGCAGGTTTCTCATAAAAATCAAGGTGTTGCTGCAGAAAATCGCGAGATTGAGTCTGGAAATCCTGTGCTTTGATTCTGAACTCTACTGGATTGTGGGGGAAAACTTTGTTTCTGCTTGTTTTTTGAGAATTTAGTCCAGAAATCTCCTCTTTTTTGGTTGAAATATGGGTCTTTCTCTGATAATCAACAAGTTTCAGCTGTAAATCGACATATTGAGACTGGAAATCCTGTGCTTTTATTCTGAACTCTGCTGGATTGTGGAGGAAAACTTGGTTTCTGCTTGTTTTTTAAGAATTTGGGCCAGAAATCTGATTTCTTTTGGTTGAAATAGGTGTCTTCCTATAATAGTCAACTAGTTTCAGCTGGAAATCTACTGATTGCGTCTGGAAATCCTGTGCTTTTATTCTGAACTCTACTGGATTGTTGGGGGAAACTTGGTTTCTGCTCATTTTTTGAAAATTTAGCACAGAAATCTGAATATTTTAGGTTGAAATAAGTGTCTACCCCTGATAATCTAGAACTTTCAGGTGGAAATCGACAGATTGAGTCAGGAAATTCTGTGCTTTGGTTATGAACTTGACTAGATTGCTGGGGAATACTTGGTTTCTGCTCGTTTTTTGAGAATTTAGGACAGAAATCTGCTTGTTTTATGTTAAGATAGGTGTCTTCCCCAGATAATCCAGAACACTCTGCTGTAAATCGACAGATTGAGTCTGGAAATCCTGTGCTTTGATTCTGAACTCTACTGGATTGTGGGGAAAAACTTGGTTTCTGCTCGTTTTTTGAGATTTTGTGCCAGAAATATGATTTTTTTTGGTTGAAATAGGTGTTTCCCTATGATAATCAACAAGTTTCAGCTGGAAATCGACAGATTGAGTCTGGAAATCCTGTGCTTTGATTCTGAACTCTACTGGATTGTGGGTGAAAACTTTGTTTCTGCTTGTTTTTTGAGAATTTAGGCCAGAAATATCCTTTTTTTTGGTTGAAATAGGTGTCTTCCTATGATAATTAGCAAGTTTCAGCAGGAAATCGACAGATTGAGTCTGGAAATCCTGTGCTTTGATTCTGAACTCTACTGGATTGTGGGGACAAACTTGGTTTCTGCTCGTTTTTTGAGATTTTGTGCCAGAAATATGATTTTTTTTTGGTTGAAATAGGTGTTTCCCTATGATAATCAACAAGTTTCAGCTGGAAATCGACAGATTGAGTCTGGAAATCCTGTGCTTTGATTCTGAACTCTGATGGATTGTGGGGGAAAACTTTGTTTCCGCTTGTTTTTTGAGAATCTAGGCCAGATATCTGCATTTTTTTTGGTTGAAATACGTGTCTTCCTTTGATAATCAACAAGTTTCAGCTGGAAATTGACAGATTGAGTCTGGAAATCCTGTGCTTTGATTGTGAACTCTACTGGATTGTGGGGGAAAAACTTGGTTTCAGCAGGTTATGTGAGGATTTAGATAAGAAATTTGCTGGTTTGATGTTGACACTGCAGGTTCCTCATAAAAATCAAGGTGTTGCTGCAGAAAATCGCCAGATTGAGTCTGGAAATGCTGTGCTTTCATTGTGAACTCTACTGGATAGTGGGAGAGAACTTGTTTCTGCAGGTTATGTGAGGATTTAGATAAGAAATCTGCTGGTTTGATGTTGACAGTGCAGGTTCCTCATAAAAATCAAGGTGTTGCTGCAGAAAATCGCCAGATTGAGTCTGGAAATCCTGTGCTTTGATTCTGAACTCTCCTGGATTGTGGGTAAAATCTTAGTTTCCGCTCGTTTTTAGACAATTTAAAGACAGAAATCTTCTTGTTTTATGATGAAATTGGTGTCTTCCTCTGATAATCAACAAGTTTCAGCTGGAAATCGGGAGATTGAGTCTGGAAATCCTGTGCTTTGATTCTGAACTCTACTGGATTGTGGGGAAAACTTTGTTTCTGCTTGTTTTTTGAGAATTTAGGCCAGAAATATGATTTTTTTTGGTTGAAATAGGTGTTTCCCTATGATGATCAACAAGTTTCAGCAGGAAATCGACAGACTGAGTCTGGAAATCCTGTGCTTTGATTCTGAACTCTACTGGATTGTGGGGGAAAAACTTGGTTTCAGCAGGTTATGTGAGGATTTAATTAAGAAATCTGATGGTATGATGTTGACACTGCAGGTTCCTCATAAAAATCAAGGTGTTGCTGCAGAAAATAGACAGATTGAGTCTGGAAATCCCGTGCTTTGATTCTGAACTCCAGTGAATTGTGGGGGAAAACTTGGTTTCTGTTCGGTTTTTGAGAATTTAGGCCAGAAATCTGCTTTTTTTTGGTTGAAATATGGGTCTTCCTCTGATAATCAACAAGTTTCAGCTGGAAATAGAGATATTGAGTCTGGATATCCTGTGCTTTGATTCTGAACTCTACTGGATTGTTGGGGAAAACTAGGTTTCTGCAGGTTATGTGAGGATTTAGATAAGAAATCTGCTGGTTTGATGTTGACACTGCGTGCTCCTCATAATAATCAAGGTGTTGCTGCAGAAAATCGCCAGGTTGAGTCTAGAAATCCTCTGCTTTGATACTCAACTCTACTGGACTGTGGGGCAAAACTTGGTTTCTGCAGGTCATATGAGGATTTAGATAAGAAATCTGTTGGTTTGATGTTGGCACTGCAGGTTCCTCATAAAAATCAAGGTGTTGCTGCAGAAAATCGTCAGATTGAGTTTGGAAATCCTGTGCTTTGATTCTGAATTCTACTTGATTGTGGGGGAAAACTTGGTTTCTTCTTGTTTTTTGAGAATTTAGGCCAGAAATATGATTTTTTTTGGTAGAAATAGGTGTCTTCCTATGATAATCAACAAGTTTCTGCTGGTAATCGACAGATTGAGACTGGAAATCCTGTGCTTTGATTCTGAACTCTACTGGATTGTTGGGGAAAACTTGATTTCTGCAGGTTATGTGAGGATTTAGATAAGAAATCTGCTGGTATGATGTTGGCACTGCAGGTTCCTCATAAAAATCAAGGTGTTGCTGCAGAAAATCTAGAGATTGAGTCTGGAAATCCTGTGCTTTGATTCTGAACTCTACTGGATTGTGGAGGAAAACTTGGTTTCTGCTTGTTTTTTAAGAATTTGGGCCAGAAATCTGATTTTTTTTGGTTGAAATAGGTGTCTTCCTATAATAGTCAACTAGTTTCAGCTGGAAATCTACTGATTGCGTCTGGAAATCCTGTGCTTTAATTCTGAACTCTACTGGATTGTTGGGGGAAACTTGGTTTCTGCTCGTTTTTTGAAATTTTAGCCCAGAAATCTGAATTTTTTAGGTTGAAATTAGTGTCTACCCCTGATAATCTAGAACTTTCATGTGGAAATCGACAGATTGAGTCAGGAAATTCTGTTCTTTGGTTATGAACTTGACTAGATTGCTGGGGAATACTTGGTTTCTGCTCGTTTTTTGAGAATTTAGGCTAGAAATCCGCTTGTTTTATGTTAAGATAGGTGTCTTCCCCAGATAATCCAGAACACTCTGCTGTAAATCGACAGATTGAGTTTGGAAATCCTGTGCTTTGATTCTGAACTCTACTGGATTGTGGGGAAAAGCTTGGTTTCTGCTCGTTTTTTGAGATTTTGTGCCAGAAATATGATTTTTTTTGGTTGAAATAGGTGTTTCCCTATGATGATCAACAAGTTTCAGCTGGAAATCGACAGACTGAGTCTGGAAATCCTGTGCTTTGATTCTGAACTCTACTGGATTGTGGGGGAAAAACTTGGTTTCAGCAGGTTATGAGAGGATTTAATTAAGAAATCTGATGGTATGATGTTGACACTGCAGGTTCCTCATAAAAATCAAGGTGTTGCTGCAGAAAATAGACAGATTGAGTCTGGAAATCCCGTGCTTTGATTCTGAACTCCAGTGAATTGCGGGGAAAACTTGGTTTCTGTTCGGTTTTTGAGAATTTAGGCCAGAAATCTGCTTTTTTTTGGTTGAAATATGGGTCTTCCTCTGATAATCAACAAGTTTCAGCTGGAAATAGAGATATTGAGTCTGGATATCCTGTGCTTTGATTCTGAACTCTACTGGATTGTTGGGGAAAACTAGGTTTCTGCAGGTTATGTGAGGATTTAGATAAGAAATCTGCTGGTTTGATGTTGACACTGCGTGCTCCTCATAATAATCAAGGTGTTGCTGCAGAAAATCGCCAGGTTGAGTCTAGAAATCCTCTGCTTTGATACTCAACTCTACTGGACTGTGGGGCAAAACTTGGTTTCTGCAGGTCATATGAGGATTTAGATAAGAAATCTGTTGGTTTGATGTTGGCACTGCAGGTTACTCATAAAAATCAGGGTGTTGCTGCGGAAAATCGTCAGATTGAGTTTGGAAATCCTGTGCTTTGATTCTGAATTCTACTTGATTGTGGGGGAAAACTTGGTTTCTTCTTGTTTTTTGAGAATTTAGGCCAGAAATATGATTTTTTTTGGTAGAAATAGGTGTCTTCCTATGATAATCAACAAGTTTCTGCTGGTAATCGACAGATTGAGACTGGAAATCCTGTGCTTTGATTCTGAACTCTACTGGATTGTTGGGGAAAACTTGAATTCTGCAGGTTATGTGAGGATTTAGATACGAAATCTGCTGGTATGATGTTGGCACTGCAGGTTCCTCATAAAAATCAAGGTGTTGCTGCAGAAAATCGCCAGATTGAGTCTGGAAATCCTGTGCTTTGATTCTGAACTCTACTGGATTGTGGAGGAAAACTTGGTTTCTGCTTGTTTTTTAAGAATTTGGGCCAGAAATCTGATTTTTTTTGGTTGAAATAGGTGTCTTCCTATAATAGTCAACTAGTTTCAGCTGGAAATCTACTGATTGCGTCTGGAAATCCTGTGCTTTAATTCTGAACTCTACTGGATTGTTGGGGGAAACTTGGTTTCTGCTCGTTTTTTGAAATTTTAGCCCAGAAATCTGAATTTTTTAGGTTGAAATTAGTGTCTACCCCTGATAATCTAGAACTTTCATGTGGAAATCGACAGATTGAGTCAGGAAATTCTGTTCTTTGGTTATGAACTTGACTAGATTGCTGGGGAATACTTGGTTTCTGCTCGTTTTTTGAGAATTTAGGCTAGAAATCCGCTTGTTTTATGTTAAGATAGGTGTCTTCCCCAGATAATCCAGAACACTCTGCTGTAAATCGACAGATTGAGTTTGGAAATCCTGTGCTTTGATTCTGAACTCTACTGGATTGTGGGGAAAAGCTTGGTTTCTGCTCGTTTTTTGAGATTTTGTGCCAGAAATATGATTTTTTTTGGTTGAAATAGGTGTTTCCCTATGATGATCAACAAGTTTCAGCTGGAAATCGACAGACTGAGTCTGGAAATCCTGTGCTTTGATTCTGAACTCTACTGGATTGTGGGGGAAAAACTTGGTTTCAGCAGGTTATGAGAGGATTTAATTAAGAAATCTGCTGGTTTGATGTTGACACTGCGTGCTCCTCATAATAATCAAGGTGTTGCTGCAGAAAATCGCCAGGTTGAGTCTAGAAATCCTCTGCTTTGATACTCAACTCTACTGGACTGTGGGGCAAAACTTGGTTTCTGCAGGTCATATGAGGATTTAGATAAGAAATCTGTTGGTTTGATGTTGGCACTGCAGGTTACTCATAAAAATCAGGGTGTTGCTGCGGAAAATCGTCAGATTGAGTTTGGAAATCCTGTGCTTTGATTCTGAATTCTACTTGATTGTGGGGGAAAACTTGGTTTCTTCTTGTTTTTTGAGAATTTAGGCCTCCAATCTGATTTTTTCTGGATGAAATAGGTGTCTTCCTATGATAATCAACAAGTTTCACCTGTAAATCGAGAGATTGAGTCTGGAAATCCTGTGCTTTGATTCTGAACTCTACTGGATTGTTGGGGAAAACTTGTTTTCTGCAGGTTATGTGAGGATTTAGATAAGAAATCTGCGGGTTTGATGTTGACACTGCAGGTTCCTCATAAAAATCAAGGTGCTGCTGCAGAAAATCGACAGATTGAGTCAGGCAATCCTGAGCTCTGATTCTGTATTCTAATGGATTGTGGGGGAAAACTTGGTTTCTGCTCGTCTTTTGACAATTTAAGCCAGAAATCTGCTTGTTTTATGTTGAAATAGGTGTCTTCCTATGATAATCAACAAGTTTCAGCCGGAAATCGACATATTGAGTCTGGAAATCCTGTGCTTTGATTCTGAACTCTACTGGATTGTTGGGGAAAACTTGATTTCTGCTAGTTTTTTGAAAATTTAGCCCAGAAATCTGAATTCTTTAGGTTGAAATAAGTGTCTACCCCTGATAATCGAGAACTTTCAGGTGGAAATCGAAAGATTTAGTCTGGAAATTATTGTGCTTTTGTTATGAACTTCACTGGACTGCTGAGGAATAATTGGTTTCTGCTCGATTTTGACAATTTATGCCAGAAATCTGCTTGTTTTATGTTCAGATAGGTGTCTTCTCCTCATAATCCAGACCTTTCAGCTGTAAATCGATATATTGAGTCTGGAAATCCTGTGCTATGATTCTGAACTCTACTGGATTGTGGTGGAAAACTTGGTTTCTGCAGGTTATGTGAGGATTTAGATAAGAAATCTGTTGGGTTGATGTTGGCACTGCAGGTTACTCATAAAAATCAAGGTGTTGCTGCAGAAAATCGTCAGATTGAGTTTGGAAATCCTGTGCTTTGATTCTGAATTCTACTTGATTGTGGGGGAAAACTTGGTTTCTTCTTGTTTTTTGAGAATTTAGGCCAGAAATATGATTTTTTTTGGTAGAAATAGGTGTCTTCCTATGATAATCAACAAGTTTCTGCTGGTAATCGACAGATTGAGACTGGAAATCCTGTGCTTTGATTCTGAACTCTACTGGATTGTTGGGGAAAACTTGATTTCTGCAGGTTATGTGAGGATTTAGATAAGAAATCTGCTGGTATGATGTTGACACTGCAGGTTCCTCATAAAAATCAAGGTGTTGCTGCAGAAAATGGCCAGATTGAGTCTGGAAATCCTGTGCTTTGATTCTGAACTCTACTGGATTGTGGGGGAAAACTTGGTTTCTTCTTGTTTTTTGAGAATTTAGGCCTCCAATCTGATTTTTTCTGGATGAAATAGGTGTCTTCCTATGATAATCAACAAGTTTCACCTGTAAATCGAGAGATTGAGTCTGGAAATCCTGTGCTTTGATTCTGAACTCTACTGGATTGTTGGGGAAAACTTGTTTTCTGCAGGTTATGTGAGGATTTAGATAAGAAATCTGCGGGTTTGATGTTGACACTGCAGGTTCCTCATAAAAATCAAGGTGCTGCTGCAGAAAATCGACAGATTGAGTCAGGCAATCCTGAGCTCTGATTCTGTATTCTAATGGATTGTGGGGGAAAACTTGGTTTCTGCTCGTCTTTTGACAATTTAAGCCAGAAATCTGCTTGTTTTATGTTGAAATAGGTGTCTTCCTATGATAATCAACAAGTTTCAGCCGGAAATCGACATATTGAGTCTGGAAATCCTGTGCTTTGATTCTGAACTCTACTGGATTGTTGGGGAAAACTTGATTTCTGCTAGTTTTTTGAAAATTTAGCCCAGAAATCTGAATTCTTTAGGTTGAAATAAGTGTCTACCCCTGATAATCGAGAACTTTCAGGTGGAAATCGAAAGATTTAGTCTGGAAATTATTGTGCTTTTGTTATGAACTTCACTGGACTGCTGAGGAATAATTGGTTTCTGCTCGATTTTGACAATTTATGCCAGAAATCTGCTTGTTTTATGTTCAGATAGGTGTCTTCTCCTCATAATCCAGACCTTTCAGCTGTAAATCGATATATTGAGTCTGGAAATCCTGTGCTATGATTCTGAACTCTACTGGATTGTGGTGGAAAACTTGGTTTCTGCAGGTTATGTGAGGATTTAGATAAGAAATCTGTTGGGTTGATGTTGGCACTGCAGGTTACTCATAAAAATCAAGGTGTTGCTGCAGAAAATCGTCAGATTGAGTTTGGAAATCCTGTGCTTTGATTCTGAATTCTACTTGATTGTGGGGGAAAACTTGGTTTCTTCTTGTTTTTTGAGAATTTAGGCCAGAAATATGATTTTTTTTGGTAGAAATAGGTGTCTTCCTATGATAATCAACAAGTTTCTGCTGGTAATCAACAGATTGAGACTGGAAATCCTGTGCTTTGATTCTGAACTCTACTGGATTGTTGGGGAAAACTTGATTTCTGCAGGTTATGTGAGGATTTAGATAAGAAATCTGCTGGTATGATGTTGACACTGCAGGTTCCTCATAAAAATCAAGGTGTTGCTGCAGAAAATGGCCAGATTGAGTCTGGAAATCCTGTGCTTTGATTCTGAACTCTACTGGATTGTGGGGGAAAACTTGGTTTCTTCTTGTTTTTTGAGAATTTAGGCCTCCAATCTGATTTTTTCTGGATGAAATAGGTGTCTTCCTATGATAATCAACAAGTTTCACCTGTAAATCGAGAGATTGAGTCTGGAAATCCTGTGCTTTGATTCTGAACTCTACTGGATTGTTGGGGAAAACTTGTTTTCTGCAGGTTATGTGAGGATTTAGATAAGAAATCTGCGGGTTTGATGTTGACACTGCAGGTTCCTCATAAAAATCAAGGTGCTGCTGCAGAAAATCGACAGATTGAGTCAGGCAATCCTGAGCTCTGATTCTGTATTCTAATGGATTGTGGGGGAAAACTTGGTTTCTGCTCGTCTTTTGACAATTTAAGCCAGAAATCTGCTTGTTTTATGTTGAAATAGGAGTCTTCCTATGATAATCAACAAGTTTCAGCTGAAATCGACATATTGAGTCTGGAAATCCTGTGCTTTGATTCTGAACTCTACTGGATTGTTGGGGAAAACTTGATTTCTGCTAGTTTTTTGAAAATTTAGCCCAGAAATCTTAATTCTTTAGGTTGAAATAAGTGTCTACCCCTGATAATCGAGAACTTTCAGGTGGAAATCGAAAGATTTAGTCTGGAAATTATAGTGCTTTGGTTATGAACTTCACTGGACTGCTGAGGAATAATTGGTTTCTGCTCGATTTTGACAATTTATGCCAGAAATCTGCTTGTTTTATGTTCAGATAGGTGTCTTCTCCTCATAATCCAGACCTTTCAGCTGTAAATCGATATATTGAGTCTGGAAATGCTGTGCTTTGATTCTGAACTCTACTGGATTGTGGTGGAAAACTTGGTTTCTGCAGGTTATGTGAGGATTTAGATAAGAACAATGGAGGTTTGATGTTGACACTGCAGGTTCCTCATAAAAATCAAGGTGTTGCTGCAGAAAATCGCCAGATTGAGTCAGGCAATCCTGAGCTCTGCTTCTGAACTCCACTGGATTGTGGGGGAAAACTTGGTTTCTGCTCGTTTTTTGAGAATTTAGGCCAGAAATCTGTTTGTTTTAGGTTGAAACAGGTGTCTTCCTATGATAATCAACAAGTTTCAGCTGTAAATTGAGAGATTAGAGTCTGGAAATCCTGTGCTTTGATTCTGAACTCTACTGGATTGTAGGGGTAAGCTTGGTTTCTGCAGGTTATGTGAGGATTTAGATAAGAAATCTGGTGGTTTGATGTTGACACTGCAGGTTCCTCATAAAAATCAAGGTGTTGCTGCATAAAATCAACAGATTGAGTCTGGAAATCCTGTGCTTTTTATTCTGAATACTACTGGATTGTGGGGAAAAACTTGATTTCTGCTCGTTTTTTGACAATTTAAGCCAGAAACCTGCTTGTTTTATGTTGAAATAGGTGTCTTCCTATGATAATCAACAAGTTTCAGCTGGAAATCAAGAGATTGAGTCTGGAAATCCTGTGCTTTGATTCTGAACTCTACTGGATTTTTGGGGAAAACTTGATTTCTGCTTGTTTTTTGACAATTTAGGCCAGAAATCTGCTTGGTTTAGGTTGAAATAAGTGTCTACCCCTGATAATCGAGAACTATCAGGTGGAAATCGACAGATTGAGTCTTGAAATCCTTTGCTTTGATAGTGAACTCTTCTGGATTGTGGGGGAATCTTGGTTTCTGCAGGTTGTTTGAGGATATAGATAGGAAATCTGCTGGTTTGATGTTGACACTGCATGCGCCTCATAAAAATCAGGGAGTTCCTGCAGAAAATCGACGGATTGAGTCTGGAAATCCTCTGCTTTGATACTGAACTCTACAGGACTGTGGGGGAAAACTTGGTTTCTGCAGATTATATGAGCTTGTAGATAAGAAATCTGTTGGTTTGATGTTGGCACTGCAGGTTTCTCATAAAAATCAAGATGTTGCTGCAGAAAATCGTCAGATTGAGTCTGGAAATCCTGTGCTTTGATTCTGCATTCTACTGGATTGTGGGGGAAAACTTGGTTTCTGCTCGTTTTTTGAGAATTTAGGCCAGAAATCTGTTTGGTT
Organism: Dryobates pubescens; assembly: GCF_014839835.1. NCBI lineage: Eukaryota > Metazoa > Chordata > Aves > Piciformes > Picidae > Dryobates > Dryobates pubescens. The sequence goes on from NC_071634.1 coordinate 95,463, forward strand.
TAGGTTGAAATAGGTGTCATCCTATGATAATCAACAAGTTTCAGCTGTAAATTGAGAGATTAGAGTCTGGAAATCCTGTGCTTTGATTCTGAACTCTACTGGATTGTAGGGGTAAGCTTGGTTTCTGCAGGTTATGTGAGGATTTAGATAAGAAATCTGGTGGTTTGATGTTGACACTGCAGGTTCCTCATAAAAATCAAGGTGTTGCTGCATAAAATCGACAGATTGAGTCTGGAAATCCTGTGCTTTTTACTCTGAATTCTACTGGATTGTGGGGAAAAACTTGGTTTCTGCTCGTTTTTTGACAATTTAAGCCAGAAACCTGCTTGTTTTATGTTGAAATAGGTGTCTTCCTATGATAATCAACAAGTTTCAGCTGGAAATAAAGAGATTGAGTCTGGAAATCCTGTGCTTTGATTCTGAACTCTACTGGATTTTTGGGGAAAACTTGATTTCTGCTTGTTTTTTGACAATTTAGGCCAGAAATCCGAATTTTTTAGGTTGAAATAAGTGTCTACCCCTGATAATTGAGAACTTTCAGGTGGAAATCGACAGATTGAGTCTTGAAATCCTTAGCTTTGATAGTGAACTCTTCTGGATTGTGGGGAAAACTTGGTTTCTGCTTGTTATTTGAGGATATAGATAGGAAATCTGCTGGTTTGATGTTGACACTGCATGCCCCTCATAAAAATCAGGGTGTTCCTGTAGAAAATCGACGGATTGAGTCAGGAAATTCTCTGCTTTATTCTGAACTCTACTGGACTGTGGGGGAAAACTTGGTTTCTGCAGGTTATATGAGGATGTAGATAAGAAATCTGTTGATTTGATGTTGGCACTGCAGGTTTCTCATAAAAATCAAGGTGTTGCTGCAGAAAATCGACAGATTGAGTCTGGAAATCCTTTGCTTTGATAGTGAACTCTACTGGATTGTGGGGGAAATCGTGGTATCTGCAGGTTATTTGAGCAATTAGATAAGAAATCTCCTTGTTTGATGTTGACACTGAAGGTTCCTCATAAAAATCAACGTGTTGCTGCAGAAAATCGCCAGATTGAGTCTGGAAATCCTGTGTTTTGATTCTGAACTCTACTGGATTGTGGGGGAAAACTTGGTTTCTGCTCATTTTTTGAGAATTTAGGCCGGAAATCTGGTTTTTTTGGTTGAAATAGGTGTCTTCCTATGATAATCAACAAGTTTCCGCTGGAAATCGACAGATTAAGTATGGAAATCCTGTGCTTTGATTCTGAACTCTTCTGGATTGTGGTGGAAAACTTTTTTTCTGCAGGTTATGTGACGATTTAGGTAAGAAATCTGCTGGTTTGATGTTGATACTGCAAGTTCCTCATAAAAATCAAGGTGTTGCTGCAGAAAATCGCCAGATTGAGTCTGGAAATCCTGTGCTTTGATTCTGAACTCTATTGGACTGTCGGGGAAAACTTGATTTCTGCTCGGTTTTTGAGAATTTAGGCCAGAAATCTGCTTGGTTTAGGTTGAAAGAGGTGACTTCACCTGGTAATCCGGAACTTTCAGCAGGAAATCGACAGATTGAGTTTGGAAATCCTGTGCTTTGATTCTGAACTCTACTGTACTGTGGGGGAAAACTTGGTTTCTGCTCAGTTTTTGACAATTTAGGCCAGAAATCTGCTTGTTTTAGGTTAAAGAGGTGTCTTCCCCTGATAATCCAGAACTTTCAGCTGTAAATCGACAGATTGAGTCTGGAAATCCTGTGCTTTGATTCTGAACTCTACTGGATTGTGGGGGAAAACTTGGTTTCTGCTCGTTTTTTGAGAATTTAGGCCAGAAATTTGATTTTTTTTGGTTGAAATAGGTGTCTTCCTATGATAATCAACAAGTTTCTGCTGGTAATCGACAGATTGAGTCTGGAAATCCTGTGCTTTGATTCTGAACTCTACTGGTGTGCTGGGTTGAGGCAGCCCCCTCTCTCCCAACCACGGGCAGGAATAAAACACTCAGATAAACGGATTGCAAAAGTGATGAAAGTTTAAATAGAAAGCAGTGAAATGTTACAGAAAACCCAAAGCGCAGTGACGAAGAGAGATCCCAAAGCAAACCCAGAAGCATCCCATTCCCACCTGAGGGTACACCCGAGACCCTCAGGGCTCCTTCTTCCCCCTCCCTCTGCTGGGCTAGTCTCAGCTGGCCAGGCCTGAGACTGCCCATCCCCCCGTGGCCTTGGGCCTAGCCAGGCCCAAAGCCAGGAGACATCTCCCCCAGTTACCGGCTGGCGGAGGAGGAAGAAAAGAGAAAGTGCTAGACCCTGCACTGGATCTTATAGTGGTGCAAAGAATTATGGTAGGAAATACAATTTCCTGTGTCCATCCCTCTGGGCTGGACTTCTGGACACAGGAAGTGAACACACCAGGGGGGCACCCAGCTCAAACTGCAACACGCCACCCCTTATTTCATACCATAATCTTTGCACCTAAACACATCATCAAGTCAGAAATCTTCTGATGATATGTCCGGCGAAGTCCACATCTTCATCTGGGCTTCCACTCAAATAGTCTTTCCTTCAAGCACAAGTGTCAGTCCATTCCATTTCTTCTCCTCTCATCTAATGGAACCTCCCGCGATGCAGAGTTCACTCTTCTGCAGTGCAAGCTCTTCATGGATGCATTGGACATCCTGGTCACCTGGAAAGAACCTCACAACTTCTCAAGCAAACCTTCATTCCCATCTCTATCCACTCAGCGGCATATTTCCACCCCTGGGGCAAGCCAGTCAGAACAATCAGGTTCTGCTGCTTCTCCACCCCTCCAGGAAAACAGCACGCTGAGCCTCTCTCAACACTGCATGGACCTGTCCCAAGCCCAGTGCTGACCGCTTTCAGCCGCGGCCCAAGGCTCCACAGACGCATGCCACAGGTACACCGCCCCTCCACTGGGCGTTCGCGTACCACAGATGTGGCAGCTCCAAGTACACAGCCCCACCCCGGGAAGGGAGGGGCTGCTCCACAACCTGCTGAGAAGAAGGGAGGTGGAGCCAGGTGCTAGGCGCCATTTTCGGAACTCGTCCGAAAACGTCGGGGAAGAGAATAGGGCCGGCCCCGCCGCCGCTCCGAGTCCACGGCCCGAGCCGCCGCCGCCGCTCCGAGCGCACGTCTCGGCCCTCAGCCGCCGCAGCCCGAGTGCACAGCCGGGGCCGCCGTCGCTGACCCAGGCGCACGGCCGGACCCGCCACCGCCACAGCCCGAGCAGGACGGCCCGAGCCGCCATCACCGCTCCGAGCGCACGGCCCGGCCCTCCGGCGCCGCAACCCGAGCATACAGCAGGGCTCCAGCCACCTCTACCGCCGCGGTACAGAATCAAAATCGCCTCCACCCCTCGGGCATTCAAACGGCTCCTCCAGCGAAAGCCATAAACGCGTCCCCAGGGCCCTTGAGAACAGTTTTCGAACTGAGTTCCCGTTCGCCCTTCCTGGGTGTCAGGAGCCGGGCTCGCCCGCTCAGCCACGGCTGGCCCTACCCCGCAGCGAGAACGGACCCGACTTTGATCTGCTCGCCGCTGCCCCTTCCCCCACTTCACCCCCCGCCGCTTCTGCCGCTCCGCAGAGAGTAAAGGTGGAGGAGGGGCAGGTCCCGCATTCTTAAGCGATGCCCCAGTTCCGATGGTTAAGAGCCACCCCTGCTTGAAATAGCAGGAGGGGCTCCGTGACACCGGCCACACACCAGGTGCCCCCCCGCAATCCACAAGAACTCACACAATCGCCCCAACATCAACAACACTTTGAGCCCCAACTGCCAGAAAACCAGAACGACGCACAGAACTAAATTTAAACTCTCTTATCTTTTGCAATCCGATCTGCAGAATGCACACAATAGCAAACTCCTCTCCTGGCTGGCTCGCCAAGAATGTAGTGGGTTTAGAGGCAGACCCCCTCCCCACAACAACCATCCTCTGCTACCAAGAATGTGCTGGGTTGAGGCAGCCCCCTCTCTCCCCACCACGGGCAGGAATAAAACACTCAGACAAACGGATTGCAAAAGTGATGAAAGTTTAAATAGAAAGCAGTGAAATGTTACAGAAAACCCAAAGCGCAGTGACAAAGAAAGATCCCAAAGCAAACCCAGAGGCATCCCATTCCCACCTGAGGGTACACCCGAGATCCTCAGGGCTCCTTCTTCCCCCTCCCTCTGCTGGGCTAGTCTCAGCTGGCCAGGCCTGAGACTGCCCATCCCCCCGTGGCCTTGGGCCTAGCCAGGCCCAAAGCCAGGAGACATCTCCCCCAGTTACCGACTGGCGGAGGAGGAAGAAAAGAGAAAGTGCTAGACCCCGCACTGGATCTTATAGTGGTGCAAAGAATTATGGTAGGAAATACAATTTCCTGTGTCCATCCCTCTGGGCTGGACTTCTGGACACAGGAAGTGAACACACCAGGGGGGCACACAGCTGAAACTGCAACAACTGGATTGTTGGGGAAAACTTGATTTCTGCAGGTTATGTGAGGATTTAGATAAGAATACTGGAGGTCTGATGTTGACACTGCAGGTTCCTCATAAAAATCAAGGTGTTGCTGCAGAAAATGGCCAGATTGAGTCTGGAAATCCTGTGCTTTGATTGAGAACTCTACTGGATTGTGGAGGAAAACTTGGTTTCTACTCGGTTTTTGAGAATTTGGGCCAGAAATCTGCTTGTTTTAGGTTGAAAGAGGTGACTTCACCTGATAATCCAGAACTTTCAGCAGGAAATCGACAGATTGAGTCTGGAAATCCTGTGCTTTGACTGTGAACTCTACTGGATTGTTGGGGAAAACTTGTTTTCTGCAGCTTATGTGAGGATTTAAATAAGAAATCTGCGGGTTTGATGTTGGCACTGCAGGTTCCTCATAAAAATCAAGGTGTTGCTGCAGAAAATCGACAGATTGAGTCAGGCAATCCTGAGCTCTGATTCTGAATTCTAATGGATTGTGGGGAAAAACTTGGTTTCTGCCCGTTTTTTGACAATTTAAGCCAGAAATCTGCTTGTTTTATGTTGAAATAGGTGTCTTCCTATGATAATCAACAAGTTTCAGCCGGAAATCGACATATTGAGTCTGGAAATCCTGTGCTTTGATTCTGAACTCTACTGGATTGTTGGGGAAAACTTGATTTCTGCTAGTTTTTTGAAAATTTAGCCCAGAAATCTGAATTGTTTAGGTTGAAATAAGTGTCTACCCCTGATAATCGAGAACTCTCAGGTGGAAATATAAAGATTTAGTCTGGAAATTCTAGTGCTTTGGTTATGAACTTCACTAGATTGCTGAGGAATACTTGGTTTCTGCTCGTTTTTTGACAATTTATGCCAGAAATCTGCTTGTTTTATCTTCAGATAGGTGTCTTCCCCTGATAATCCAGACCTTTCAGCTGTCAATAGATATATTGAGTCTGGAAATCCTGTGCTTTGATTCTGAACTCTACTGGATTGTGGTGGAAAACTTGGTTTCTGCAGGTTATGTGAGGATTTAGATAAGAATACTGGAGGTTTGATGTTGACACTGCAGGTTCCTCATAAAAATCAAGGTGTTGCTGCAGAAAATCGACAGATTGAGTCAGGCAATCCTGAGCTCTACTTCTGAACTCTACTGGATTGTGAGGGAAAACTTGGTTTCTGCTCATTTTTTGAGAATTTAGGCCAGAAATCTGTTTGGTTTAGGTTGAAATAGGTGTCATCCTATGATAATCAACAAGTTTCAGCTGTAAATTGAGAGATTAGAGTCTGGAAATCCTGTGCTTTGATTCTGAACTCTCCTGGATTGTGGGGAAAAACTTGGTTTCTGCTCGTTTTTTGGTAATTTAAGCCAGAAATCTGCTTGTTTTATGTTGCAATAGGTGTCTTCCTAGGATAATCAACAAGTTTCAGATGGAAATCGTCAGATTGAGTCTGGAAATCCTGTGTTTTCATTCTGAACTCTACTGGATTGTTGGGGGAAACTTGGTTTCTGCAGGTTATGTGAGATTTAGATAAGAAATCTGCTGGTTTGATGTTGACACTGCAAGTTCCTCAAAAAAATCAAGGTGTTGCTCCAGAAACTCGACAGATTGAGTCTGGAATTCCTATGCTTTGATCGTAAACTCTACTGGATTGTGGGGTAAACTTGGTTTCTGTAAGTTATTTGAGGATTTAGATGAGAAATCTGCTGCTTTGATGTTGACACTGCAGGTTCCTCATAATAATCAAGGTGTTGCTGCAGAAAATCGTCAGATTGAGTTTGGAAATCCTGTGCTTTGATTCTGAATTCTACTGGATTGTGGGGGAAAACTTGGTTTCTGCTTGTTTTTTGACAATTTAAGCCAGAAATCTGCTTGTTTTAGGTTGAAATAGGTGTCTTCCCCTGATAATCCAGAACTTTCTGCTGTAAATCGACAGATTGAGTCTGGAAATCCTGTGCTTTGATTCTGAACTCTCCTGGATTGTGGGGAAAAACTTGGTTTCTGCTCGTTTTTTGGTAATTTAAGACAGAAATCTGCTTGTTTTATTTTGCAATAGGTGTCTTCCTATGATAATCAACAAGTTTCAGCTGGAAATCGTCAGATTGAGTCTGGAAATCCGGTCTTTTAATTCTGAACTCTACTGGATTGTTGGGGGAAACTTGGTTTCTGCAGGTTATGTGAGATTTAGATTAGAAATCTGCTGGTTTGATGTTGACACTGCAGGTTCCTCAAAAAAATCAAGGTGTTGCTCCAGAAACTCGACAGATTGAGTCTGGAATTCCTATGCTTTGATCGTAAACTCTACTGGATTGTGGGGTAAACTTGGTTTCTGTAAGTTATTTGAGGATTTAGATGAGAAATCTGCTGCTTTGATGTTGACACTGCAGGTTCCTCATAATAATCAAGGTGTTGCTGCAGAAAATCGTCAGATTGAGTTTGGAAATCCTGTGCTTTGATTCTGAATTCTACTGGAGTGTGGGGGAAAACTTGGTTTCTGTTCGTTTTTTGACAATTTAAGCCAGAAATCTGCTTGTTTTAGGTTGAAATAGGTGTCTTCCCCTGATAATCCAGAACTTTCTGCTGTAAATCGACAGATTGAGTCTGGAAATCCTGTGCTTTGATTCTGAACTCTACTGGATTGTGGGGGAAAACTTGGTTTCTGCAGGTTACGTGAGGATATATATAAGAAATCTGCTGGTTTGATGTAGACACTGCAGGTTCCTCATAAAAGTAAAGGTGTTGCTGCAGAAAATCTCAAGATTGAGTACGAAAATCCTGTGCTTTGATTCTGAACTCTACTGGATTGCGGGTGAAAACTTTGTTTCCACTTGTTTTTTGAGAATCTAGGCCAGAAATCTGCTTTTTTTTGGTTGAAATAGGCGTCTTCGTCTGATCATCAATAAGTTTCATCTGGATATAGACAGATTGAGTCTGGAAATCCTGTGCTTTGATTCTGAACTCTCCTGGATTGTTGGGGAAACCTTGGTTTCTGCTCGTTTTTTGACAGTTTAGCCCAGATATCTGCTTATTTTATGTTGAAATATGTGTCTTCCTATGATAATCTACAAATTTCAGCTGGAAATCGACAGATTGAGTCTGGAACTCCTGTGCTTCGATTGTGAACTCTTTTGGATTGGTGGGGAATACCTGGTATCTGCTTGTTTTTTAACAATTTAGGCCAGAAATCTGCTTGTGTCATATTGAAGTAGGTGTCTTCCCATGAAAAACGAAAAGATTCAGCTGGAAATCGACAGATTGAGTCCGGAAGTCTTGTGCTTTGATTCTGTACTCTACAGTGTTGTGGGGAAAAACTTGGTTTCTGCAGGTTATTTTACAATTTTTATTAGAAAGCTGCTGGTTTGATGTTGACACTGCAGGTTCCTCATAAAAATCAAGGTGTTGCTGAAGGAAATCGACAGATTGATTCTGGAAATCCTGTGCTTTGATTCTGAACTCTACTGGATTGTGGGGGAAAACTTGGTTTCTGCAGGTTATTTGAGGATTTAGATAAGAATTCTGCTGGTTTGATGTTGACACTGCAGGTTCCTCATAAAAATCAAGGTGTTGCTGCAGAAAATCGCCAGATTGAGTCTGGAAATCCTGTGCTTTGATTCTGAACTCTACTGGATTGTGGGGGAAAACTTGGTTTCTGCAGCTTATGTGAGGATTTAGATAAGAATTCTGCTGGTTTGATGTTGACACTGCAGGTTCCTCATAAAAATCAAGGTGTTGCTGCAGAAAATCGCCAGATTGAGTCTGGAAATCCTGTGCTTTGATTCTGAACTCTACTGAATTGTGGGGGAAAACTCGGTTTCTGCTCATTTTTTGAGAATTTAGGCCAGAAATCTGTTTTTTTTTTGGTTGAAATAAGTGTCTTCCTATGATAATCAACAAGTTTCAGCTGGGAATCAAGGGATTGAGTGTGAAAATCCTGTGTTTTGATTCTGAACTCTACTGGATTGTTGGGGAAAACTTGGTTTCTGCTCGTTTTTTGAAAATTTAGGCAAGAAATCTGCTTGTTTTATGTTGAAATAGGTGTCTTCCTATGATACTCTACAAGTTTCAGCTGGAAATCAACAGATTGAGTCTGGAAATCTTGTGATTTGATTCTGAACTCTACTGGATTCTGGTGGAAAACTTGGTTTCTGCAGTTTATGTGAGGATTTCGATAAGAAATGTGCTGGTTTGATGTTGACACTGCATGTTCCTCATAAAAATCAAGGTGTTGCTGCAGGAAATTGGGGTTGATCTGCTGGAGGGTAGAGAGGCTCTGCAGAGGGACCTCGGCAGGCTGGGCAAATGGCAGAGTCCAACGGCATGAGATTTAACACATCCAAGTGCCAGGTTCTGCGCACTGGCCACAAAAACCCCATGCAGATCTACAGGCTGGGGTCAGATTGGTTGGTGAGCAGTCAGGTGGAAAGGGACCTGGGGGTGCTGGTCGATGGTAGGCTGAACATGAGCCTGCAGTGCGCCCAGGCAGCCAGGAGGGCCAATGGCCTCCTGGCCTGCATCAGGAACATTGTGGCCAGCAGGAGCAGGGAGGTCATTCTGCCCCTGGACACTGCACTGGTTAGGCCGCACCTTGAGTACTGTGTCCAGTTCTGGGCCCCTCAGTTTAGGAAGGATGTTGACTTGCTGGAGCGTGTCCAGAAAAGGGCTACAAGGTTGGTGAGGGGCTTGGAGCACAAGCCCTGTGAGGAGAGATAGAGGGAGCTGGGGTTGCTTAGTCTGGAGAGGAGGAGACTCAGGGCTGACCTTATTGCTCTCAACAACTACCTGAAGGGGGGTTGTAGTGAGGCGGAGGTTGGTCTCTTCTCCCAGGCAACCAGTACCAGAACAAGAGGACACAGTCTCCGGCTGCGTCAGGGGAGGTTTAGGCTGGAGGTTAGGAGGAAGTTTTACACAGAGAGAGTGATTGCCCACTGGAATGGGCTGCCTGAGGAGGTGGTGGGGTAGCTGTCGCTGGGGGTGTTCAGGGCGAGGCTTGACAGGATGCTTGGTTGTATGGTTTAGTTGATTGGGTAGTGTTGGATGATAGGTTGGACACGATGATTTCGAAGGTCTTTTCCAACCTGGTTAATTCTATTCTATTCTATACTATTCTATTCTAAATCAATAGATTGAGTCTGGAAATCCTGTGCTTTGATTCTGAACTCTATTGGATTGTGGGGAAAAACTTGGTTTCTGCTGGTTTTTTGACAATTTAGGCCAGAAATCTGCTAGTTTTATGTTGAAATAGGTGTCTTCCTATGATAATTAACAAGTTGTGCTGGGTTGAGGCAGCCCCCTCTCTCCCCACCACGGGCAGGAATAAAAACACTCAGACAAACGGATTGCAAAAGTGAGGAAAGTTTAAATAGAAAGCAGTGAATGTTACAGAAAACCCAAAGCGCAGTGACAAAGAAAGATCCCAAAGCAAACCCAGAAGCATCCCATTCCCACCTGAGGGTACACCCGAGATCCTCAGGGCTCCTTCTTCCCCCTCCCTCTGCTGGGCTAGTCTCAGCTGGCCAGGCCTGAGACTGCCCATCCCCCCGTGGCCTTGGGCCTAGCCAGGCCCAAAGCCAGGAGACATCTCCCCCAGTTACCGGCTGGTGGAGGAGGAAGAAAAGTGAAAGTGCTAGACTCCGCACTGGATCTTATAGTGGTGCAAAGAATTATGGTAGGAAATACACACAATTTCCTGTGTCCATCCCTCTGGGCTGGACTTCTGGACACAGGAAATGAACACACCAGGGGGGCACCCAGCTCAAACTGCAACTGTGGTGGTTTGGCCCTGGCCTGGAGGCCAGATACCCACCAAGCCGCTGTATCACTCCCCCTCTTAAGTGAAGAGGGGAAGAAGGGAAAAGAAAATATAACAGAAGCCGGGGATAAGATAAGAGCAATTTAATAACACTAATGAGCAAACAGCAATAGACCGTGCGGAAGCAAAGAAAGCAGAGAGAGAGATGTTAGTCTCTACTTCCCATCGGCAGGACGGTGGTCGGTCTCGGGAAGCAGGGCTCTCTAAGCTTGATGGTTCCTCGGGAGGATAAACGCCATAGACGAATCCCCCACACTTCCTTCTTTCACTTCCTACTTATACCTGAGCTGACGTCATATGGTATGGAATACCTCTTTGGCCAGTCTGAGTCAGCTGGCTCAGCTGTTTCCCCTCCCAAGATTTTGCCCACCCCTCAATGTACTCCTGGGGCAGGGAAATGTTGAAAGGACACAGCTTGAATACTGGATTTAGCTGTAGCCAAAACATTGCTGTGTTATCAACTACTGCTGAAAAAAGAAACAAAACACCACAGCACTATAATACTGTGAGGAGAATTAGCTCCAGCTCAGTTCAACCCAATACAATCTCCACCCCTTATTCCATACCATTTACATCATGCTCAGGTTCTACACATTTCAATGCACTTAGCCATCTCATTTGATTCTTACACCAAAACAGCAAAAGGAAAAGCTTCTTGCTTACATTCACAACCCGATCTACATACTTAAACTATCTCAATACTCCAACATATAAAGACTTATATCAATGTCTCAGTCCTTCAGATGTCACTTGGGATTATTCAAGACAGGAGATGCAGGATATTCTGTTCTTAGACACCAACTCCAGCTGGTCTCAACCACTGTGTCACTCTTGATCCTTGCAAACCTTCATCAGTCTGGGTTCTTCTTACTTCATTACTTTCTGCAACATGCAACTCACATTATTCACATTCCAAATCACCTTTCCCCCAGTGTTAGATCCCTTTGAGGCACACACTGAGTCTCCCCATTTCTTTTCATTACCCACCAAGTACATCCAGGCCCCTGAGCAAAGACAATCCCATGCATGGGTTTGCCTTTCCCCATGGGAGGAGCAACCCACACTGCCTTTCCTAGCCACTTTCCCATGTGTACTACAGGGACTTTATCCCCCCCCACAGTGTGCAAGGGTTCTGTTTGGGCAAGACCAGGACGGTTAGCAGATCCTCAAGAATTAACCAGCCAAGTGGCTTCTGCTAAATTTACATCCCAGTGCTTCCATGCTCCATTACCCAATGCTTTCAACATAGTCTTTAACAGTCCATTGTATCTTTCAACCTTCCCAGAGGCCTGTGGGTGGTAGGGAATGTGATACACCCACTCGATGCCATGTTTCTTGGCCCAGGAGCTGACGGCATTGTTTCTTAAGTGAGTCCCATTGTCAGACTCGATTCGCTCAGGGGTGCCGTGCCGCCACAGGATTTGCCTTTCAAGGCCTAAGATGGTGTTCTGGGCAGTAGCATGATTTACAGGGTATGTTTCTAACCAGCCTGTAGTTGCTTCTACCATGGTGAGGATGTAACACTTGCCTTGGCGTGTTCGTGGCAGTGGTCTAATATAGTCAATCTGCCAGGCCTCACCATAGCGAAAACCCAGCCACTGCCCTCTGTTCCAGGGAGACTTGGCTCTGGTGGCCTTCTTGATTGCAGCACAGGTTTCACAATCATGTGTGACCTGTGTGATGGCTTCCATGGTCAAGTCCACCCCTCGGTCACGAGCCCATCTGTACGTAGCATCTCTCCCTAGATGTCCTGATGTTTCATGGGCCCACCAAGCTACAAACAGTTCACCTTTTCGCTCCCAGTCTAGATCCACTTGAGCTATATCAATCCTTGCAGCCTTGTCTGCATGCTCATTGTTTTGATGTTCTTCATTAGCATGACTTTTAGGCATGTGAGCATCAACATGACGTACCCTCAGAGTCATGTTCTCCTCTCGAGCAGCAATGTCCTGCCACAATGAGGCAGCCCAAATAGGCTTACCCCTGCGTTGCTAATTGGTCTTCTTCCACTGCTGTAGCCATCCCCACAAGGCATTAGCCACCATCCAAGAATCTGTGTAAAGATAAAGTACTGGCCACTTTTCTCTTTCAGCAATTTCTAGAGCTAGTTGGATGGCTTTCACCTCTGCATATTGACTCGATTCACCTTCTCCTTCAGTGGCCTCAACCACTTGTCGTGTAGGACTCCATACAGCAGCTTTCCACTTCCGATGGTGTCCTACTACACAACACGATCCATCAGTAAACAGAGCATAAGGCCTTTCATCTTCAGGTAATTCATTGTATGGTGGTGCCTCTTGGGCACGAACCACTTCCTCAGGCGATTCTCCAAAATCTCTGCCTTCTGGCCAGTCCATAATCTCTTCCAGAATTCCTGGGTGGTTTGGTTTTCCCAGTCGAGCTCGCTGTGTAATCAGTGCTACCCACTTACTCCATGTAGCACTGGTGGCATGATGAGTAGAAGGGATATTTCTTCTGAACATCCAATGCAACACAGGCAGCCTGGGTGCTAAGAGGAGAGGTGCTTCTGTGCCCACTACTTCCGACACAGCTCGAACTCCCTCATAGGCTGCTAAGATCTCCTTCTCAGTTGGTGTATAGTGGGCTTCTCATCCTCAATATCCTCTACTCCAAAATCCCAGTGGCCGACCTCGGGTTTCACCTGGTGTTTTCTGCCAGAGACTCCAAGTGAGACCCTGCTCCCCGGCTGCGGTGTAAAGGATATTCTGCACCGATGGTCCTGTGCGAATGGGCCCAAGTGCCACTGCACGAGCTATCTCTTGCTTGATCTGTTCAAAAGCTTGTTGCTTCTCACTACCCCATTAAAATTGATTCTTCTTTCGGGTTACTCAATAGAGAGGGCTGACAAGCTGACTGTAGCCTGGAACATGCATCTTCCAGAACCCCACAAGGCCTAGAAAGGATTGTGTCTCTTTCTTGTTGGACGGTGGAGACATGGCTGTTATCTTGACCACGTCCATAGCTACATGACGGCGTCCATCCTGCCACTTTATTCCCAAGAACTGAATTTCTTGCACAGGGCCTTTGACCTTGCTTTTCTTTATAGCAAACCCAGCCTTTAAGAGTATTTGAATGATTTTTTTCTCCCTTCTCGAACACTTCCTTTGCGTTATCGCCCCACACAATGATGTCATCAATATACTGTAGATGTTCAGGGGCCTCACCCTTTTCCAGTTCACTCTGGATTAGTCCATGACAAATGGTGGAGCTATGCTTCCACCCCTGGGGCAATCGATTCCATGTGTATTGAACCCCTCTCCAGGTGAAAGCAAACTGTGGCCTGCACTCTGCTGCCAATGGAATTGAGAAGAACGCGTTGGCAATGTCAATAGTAGCATACCATTTAGCTGCCTTTGACTCCAGCTCGTACTGGAGCTCTAGCATGTCTGGTACAGCAGCACTCAGTGGTGGCGTCACTTCATTCAGGCCACGATAGTCCACAGTTAACCTCCATCCTCCATCAGATTTTGGCACTGGCCATACAGGGCTGTTAAAAGGTGAGTGTGTTTTGCTGATCACTCCCTGGATCTCCAGCTGGTGAATCAGTTCATGAATGGGACCCAGGGAGTCTCGGTTTGTACGATACTGCCATCGGTGCACTGTTCTAGTAGCAATTGGCACCTGTTGTTCTTCAACCTGCAGCAATCCCACAACGAAGGGACTTTCTGAAAGGCCAGGCAGGGTAGACAGCTGTCTGATCTTCTCTGTATTCACCGTGGCCACACCAAAAACCCATCTATAACCCTTTGAATCCGTGAAGTACCCTCTCTTGAGGTAATCAATACCAAGAATGCAAGGGGCCTCTGGGCCAGTCACAATGGGATGTCTTTCCCACTTGTCCCCTGTTAGGCTCACGTTGGCTTCTAACACAGACAGCTCCTGGCAGCCTCCTGTTGCTCCAGAAATCCAAAGAGATTCAGCACCTCTGTGTCTTGATGGCATCAAAGTACACTGTGCCCCTGTGTCTACCAGCGCCTTGTATTTCTGTGGCTTTAATGTGCCAGGCCATCGAATCCACACAGTCCAGTACACTCTGTCGTCCCTCTCCTCCTCCTGGCTGAAGGCAGGGACCCTCTACTCCTGGTCATCATCAGAGCATTCACTGTCTGATCTGGGTAGTACCTGGCCAGAGGTCCCCTCATCGGGATCAAGGGATGTAACCTCTGTTCTTTTTCTCCTGAGAGATTGTTGATTACTTTCTTGGCTTTTAACAGCAGATACCTTTGCTGTTTTCTTAAATGATCCCTTTTAAGTTGTTGCCTTCCCTTTCAGTTCACGGACCTGAGCTTCCAATTTATAAGTGGGTTCAGCATCCCACTTCCTCATGTCCTCCCCCTGGTCACAAAGGAAAAAACCAGAGTACTCCTTGTGGTGTGCGTCTGGGGCTCCCTTTCCCTCCGACTGAGGCAGGAGGCGACAGATTTCTTGGAGTACACCTGGTCAATGAGGCATTGGCGCGTGGAAATGAATTAGTACAGAGGTTATCTTCAAAATTCTGGAGCCAGGCTGACACAATCTCCACAGACCGTGCATCCTCATCCAAATAGTACATCATTGCTAGGCTGTTAGAATAAGATGCTGGAGCACTTTGGATCACTTTCCTCCACATGGCCCGTGTGCATGGGACATCTTCTGGATCTGTGGAGACACTTTGATCATCTAAATCACCATAGATAACTTCCAACACTGCTAATTCTCTTAAGTATTGGATTCCTTCATCAGCAGTATTCCACTTCCCTGGGGAACTCATAAGGTCCTCCTTGCATGGGTACCTTGCCCTCACACTTAGCAGGAGTCGTCTCCAGAGGCTGCATATGCCTGTTTCCTTTGCAATGCCTTTCTCAATACCTCTGTTTCTAGCAATGGCTCCCAACTGTTGGGCCTCTTTCCCTTCCAGCAGTTGGCTGTCAGCCCCATTATCCCAGCACTGGAGCAGCCAAGCAGCAATTCACTCTCCTGGCTGGCGACTATAATCCTTGCGTATGTCCCTCAGTTCTGCTGAGGTTAAGGACCGGGTAGTCTCTGCTTCTTGTTTAATCTCACTCGCTCTGATTTCCCACTCGATGGACCAGCCTCTTGATCATAATCTTCCTCATCCCTTATCAGTCGATGAGAGGGACCTGTTGACCTCCTTGTCCACTGCTTCTTTTTTACGACTGGAGCAATCTCCCTGGTTGCTGTTTGGGTCCCCATCTCCACCATGGTATCCTCAGGTAGTGTTTGGGTGCCTGCCTCAGCCATAGTCCTCATAGAATATTGAACTGTGGCTCGGTAAGCGCAGGCCAGGCCCCAGTAGAGTGCAAGAAGTTGTTTGTTCTCATTGGGATAAGTGAGGCACCCTTCTATCAGATGGCGAGTCAGTTTAGTGGGATCGCTCGCCTCTTCTGGGGTAAAGTCCCAGGCTATGGGAGGTGATAACCGTCCCAGGAACCTGCCCAAGTCCTTCCACACACCCTGCCACCCAGGGACTGACCGCTTCAGGGCACACTTCAATATATCCCCACCCAAACACTGTCTCTTTTCATACCACGATGGCATCAAACTCCACAAAACCCGCAACATGCCAGTGATGTTGATTAGCAATACTAGGGAGCTCACGTAAGGATGGATCAAAATCTTGGGGGCCTGCATAATAAGATTCTCTACATTCATTTCGGGTGGGGAGACAGAGATGATGACCTCTCCAGCATAGCTCCCAAAAAGCAGCAGCCCTACAATCAGGAGAAAGAAACACATAGCCATTATCTGTTTCGGCATGTTCCTATATCCTATTTTTAGGATGAGATAGGTGTCTTCCCATGAAAAATGAAAAGGTTCATCTGGAAATAGACAAATTAAGTCTGGAAATCCTGTGCTTTGATTGTGAACTCTACTGGATTGTGGGGGAAACGTTGGTTTGTGCAGGTCGTGTGAGGATTTCGATAAGAAAAGTGCTGGTTTGATGTTAACACCACATGTTCCTCATGAAAATCACGGTGTTGCTATAGGAAATTGACAGATTGGGTCTGGAAATCTTGTGCTGTGATTCTGAACTCTACTGGATTGTGGGGGAAAACTTGGTTTCTACGCGTTATTTCACAATTTAGCCCAGAAATCTGCATGTTTTAGGTTGAAATAGGTGTCTTTCCATGATAATCAACAAGTTTCAGCTGGAAATCGAGAGATTGGGTCAGAAAATCTTGTGCTTTGATTCTAAACTCTACAGGAATGTGGGGGAAAACTTGGTTTCACTAGTTTTTTTAAAATTTAGCCCGGAAATCTGCTTTTTTTCGGTTGAAATACGTGTCTTCCCAAGGAAAGTGACAAGTTTCAGCTGGAAATTGACAGATTGAATCTGGAAATCCTGTGCTTTGATTCTGAACTCTCCTGGATTGTTGGGGAAAACTTGGTTTCTGATCGCTTTTTGAAAATTTATGCCAGAAATCTGCTTTTTTTATGGTTGAAAGTGCTGTCTTCCTATGATAATCATCAAGTTACAGCTGGAAATTGACAGAATAAATCTGGAAATCCTGTGCTTTGATTCTGGAATCTACTGGATTGTGGGTGAAAACTTGGTTTCCGCAGATTATTTGAGGATTAAGATAAGAAATCTGCTGGTTTGATGTTGACACTGCAGGTTCCTCATAACAATCAAGGTGTTGCTACACGAAATCGACAGATTGAGGCTGGAAATCCTGTGCTTTGATTTTGAACTCTACTGGATACTTGTGGAAAACTTGGTTTCTGCAGGTTATGTGAGGATTCAGATAAGAAATCTGCTGGTTTGATGTTGACCCTGCAGGTTCCCCATAAAAATACAGGTGTTGCTGCAGGAAATCGATAGATTGGGTCTGGAAATCTTGTTCTTTGATTCTGAACTCTACTCGATTGTGGGGGAAAACTTGGTTTCTTCTCATTTTTTGAAAATTTAGGCCAGAAATCTGCTTGTTTTAGGTTGAAATAGGTGTCTTCCTCTGATAATCAACAACTTTCAGCTGGAAATCGCCAGATTGAGTCTGGAAATCCTGTGCTTTGATTCTGAACTCTCCTGGTTTGCGGGGGAAAACTTGTTTTTGGCATATTATTTGAGGATTTAGATAATAAATCTGCTGGTTTGATGTTGACACTGTAGGTAACTCATAAAAATCAAGGTGTTGCTGCAGGAAATCGACAGATTGGGTCTGCAAGTCTTCTGGTTTGATTCTGAACTCTACTGGATTCTGGGGGAAAATTTGGTTTCAGCTCGTTTTTTGATAATTTAGGCCAGAAATCTGCTTGTTTTATGTTGCAATAGGAGTCTTCCTATGATAATTAGCAAGTTTCAGCTGGAACTCAAGAGGTTGAGTCTGGAAATCCTGTGCTTTGATTGTGAACTCTACTGGATTGTGGGGGAAACCTTGGTTTCTGCAGGTTGTGTGAGGATTTCGATAAGAAATGTGCTGGTTTGATGTTAACACTGCATGTTCCTCATGAAAATCACGGTGTTGCTATAGGAAATTGACAGATTGGGTCTGGAAATCTCGTGCTGTGATTCTGAACTCTACTGGATTGTGGGGGAAAACTTGGTTTCTACTTGTTTTTTCACAATTTATCCCAGAAATATGCTTCTTTTAGGTTGAAATACGTGTCTTCCCATGATAATCATAAATTTTCAGCTGGTAATCGAGAGATTGGGTCAGAAAATCTTGTGCTTTGATTCTAAACTCTACAGGAAGGTGGGGGAAAACTTGGTTTCTGCTTCTATTTTGACAATTTAGCCCGGAAATCTGATTTTTTTCGGTTGAAATCGGTGTAATCCTGTGGAAAATGACAAGATTCACCTGGAAATCGACACATAGAGTCTGGAAATCCTGTGCTTTGATTCTGAACTCTACTGGATTGTGGGGGAAAACTTGGTTTCTGCTCTGTTTTTAACAATTTAGGCAGGAAATCTGCTTGTATTATGTTGCAATACGTGTCTTCCTATGATAATCATCAAGTTTCAGCTGGAAATCGACAGATTGAGTCTGGAAATCCTGTGCTTTGATTCTGAGCTCTAGTGGATTGTGTCGGAAAACTTGGTTTCTGCTCGTTTTTTGACAATTTAGGCCAGAAATCTGCTTGTTTTAGGTTGAAATAGGAGTCTTCCCGTGATAGTCAACATTTTGCAGCTGGAAATTGACAGTTTGAGTCTGGAAATCCTGTGCTTCGTTTCTGAACTATACTGGATTTTGGGAGAAAACTTAGTTACTGATATTTTTAACATTTTAGGCCAGAAATCTGCCTGTTTTATGTTGAAATAGGTGTCTTCCCATGAAAATCCACAAGTTTCCGCTGGAAATCGACAGCTTGGGTTGGGAAATCTTGTGCTATGATTGTGAATTCTTCTGGATTCTGGTGGAAACGTTGGTTTATGCAGGTTCTGTGAGGATTTAGAGAAGAAATCTGCTGGTTTGATGTTGACACTGCATATTCCTCATAAAAATCAAGGTGTTGCTGCAGGAAATTGACAGATTGAGTCTGGAACTCTTGTGCTTTCATTCTGAAATCTACTGGATTGTGGTACGAAGCTTTGTTTCTGCTGCTCTTTTGAAATTTTAGGCCAGAAATCTGCTTGTTTTCTGTTGAAATAGGTGTCTTCCCATGAAAATCAATAAGTTTCAGCTGGAAATCATTAGATTGAGTCTAGAAGTCCTGTGCTTTGATTCAGAACTCTACTAGAGTCTGGTGGAAAACATGGTTTCTGCTCATTTTTTGACAATTTAGGCCAGAAATCTGCTTGCTTTAAGTTGAAATAGGTGTCATCCCATGAAAACCCACGTTTCATCTGGAAATCGACAGCTTGAGACTGGAAATCTTGTGCTTTGATTTTGAACTTTACAGGATTTTGGTGGAAAACTTGGTTTCTGCTCATATTTTGACAATTTAGGCCAGAAATCTGCTTGTTTTCTGTTGAAATATGTGTATTCCCATGAAAATCGACAAGTTGCAGCTGGAAATAGTCAGATTGAGTCTGGAAATCCAGTGCTTTAATTCAGAACTCTACTGGACTGTGGTGGAAAACTTGGTTTGTGCTCATTTTTTGGACAATTTAGGCCAGAAATCTGCTTGTTTTATGTTGAAATAGGTGTCTTCCCATGAAAACCAGCAAGTTTCCACTGGAAATAGACAGACTGGGTCTGGAAATCTTGTGCTTTGATTCCGAACTCTACTGGATTGTTGTGGAATACTTGGTTTCTGCTCATTTTTTTGACAATTTAAGACAGAAATCTGCTTGGTTTATGTTGAAATAGGTGTCTTCCCATGAAAATCAACAAGTTTCATGTGGAAATCGACAGCTTGAGTCTGGAAATCCCGTGTTTTGATTCTGAATTCTTCTGGATTCTCGTGGAAAAGTTGGTTTATGCAGGTTGTGTGAGGATTTAGATAAGAAATCTGTTGGTTTGATGTTGACACTGCAGATTCCTCGTAAAAGTCAAGGTATTGCATCAGGAAATCAACAGCTTGAGTCTGGAAATCCTGTGCTATGATTCTGAACTCTACTGGATTTTGGGGGAAAACTTGGTTTCTGCTTGTCTTTTGACAATTTAGGCCAGAAATCTCATTTTTTTATGTTTAAGTAGGAGTCTTCCCATGAAAATTAACAAGTGTCCCCTGGAAATCGATAGACTGGGTCTGGAAATCTTGTGCTTTGATTCTGAACTCTACTGGACTGTAGGGGAAAACTTGGTTTCTGCTTGTCTTTTGACAATTTCAGCCAGAAATATGCGTGTTTTGTGTTGAAATAGGTGTCTTCGCATGAAAATCAACAAGTAACATCTAGAAATCGACAGCATGAGTGTCGAGATGCTGTGCTTTGATTCTGAATTCTTCTGGATTCTGGTAGAAAAGTTGGTTTATGCAGGTTATGTGATGATTTAGAAAAGAAATCTGCAGGTTTGATGTTGACACTGCAGATTCCTCATAAAAATCAAGACATTGCTGCAGGAAATCGACAGATTGAGTCTGGAAATCTTGTGCTTTCACTCTGAACTCTACTGGATTGTGGGGGAAAACTTGGTTTCTGCATGTCTTTTGACCATCTAGGCCAGAAATCTGCTTGTTGTATGTTGAAATAGGAGTCTTCGCATGAAAATCAGAGAGTTGCATCGGGAAATCGGCAGCTTGAGTCTGGATGTCCTGTGCTTTGATTCTGAATTCTTCTGGATTCTGGTGGAAAAGTTGCTTTCTGCAGGTTATGTGAGGATTTAGATAAGAAATCTCCTGGTTTGATGTTGACTCTGCAGATTCCTCATAAAAATCAAGGTGTTGCTTGAAAAAATTGACAGATTGAGTCAGGAAATCTTGTGTTTTCACTCTGAACTCTACTGGATTGTGGGGGAAAACTTGGTTTCTACTTGTCTTTTCACAATTTAAGCCAGAAATCTCCTTGTTTTATGTTGAAATAGGTGTCTTCCCATGAAAAGCAACAAGTTTCGCATGGAAATCGACAGACTGGGTCTGGAAATCTTGTGCTTTGATTCTGAATTCTACTGGATTCTGGTGGAAAAGTTGGTTTATGCAGATTGTGTGAGGATTTAGATAAGAAATTTGTTGGTTTGATGTTGACACTACACATTCCTCATAAAAATCAAGGTGTTGCTGCAGGAAATCGACACCTTGAGTGTGGAAATCTTGTGCTTTGATTCTGAACTCTCCTGGATTGTGCTGGAAAACTTGATTTCTGCTCATTTTTTTGACAATTTAGTCCAGAAATCTCCTTGTTTTCTGTTGAAATGGGAGTCGTGGCATGAAAATCAACAAGTTTCATCTGGAAATCGACAGCTTGAGTCTGGAAATCCTGTGCTTTGATTCTGAACTCTAGTGGATTCTGGTCGAAATGTTGGTTTCTGCAGGTTATGTGAGGATCTAGGTAAGAAATCTGCTGGTTTGATGTTGACACCGCAGATTCCTCACGAAAATCAAAGTGTTGCTGCAGGAAATCGACCGATTGATTCTGGAAATCCTGTGCTTTCATTCTGAACTCTACTGGATTTTGGTGGGAATCTTCGTTTCTGCTTGTCTTTTGACAATTTAAGCCAGAAATCTGCTTGTTTTATGTTGAAATAGGTGTCTTCCCATGAAAATCCACAAGTTTCAGCAGGAAATCGACAGCTTCAGTCTGGAAATCCTGTGCTTTGATTCAGAACTCTACTGGATTGTGGGGGAAAACTTGGTTTCTGCTCATTTTTTGACAATTTAGGCCAGAAATCTGCTTGTTTTCTGTTGAAATATGAGTCTTCGCATGAAAATCAGCAAGTTTCATCTGGAAATCGACACCTTGAGTCTGGAAATCCTGTGCTTTGATTCTGAATTCTTCTGGATTCTGGTGGAAAATTTGGTTTATGAAGGTTATGTGATGATTTAGAGAAGAAATCTGCTGGTTTGGTGTTGACATTGCAGATTCCTCATAAAAATCAAGGTGTTGCTGCAGGAATTCGACAGATTGAGTCTGGAAATCTTGTGCTTTCATTCTGAACTCTACTGGGTTGTGGGATAAAGCTTGGTTTCTGCTTGTCTTTTGACAATTTAGGCCAGAAATCTCCTTGTTTTCTGTTGAAATTGGTGCCTTCCCATGAAAATCAACAAGTTTCATCTGGAAATCGACAGATTTGAGTCTGGAAATCCTGTGCTTTCATTCAGAACTCTGCTGGATTTTGGGGGAAAACTTGGTTTCTGCTCATTTTTTGAGAATTTAGGCCAGAAATCTGCTTGTTTAATGTTGAAATAGGTGTATTCCCATGAAAATCCACAAGTTTCCGCTGGCAATCGTCAGACTAGGTCTGGAAATCTTGTGCTTTCACTCTGAACTCTACTGGATTGTGGGGGAAGACTTGGTTTCTGCTTGTCTTTTGACAATTTAGGCCAGAAATCTGATTGTTTTATGTTGAAATAGGAGTCTTCACATGAAAATCAACAAGTTTCAGCTGGAAATCGACAGATTGACTCTGGAAATCCTGTGCTTTGATTCTGAACTCTACTGTATTTTGGCAGAAAACTTTGTTTCTGCTCTTTTTTTTTTAAATTTAATGCAGAAATCTGTTTCTTTTATGTTGAAATAGGTGTCTTCCCGTAAAAATGAACATGTTTCATTTGGAAATCGACAGCTTGAGTCTCAAAATCCTGTGCTTTGATTGTGAATTCTTCTTGATTCTGGTGGAAATGTTGGTTTCTGCAGGTTATGTGAGGATTTAGATGAGAAATCTGCTGGTTTGATGTTGACATTGCATATTCCTCATAAAAATCAAGGTGTTTGTGACCGTTTGAAACTGTGCCTTTAAGAAAGGGACACACTGGCTAATGTTTATCAAATATTTTGGTAGTCTTAACGAATTTCATTGGCCAAGGAGGTGGGATGTGAGATTGGACCCAGAGGAGCTGGGAACTTTCTCTCGGTCTTCCTTCCTTCGCTGTCCCTTTCGGCTGGATCTGCTTCTGGGCTTCTTGCCAAGAGATAAGAAACTAACTCCCTGTGCATAGGCCTTTGTGTCTGCTGTGCTAACCCCTCTTTTCTCTTCTTCTACCTCTTTGGGGGAGAAGGGAGGTAGGGGAGGTGAAGGGGGCACAGGGCGAAGCCCCCCTCTGTTGGGGGTCTGGTTTCTGACTGTGTTTATTTGCTGTATATTTCTGTATATATTGTAAAATACCTGTATTTGTTGTGTTACATATAATCTGTTTCCTTGTAAATATACTCTCATTTCTCCGACTGGGTTTAGCCGTGGTCTCTTTCTCAGTGGTGGAGGGAAAGCAGTGCCTTTCCTTTCAAACCACCACACTCTTTTTTTGGCTCACCAATGCGGGGCCTGATAATTAAGTAATTAAGTTGATTTGTTGCTTGTCTCAGCCGGAGAAACAAAGTGAAGTTCTCTGGGTTTTAGAACGTTTATTCTTCTCAGTCTGGGGCATATTGGTCTACCGGTACTGCATTGGGTTGATGTTACACCAGATAGGTAAATATTTAATGCGTAAAATCTATTTGTGGTTTATGCATAGGATCCAGCTGTTGTATAAACACTGTTTGTTTTTTTTCGGCTCACTAATTACGGCAATAGAATGTCTTCCACTTTGCTGATCGAGATAAGGGACTTTAAGGCTTCAGGAGGTCAAAGAGTAACTTTAAGTGCTGGCTGGGATCTTAAGGTGATTTATTTGACTGGTGTAATCCTGCTGTTGCTGATAATTATTGTGTGTCTGCTGTGGGCTCTACATAGAGAGAAAAAGGTTTCTCGACCATGTTTTATGATTAAACAAAAATCTAGGAAGCGTAGGCGTTCCTCTAAATCTGCCCCAGAGTCCTCGAGTGACGAGGAAGGGGCTGCGTCAGTTAGAAAAATAGCAAAACCTATTGGAAAAGCAGCCTTAAATGTTCCGCTCCCTGACTTTGGCAAGCAGCCAGGGGCGGCTCCCATTCCCAAGATGGCGACCGGTAATGAGGCAAGGTCATTTCCGTCTGCCATGACAGGACCAGAAGGGGCCCCCACGGCGGCTGGTTTAGATCAGGACCTGTCAGCTTCTATCAGGATGGCTGTAAATTCAAGCACAGCTCCAGTTAAACAAGTAGCAGTCTTAAAGACCAGAGGTGGAAAGGCCAAAGGTGATCCAGGAGCTAGTGGAGCTAATGGAGGAGAAGAGCAGGAGACCGATCCCGGTGAGGGAACCTCTGCTAGACAGGATGATCCTGGTGAGGGAACCTCTGCTAGGAAAGTGCCTGCTGGAGATGAGGAGAAGATTTGTCTTAGAGATATAGATGAGTTATTGAGATCATCACAGGATGGAGATGCAGCTAAGACAGCAGCTGGCAGTGGCGCTTTTCAGCTTAAAGAGGTCCTTAGGAGAGTGACAGCAGGATTGTGGGGACAAAAGGTTCAGGAAGATGTGATAGATGGAGAGCAAGATGGTATCACCGAATGCTCGTCACCGAGGGAGGAGATTCGCAATGTCCGTAAAGATTACCTCAGAGCAGATAAGGAACCCATCCTATCTTGTCTTGCTAGGTGTTATGATTCAGGTGCTCCAGCTCTAATAGTTGGAGACAAGTCAGCAGCTCAGCTAGGAACTCTCTCAAAGGATAATGGAATAGATAGACATCTAGCCAGGATTCTCGGTAAGGTTAATCTGTGGATACGCCTTTTAATGGCGGTTTCCCTGAGATACCCTTCCCGAGATGACCTTCCATGGAATCCTAAGCCCTGGACTACCATAGATGAGGGAATTAAGCGTCTGAGAGAGTTTGTCATTAGAGAGATACTCTATGGTGACCATGATACTCTGAATCCTGACGATATTCCTGTGGCAGCTGGTCTTGCTAAAAAGCTCATCAAGCTTGCTCCTTCCAATTATGCAAACATTTTGGCAAGTAGAATTGTGGCAAGAAATTATGGTGGAGATCCTCCTACGGTTGGCCAATTCACCGATCAACTAAGACAATTGGATGATAGCATGACACATGTTTCTGGTTTCAGCCATTAAAGCTCTGTCTAGTGAGATGAAGGATTGCATGAGAGAGCTGAAGGATGAAATCAAAGATTCCATACCCCAATTGGCACAAAGAGATAATTCCAATTCTTCCTCCAGGTGGGTGCAGGTTTCAGCTGTGAGGAATAGACGTCCTCCAAGGAGGTCATTCCAAACCAGACCAAACCAAAACAGACCACCAAGGCAATCACGTAGGACTATTTGGATAACTCTACATGATCAGTTTGGTGAGAACATGAACGGGTGGGATGGCCAACCAACTTCTAATCTTTTCAGGAGACTGAGGGAACTGCAAAGTGGCAGAACCCAGGGTAGCAATACCAGAAGGGTAGCTGTTACTTCCACAGTTCCCCAGGACAACTATGACAGCTCCAACAGTGGCTCCAATTCTAACACTGCACAGTGTGCTCGTTGCACCTGTGAAAATGTTCCCCACAATTAGAGGTGCCCTGCCTCCCGCCAGGGGGAGGAGAGGGATAATGGAGATAACAGAATCTATTGGGATGTGTACATCCAGTGGCCTGGCACTTCACACTTTCGGAAGTACAGGGCCTTGGTTGACGCAGGAGCTCAGTGCACCATATTGCCATCAAATTATCAGGGATCAGAGTCTATAACTATTCTGGGAGTCACTGGTGGATCTCAAGAGTTAAGTAAGGTAGAGGTTAATATAAGTTTAACTGGTAAGCAGTGGAAGAAGCAGACAGTTGTGATAGGGCCTGATGCACCTTGTATTTTGGGAACTGATTTTCTGAGAGAAGGGCGTTTCAAGGACCCTAAAGGTTACAAATGGGCTTTCGGAGTAGCTTCTGTAGAAATTGATGGACAAAAGCTGAAGCTCTCTGCTAGACCTGAACTCTCTGATGAATCTGCAGTTGTGGGACAGCACAAGATTCAGGACATTAAATTGCCGGCTGCTTCTCAGACTGTGCATCACAGACAATACAGAACCAACCGTGACTCTTTGTTGCCCATTCAGAATCTGATTCGTCAGTTGGAGAGTCAGAAAGTCATCAGCAAAACTCATTCACCTTTCAACAGTCCAGTGTGGCCTGTGCGAAAGCCGAATGGAGACTGGCGTCTGACAGTGGACTACCGAGCCCTGAATGAAGTAACACCACCTATGAGTGCGGCAGTACCAGACATGATGGAACTCCAGTACGAGCTGGAATCCAAAGAGGCCAAATGGTATGCTACCATAGACATTGCTAATGCATTCTTCTCTATTCCCATAGCAGAGGAATGCAGGCCTCAGTTTGCTTTCACCTGGAGAGGAATCCAGTACGCTTTCAACAGATTGCCAATGGGCTGGATCCACAGCTCAAGCATCTGTCATGCAGTGATCCATGATGCTCTGGAGGAAGGTGGTGCTCCAGAACACATCCAGTTCATCGATGATATCATCGTCTGGGGTAAAACTGCTGAGGAAGTCTTCGAGAAAGGCAACAAAATCATGGACATTCTTCTGAATGCAGGTTTTGCCATCAAGAGAGACAAGGTGAAAGGTCCTACCACAGAGATCCAGTTTCTGGGAGTGCAGTGGCAGGATGGACGCCAACACATTCCAGTGGATGTGGTAAATAGAGTCTCTACCATGGCAAATCCCACCAACAAGCAAGAAACTCTACATTTCTTGGGGATAGTGGGATTCTGGAGACTACACATTCCTGGATACAGTCAGATTGTGAAACCTCTGTATGATGTGACTCGAAAGAGGAACAGTTTCTACTGGGGACCTGAACAACAAGCAGCCTTTGACCAGATAAAGCAAGAAGTAGTTCAAGCAGTGGGTCTGGGACCTGTGCGAGATGGTCCAGACATCAAGAACATTTTGTACATGGCTGCAGGTGACAATGGTCCGACCTGGTGCTTGTGGCAAAAAGCTCCAGGTGAGACACGTGGATGACCTCTTGGTTTCTGGAGTCGAGGTTACAGAGGTTCAGAGGCAAATTACACTCCAACAGAGAAAGAGATTCTAGCTGCCTATGAAGGAGTGAAAGCAGCTTCTGAAGTAATTGGAACTGAATCACAACTTCTCTTAGCTCCCAGATTACCAGTTTTGAATAGGATGTTCAAAGGCAAGGGTTCCACACCACATCATGCCACAGATTCCACCTGGTCTAAGTGGATGGCTCTGATAACACAGAGAGCTCGAATGGGAAATCTTGAAAGACCTGGTCTGGTGGAGGTGATCTCAAGTTGGCCTGAAGATGCCAACTGCACTAAACCTCCAGAGGAGAGAGTAACTCGTGCTGAGGAAGCTCCTCCTTACAATGACCTTTCTGATGATGAAAAGAAATATGCTTTGTTCACAGACGGTTTCTGTCGTCTCGTCGGGAACAAGCGAAGGTGGAAGTCTGCAGTGTGGAGTCCAACACGCCGAGTTGCAGAGGCAAAGGATGGAGAAGGAGAATCCAGTCAGTTTGCAGAGGTAAAAGCTGTCCAGCTAGCTCTCGACGTAGCTGAACGTGAGAGATGGCCAAAGCTCTATCTCTACACCGACTCATGGATGGTAGCCAATGCTCTATGGGGTTGGCTAAAGAACTGGAAGAAGAATGGCTGGCAGAGGAAAGGAAAACCCATCTGGGCAGCCGACCTGTGGCAAGACATTGCTGATCAAATCGAGAGAATTCCAGTGAAAGTGAGACACATTGATGCTCACATTCCTAAGAGCAGAGCTACTGAGGAACAGCAGCACAACCATCAAGCAGATTTAGCTGTAAGAGTTTCTCAAGTAGACAAGGACTCTGAACTTGATCTCAACTGGAAACACCGAGGCGAGATATTCTTAGCTCGGTGGGCTCATGATTCATCAGGACATCAAGGCAGAGATGCAACATACCAATGGGCTCGTGACAGATCCATAGACATTTCCATGGATGCTATCACACAAGTCATCCATGACTGTGACATTTGTGCTGCTATTAAGCAGGCAAAATGAATTAAGCCCTTGTGGTATGGTGACAGATGGTCCAAGTACAGGTATGGTGAAGCCTGGCAGATTGACTACATCACTCTACCACGTTCTCGTTCTGGTAAGCAATACGTGCTTACTATGGTAGAGGCAAACACTGGATGGCTGCAAACTTATCCAGTTCCGCATGCAACTGCACGCAACACCATTCTCGGTCGGGAGAGACAGATCCTGTGGAGACACGGAACTCCAGAGAGGATTGAGTCAGACAACGGAACTCATTTCAAGAACAACCTTGTAAAGAGCTGGGCAAAAGATCACGGTATTGAGTAGATTTTTCATATTCCTTACTATGCACCAGCTGCAGGGAAGATCAAATGCTACAACGGTTTGTTGAAGACCACTCTCAAAGCCATGGGAGGTGGATATTTGAAAAACTGGGAGAAACATTTAGCACAAGCAACCTGGCTGGTGAATAGTAGAGGTTCAGTGAACCGAGCTGGGCCGGCACATTCAGATCTGCTACGGAAAGTAGAAGGTGATAGAGTTCCTGTTGTTAGAGAGAAGAATCTGTTAGGCAAAACTGTTTGGGTATTTTCGCCCTCAGGAGAGGCTAAACCTGTCTGAGGGGTGGTTTCAGCAGAAGGTCCGGGTCACACTTATTGGGTAATGCAGGAGAATGGTCAAATTCAGTGCATTCCACAAAGAAATTTAACTTTAGCTGAAAGAGTTTGACTTCAGACTGATGTACAGCTACAACATGCCCAAAGGAAGGATCCCTGAGGAATCTACGGTGCACGAACCCTGAGAACCCTGAGAGCCCTGAGTCAACTGAGAATCCCTGTGTTCCTGTTTACCTTTTCTTCACTTCGTCTGCGGAGAGACAAGCTGGTTTCCATTTTCTTATTTCCTGACTTTGTTTGGACTTCTGAATCATCTACATCTGAGTATAGCCGGAACGGACTATGAACTTTACGCACAAACTGTAAATATTGTTTCCGATTGGATGGACAGTGCGAACGACCAATGAAAAAGAGTGTGGTGGTTTGAAAGGAAAGGCTCTGCTTTCCCTCCCCCACTGAGAAAGAGAACACAGCTAAACCCAGTCGGAGAAATGAAAGTATATTTTACAAGGTAACAGATTATATGTAACACAACAAATACAGGTATTTTACAATATATACAGAAATATACAGCAAATAAACACAGTCAGAAAGCAGACCCCCAACAGAGGGGGGCTTCCCCCTGTGCCCCCTTCACCCCCCTACCTCCCTTCTCCCCCAAAGAGGTAGAAGAAGAGAAAAGAGGGGTTAGCACAGCAGACACAAAGGCCTATGCACAGGGAGTTAGTTTCTTATCTCTTGGCAAGAAGCCCAGAAGCAGATCCAGCCGAAAGGGACAGCGAAGGAAGGAAGACCGAGAGAAAGTTCCCAGCTCCTCTGGGTCCAATCTCACCTCCCACCTCCTTGGTCAATGAAATTCGTTTAGACTACCAAACTATTTTATAAACATTAGCCAGTGTGCCCCTTTCTTAAAGGCACAGTGTCAAAAGGTCACAGTGTTGCTGAAGGAAATCGACAGATTGAGTCGGGAAATCTTGTGCTTTCATGCGGAACGATACAGGATTGTGGGGGAAAACTTGGTTTATGCTTGTCTTTTTACAATTTAGGCCACAAATCTGCTGGTTTTATGTTCAAATAGGTGTCTTCCCATGAAAATCCACAAGTTTCTGCTGGAAATCGACAGACTGGGTCGGGAAATCCTGTGCTTTCATTCTGAACTCTATGGGATTGTGGGGGAAAACCTGGTTTCTGCTTCTCTTTTGACAATTTAGGCCAGAAATCTGCGTGTTTTATGTTGAAATAGGTGTCGTCCCATGAAAATCAACAAGTTTCATCTGGAAATCGACAGCTTGAGTCTCGAAATCCTGTCCTTTGCTTCTGCATTCTTCTGGATTTTGGTGGAAAAGTTGGTTTATGCAGGTTATGTGAGGATTTAGATAAGAAATCTGCTGGTATGATGTTGACACTGCAGATTCCTCATAAAAATCAAGGTGTTCCTGCAGGAAATCGACAGATTGAGTCTGGAAATCCTGTGCTTTCATTCTGAAGTCTACTGGATTCCGGGGGAAGAGTTGGTTTCTGCTTGACTTTTGACAATTCAGGCGAGAAATCTGCTGGTTTTATGTTGAAATAGGTGTCGTCCCATGAAAATCCACAAGTTTCCGCTGCATATCGACAGGCTGGGTCTGGAAATCTTGTGCTTTGATTCTGAACTCTACTGGATTGTGGGAGAAAACTTGGTTTCTGCTTCTCTTTTGAAAATTTAGGCCAGAAATCTGCATGTTTTATGTTGAAATAGGTGTCTTCCCATGAAAATCAACAAGTTCCATCTGGAAATCAATAGTTTGGGTCTGGAAATCATGGTCTTTGATTCTGAATTCTTCTGGATTCCCGTGGAAAACTTGGTTTATGCAGGTTATGTGAGGATATAGATAAGAAATCTGCTGGTTTGATGTTGACATTGCAGATTCCTCATAAAAATCAAGGTGTTGCGGCAGGAAATCGACAGATTGAGTCTGGAAATCTTGGGCTTTCATTCTGAACTCTGCTGGATTGTGGGGCAAAACTTGGTTTCTGCTCATTTTTTGGACAATTTAGGCCACAAATCTGCTTGTTTTATGTTGAAAGAGGTGTCTTCCCAATAAAACCAACAAGTTTCACCGGAAATTGACAGCTTGAGTCTGGAAATCCTGTGCTTTGATTGTGAACTCTACTGGATTGTGGGGGAAAACTTGGTTTCTGTTCATTTTTTTGACAATTCAGACCAGAAATCTGCTTTTTTTCTGCTGAGATAGGTGTCCTCCCATGAAAAGCAACAAGTTTCACCTGGAAATTGACAGCTTGTGTCTCGAAATCCTGTCTTTGATTGTGAATTCTTCTGGATTCTGGTGGAAAAGTTGGTTTCTGCAGGTTATGTGAGGATTTAGACAACAAATCTGCTGGTATGATGTTGACACTGCAGATTCCTCATAAAAATCAAGGTGTTCCTGCAGGAAATTGACAGATTGAGTCTGGAAATCCTGTGCTTTCATTCTGAAGTATACTGGATTCGGGGGAAAGAGTTGGTTTCTGCTTGACTTTTGACAATTCAGGCGAGAAATCTGCTTGTTTTATGTTGAAATAGGTGTCTTCCCATGAAAATCCACATGTTTCCGCTGGAAATCGACAGACTGGGTATGGAAATCTTGTGCTTTCATTCTGAACTCTACTGGATTTTGGTGGAAAACTTGGTTTCCGCTCATTTTTTTCACAATTTAGGCCAGAAATCTGCTTGTTTTCTGTTGAAATAGGTTTCTTCCCATGAAAATGTGAAGTTTCAGGTGGAAATTGACAGCTTGAGCCTGGAAATCTTGTGCTTTCATTCTGAACTCTTCTGGATTGTGGGGCAAATCTTGGTTTCCGCTCATTTTTTTGACAATTCAGGCCAGAAATCTGCATGTTTTATGTTGAAATAGGTGTCTTCCCATGACAATCAACAGGTTTCATCTGGAAATCGACAGCTTGTGTCTCGAAATCCTGTGCTTTGATTGTGAATTCTTCTGGATTCTGGCGGAAAATTTGTTTCCTGCAGGTTATGTGAGGATTTAGATAAGAAATCTGCTGGTTTGCTGTTGACACTGCAGATTCCTCATAAAAATCAAGGTGTTGAGGCAGGAAATCGACAGATTGAGTACGGAAATCTTGTGCTTTCACTCTGAACGCTACTGGATTGTGGGGGAAAACTTGGTTTCTGCTTGTCTTTTGACAATTTAGGCAAGAAATATGCTTGCTTTATGTTGGAATAGGTGTCTTCCCATGAACATCCACAAGTTTCCGATGGCAATCGACAGACTGGGTCTGGAAATCTTGTGCTTTCTCTCTGAATTCTACTGAATTGTGGGGGAAAACTTGGTTTCTGCTTGTCTTCTCACAATTTAGGCCAGAAATCTGCCTGGTTTATGTTGAAAAATGTGTCTTCCCATGAAAATCCACAAGTTTCTGCTGGAAATTGACAGCTTGAGTCTGGAAATCCTGTGCTTTGATTCTGAATTCTTCTGGAGTCTGGTCGAAAAGTTGGTGTCTCCAGGTTATGTGAGGATTTAGATAAAAAATCTGCTGGTTTGATGTTGACACAAAATCAATGTGTTGCTGCAGGAATTCGACAGATTGAGTCTGGAAATCTTGTGCTTTCATTCTGAACTCTACAGGATTGTTGTGGAAAACTTGGTTTCTGCTTGTCTTTTGACAATTTAGGCCAGAAATCTGCTTGTTTTATGTTGAAATAGGTGTCTTCCCATGAAAATCAGCAAGTTTCATCTGGGAATTGACAGCTTGAGTCTGGAAATCCTGTGCTGCGATTCTGAATTCTTCTGGATTCTGTTGGTAATGTTGCTTTCTGCAGGGTTTATGAGGATTTAGAGAAGAAATCTGCCGGTTTGATGTTGACACTGCAGATTCCTCATAAAAATCAAGGTGTTGCTGCAGGAAATCAACAGATTTAATCGGGAAATCTTGAGCTTTCATTCTGAACTGTACTGGATTATGGTGGGAAACTTGGTTTCTGCTGGTCTTTTCACAATTTAGGCCAGAAATCTGCTTGGTTTATGTTGAAATAGGTGTCTTTCCATGAAAATCAACAGGTTTCATCTGGAAATCGAGAGCTTGAGTCTGGAAATCCTGTGCTGTGATTCTGAATTCTTCTGGATTCTGGTGGAAAAGTTGGTTTCTGCAGGTTATGTGAGGATTTAGATAAGAAATCTGCCGGTTTGATGTTGACACTGCAGATTCCTCATAAAAATCAAGGTGTTGCTGCAGGAAATCGACAGATTGAGTCTGGAAATCTTGTGCTTTCATTCTGAACTCTAGAGGATTGTGGTGGGAAACTTGGTTTCTGCTTGTCTTTTGACAATTTAGGCCAGAAATCTGCTTGGTTTATGTTGAAATAGGTGTCTTCCCATGAAAATCAACAAGTTTCCGCTGGAAATTGACAGCTTGAGTCTGAAAATCCTGTGCTTTGATGTAGAAGTCTACTGGATTGTGGGGGAAAACTTGGTTTCTGTGCATTTTTGACAATTTAGGTCAGAAATCAGCTTGTTTTCTGTTGAAATAGGTGTCTTCCCATGAAAATCAACAAGTTTCATCTGGAAATCGAGTACTCAATTCTGGAAATCCTTTACTTTTTTTCTGAATTGTTCTGGATTCTGGTGGAAAAGTTGGTTTATGCAGGTTATGTGAGGATTTTGGTAAGAAATCTGCTGGTTTGGTGTTGACACTGCAGATTCCTCATCAAAATCAAGGTGTTGCTGTAGGAAATCGACAGATTGAGTTGGAAGATCTTGTGCTTTCATTCTGAACTCTACTGGATTGTGGGGGAAATCTTAGGTTCTGCTTGTCTTGTGACAATTTAGGCCAGAAATCTGCTTGTTTTATGTTGAAATAGGTTTCTTCCCATAAAAATCAAGACGTTTCTGCTGGAAATCGACAGCTTAAGACTGGAAATCCTGTCTTTGATTGTGAATTCTTCTGGATTCTGGTGGAAAATTTCGTTTATGCAGGTTATGTGTGGGTTTGGATAAGAAATCTGCTGGTTTGATGTGGACACTGCAGATTCCTCATTAAAATCAAGGTGTTGCTGCAGGAAATCGACAGTTTCAGTCTGGGAATCTTGTACTTTCATTCTGAACACTACTGGATTGTGGGGAAAAACTTGGTTTCTGCATGTCTTTTGACAATTTAGGCCAGAAATCTGATTGTTTTCTGTTGAAATAGGTGTCTTCCCATGAAAATCAACAAGTTTCATCTGATAATCGTCAGTTTGAGTCTGGAAATCGTGTACTTTGATTCAGAACTCTACTGGATTTTGGGGGAAAACTTGGTTTATGCTTGTCATTTGACAATTTATACCAGAAATCTGCATGGTTTATGTTGAAATAGGTGTCTTCCCCTGAAAATTAACAAGTTTCATCTGGAAATCGACAGCTTGAGTCTGGAAATCCTGTGCTTTGATTGTGAATTCTTCTGGATTCTGGTGGAAAAGTTGGTTTATGCAGGTTATGTATGAATTTAGATCAGAAATCTGCTGGTTTGGTCTTGACACTGCAGATTCCTCATAAAAATCAAGTTTCTGCAGGAAATCGAAAGATTGAATCTGGAAATCTGTTGCTTTCATACTGAACTCTTCTGGATTGTGGTGGAAAACTTGGTTTCTGCTTGTCTTCTCACAATTTAGGCCCGAAATCTCCTTGTTTTCTGTTGAGGAATCTACGGTGCACGAACCCTGAGAACCCTGAGAGCCCTGAGTCAACTGAGAATCCCTGTGTTCCTGTTTACCTTTTCTTCACTTCGTCTGCGGAGAGACAAGCTGGTTTCCATTTTCTTATTTCCTGACTTTGTTTGGACTTCTGAATCATCTACATCTGAGTATAGCCGGAACGGACTATGAACTTTACGCACAAACTGTAAATATTGTTTCTGATTGGATGAACAGTGCAAATGACCAATGAAAAAGAGTGTGGTGGTTTGAAAGGAAAGGCTCTGTTTTCCCTCCCCCACTGAGAAAGAGACCATGGCTAAACCCAGCCGGAGAAATGAGAGTATATTTTTCAAGGTAACAGATTATATGTAACACAACAAATACAGGTATTTTACAATATATACAGAAATATACAGCAAATAAACACAGTCAGAAAGCAGACCCCCAACAGAGGGGGGCTTCCCCCTGTGCCCCCTTCATGCCCCTACCTCCCTTCTCCCCCAAAGAGGTAGAAGAAGAGAAAAGAGGGGTTAGCACAGCAGACACAAAGGCCTATGCACAGGGAATTAGTTTCTTATCTCTTGGCAAGAAGCCCAGAAGCAGATCCAGCCGAAAGGGACAGCGAAGGAAGGAAGACCGAGAGAAAGTTCCCAGCTCCTCTGGGACCAATCTCACCTCCCACCTCCTTGGCCAATGAAATTTGTTTAGACTACCAAAATATATTATAAACATTAGCCAGTGTGCCCCTTTCTTGAAGACATAGTGTGAAACGGTCACAGTGTTGCTGCAGTAAATCAACAGATTGAGTAGGGAAATCTTGTGCTTTCATTCTGAACTCTACTGGATTGGGGGGAAAAACTTGGTTTCTGCTCATTTTTTTGACAATTTAGGCCAGAAATCTGCTTGTTTTCTATTGAAATAGGTGTCTTCCCATGAAAATCCACAAGTTTCATCTGGAAATCTACAGCTTGAGTCTGGAAATCCTGTGCTTTGATTCTGAATTCTTCTGGATTCTGGTGGAATAGTAGGTTTGTGCAGGTTATTTGAGGATTTAGATAAGAAATCTTCTGGTTTGATGTTGACAATGCAGATTCCCCATAAAAATCCAGGAGTTCCAGCACGAAATCGACAGATTGAGTCTGGACAACCTGTGCTTTCATTCTGAACTCTACAGGATTCTGGTGGAAAAGTTGGTTTATGCAGGTTATGTGAGGATTCAGATAAAAATCTGCTGGTTTGATGTTGACACTGCAGATTCCTCATGAAAATCAAGGGGTTGCTGCAGGAAATCACCAGATTGAGTCTGGAAATCTTATGCTTTCACTCTGAAATCTGCTGGATTGTGGCGGAAAACTTGGTTTCTGCATTTCTTTTGAGAAATTATGCCAAAAATCTGCTTCTTTTATGTTGAAATCGGTGTCTTCCCATGAAAATCAACGATTTTCCGCTGGTAATCGACAGACTGCGTCTGGAAATCTTGTGCTTTAATTCTGAACTCTACTGGATTGTTGTGGAAAACTTGGTTTCTGCTCATTTTTTTGACAATTTAGGCCAGAAATCTGCTTGTTTTCTGTTGAAATAGGTGTCTTCCCATGAAAATCAACAAGTTTAATCTGGAAATCAACAGCTTGAGTCTGGAAATCCTGTACTTTGATTGTGAATTATTTTGGATTCCGGTGGAAAAGTTGGTTTCTGCAGGTTATGTGAGGATTTAGATAAGAAATCTGCTGGTTTGATGTTGACACTGCATATTCCTCATAAATATCAAGGTGTTGCTGCAGGAAATCGACAGATTGAGTCTGGAAATCTTGTGCTTTCATTCTGAACTCCAATGGATTTTTGTGGTAAACTTGGTTTCTGCTTTTCTTTTCACCATTTAGGCCAGAAATCTGCTTGTTTTATGTTGAAATAGGCGTCTTCCCATGAAAATCCATTAGTTTCAGCTGGAAATCATCAGAATGAGTCAGGAATTCCTGTGCTTTGTCTCAGAGCTGTACTGGATTGTGGGGGAAATCTTGGTTTCTGCTCATTTTTTGACAATTTAGGCCAGAAATCTGCTTGGTTTATGTTGAAATAGGTGTCATCCCATGAAAATCCACAAGTTTCCACTGGAAATCTACATACTGGGTCTGGAAGTCTTGTGCTTTCATTCTAAACTCTACTGGATTGTGGGGGAAAACTTGGTTTCTGCTCATTTTTTTGACAATTTAGGCCAGAAATCTCCTTATGTTAGGTTGAAATAGGTGTCTTCCCATGAAAATTAACAAGTTTCATCTGGAAATCGTCAGCTTGAGTGTTGAAATCCTGTGCTTTGATTCTGAATTCTTCTGGATTCTGGTGGAAAAGTTGGTTTGTGCTGGTTATGTGTGGATTTCGATAAGAAATCTGCTGGTTTGATGTTGACACAGCAGATTCCTCGTAAAAATCAAGGTGTTGCTGCAGGAAATCGGCAGATTGAGTCTGGAAATCTTGTGCTTTGATTCCCAACTCTACTGCATTGTGGGGGAAAACTTGGTTTCTGCTCATTTTTTTGACAATTTAGGCCAGACATCTGCTTGTTTTATGTTGAAATAGGTGTCTTCCCATCAAAATCTACAAGTTTCCACTGGAAATCGACAGACTGAGTCTGTAAATCTTGTGCATTGATTCTGAACTATACTGGATTGTGGTGGAAAACTTGGTTTCTGCTTGTCTTTTGAAAATTTAGGCCAGAAATCTGCTTGTTTTATGTTGAAAAAGGTGTCTTCCCTTGAAAATCAGGAAGTTTCATCAGGAAATCGACAGCTTGAGTCCGGAAAACTTGTGCTTTCATTCTGAACTCTACTGGATTGTGGGGCAAAACTTGGTTTCTGCCAATTTTTTTGAGAATTTAGGCCAGAAATCTGCTTGTTTTATGTTGAAATAGGTGTCTTCCCATGAAAATCCAACAGTTTCTGCTGAAAATCGACAGACTGGGTCTGGAAATCTTGTGCTTTGATTCTGAACTCTACTGGATTGTGGTGGAAAACTTGTTTTTTTCTTGTCTTTTGGCAATTTAGGCCAGAAACCTGCTTGTTTTATGTTGAAATAGGTGTCTTACCATGAAAATCAACATGTTTCTTCTGGAAATCGACAGCTTGGGTCTGGAAATCCTGTGCTTTCATTCTGAATTCTCTTGGATTCTGGTGGAAAAGTTGGTTTCTGCAGGTTATGTGAGGATTTAGATAAGAAATCTGCTAGTTTTATGTTGACACTGCAGATTCCTCATAAAAATCAAGCTGTTGCTGCAGGAAATCGACAGATTGCGTCGGGAAATCTGGTGATTTCATTGTGAACTCTACTGGATTGTGGGATAAAGCTTGGTTTCTGCTTGTCTTTTGAAAATTTATGCCATCTACTGCTTGTTTTCTGTTTAAATAGGTGTCTTCCCATGACAATCAACAGGTTTCATCTGGAAATCGACAGCTTGAGTCTGGAAATCCTGTGCTTTGATTCT
The DNA here is from genome assembly GCF_014839835.1 of Dryobates pubescens. Lineage (NCBI taxonomy): Eukaryota > Metazoa > Chordata > Aves > Piciformes > Picidae > Dryobates > Dryobates pubescens. The sequence goes on from NC_071634.1 coordinate 132,875, forward strand.
GAACTCTACTGGATTGTGGGGGAACACTTGTTTTCCGCAGGTTATGTGAGGATTTAGATAAGAAATCTGCTGGTTTTATGTTGACACTGCAGATTCTTCATAAAAATCAAGGTGTTGCTGCAGGAAATCGACAGATTGAGTCTGGAAATCCTGTGCTTTCACTCTGAACTCTACTGGATTCTGGTGGAAAAGTTGGTTTCTGTTAGTATTTTGACAATTCAGGCCAGAAATCTGCTTGCTTTATGTTGAAATAGGTGTCTTCCCATTAAAATCCACAAGTTTCATCTGGAAATCGACAGCTTGAGTCTGGAAATGTTGTGCTTTCATTCTGAACTCTGCTGGATTTTGGGGGAAAACTTGGTTTCTGCTCATTTTTTGACAATTTAGGCAAGAAATCTGCTTGTTTTCCGTTGAAATAAGTGTCTTCCCATGAAAATCCACAAGTTTCATCTGGAAATCGACAGCTTGAGTCTGGAAATCCTGTGCTTTGATTGTGAATTCTTCTGGATTCTGGTGGAAAAGTTGGTTTATGAAGGCTATGTGAGGATTTAGATAAGAAATCCACTGGTTTGATGTTGACAGTGGATATTCCTCATAAAAATCAAGCTGTTGCTGCAGGAAAAAGACAGATTCAATCGGGAAATCTTGTGCTTTCATTCTGAACTCTAGTGGATTCTGGTGGAAAACCCGTTTTCTGCTTGTCTTTTGACATTTTAGGCCAGAAATCTGCTTGTATTATATTGAAATAGGTGTCTTCCCATCAAAATCCACAAGTTTCCGCTCGAAACAGACAGACTGGGTCTGGAAATCTTGTGCTTTGATTCTGAACTCTACTGGATTGTGTTGGAAAACTTGGTTTCTGTTCATTTTTTTGACAATTTAGGCCAGAAATCTGCTTGTTTTATGTTGACATAGGTGTCTTCCCATCAAAATCCACAAGTTTCCGCTGGAAACAGACAGACTGGGTCCAGAAATCTTGTGCTTTCACTCTGAACTCTACTGGATTGTGGGGGAAAACTTGGTTTCTACTTGTCTTTTGCCAATTTAGGCCAGAAATCTCCTTGTTTTATGTTCAAATAGGTGTCTTCCCATGAAAATCCACAAGTTTCTCCTGGCAATCGGGAGACCTGGTCTGGAAATCTTGTGCTTTGTTTCTGAACTCTGCTGGATTGTGTGGAAAACTTTGTTTCTGTTCATTGTTTTGCCAATTTAGGCCAGAAATCTGCTTGTTTTATGTTGAAAAAGGTGTCTTCCCATGAAAAACAACAAGTTTCATCTGGAAATCGACAACTTGAGTCTGGAAATCCTGTGCTTTGATTCTGAATTCTTCTGGATTCTGCTGGAAAGTTTGTTTTATGCAGGTTATGTGAGGATTTAGATAAGAAATCTGCTGGTTTGATGTTGACACTGCAGATTCCTCATAAAAATCAAGGTGTTGCTGCAGGAAATCGACAGATTGAGTCTGGAAATCTCGTGCTTTCTTTTAGAACTCTACTAGAGTGTGGGGGGAAACTTAGTTTCTGCTTTTCTTTTGATAATTTAGGCCTGAAATCTCCTTGTTTTATGTTGAAAATGTTGTCTTCCCATGAAAACCAACAAGTTTCATCTGGAAATCGACAGCATGAGTCTGGAAATCCTGTGCTTTGATTCTGAATTCTTCTGGATTCTGGTGGAAAAGTTGGTTTCTGCAGGTTATGTGACGATTTAGATAAGAAATCTGCTGGTTTCATGTTGACACTGCAGATTCCTCATAAAAATCAAGGTGTTGCGGCAGGAAAAAGACAGATTCAATCGGGAAATCTTGTGCTTTCATTCTGAACTCTAGTGGATTGTGGGGGAAAACTTGGTTTCTGCTTGTCTTTTGATAATGTAGGCCAGAAATCTGCTTGTTTTATGTTCAAATAGGTGTCTTCCCATGAAACCCAGCAAGTTTCAGCTGGAAATCGTCAGAATGAGTCTGGAAATCCTGTGCTTTGTTTCAGAACTCTACTGGATTGTGGGGGAAAGCTTGGTTTCTGCTTGTCTTTTGACAATTTAGGCCAGATATCTGCTCCTTTTCTGTTGAAGTAGGTGTCTTCAAATGAAATCCACCAACATTCCGCTGGAAATCGACAGACTGGGTCTGGAAATCTTGTGCTTTGATTCTGAACTCTACTGGATTGTGGTGGAAAACTTGGTTTCTGCTCATTTTTTTGACAATTTAGGCCAGAAATCTGCTTGTTTTATGTTGAAATAGGTGTCTTCCCATGAAAATCAACAAGTTTCAGATGGAAATCCACAGACTGAGTCTGGAAATCTTGTGCTTTGATACTGAACTCTACTGGATTGTGGTGGAAAACTTGGTTTCTGCTCATTTTTTTTACAATTTAGGCCCGAAATCTACTTGTTTTATGTTGAAATAGGTGTCTTCCCATGAAAATCAACAAGTTTCACCTGGAAAACGACAGCTTGAGTCTGGACATCCTGTGCTTTGATTCTGAATTCTTCTGGATTCTGGTGGAAAAGTTGGTTTCTGCAGGTTATGTGAGGATTTAGGTAAGAAATATACTGGTTTGATGCAGACACTGCAGATTCCCCATAAAAATCAAGGTGTTGCTGCAGGAAATTGACAGATTGAGTCAGGAAATCTTGTGCTTTCATTCTGAACTCTACTGGATTCTGGTGGAAAACCCGTTTTCTGCTTGTCTTTTGACATTTTAGGCCAGAAATCTGCTTGTATTATATTGAAATAGGTGTCTTCCCATCACAATCCACAAGTTTCCGCTGGAAACAGACAGACTGGGTCTGGAAATCTTGTGCTTTGATTCTGAACTCTACTGGATTGTGTTGGAAAACTTGGTTTCTGTTCATTTTTTTGACAATTTAGGCCAGAAATCTGCTTGTTTTATGTTGACATAGGTGTCTTCCCATCAAAATCCACAAGTTTCCGCTGGAAACAGACAGACTGGGTCCGGAAATCTTGTGCTTTCACTCTGAACTCTACTGGATTGTGGGGGAAAACTTGGTTCCTACTTGTCTTTTGCCAATTTAGGCCAGAAATCTCCTTGTTTTATGTTCAAATAGGTGTCTTCCCATGAAAATCCACAAGTTTCTCCTGGCAATCGGCAGACCTGGTCTGGAAATCTTGTGCTTTGTTTCTGAACTCTGCTGGATTGTGTGGAAAACTTTGTTTCTGTTCATTGTTTTGCCAATTTAGGCCAGAAATCTGCTTCTTTTCTGTTGTAATAGGTGTCTTCCCATGAAAATCCACAAGTTTCATCTGGAAATCGACAGACTGGGTCTGGAAATCCTGTGCTTTGATTCTTATTTCTTCTGGATTCTGGTGGAAAAGTTGGTTTCTGCTCATTTTCTTGACAAATTATGCCAGAAATCTGCTTGTTTTCTGTTGAAATAGGTGTCTTCCCATGACAATCAACAAGTTTCATCTGGAAATCGACAGCTTGAGTTTCGAAATCCTGTGCTTTGATTCTGAATTCTTCTGGATTCTGGTGGAAAAGTTGGTTTATGCAGGTTATGTGAGGATTTAGATAAGAAATCTGCTGGTTTGATGTTGACACTGCAGATTCCTCATAAAAATCAAGCTGTTGTTGCAGGAAATCGACAGATTGAGTCGGGAAATCTTGTGCTTTCACTCTGAACTCTACTTGATTGTGGGGGAAATCTTGGTTTCTGCTTGTCTTTTGACAATTTAGGCCAGAAATCTGCTCCTTTTCTGTTGAAGTAGGTGTCTTCAAATGAAAACCAACAACATACCGCTGGAAATCCACAGACTGAGTCTGGAAATCTTGTGCTTTGATACTGAACTCTACTGGATTGTGGTGGAAAACTTGGTTTCTGCTCATTTTTTTGACAATTTAGGCCAGAAATCTGCTTGTTTTATGTTGACATAGGTGTCTTCCCATCAAAATCCACAAGTTTCTCCTGGCAATCGGCAGACCTGGTCTGGAAATCTTGTGCTTTGTTTCTGAACTCTGCTGGATTGTGTGGAAAACTTTGTCTCTGTTCATTGTTTTGCCAATTTAGGCCAGAAATCTGCTTGTTTTATGTTGAAAAAGGTGTCTTCCCATGAAAAACAACAAGTTTCATCTGGAAATCGACAACTTGAGTCTGGAAATCCTGTGCTTTGATTCTGAATTCTTCGGGATTCTGCTGGAAAGCTTGGTTTATGCAGGTTATGTGAGGATTTAGATAAGAAATCTGCTGGTTTGATGTTGACACTGCAGATTCCTCATAAAAATCAAGGTGTTGCTGCAGGAAATCGACAGATTGAGTCTGGAAATCTCGTGCTTTCATTTAGAACTCTACTAGATTGTGGGGGGAAACTTAGTTTCTGCTTTTCTTTTGATAATTTAGGCCTGAAATCTCCTTGTTTTATGTTGAAAATGTTGTCTTCCCATGAAAACCAACAAGTTTCATCTGGAAATCGACAGCATGAGTCTGGAAATCCTGTGCTTTGATTGTGAATTCTTCTGGATTCTGGTGGAAAAGTTGGTTTATGCAGGTTATACATAGACAGAATACATAGAATACATAGAATAAACCAGGTTGGAAGAGACCTTGAAGATCACCGCGTCCAAACCATCAACCAATCCAACACCGCCCAAACAACTAACCCACGGCACCAAGCACCCCATCAAGTCTTCTCCTGAAAACCTCCAGTGATGGCGACTCCACCACATCCCCAGGCAGCCCATTCCAATGGGCAATCACTCTTTCTGTATAGAACTTTTTTCTAACATCCAGCCTGAACCTCCCCTGGTGCAGCCTGAGACTGCGTCCTCTTGTTCTGGTACTGCTTGCCTGGGAGAAGAGACCAACATCCGTCTGTCTACAACCTCCCTTCAGGTAGTTGTAGAGAGTAATAAGGTCACCCCTGAGTCTCCTCTTTTCCAGGCTAAGCAACCCCAGCTCCCTCTGCTGGTTTGATGTTGACATTGCAGGTTTCTCCTAAAAATCAAGGGGTTGCTGCAGGAAATTGACAGATTGGGTCTGGAAATCCTGTGCTTTGATACTGAACTCTACTGTATTGTGGGGAGATAACTTGGTATCTGCTCGTTTTTTGACAATTTAGGCCAGAAATCTGCTTGTTTTATGTAGAAATAGGTGTCTTGCTATGAAAAATGAGTAGTTTCAGTTGGAAATTGACTGATTGAGTCTGAAAATCCTGTGCTTTGATTCTGAACTCTTCTGGATTGTGGGAGAAAACTTGGTTTCTGCTCATTTTTTGCCAGTTTAGGCCAGAAATCTGCTTGTTTTATGTTGAAATAGGTGCCTTCTTATGATAATCAACAAGTTTCAGCTGGAAATGGACAGGTTGAGTCTGGATATCCTGTGCCTTCTTATGATAATCAACAAGTTTCAGCAGGAAATTGACAGATTGGGTCTGGAAATCTTGTGCCTTGATTCTGAACTCTACTGGATTGTGGGGGAAAACTTGGTTTCTGCTCATTTTTTGACAATTTAGGCCAGAAATCTGCTTGTTTTATGTTGAAATAGGGGTCTCCCTATGATAATCAACAAGTTTCAGCTGGAAATCGACAGCTTGAGTCTGGAAATCCTGTGCTTTGATTCTGAACTCTACTGGATTGTGGGGGATAACTTGGTTTCTGCTCGTTTTTTGACAATTTAGGCCAGAAATCTCCTTTTTTTAGGTTGAAATAGATGTCTTCCCATGAAAAATGACAAGTTTCAGCTGGAAATCGACAGATTAAGTCTGAAAATCCTGTGCTTTGATTCTGAACTCTTCTGGATTGTGGGAGTAAACTTGGTTTCTGCTCATTTTTTGACAATTTAGTCCAGAAATCTGCTAGTTTCGTGTTGAAATAGGTGTCTTCCCATAACAATCAAGAAGTTTCAGCTGGAAATCGACAGATTGAGTCTGAAAATCCTGTGCTTTGATTCTGAACTCTTCTGGATTTGGGGGGAAAACTTGGTTTCTGCTTGTTTTTTGACAATTTAGGCCAGAAATCCCCTTGTTTAATGTTGAAATAGGTGTCTTCCCATGATAATCAACAAGTTTTAGCTGGAAATCGATAGATTAAGTCTGGAAATCTTGTGCTTTGATTCTGAACTCTACAGGATTGTGGTGCAAAACTTGGTTTCTGCAGGTTATTTGAGGATTTAGATAAGAAATCTGCTGGCTTGATGTTGACACTGCAGGTTCCTCCTAAAAATCAAGGTGTTGCTGCAGGAAATCGACAGATTGCATCTGGAAATCTTGTGCTTTGATTCTGAACTCTACGGGATTATGGGGGAAAACTTGGTTTCTGCTCATTTTTTGACAATTTAGGCCAGAAATCTGCTTGGTTTATGTTGAAATAGGTGTCTTCCCATGAAAAATGGCATGTTTCATCTTGAAATCGACAGATTGAGTCTGGAAATCCTGTGCTTTGATTCTGAACTCTGGTTCAAGAAGGGGCTGACAAACGATCATTGTGATCAACCAGAGTCCAACTTTATTAAACACCAGACACACTTATATACAATTGCTGTTAATTATGCCTACTCGTCAACTTCTCATTGGCTATACTCTAAATGCCAGCCACTCCTCTTGGTCACTGCACCCTGCTGTTTTCCAATTTCTTGGTGCTTTCCAGCACCTTGGGGGACCTAAATAGCTTCGGGGTTACTCCAAGTCAATGAGGTCACTCAGCGTCACAGGGCCTCCCTGAGTTCTGTGCTTCTGTAGGTCCTTCTCATTGAATTCCACTGCAGCATTCAATCCCTTCGTCTCAGCCCACTCCTCTACAATTCCCCCATTTTCTTTAACAACTATAAAGCTTTCAGACAACTTCTCTAACTCTACTCATAATACAGTCATATGCAAGTCTTACTATAATTAACACCACAAAAATAGTACACAAAATTCTTAACAATTCCTTAATAATTGGTCCAAGCCATCCCGCCTATGATCCCACATATTGATGCGATCGTCAATATGGTGCAATGCTTCACAGGTCAATGCTCTCAGGCTGATCATCGTCACAGCCCACATATTCTGTCTAGGCTCAATCTTTGTTATAACAGCCATGCTAGTGCCTACTAGATAAAATAACCACATTATTCTCTTCCACCTGTTGTTGTACTCTATTCTTCAGCTCTTCTGGGGCAGGTTTTACCCAACGGCTAGGAATCCACTGAGGACCGTCAGCTGTGGATACACAAAAATATCCTCTCCCAATAAATTGTACCTCAACAGGTCCTTTCCAGTCACCTATCTGAGGATCCTTATAAAACACTTTCATATTTACAGGTCTCAATGACAGCTGATTCTGATGTTTCACCACCGGTAGTATCTCTTCCGTCCCAAAAATGCACAAGTGATTTAACACAAACAACACTTTGTTTAACCTAGATATTGGGTCACCTTCCTTATGCTTCTGTAAATATTGCTTTAAAGTCTGATTAGCTCTTTCTACTACTGCTTGACCTGTTGGGGAATGTGGAATACCTGTAACATGCTTCACCCCCCATAACTGACAAAACTCTTTCATGCTCTGACTGATATATGCTGGACCATTGTCAGTCTTAATGGTTTGAGGCACTCCCATCACCGCAAAACAAACAATCAAATGTTTCTTAACATCCTTGGCTTTTTCTCCTGACTGAGCTGTTGCCCAAATCATATGACTAAAGGTATCAATAGTCACATGCACATATTTCATCCTTCCAAATTCTGAGACATGAGTCACATCCATTTGCCATATCTCGTTGCTTGTCAAGCCCTTAGGGTTAACCCCTAATCCTAAACCAAGACCTTGATTAATATAACTACAGATTGGACATGCTTGCACTATTGCTTTAGCCTCAGCATATGGAATGTTAAAACTTTTCACCAAGCCTTTTACATTTTGATGAAATTGTGCATGCGATTCTCTAGCCTTTGCAAATGTGGATACTGGTGCTGCTAAAGAGACAAGCTTGTCTGCTCTTGCATTACCCTCACCAAGTCCTTGGTCAAACTTGTGACTGCGTACATGGATTACAGAATATTCAGCAGATCTGAGTTTAACAACTCTCCACAGCTGCAACAATAATTCCCACAGTCTTTCACTGGTCACCTTCTTAATCATCGAATCTTCAATTCTTCTAACAACTCCTACAACATGCAAAGAATCTGAAACTATATTTACAGGCCGATGTAGCCATGCCTGTAATACCCAGACCACTGCTAACAGTTCCAACGTTTGCAGTGAATCTCCCTTTTCCGCATTCAGCAGTCGGTATTTCCATACCCCTTGTTCTTGCCAGGTGGCTACAGCCTTCATAGATCTTTCCTGCATCTGTAAACACTGTTAATGCATTGCTGATAGGCTGTTCTTTTAACTTTGGTTTTGTTAGCCATGCATGGTTACACATCCAACTCAACACTTTGTCTGTCAATGGTGCTGCACAAATTAGTACCCCATCAGCAAGGCAAGCACTTGCAAAGTCTTCACAATTAATCAAAAACCATTCCAAATCAGGTCAACTCATGGGTACATAAATGGTCCCAGGTACACAGCCTGCAATACTACAGAGTCTCAGCCGACAAGATTTAATTAGATCTGCCAAAATTAAAATTTTTTGTTGAATTGGTCTTTTTGGTTGGAGTGGTGGAAAGATCCATTCTAATACAATAGTTCTGGTACTCTCCCCCATTTTCTTTAGACATTGAGTCAATGCTCCCACCAAATGCTGTTTTCCCATTATAATTGTAATGTCAATTGGCAGATCTAATACCCGTCGTGATACAGTATTCTGTAACACATGTTGTACAATATTATCAATAGCTTGTACATGATCACTCAACAATGTCACAGGCAAAGTTGGATCTGAACCCTTTAACAAAGGTTTCAGTGGTTCTAACATGTCATTAGTAACTCCTGTTACTGGTCTCAACCACTGAATGTCACCCATAAATTTCTGAACATCATTCAAAGTCTTGAAGTCAGTATGCAATTGCAACTTTTGGGGACTAATTTGCTGTTCTGTTATAGTCCACCCTAAATATTTTATCGGCACAGTCTTTTGAATTTTTTCTGTAGCTATTTTCAATCCCATTTTTTCCATTTCTTGTTGTAATTCTGTTAACTGATAATCCTCAAAAGGTTGCTGTTGACACAACAAAATGTCATCCATATAATGATAAATCAACACTTCAGGCCACCTCTGTCTTAATGGTTGTAAGGCAGCTGCAACATATATCTGGCATAATGTTGGAGAGTTCTTCATCCCTTGTGGCAACACTGTCCATTCAAAACGTTGCGCTGGCGTTTGGTGATTTAGTGATGGCAAAGTAAATGCAAACCTACAAGTGTCTTCCTCATGTAACTTAATAGTAAAGAAACAGTCCTTCAAATCAATCACTAATAAATGCCACAACTCAGGAAGCATAGATGCACTCGGGAGACCTGGTTGTAATGCTCCCATGGTTTGCATCTGATCATTGACTGCTCTTAAATCATGCAAAAGTCTATACTTCCCTGACTTCTTTTTTATTATAAAGATTGGAGTGTTCCATGGACTTGTGGACAATTTTAAATGTCCCTGCTGAAGTTGTTCTTGAACTAATTCCTGAGCTGCAACAAGACTTTCCTCTTTAAGCGGCCACTGCTCAATCCAAACTGCTTCATCTGTTAACCATTTCAATGGGATTGGGAAAGTCCATTCAATGACCGCTACTATGCGTTTTTTGTCATCAACACAGCTCCTAGTTGTTGTAAAACATCTCTGCCTATTAACATCTGAACAGGGACAGGTAATGGCAACAATGAACAAACCACCGTCATTGTTTTTCTATCACAAGTAACCCTAATAGGTGGCGATGTTTCTGCGATCTTAATACCTCCCACACCCGACAGCGAGGCCGTTGCAGTAGTAGCCGGCCAGGACGATGGCCAACAACGCTTTGAGATTACAGTAACATCAGCTCCAGTATCTAACAGAGCAGTAAGTTTTCTTTGCTGACCTTGATACTCTATTGTAACCTCAGCTTGTGGCCTCTCGTCCATTGCCACTGTAAGCAAAGCTAGAGGAGCTGTGGAGGATCCAAAGTCCCCATCCCCTCTGCACTGACGATTGTGAGGCTGCAATCCTGCTGCCAGATGTGGTAATGGTATCAATTGTGCAATTTTACTCTGTGGTGGAATCACAATGGGTGGAAACAATGTTTGTGCCATTATCTGAATTTCCCCAGTATAATCTGCATCAATGTGTCCTGCTATTATTAGAATTCTGACATTGAGGCTGATGACCTACCTATCAAAAGACATCCTACTGCTTTACCATTAATTTTAATAGGTCCATACACTCCTGTATGGACCTCCTTTGTGGCTCTTTGCCTGTTAAAGTCACTTCTACTGTTGTTGCCAGGTCCAGCCCGAGGCTGCCTGCAGTTGCTGGTCGTAGGACTGCTCACTGCTGCTGTGAGGGGCACTGGAACTGGTCACTACTTGTGTCATCACGCGGAGACCTCTCGCGTTCTGCCAGGAGTTTCCCAAGCCCCGACAAACTGCTGTATTATGAGTATTGGTCTGGCATTTTTGACACCATACATTATTAGCTCTGCAGTTTCTACGTAGGTGGCCCATATTTCCACAGCGATAACATTGGAAACTGCTTGATTGTTGATTGTCAAATCGTCTCTGTCCTTTCTGGGATGCACGCAAAGGTACTAAGGCAGCCATAACATGTTGATTTGATTTTGCCTGTTCCTGTCTTTAAATGTTTAACTGCCTCCACTAACATAGCCATCGGTCCTTCTGGCAAATTCTGTGCCTTTTGTAATAATTCCGCTACCTCCCATGTAGGACCTAACGTGCTAATCAACTGTTTCACCTGCTGACTTCCATTTTGCATCAAACACTGTTTTAAAATCGGTTCTTGAATTGCAGCTTTCACCTGAGCAGCTGTCAAAGCACCCATTAACCTATCTATAAAACTCTCTACTGTCTCTCCTTTTCCTTGTTTAATTGACATATAATGTGGAGACTGGTTGTTATCTTTAATCTTTTCTATGGCCATTTTTGCTATAACTACTGATGCCTGTAACTTTACAGGATTTATCAATGCCTGTAACTCCATCCTTTCATATCGTCCTGTGCCTAGCAGTTCATCCATAGTAACTCCTACTAATGGATCATTTTGTTGCCGAGGAGCATTCACTACTTGCCTGGCAAATTCCTCCCATTGCCTTGTAAATATTATAAATTGCGCAGACGTCAATAACAGCTTCATTATATTATAGGTATCCTTCGGTAACATATTATAGTTTTGAAACAAATAATACAACATCTGCCTCGAGGGTTCTGATTGAATACCATATTGTGATACCGTCTGTCTTAACTGCGATATAAATTTCCAAGGCAATGCCACCACCTCTGCTCGTACTCCTTGCCCTGCTTGCATATACACCACAGGACAAGCAAGTGACGACTCCATTAATCGACCAAATACCTCCATATCTCCTTCGCTATGAACTTCCTCAGCAACCCTTCTCCAAAAATCTCGTCTATCTGCTGCTGTTTTCTCATTCCCTTTTAACAAACATTCTTCATCCTTTTGTACCTCATCTGTTCTTTGTCTCAACTCGCTCTCTGACGGGGGTGGAGGAAGCTCCTTATCACTACTACACACCACTGGAGCACTTGATGTCTTTACTTTAGCCCCTAATCCCCGTATTCGAGCAGCATTGTGCTCTTGTAATTGTCGCTGAGTTTCCAGGGGTAATTCTATACCAGACATCTTTACAGCACCTTGCTCTTCCTCGTCTACCACCTGCAATCTATGTCTTGCTTGCAAAGCTGCCTTTTGCTTTGCTGCATGTTGATCAAGTATAGTCATAACTACCTTCCATGGCTTACTATTTCTTTTTGCAAATTTATCATCATCTATTGCTGCTATCCATAAATCCTGACCATATTGTTTCCACTGTACTCTTTCAAAAACTTCATTAGGATCCTTGAAATATCCCAAGTTTTCTGCATGCTCTAACATAGGCATTAACTCCGTTTTAACATCTAATTTTGATCCTCGCTTTTCTAAAAAGCACTTAAACAAATGGTACGCTGCCTGCCTATCCATTATAACGTTAGTACCTGTGCGTACAGTCCTTACGTCAGCAGTCCCAGGTTACAATGTCTTCAGCTCCCAGGCTGCCTCCTTATCTTTGTCCGAGCAGCCTCCAGTACTGCTATCCCGGGCCGGCTTCTTGCCTCCGCACTCACGAACGTACACCTAGTCCCCGGGGAACATTTCTGCAGACTTCTCTGTGAGTCTACAACCCTCTCTGTGGGGTCCACAAACCTCTCTGTGGGGTCCCTTGTTCAGGCGCCACTTGCCACAAGAAGGGGCTGACAAATAATCAATGTGATCAACCAGAGTCCAACTTTATTAAACACCAGACACACTGATATACAATTGCTGTTAATTATGCCTACTCGTCAACTCTCTATACTCTAAATGCCAGCCACTCCTCTTGGTCACTGCACCCTGCTGTTTTCCAATTTCTCGGTACTTTCCAGCACCTTCGGGGATGTAAACAGCTTCGGGGTTACTCCAAGTCAATGAGGTCACTCAGCGTCACAGGGCCTCCCTGAGTTCTGTGCTTCTGTAGGTCCTTCTCATTGAATTCCACTGCAGCATTCAATCCCTTCGTCTCAGCCCACTCCTCTACAGAACACTTCTGGATTGTGGGGCAAAACTTGGTTTCTGCTCATTTTTTGACAATTTAGGCCAGAAATCTGCTTGTTTTATGTTGAAATAGGTGTCTTCCCATGAAAAATGACAAGTGTCCGCTGGAAATCGACAGATTGAGTCTGGAAATCCTGAACTCTACTGGATTGTGGGGGAAAACTTGGTTTCTGCAGGTTATGTGAGGATTTAGATAAGAAATTTTTTTTTTTAGATAAGAAATTTTTAGATAAGAAATTTTTTTTTTAAATAAGAAATTTTTTTTTTTCAGCAGTAACCTGCCTCAGGAGCACACTGCTGCCAGGACCCCCCGGATAAGCCACTAACTGCCCCTTTTGAATCCGGCAGGACCCGCGGCTGGCTCGGCATTCGACTGAGACCGGCTCCTGCTGAATCTCCACGTGTTCGGGATCGCCTCGGTCCCCTGCGTTGCCGCGGCAGTTTAAAAGCCGCAGGCACCACGCGGCAGGTCCATTCCAGCCGCTCTCTTGCTCAGACGCGCGCGCCGCTGTGCTTTTTCTAAAACTTGCCCAGCAGGTGCCGCGGGCAGGGCTGGCCATGGTGGTAACTCGCCGCAATAATGCCTTCAAGAAATCAGTCTCGACTCAGACTGAGAGGGAATATAAGAAGGTAGGTAAGTGTCATAAGCAAGAGGTAGGTGTCCAGGCATCTGGCTGCAGACAGTGCTGGAGCCTGGCGCTTGAGATGCAAGGTACTGGGGACAACTCCTGCATAACATGTGAGCAGATTGACTATTTACTTAACTTAGTGGCCAGCCTGAAGGATGAGGTTGCTAGACTTAGAGATGTAAGAGATTGTAGAAGGGTAACAGACCTGAGTAACCAGGCTCTGCAGGCCTCCCAGGCAGAGGCTGGTTATTCAAAGAGCAGAGGGGAATGGACACAAATTCCTCTCAAAAGAAGTAAAGTTAAACCTCCTTGTCTCCCAACACCTTCCCCACTGCCCTTGGAAAACAAGTACAGGGCATTGGAGGTCGAGGGTGAGGTGATTCTGATGGAGGACACATCATCTGGGTTTTTGCCCAAGGCCAAGCAGCCCGAGGCCAAGCAGCCCAAGGCCAAGCAGCCCAAGGCCAAGCAGCCTTCCCCTGGTATCAGGACCTGTTCCCTTAAAAAAAAGAGGAGGGTAATTGTCATTGGTGATTCTCTCCTGAGGGGAACAGAAGGCCCCATATGTCGGCCAGACCCTACACACAGGGAAGTCTGTTGCCTCCCGGGAGCTATGGTCAAGGATGTTACCAGAAGAATGCCCAGTTTGGTGCAGCCCTCTGACTACTACCCATTACTAGTTATGCAGTTAGGGAATGATGATGTTGCTACCAGAACTTCCAGGGCTATCAAGAACGACTTCAGGGCCCTGGGGGATCTCATTGAGGGGTCTGGTGCTCAAATAATTTTCTCATCTATACCCTTAGTTACAGGAGGGAATACCATAAGGAACAGGACAGCAGCCATAGTCAACAAGTGGCTTAGAGGCTGGTGTAGTCAAAAGAATTTTGGGTTTTTCGATATTGAAAAACTGTCTAATGCACCAGGTCAGCTGGCAACAGATGAAGCACATCTGTCCCAGAGGAGGGGAAAGATCAGAGTGGATGAAAATGGCCTATCCCTCAAAGGGAAAAAGATTCTAGGAAGGCAATTGGCAGGTCTCATAGATAGGGCTTTAAACTAGATTCGAAGGGGGAAGGGGCTGAAACCAGTCCCCCCAGGCAGGAGTCTGGGGGTGATAAGCTTGAGCCAGAGGTGAAACCAGTAGCCCGGCTGAAGTGCATGTACACTAATGCACGAAGCGTGGGTAACAAACAAGAGGAGCTGGAAGCCTTGCTGCAGCAGGAAAGTTATGATGTAGTTGCCATCACAGAGACGTGGTGGGACGACTCACATGACTGGAGTGCTGCAATTGATGGCTACAGGCTTTTCAGAAAAGACAGGCAGGGAAGAAGGGGTGGAGGGGTGGCCCTGTACATCAGGGAGGCACTAGATGCCATTGAGATGGAGATTAGGGATCATCAGGTTGAGTGCCTATGGGTGAGAATTAGAGGGAAGGCTAATAGGGCTGACATCCTGGTTGGAGTCTGTTATAGACCACCCAACCAGGAAGAAAAAGTTGATGAAGCATTTTTTAGGCAACTTAAGGCTGTCTCAAGATCGCCTGACCTTGTTCTCATGGGCGACTTCAACCTGCCTGACATCTGCTGGGAACTCAACACAGCAGAAAGGAGACAGTCCAGGAGGTTCTTGGAATGCATGGAGGACAACTTCTTATCCCAGGTGCTGAGTGAGCCTACCAGGGGTAAGGCTATGCTAGACCTCCTCTTCACCAGCAGGGAAGGGCTGGTGGGTGATGTGGTGGTCGGAGGCTGTTTAGGGGCCAGCGACCACGAGATAATTGAATTTTCAGTATTTGGTCAAGTTAAAAGGGGCAGCAAGAAGACCTCCACTCTGGACTTCCGGAGGGCGGACTTCAGGTTGCTCAAGGAACTAACTCAGAAGGTTCCTTGGGAGACAGCCCTTAGAAACAAAGGGGTCCAGGAGAGCTGGGACTACTTCAAGGAGGAACTCTTGAAGGCACAGGATCAGGCTGTGCCAATGCGCCGGAAGAGGAGCTGCCGGGGCAGACGGCCAGCCTGGATGGGTGATGAGCTTCTAAAAGAACTAAGGGAAAAAAAGAGGGTGTATCATCTTTGGAAGAAAGGTGAGGCAACCCATGAAAAGTTTAAGGATGTTGCTAGGTCTTGTAGGAAGAAAATTAGGGAGGCAAAAGCACATTTGGAGCTTAGACTGGTCTCTGCTGTGAAGGACAACAAAAAGTCCTCCTATAAATACATTAATAGCAAGAAGAAGGGCAGGGACAACCTCCACTCCTTGGTGGACACGGAGGGGAATGTTGTAACAAAGGATGAGGAGTAGGCAGAGTTACTTAACACCTTCTTTGCCTCAAATTTTTCTAGCAGGACAGAATGTCTTCCAGACAGCTGGCCTGCAGAGCTGGCAGAAGGAGTTAGGGAGCAGCATAGTCTTCCTCTGTTCCAGAATGGGGTAGTTGGTGATCTGCTTAGCCATTTGGATCCCCACAAGTCCATGGGACCAGATGGGATCCATCCCAGGGTGCTGAGAGAGCTGGCAGATGTGCTGGCCAAGCTGCTCTCCATCATTTTTCAGCAGTCCTGGCTCACTGGAGACATCCCAGACGACTGGAAGCTGGCCAACGTGGTGCCCATCCACAAGAAGGGCCGGTTGGATGAGCCAGGGAATTATACACCTGTCAGCCTGACCTCAGTGCCAGGCAAGATTATGGAACAGGTCATCTTGAGTGCAGTCGCACAGAACTTGGAGGATGGCCAAGGGAACAGACCCAGCCACCATGGATTTAGGAAGGGCAGGTCCTGCCTGACCAACCTGATCTCCTTCTATGATCAGGTGACCCGTCTGGTGGATGTGGGGCAGGCTGTGGATGTAGTCTACCTGGACCTCAGCAAGGCCTTTGACACCGTCCCCCACAGCAAACTCCTGGCCAAGCTGTCAGCCCATGGCTTGGATGGGAGCACACTGCGATGGGTTAGGAACTGGCTGGAGGGCCGAGCCCAGAGAGTGGTGGTGAATGGTGCCACATCCAGCTGGTGGCCAGTCACCAGTGGTGTGCCTCAAGGATCAGTGCTGGGCCCCATGCTCTTTAACATCTTTATTGATGATCTGGATGAGGGCATCGAGTCCATCATCAGTAAATTTGCTGATGACACCAAGCTGGGGGCAGGAGTTGATCTGCTGGAGGGTAGAGAGGCTCTGCAGAGGGACCTCGACAGGCTGGGCAGATGGGCAGAGTCCAACAGCATGTGGTTTAACACATCCAAGTGCCGGGTTCTGCACATTGGCCGCAGCAACCCCATGCAGAGTTACAAGCTGGGGTCAGAGTGGCTGGAGAGCAGTCAGGCTGAGAGAGACCTGGGGGTGCTGGTCGATGGTAGACTGAACATGAGCCTGCAGTGCGCCCAGGCAGCCAGGAGGGCCAGTGGCATCCTGGCCTGCATCAGGAACAGTGTGGCCAGCAGGAGCAGGGAGGTCATTCTGCCCCTGGACACTGCACTGGTTAGGCCGCACCTTGAGTACTGTGTCCAGTACTGGGCCCCTCAGTTTAGGAAGGATGTTGACTTGCTGGAGCGTGTCCAGAAAAGGGCAACAAGGTTGGTGAGGGGCTTGGAGCACAAGCCCTATGAGGAGAGATTGAGGGAGCTGGGGTTGCTTAGTCTGGAGAAGAGGAGACTCAGGGGTGACCTTATTGCTCTCTACAACTACCTGAAGGGGGGTTGTAGACAGGCAGAGGTTGGTCTCTTCTCCCAGGCAACCAGTACCAGAACAAGAGGACACAGTCTCAGGCTGCGTCAGGGGAGGTTTAGGCTGGAGGTTAGGAGGAAGTTTTACACAGAGAGAGTGATTGCCCATTGGAATGGGCTGCCTGAGGAGGTGGTGGGGTCGCCGACGCTGGGGGTGTTCAGGGCGAGGCTTGACAGGATGCTTGGTTGTATGGTTTAGTTGATTAGGTGGTGTCGGATGATAGGTTGGACACGATGATCTCGAAGGTCTCTTCCAACCTGGTTAATTCTATTCTATTCTATTCTATTCTATTCTATTCTATTCTATTCTATTCTATTCTAAATCTGCTGGTTTGATATTGACACTGCAGGTTCCTCCTAAAAATCAAGGTGTTGCTGCAGGAAATTGACAGATTGGGTATGGAAATCCTGTGCTTTGATTCTGAACTCTACTGGATTGTGGGGGAAAACTTGATTTCTGCTCGTTTTTTGACAATTTAGGCCAGAAATCTGCTTGGTTTATGTTGAAATAGGTGTCTTCCAATGACAATCAAGAAGATTCATCTGGAAATGGACAGATTGAGTCTGGATGTCCTGTGCTTTGATTCTGAACTCCAATGAACCTACTTCAAAAAGGAGCTCTTGAAGGCACAGGAACTGGCGGTCCCCATATGCCGAAAGATGAGCCGGTGGGGAAGGCGACCGGCCTGGATGAGCAAGCAGCTCCTGGAGGAATTAAGGGACAAAAAGAGGCTGTATCACCTTTGGAAGGAGGGGAAGGCTTCTCGAGGTATGTTCAAGGAAGTGGTTAGATTATGTAGGAATAAAATTAGAGAGGCAAAGGCCCAGCTGGAACTGAAACTGGCCACCTCTGTGAAAGACAATAAAAAGCAATTTTACAAATATATCAACGCTAAAAAGAAGGGCAAGAAGAACCTGCACTCCTTACTGGAGCTGGAGGGGAACATGGTGACCAAAGATGAGGAAAAGGCTGAGGTCCTGAACGCCTTCTTTGCCTCGATGTTTAACAGCAAGGTAGGAGTCCAGGATGAGTGGCCTCCTGAGCTGGGTAATAGGGTCGGGGAGCAGTGTAATGCCCCAGAAATCCATGAGGAATTAGTTCGGGACCTGCTGAGCCACTTGGACACCCACAAGTCCATGGGACCGGAAGGGATCCATCCTCGGGTGCTGAGAGAGCTGGCAGATGAGCTGGCCAAGCCGCTCTCCATCATTTTCCTCCAGTCCTGGCTCACTGGAGAGGTGCCACATGACTGGAAACTGGCCAGTGTGGTCCCCAGCCACAAGAAGGGACGGATGGAGGAACCTGGAAACTCCAGGCCAGTCAGCCTGACCTCAGTGCCAGGGAAAGTGATGGAACAGATTATCCTGGAGGCAATAACTGCGCACCTGAAGGATGGCCAAAGGCTCAGGTCCAGCCAACATAGATTTAGGAAGGGCAGGTCCTGCCTCACCAACTTGATCTCCTTCTATGATCAGGTGACCCATCTGGTGGATGTGGGGAGGCCTGTGGATGTAGTCTACCTGGATTTCAACAAGGCCTTTGACACCGTCCCCCAAAGTAAACTGCTGGCTAAGCTGTCAGCTCATGGCTTGGACCACAACACTCTGTGCTGGATTAGGAACTGGCTGGAGGGCTGAGCCCAGAGAGTGGTGGTGAATGGTGCCACATCTGGCTGGCGGCCAGTCACCAGTGGCGTCCCCCAGGGATCAGTGCTGGGCCCCATCCTCTTCAACATCTTCATTGACGATATGGATGTGGGGGTTGAGTCAGTCATCAGCAAGTTTGCAGATGACACCAAGTTGGGAACGGATGTTAGTCAGTTAGAAGGTAGAAAGGCTCTGCAGAGGGACCTCGACCGACTGGACAGATGGGCAGAGGCTAATGGGATGGCATTTAACAAGTCCAAGTGCCAGGTGCTGCACTTTGGCCACGGCAACCCCATGCAGAGCTACAGGCTGGGGTCAGAGTGGCTGGAGAGTTGCCAAACAGAGAGGGACCTGGGGGTGCTGATTGACACCCGCCTAAACATGAGCCAGCAGTGTGCCCAGGTGGCCAAGAGGGCCAATGGCATCTTGGCCTGTATTAGGAATAGTGTGGCCAGCAGGAGCAGGGAGGTCATTCTGCCCCTGTACTCTGCATTGGTTAGGCCACACCTTGAGTACTGTGTCCAGTTCTGGGCCCCTCAGTTTAAGAAGGACATCGAGACACTTGAACGTGCCCAGAGAAGGGCAACAAGGCTGGTGAGAGGCCTTGAGCACAAGCCCTATGAGGAGAGGCTGAGGGAGCTGGGATTGTTTAGCCTGGAGAAGAGAAGTCTCAGGGGTGACCTCATTGCCCTCTACAACTACCTGAAAGGTGGTTGTAGACAGGAAGGGGTTGGTCTCTTCTCCCAGGCAACCAGCACCAGAATAAGGGGACACAGTCGCAAGCTGTGCCAGGGGAGGTTTAGACTCGAGGTGAGGAAAAAGTTCTTCACTGAGCGAGTCATTCGTCATTGGAATGTGCTGCCCAGGGAGGTGGTGGAGTCGCCGTCCCTGGAGGTGTTCAAGGGGAGACTGGACGTGGCACTTGGTGCCATGGTCTAGTTGTGGGGTCTGTTGGGACAGGTTAGACTTGATGATCCTTGTGGTGTCTTCCAACCTTAGTTATACTGTGATACTGTGATACTGTGAATTCTGGGGGAAAACTTGGTTTCTGATCATTTTCTGAAAATTTAGGCCAGAAATCTGCTTGTTTTATGTTGAAATAGGTGTCTACCCATGAAAAATGACAAGTTTCAGCTGGTAATCAACAGATTGAGTCTGGAAATCCTGTGCTTTGATTCTGAACTCTACTGGATTGTGGGGGAAAAGTTTTTTTCTGCTCGTTTTTTGACAATTTAGGCCAGAAATCTGCTTGTTTTATGTTGAAATAGGTGTCTTCCCATGATAATCAACAAGTTTCAGCTGGAAATCAAGAGATTCAGTCTGGAAATCCTGTGCTTTGATTCTGAATTCTTCTGGATTGTGGGGGAAAACTTGTTTTCTGCTCATTTTTTGACAATTTAGGCCAGAAATCTACCTGTTTTATCTTGAAATAGGTGACGTCCCATGATAATCTAAATGTTTCAGCTGGAAATCAAGAGATTAAATCTGGAAATCCTGTGTTTTGATTCTGAACTCTAAAGGATTGTGGGGGAAAACTTGGTTTCTGCTAGATTTTTGAAAATTTTGGCCAGAAATCTGCTTGGTTTATGTTGAAATAGGTGTCTTCCCATGATAATCAACAAGTTTCAGCTGCAAATCAACAGATTGAGTCTGGAAATCCTGTGCTTTGATTCTGAACTCTACTAGATTGTGGTGGAAAACTTTGTTTCTGCTCGTTTTTTGACAATTTAGGCCAGAAATCTGCTTGTTTTATGTTGAAATAGGTGTCTTCCCTTGTAAAATGACAAGTTTCAACTGGAAATCGACAGATTGAGTCTGGAAATCCTGTGATTTGATTCTGAACTCTACAGGATTGTGGGGGAGAACTTGGTTTCTGCTCGTTTTCTGACAATTTAGGCCAGAAATCTGCTGCTTTTATGTTGAAATAGGTGTCTTCCCATGAAAAACGACAAGTTTCAGCTGGAAATGGACATTTTCAGTCTGGAAATCCTGTGCTTTGATTCTGAACTCTACAGGATTGTGGTGGAAAACTTGGTTTCAGCAGGTCATGTGAGGATTTAGATAAGAAATCTGCTGCTTTGATTTTGACACTGCAGGTTCCTCCTAAAAATCAAGGTGTTGCTGCAGGAAATTAACAGATTAGGTCTGGAAATCTCTTGCTTTGATTCTGAACTCTACTGGATTGTGGGGGAAATCTTAGTTTCTGCTTGTTTTTCAACAATTTAGGCCAGAAATCTGCTTGTATTAGGTTGCAATAGGTGTCTACCCATGAAAAACGACTAGTTTCAATTGGAAATTGACAGATTGAGTCTGAAAATCCTGCGATTTGATTCTGAAATCTACTGGATTGTGGGGGAAAACTTGGTTTCTTCTCGTTTTTTGACAATTTATGCCAGAAATCTGCTTGTATTAGGTTGATATAGGTGTCTTCCCATGAAAAATGACTAGTTTCAGCTGGAAATGAACAGATTGAGTCTGGAAATCCTGTCCTTTGATTCTGAACTGGACTGGATAGTGGGGGAAAACTTGGTTTCTGCTCGGTTTTTGACAATTTAGGCATGAAATCTTCTTCTTTTATGTTGAAATAGGTGCCTTCTTATGATAACCAAGAAGTTTCAGCTGGAAATGGACAGATTGAGTCTGGAAGTCCTGTGCTTTGATTCTGAACTCTACTGGATTATGAGGGAAAACTTGGTTACTGCACGTTTTTTGAAAATTTAGGCCAGAAATCTGCTTCTTTTCATGTTGAAATAGGTGCCTTCTTTTGATAATCAACAAGTTTCTTCTTGAAATCGACAGATTGAGTCTGGAAGTCCTGTGCTTTGAGTCTGAACCCTGCTGGATTGTGGGGGAAAAATTGGTTTCTGCTCGTATTTTGAGAATTTAGGCCAGAAATCTGCTTCTTTTATTTTGAAATAGATGTCTTCTCATGATAATCAACAGGTTTCAGCTGGAAAGCAACCTATTGAGTCTGGAAATCCTGTGCTTTGATTCTGAACTCTACTGGATTGTGGGGGAAAACTTGGTTTCTGCAGGTTATGTGAGGATTTCGATAAGAAATCTGCTGGTTTGATGAGGACACTGCAGATTCCTCATAAAAATCAGGGTGTTGCTTCAGGAAACCGACAGATTGAGTCTGGAAATCTTGTGCTTTGATTCTGAACTCTACTGGATTGTGGGGGAAACCTTGGTTTACGCTCGTTTTTTGACATTTTAGGCCAGAAATCTGCTTGTTTTATGTTGAAATAGATGTGTTCCCATGGTAATCAACAAGTTTCAGCTGGAAATCAACAGATTGAGTCTGGAAATCCTGTGCTTTGATTCTGAACTCTACTGGATTGTGGTGGAAAACTTGCTGTCTGCTGGTTATGTGAGGATTTAGATAAGACATCTGCTGGTTTTATGTTGACACTGCAGGTTCCTCATAAAAATCAGGGTGTTGCTTCAGGAAATCAGCAGATTGAGTCTGGAAATCCTGTGTTTAATTCTGAACTCTGCTGGACTGTTGTGGAAAACTTGGTTTCTGCTTACTATGTGGCTATTTAGGCCAGAAGTCTGCTTGTTTATTATTGTTACTGGTGGTTCCCCTGAACATCAGCAAGTTTCAGATGGAAATCGACTGATTTTGTCAGGAAGTCTTGTGCTTTGATTCTGAAGTCTTATGGCTTTTGGAGGAATATTTGGTTTCTGCTGGTTATATGACTTTTTAGGCAAGAAATCTGCTTGTTTCTTGTTGAAAATGCTGGTTTCCCCTGAAAATCAACATGTTTCAGCTGGAAATCGGCAGATGACTCTGGAAATCTTGTGCTTTGATTCTGAACTCTACTGGATTGTGGGGGAAAACTTGGTTTCTGCTCGTTTTTTGACAATTTAGGCCAGAAATCTGCTAGTTTCATGTTGAAATAAGTGTGTTCCCATGATAATCAACACGTTTCAGCAGGAAATGGACAGATTGAGTCTGGAAATCCAGTGCTTTGATTCTAAACTCTACTGGATTGTGGTGGAAACCTTGGTTCTTGCTCGTTTTTTTGATAATTTAGGCCAGAAATCTGCTTGGTTTATGTTGAAATAGGTGTCTTCCCATGATTATCAACAAGCTTCAGCTGAAAATCAACCGATTGAATCTGGAAATCCTGTGCTTTGATTCTGAACTCTACTGGATTTTGGTGGAATACTTGGTTTCTGCTCGTTTTTTGAAAATTTAGGCCAGAAATCTGCTTGTTTAATGTTTAAATAGGTGTCTTCCCATGAAAAACGGCAAGTTTCATCTGGAAATGGACAGATTGAGTCTGGAAATCCTGTGCTTTGATTCCGAACTCTACAGGATTTTGAGGGAAAACTTGGTTTCTGCTCGTTTTTTGATAATTTCGGCATCGAGTCCATCATCAGTAAATTTGCTGATGACACCAAGCTGGGGGCAGGAGTTGATCTGCTGGAGGGTAGAGAGGCTCTGCAGAGGGACCTCGACAGGCTGGGCAGATGGGCAGAGTCCAACGGCATGAGATTTAACACATCCAAGTGCTGGGTTCTGCACATTGGCCACAACAACCCCAGGCAGAGCTACAGGCTGGGGTCAGAGTGGCTGGAGAGCAGTCAGGTGGAAAGGGACCTGGGGGTGCTGGTCGATGGTAGACTGAACATGAGCCTGCAGTGCGCCCAGGCAGCCAGGAGGGCCAGTGGCATCCTGGCCTGCATCAGGAACAGTGTGGCCAGCAGGAGCAGGGAGGTCATTCTGCCCCTGGACACTGCACTGGTTAGGCCGCACCTTGAGTACTGTGTCCAGTTCTGGGCCCCTCAGTTTAGGAAGGATGTTGACTTGCTGAAGCGTGTCTGGAAATGGGCAACAAGGTTGGTGAGGGGCTTGGAGCACAAGCCCTATGAGGAGAGATTGAGGGAGCTGGGGTTGCTTAGTCTGGAGAGGAGGAGATTCAGGGGTGACCTTATTGCTCTCTACAACTACCTGAAGGGGGGTTGGAGTGAGGCGGAGGTTGGTCTCTTCTCCCAGGCAACCAGCACCAGAACAAGAGGACACAGTCTCAGGCTGCATCAGGGGAGGTTTAGGCTGGAGGTTAGGAGGAAGTTTTACACAGAGAGAGTGATTGCCCACTGGAATGGGCTGCCTGAGGAGGTGGTGGGGTCGCCGTCGCTGGGGGTGTTCAGGGCGAGGCTTGACAGGATGCTTGGTTGTATGGTTTAGTTGATTGGGTAGTGTTGGATGATAGGTTGGACACGATGATCTCGAAGGTCTCTTCCAACCTGATTAATTCTATTCTATTCTATTCTATGACTACTATCCCTTACTAGTTATGCAGTTAGGAAATGATGATGTTGCAACCAGAACTCCCAGGGCTATTAAAAATGACTTCAGGGCCCTGGGAGATCTGGGTGAGGGGTCAGGTGCACAAATAATTTTTTCATCAATACCCTTAGTTGCAGGAGGGAATACCATAAGGAACAGGACAGCAGCCATAGTCAACAAGTGGCTTAGAGGCTGGTGCAGCCAAAAGAATTTAGGGTTTTTTGATCTTGGAGAACTTTCTACTGCACCAGGTCAGCTGGCAACAGATGGAGCACATCTGTCCCGGAGGAGGGGAAAGGTCACAGTATATGAGAATGGCCTGTCCCCCAAAGGTAAAAAGATTCTGGGAAGGGAATTGGCAGCTCTCATCAACAGGGCTTTAAACTAGTTTTGAAGGGGGAAGGGGCTGAAACTAGTCCCCTCAGGCAAGAGTCTGGGGGCAATAAGCTAGTGTCAGAGGTGAAACCAGCAGCAGTACATGTACGCTAATGCACGAAGCGTGGGTAACAAATAAGAGGAGATGGAAGCCTTGTTGCAGCAGGAAAGTTATGATGTAGTTGCCATCAAAGAGATGTGGTGGGATGACTCACATGACTGGAGCGCTGCAATTGACAGCTACAGGCTCTTCAGGAGAGACAGGCAAGGAAGAATGGGTGGAGGGGTGGCCCTGTACATCAGGGATGCACTAGATGCCATTGAGCTCTGGAGATCAGGGACAATCAGGTTGAATGCTTGTGGGCAAGAATTAGAGGGAAGACCAGCAGGGCAGACATCCTGGTTGGAGTATGTTATAGACCACCCAACCAGGAGGAAGATGTTGATGAAGCATTCTATAGGCAGCTTAAGGCTGTCTCAAGGTCTCCGGACCTTGTCCTCATATGCGACTTCAACCTGCCTGACATCTGCTGGGATCTCAACACAGCAGAGAGGAGACAGTCTAGGAGGTTCTTAGAGTACATGGAGGCCAGCTTCTTATCCCAGGTGCTGAGTGAGCCTACCAGGGGTAAGGCTATGCTAGACCTCCTCTTCACCAGCAGGGAAGGGCTGGTGGGTGATGTGGTGGTCGGAGGCTGTTTAGGGGCCAGCGACCACGAGATAATTGAATTTTCAGTATTTGGTCAAGTTAAAAGGGGCAGCAAGAAGACCTCCACTCTGGACTTCCGGAGGGCGGACTTCAGGTTGCTCAAGGAACTAACTCAGAAGGTTCCTTGGGAGACAGCCCTTAGAAACAAAGGGGTCCAGGAGAGCTGGGACTACTTCAAGGAGGAACTCTTGAAGGCACAGGATCAGGCTGTGCCAATGCGCCGGAAGAGGAGCTGCCGGGGCAGACGGCCAGCCTGGATGGGTGATGAGCTTCTAAAAGAACTAAGGGAAAAAAAGAGGGTGTATCATCTTTGGAAGAAAGGTGAGGCAACCCATGAAAAGTTTAAGGATGTTGCTAGGTCTTGTAGGAAGAAAATTAGGGAGGCAAAAGCACATTTGGAGCTTAGACTGGTCTCTGCTGTGAAGGACAACAAAAAGTCCTCCTATAAATACATTCATAGCAAGAAGAAGGGCAGGGACAACCTCCACTCCTTGGTGGACACGGAGGGGAATGTTGTAACAAAGGATGAGGAGTAGGCAGAGTTACTTAACACCTTCTTTGCCTCAAATTTTTCTAGCAGGACAGAATGTCTTCCAGACAGCTGGCCTGCAGAGCTGGCAGAAGGAGTTAGGGAGCAGCATAGTCTTCCTCTGTTCCAGAATGGGGTAGTTGGTGATCTGCTTAGCCATTTGGATCCCCACAAGTCCATGGGACCAGATGGGATCCATCCCAGGGTGCTGAGAGAGCTGGCAGATGTGCTGGCCAAGCCGCTCTCCATCATTTTTCAGCAGTCCTGGCTCACTGGAGACATCCCAGACGACTGGAAGCTGGCCAACGTGGTGCCCATCCACAAGAAGGGCCGGTTGGATGAGCCAGGGAATTATACACCTGTCAGCCTGACCTCAGTGCCAGGCAAGATTATGGAACAGGTCATCTTGAGTGCAGTCACAGAGGATGGCCAAGGGAACAGACCCAGCCACCATGGATTTAGGAAGGGCAGGTCCTGCCTGACCAACCTGATCTCCTTCTATGATCAGGTGACCCATCTGGTGGATGTGGGGCAGGCTGTGGATGTAGTCTACCTGGACCTCAGCAAGGTCTTTGACACCGTCCCCCATAGCAAACACCTGGCCAAGCTGTCAGCCCATGGCTTGGATGGGAGCACACTGTGATGGGTTAGGGACTGGCTGGAGGGCTGAGCCCAGAAGAGTGGTGGTGAATGGTGCCACATCCAGCTGGTGGCCAGTCAGTAGTGGTGTGCCTCAAGGATCAGTGCTGGGCCCCATGCTCTTTAACATCTTTATTGATGATCTGGATGAGGGCATTGAGTCCATCATCAGTAAATTTGCTGATGACACCAAGCTGGGGGCAGGAGTTGATCTGCTGGAGGGTAGAGAGGCTCTGCAGAGGGACCTCGACAGGCTGGACAGATGGGCAGAGTCCAAGGGCAGGAGATTGAACACATCCAAGTTCTGGGTTCTGCACATTGGCCACAGCAACCCCATGCAGAGCTACAGGCTGGGGTCAGAGTGGCTGAGAGCAGCCATGCGGAGAGGGACCTAGGGGTGCTGGTCGATGGTAGGCTGAACATGAGCCTGCAGTGTGCCCAGGCAGCCAGGAGGGCCAATGGCATCCTGGCCTGCATCAGGAACAGTGTGGCCAGCAGGAGCAGGGAGGTCATTCTGCCCCTGTACTCTGCATTGGTTAGGCCGCACCTTGCGTACTGTGTCCAGTTCTGGGCCCCTCAGTTTAAGAAGGACATCGAGACACTTGAACGTGCCCAGAGAAGGGCAACAAGGCTGGTGAGAGGCCTTGAGCACAAGCCCTATGATGAGATGCTGAGGGAGCTGGGATTGTTTAGCCTGGAGAAGAGAAGTCTCAGGGGTGACCTCATTGCCCTCTACAACTACCTGAAAGGTAATTGTAGTCAGGAAGGGGTTGGTCTCTTCTCCCAGGCAACCATCACCAGAACAAGCAGACACAGTCTCAAGCTGCGCCAGGGGAGGTTTGGACTCGAGGTGAGGAGAAAGTTCTTCACTGAGCGAGTCGTTCGTCATTGGGATGGGCTGCCCAGGGAGGTGGTGGAGTCACCATCCCTGGAGGTATTCAAGAGGAGATTGGACGTGGCACTTGGTGCCATGGTCTAGTCGTGAGGTCTGTCGAGAGAGGTTGGACTTAATGATCCTTGGGGTCTCTTCCAACCTTAGTTATACTGTGATACTGTGATACTGTGATACTGTGAACTCTACTGCATTGTGGTGGTAAAGTCAGTTTCTGTGGTTTATATGATGATTTAGGCAAGAAATCTGCTTCTCTGAGGTTGAACTCTGCTGGTTTACCCTGAAAATCAAGAAGATTCAGCCAGAAATCACCAGACTGAGTCTGGAAATCTTGTGCTTCGATTCTGAACGCTACTGGATTGTGGTGTTAAAGCAGGTTTCCGTGGTTTATGTGGTGATTCATGCAAAAAATCTGCTTGTCTGAGGTTGCACTCTCCTGATTTCCCATGAAAATCAACAAGTTTCTCAAGGATGTTGACAGATTGCCCCTCAAAATCTTGTGCTTTGGTTCTGAACGCTACTGGATTGTGGTGGAAAGGGCTACTGCTGTTTATGTGACGATTTACGCAAGAAATCTGCTTCTCTGAGGTGAACTCTGCTGGTTAACCCTGAAAATCTAGGCGTTGCAGCAGGAAATCGACAGATTGAGTCTGTAAATCTTGTGCTTTGATTCTGAACTCTACAGGTTTCTAGTGGAATATTTGGTTTCTGCTGGTTATGTGAAAATTTAGGCAGGAAATCTGCTTCTCTGAGGTTGGACTCTGCTGGTTTCCAATGAAAACCAACAAGTTTCAGCAGGAAATCGACAGATTGAGTCTGGAAATCTTGTGCTTTGATTCTGAACTCTACTGGATTGTGGTGGAAAAGGTTTCTGCTGTTTATGTGCCGATTTATGCAAGAAATCGACTTATGGGAGGATGGACTCTGCTGGTTTCCCAAGAAAATCAACAAGTTGCAGCCTGAAGGAGTTTGGGCTGTTCAGTCTGGAGAGGAGAAGGCTCCGAGGTGACCTAATTGCGGCCTTCTAGTATCTGAAGGGGGCTCCAAGAAGGCTGGGGAGGGACTTCTCAGGATCTCAGGTAGTGATAGGACTAGGGGGAATGGAATGAAGCTGGAGGTGTGAAGATTTGGGCTTGATGTGAAGAGGAAGTTCTTCACCATGAGAGTGGTGAAGCCCTGGAACGGGTTGTCCAGGGAGGTGGTTGGGGCCCCATCCCTGGAGGTGTTTAATCCCAGGCTGGATGAGGCTCTGGCCATCCTGATCTGGTGTGGGGTGTCCCTGCCCATGGCAGGGGGGTTGGAACTAGATGATCCTTGTGGTCCCTTCCAACCCTGACTGATACTATGATACTATGATATCCTGGGCCAAGCTTAGAGAGAGGTCCCAGTAACTTCTTTGGTGCTGCAGGGGGGTCGTGGCAGCATTTGCCATCCGCGGAGCGCTTAAGAGGAGCAGCAGATCTGAGCGGCTGCCCGAAAAGCGATTGTGGTCCCTAAATACCCGAGCCAGGCTCCAGCAGTTCCTTGACAAAGGTGAAAGCGTTTTTCTCATTAGCAAATGAAATGCTGCTAATTTCTTCCCTTTCTCTCATCTGCATGGCCAACAAACAGCTGGGTGGAGGTTGGGCACGGGCTGCTGAACGTTCGCTGTAATCACTCAAGGCTAATTTAGCAGAAGCTTAGCCTGCCCAAGTCCTGCAGCCTGTGTTCCAGGTCTTCTCCTAGCCCGGAGGAAGGTTTGCAAGGAAATGATTCCGTGGCCCAGAATTACACTTGCAAAGTTTCCCTTCCATCACCCGAGTTCCTCGAGAAGTTTGCTCTTTCCTCTGCTCTCCTCTGAGAAAAAGGGCTCAAATAATAGTAATGAAAAGCTAATTTTCGTTGGGAAAGAGCAATTCCTCTGGGCTGTGCCTCTTGCTTTGCTCAGAACCCTCCACTTGGAACATTATTTAATGCCATAAATGGAGAGCTGCGATCGAGGGAGGGAGAAATTGGCCTCGGAGGTGAAACTCTGGAGATGCAAATACTCTGAATGAGAGTGGGTAGGAGGAAAGAGAAACACCAAAGGTGAAGCCTCCATGACTCCACATTTTTCTAAGGAGTTCACAGAGCCAGCAGCTGATTTCAGGAAGGATATTTTTCATTGTGAGAACAGTCTGGGAAATAAATTGCCTGAAGTCACCGCCACAAACACTTAAAACAACATGTCCTGCAAGAGAACTTGGTCACAAAGCCCTCAGCTTAACGTTTGGATGAAGAGTGAACAGATTCAGCCTAAAACTGGGACACTTTTCAAGGCATTCTACAAGACAAATGCAGGGATTAGCTCCCTCCCCTCCCCCCCCCCCCCCCCCCCCCCCCCGCCAGCTCTGAGATGATGCAGGGCAGAAAGTGAACATTTCACTGAGAAATGGAGCCCCCAACACTACACTTCAGAGGCAGCTCTGTGCCAGGGGCCTGCCTCCTCTGCAGCTGATTGCCTGGAAATGAGGGTGCTAAGCAAAATGTACTTACGAGAAGGCAAAGGCCACCAAGGCTCCACTGACCACAATGAAATCCAGGAAGGTCACGGAAGTAGGAGCCAGGGTGGAGTAACAGCCCCAAGTCAATCATCTGTGGAGGAAGCACATGGAAAGAGAAGAGTCTGAATGAAACAAGCAGCAAACAGACACTATTGAGGTACAGAGGAGTGGCCTTGACCAAACTTCACAAAGCTTGTCTTCAGGGCTTCACAGCAGCAGGGCAACACCTGGCTGCTCACTCATGCTGCTCATCTTCTCTTCTCCAGGCTGAGCTCCCTCAGTCTATCCTCACATCAGAGGTGCCCCAGCCCCTGAATCATCTTTCTGTCCTCCTCTGGATTTACTTCAACAGTTCTGTGTCATAGAATCATAGAATTCAGAATAGAATAGAATAGAATAGAATAGAATAGAATAGAATAGAATAGAATAGAATTAACCAGGTTGGAGGAGACCTCAGAGATCATCAAGTCCAACCTAGCACCCAACACCATCTGGTCAACTAAACCATGGCACCAAGTGCCTCATCCAGGCACAGAGTGACTCCACCACCTCCCTGGGCAGCACATTCCCATGGCCAATCTCTCTTGCTGGGAAGATCTTTCTCCTCAACTCCAGCCTAAACCTCCCCTGGCACAGCTTGAGACTGTGTCCTCTTGTTCTGGTGCTGCTTGCCTGGGAGAAGAAACCAACCCCCACCTGGCTACAACCTCCCTTCAGGGAGTTGTAGACAGCAAAAAGGTCTTCCCTGAGCTTCCTCTTCTTTGTTAGGGTTGGAAGGGACCTGAAGTATCAGCCAGTTCCAGCCCCCCTGCCATGGGCAGGGACACCTCACACCACAGCAGGCTGCTCACAGCCACATCCAGCCTGGCTACAAAAACCTCCAGGGATGAGGCTTCCACCACCTCCCTGGGCAACCTGTCCTTCTTATCCTCTTTACACAGCCACAGCTATTAAAGATATCTCTATTTTCCTCCATAAAATGTGAGACTGCAGACACCAGGAGAGCTGCTGGAGAAAGGCACTGCTGTGTACTGGCCACTCCCAAGGTGGAGCTTTCCATCCCCACCACCTTTCCTGCACCCCAGGGAGCTCTGTCATGTTCCACTCTTGTCCTCTAGATTCCCAGAGTGAAAAATCTGAAAGGGGAGGTGAACCTGGAAGAATTCTTACCTTGATCACCATCTCAAAGGTAAAGACTCCTGTGAAAATGTAATCCAAGTACTTCAGAGCCTGAATGGGAAAGAGAAAGAGAAAGGTATGTTAGGAGTGAGAGCAAAAACCACCCTGGATCAATCTGCAGGTCAGCCCAGAGTGGGAAGTGTGCTCTGCTTCTGGCCTGATGCTGCACTGGGGAAATGTCATCTGCAGGGAGCCTTTCAAGCAGGGTCTGCACAGACTGGAATCACAGAACCACAGGCTGGGTTGGGTTGGAAGGGATCTTACAGATCATCTAAGAGCAACCCCCCTGCACTCAGCAGTGACATCTGCAACCAGAGCAGGTTGCTCAGGGCCTAAAACAACCTCACCTGGAATGGTTCCAGGGATGGGGCAGCTCCACCTCTCTGGGCAACCTGGGCAGGGTCTCAGCATCCTCAGAGTCAAACATTTTTTCCTTCTCTCCAGTCTGAGTCTCCCTCTTTTAGTTTCAAGCCATCACCCCTTGGCCTGTCCCCACAGGCCCTGCTTAGAGGTGTGGTGGTAAATAACATCACTTGTTCAAGCAGGGGGTGAATTCTGGAACTTTTTGGTGTAGTCCCCAGCTTTCTTCTTGTCCCCTGTAAGTCCTGAAAGGCCACCAGAAGGTCTCCCTGGAGCCTTCTCTACTCCAGGCTGAGCAACTCTCAGCCTGGCCTCACAGCAGAGGGCTTCCAGCCCTCCCAGTATTGCTGTGACCTCCTCTGGCCCTGCTCCACTACCTCCCTGTCTGTGCTGAGGACTCCAGAGCTGCCCCAGCACTGCAGGGGGAGGTCTCAGCAGAGCACAGTGAGGGGCAGAATCCCCTCCCTCCATCTGCTGCCCACACTGCTGGGGACCAGCCTAGGACACAAATCATCAGATTTAAACAGCCACATTTTCCATTCCCTGCCAGGCTGCCTCATCCCTGCCCATGGGTTGCTTCAGTGCACCTCCATCTACAGCAGCTTTAATAAGGCAAACTGGATATTTCCAATCAAAATATTTTAATATCCTTTCCTAAAGAGCTTATTTGGCAGCATCTCTGCAGCAGCCTGGGCTGCTCTTCCCTTCTGCTCTAGCTGCTGATAGTATGATTAAAGACCTTGGGAGGGTGAGAGAGTGATAAAATCCTCTTTGTAACACTGATCCCACAGTTATTAAGGATGAAGAAGAGAGATTGCTCATGTCTGCTTCAGCTCCTTACTGATAAAGGGATTCGTGGAACCTCCTCTGGAAAAAGGCAGCACTGGCCAGATTCAGACAGAGAAGACCAGGCCAGGCCATTCCTGCTCTCACCTGCTCTGCTGGTTTGTGCTCTGGGGCAATTCAGATCCTGGAGCTATTTAAGAAGTGGATGAACAGACTCCTCAGTACACATCCTGCTCAATGCACAGAACCACAGAATGAGAGGGATTGGAAGGGACCTCTGGAGATCACCTAGTCCAAGTCTCCTGCCAGAGCAGGGTCACCCAGAGTAGGCTGCACAGGGTAGCATCCAGGTGGGCTTTGAAGGACTCCAGAGATGGAGACACCACCACCTCTCTGGGTAGCCTGTTCCAGTGTCTCCCCACCCTTTCTCTGAGGTATGTCTTCCTCATCTCCACTCTCCATCTTCCTCCTTCCAGCCTATTCAAGTGTCTCCCCATCCTCACTCTCAAGAATGTCTTCCTCATCTCCACTCTCCATCTTCCCTCTTCCAGCTCAAAGCCATTGTCCCTCATCCTGTCACTTCCAGCCCTTGTCAGAAGTCCCTCCCCAGCTCTCCTGGAGCCCCTTCGGGTACTGGAAGGCTGCTCTGGGGTCTCCCTGCAGCCTTCTCTTGTCCAGGCTGAAGAGCCCCACCTCTCCCATCCTGTCCCTGCAGGGGAGGTTCTGCAGCCCTTTGATCAACTTCCTGGCCCCGGCGTGGACATGCCCTGCACATAACTGCTGGGAAGAGCACAACAACCTGATTCAGGCCGTGGTGGTTGGTACTCACATCATTCCTTGGTGACTCAGCTTGGACAGGGTCTTCTGCAGCCAGGGCAATGCTGCTAAGGGCTATCACGATGAGGATGACCATCTCGAAGTAGCGCAGGTTGACAATGTAGTGGAAGAGATGCCAGATCCTGCAGGCAAGGCAAGCAGAGAGGAGGGCTGCAGCAGCTGCTGCTGCCAGTGCAGGGGGATGAAAGTGGGCAGGAGGACCATGCTTATGACAATAGAACAGAACAGAACAGAACAGAACAGAATAGAATAGAATAGAATAGAGTTAACCAGGTTGGAAAAGACCTCAGAGATCATCAAGTCCAACCTATCACCCAACACCATCTGATCAACTAAACCATGGCATCAAGTGCCTCATCTAGGCTCTTCACACAGAATCACCAAGGTTGGAAGAGACCTCAAAGATCATCAAGCCCAACCTGTCACCACGGACCTCATGACTAGACCACGGCACCAAGTGTCACATCCAATCCCCTCTTGCCTCTTAAACACCTCCAGGGATGGGGACTCCACCACCTCCTTGGGCAGCACATTCCAATGGCCAATCTCTCTTCCTGGGAAGAACCTCTTCCTAACAATATCACCTTTAGGATTCCCATTACAGTCATGGTAAGAAAATAAGCTCCAGGTTTGATGGCTTTAACTCTGCTTTGCAACAGATTCATAGATTTATAGAATGGGTTGTGTTAGAAGGGGCCTTGAAGATCATCCAGTTCCAACCCCCCTGCCATGGGCAGGCACACCTCCCACCATACTGTGATTGAGAGATGGAGACAAAGCTTGATGCAAGCTAAGTGTCTACTTTATTGTACAAAGTCATTTCTTTATATAGGCTAACATGTTCAGAAGGATACTTGTGATTGGCAATTAGATGTGTCCGTGCGACAGTTACAGAATCGTGGTTGGCTGCCAAGGAAATGCCAGGGAACACACATCCCTGAGCAAGGCTCAGACAGGTGTTAGACCAAAGGCAAATGGTCAAACATCTCTTATCTAAGTTCAGAGAAAGAGCAAAAGACTCTCTTGCAATGTTTACCCGCTGTCATTAACAGGTAGTTGTGTGCCTTCCTGAGTCACAATGGCCGTTGGTAATAGCTAAATGCTTTTTTCTCTTCTACATAATTGCAGTTTGCTCACAGGGTTTGTGGCCCACAAGAGCAAAAACTTTTCCTTCTATCAGCTGACCATTGCTTGTGATTATTCCCTAAATTCAGTGCAACATTTCCCCCTTTCTGTTGCACAACAAGGACCTTCTTATGAGAAAGATCAAGCAAGCATTGTAAGCATTGCAATATACAAGGCAACAGAAGTAATAAAAAGTAAAATAACAAAGCATAAATGATTGTTTTAAGAAAGCTACATAATCACATAAAAAAGATGAAGGGCCTGGCCAGTTATCCAAAGGCTATCTCATAAGGCAAGTAGAAAAAGGATTATCAGGAAAGGCAGTAGCCAGACATAAAGCAAAACACAACAAATCTCATCTTCAGCAATGTCTTTTACAATCTGCTCTAAAGGTATGTTACATCTTTACTTTTCTAAGATGGTCAAAAATCATCAATTGTTTGGTAGCAAGGTTTCTTTAATCTGTAAAGGTAGATCTGGCCAGGCTCTAGCTTTACAGACAGAAGACTTGCAGGCAAACAGAAAGAGCAAAAGTGCTTCATTGCTTTGCCCAATATAAAATTACACAGAATAGCATTTTTTTTTTTTCTCATCCTAGTACTACTGATCTGTTGGTGCTTTGTTTTCGCTAAGGAGAGGTACTGAGTCCTAGTCATACTCACTTTGGCCTAATGCTGTTTCTTTTTCTTTCAAATTTCTCCTAGCTAAAACTTCCATAATTCTTATATCCTCTATAAATTTTGTTACATCACATTTAAAATCACATATAAAATGAAAATTTGAGAATATAACATGCTTCAAACATTCTTTCTTGCAACATAATACCTGAATTCCCCTCTTTTGTTTTTATAACCTAAAATGAAAATGTATTTTGTGCTATAATGAATTTTGATTTTGTCCTCTAGGTGTATAGAATTATATCAAACTGGTGGGATAACATATAAGTCCATATAAACATTTTTTTCTGATCATACAATCATTAAGCAATTATGATATACAGCCCTAAGTTTTAAACAATCCTTTAAACTAACCTTCATTATCAATCTGCAAATATGTTACTCTCTATTCCAGTTCTTAAATATGCTTATGCATTGAGACCGAATGATCTAACAGAGTCATACAACACAATAAAAAACCACCAGTGTTGGGTGATAGGTTGGACTGGATGATCTCTGAGGTCTTTTCCAACCTTGTTGATTCTATGATTCAGAAGGAGAGAGAGGGAGAGTTACAAACAGCAAGGAAAGAGGTTTGATGCAAAATGACATGAAGGGAAGTGCTTCTGTGGATCTCTTAACTCTGGTTATCAATCTGACAGAAGGTTGTTTATCAACAATGCTCTGGTGAGATCCCACCTATAATACTGAGTCAAATTCTGGTGCCCCCATCATAAGAAGAACAAAGAATTGTTGGAGTGAGTCTGGAGAAGGCCACAGAGTTGATCCAAGTGCTGGAGTAGCTCTGCTATGAGAACAGTCTGGGGGAGCTGAGGCTGTTCAGCCTGGAGAAGAGAGGACTCCAGGGGGACCTTGGAGCTGCCTTTCAGTACCTGAAGGAAGCCTACAGGAGGGCTGCAGAGGAACTTTTCATGAGAGTGTCTGGAGACAGGACAAGGGAGAATGGTTTGAAGATGAGGGAGAGTAGGGTAACACTGGACCTTATAATGAAGTTCTTCAATACAAGGGTGGGGACACTCTGGAGCAGGCTGCCCAGGGAGGCTGTGGCTGCCTCCTCCCTGGGGGTGTTCAACACCGGGTTGAGTGAGGCCTTGAGTGGCCTGTTCTGGTGGAGGGTGTCTGTGCCCATGGCAGTAGATGATCTCTGAGGTCCTTTCCAACCTAGGCCATTCTATGACATGCTCCATGAACTCATGGCAGTGAAAGGCAACACCTCCAGTAGCTTTTGGAACTAATGCCTGCATCAAACTCAATTCATCAAAGACACAACAAGCCCCAGTTTACAGTTCTTTATCATTCATAACCAGTGGAGAGGTGCAGGAGCAGTTGTAAACTGCCGGAGGTGCTTGAGACATCACAGCATCATGGAATGGTTTGGGTTGGAAAGGACCTTGGAAGTTCATCCAGTCCAAACCCCCTGCAGCCAGCAGGGACATCTGCAACTGGAGCAGGTTGCTCAGAGCCCCAGCCAACCTCACCTGGAATGGCTCCATGGATGGAGCAGCTCCACCTCTCTGGGCAGCCTGGGACAGGCTCTCACCTCCATCACTACAAAATTTTCTTCCTTCTCTCTGGTCTGAGTCTCCCTCTAGTTTCAAACCATCACCTCTTGGTCTGTCACAACAGGCCCTGCTCACAAGTCTGTCCTCACCTTTCTGCTCAGCCTCTTTAAGCACTGAAAGGCCACCAGAAGGTCTCCCTGGAGCTTTATCTTTCCCCAGGCTTCTGAATCCCTCAGACAAATCCTTTTAATGCATAGCTGCTGCAAGAGGCTGCTGGCACTTGGAAATTCATCCTTTTTATTTATGCTTAGATCTCTTTTGGCCATGAGCAGCACCCAGGTCATGCATCCCCAGTGGGGCTTGGGAAGGAGACAGCTGGCAGGTGGAAACCTGCACACCCCAAAAAGCAGAGAAGGCCTCTCTTGAGAAGTTAGCACTAGCCCAAGCACCTTGGGGGGATCCAGCTGGGTCTGCATCTTGCCCAGAGGAAGAAAAACCAAGTTGCAGATATTCCAGGAGTTTGGTCTTTGTCTTGTTATTTCCCCTTGGCCCTGGGTTATAAAACCCTGTGAACTTTGTCTTTCCAGTGGTCTGGGAGGAGGAGGTGTATGGAGCACTAAAACAACATAGCCTGATGAAAAAAAAATAGACCAAATCCTGGACTATGAGGCTCAGAAGGTCATAACTGCAGTATGAGATGAGAGAAGAGAAACACACAGCTGAAACAAGAAGAGTCTTTCATAGAATCACAGAATGGTTTGGGTTGGAAGGGACTGTGGTGAAGGCACATTCTGCCCAGATACTGAATTTTTAACCAGCATGTGGACAAGTTCCCCCTCCTTCAGGAGGAAGACAAAAGCCAAAGCATTAGCCAGGCCAGCACGCACCCAGTGCATGCAGTGCTCATGCAAACACCAAATATGGGTAGAATTCTAGCTTCACGCTTTCTATAGGCTGAAGCTAGTTGTTTATGAGAGTGCCTGTTGGTCAAACCTAGCCTCGAGGAATCTATAACTATCACCCCAGCTGGCAAACAAGTTGCCCCCTCTTTCACTTTGTCTCTGTGCTTGCTCGAGAGAGTAACTCTCAAGCCGCAGCGTCTGCCATTGAGCTTATTGTTGTTAGCTTCTGCCATACCTGCACACATACTGAAAGCCTCTGCATCGTGAGAAGCAGTTGGAGGATCATCTCCACAGAGGAGGACCTTCGCTGAGCCTGAGGAGCCCAGCGTCGCCACAGCCAGTCGTACCGACCGGGAGAGCCCACTGTGCCACCGGAGGACTGGACCAACCCCCGAGGGTAAGATCTGCCCAGTTACCGGGGAGAAGGAACTTGATCGAGACCGAGTCCACAAATGCCTAGTCCCGCCGTAGCGGGAGAGGAGCCGCCACGTGTGCCACTCTGAGCCCTGTAAACCTCAGGGAAGATCAAAGCACTGTTCGTGCCTATACTGCACTGAACCCAGGACCACTCCGAATGTCCTGCTGTTTCTTTAAGCTTAGTAAACGATAAGCCACCGCCTAACGCAGCCGCACTCTTTCTCCGAGGCTGTTTACCTCAGCTCTGAGAGCTGCCATATCAGGGCCGACCCCTCCTGTTGCCATGTCCTCCAAGCCCACCTACCAGCAACCGTCGCCCTGCCCTGTTATGTGAGCCGACTCCCGAGAGCCGACCCCACAGGCCGACCCCGACCAGGACCGATCCCTGTTGTCTGGAGGGAATCAACCGAGTCCTGAAGGGAGCCTGCTTCTGAGCTAAGCCCAGGCTCCATTATTCCCTCTCCACTGCTGCGGAGAGAGGAGACAGTAACCCAACACTGCCATCCAACTCGACTAGGAACCAGCCCAGTGACAGTTGTCTGCAGGACCCCCACTTCGCTACAAATAACAGCCATAGAGTATCTTCCACGTGCTTTCCATCCACTAGCACCCAGTTCAAAGTATCCGCGTCTAGCAGAGTAAACGCTGACGCATGGAAAGATTATAATACTGCTGTGTGTGGCCAGAAGCCGCCCGCGTCCCGCCAAGTCGCCATCTAGTGGCCAAGCGGCGGAACTGCACCATTCGTTATGTAAATATAGAAATAATCTGTAACTAGTTCAATTAAGTTCTAATCACAACATTAAGCCTCTTGTGGAATGTATTTCACGAACGTGCACTAGAACATGTATGTAAGTTGGTGATTCATCGGTTATTAATAGTTTGATAATTAATAAAAACAATATTTTCATAATTCATATTTCATATTAATAAATTTAATAACCTCTTCACCACAGGGACCTGAAAGATCATCCAGTTCTAACCCCCTGCCACAGGCAGGGACACCTCCCACCAGCCCAGATTGCTCAAGGCCTCATCCAACCTGGCCTTGAACACCTTGTAAGAGTCTAAACTCCTGGTGTGAGTCAACAAAGATAAAATCACTTGCTGCTTGCCCAGACAATATGTTGTTGGGCAGAGCCACTGGAAAGAAGGTGCAAAGACCAATCCTGGATGCAAATCACCTTGCGATTGCATCGTGATAACACTGGACTGCAGCTGGCCTACAACAATGGCCCAAGGACCCAGCCATCACGCCTTCAGGGCAAGATCGTTTCCAGGAAGGGAGGATGGAGAGACAATGGGTGTAATGGGTGTGTGGGCAGGTTATATGGAGAAGGGGAAGGTGGAGGCCCTCCCCCCCTCCATCTAGACCCCTGCCTAAACACACAGGATTACACAGAAATATTTCCTGGGGAACGATACCTGGATATTTACCTAAGGAGGACTTTCTGGCTCCTGAATTCCTGAGGGACAATGCTTGGACACATACCTAAGGACTAAAAACTGTATAAAAGACTTGAGCACTACTGGCTTAAGAGAAGAAAAAACGCAGAAGGACCATGTCGCTGAGGAGGAAGGAAAAGCCCGGGCCAAGGCTGCGTCGGAGAAAAGAGGCCGTGGAGCCTGGGAGAAGCAGACTGAACCCTCTCTCTGTGTCCTAAGTCCCGCTTGCTGCCACTCATGGAGCTGAAGAAGCTGCCCAGAGGGACCTAATCTATTCTCCAGCCAAAGCCTCAACACCCTTTCTCTACAAACCCAGCATCTCCTGCAGCACCTTTCCTCCACAGACTCAAACTGCCTTGCGGGGGGGTGAGGGGTGTGGTAATATAACTC
Source organism: Dryobates pubescens (assembly GCF_014839835.1). NCBI lineage: Eukaryota > Metazoa > Chordata > Aves > Piciformes > Picidae > Dryobates > Dryobates pubescens. Next base: position 172,131 of record NC_071634.1, read on the forward strand.
CTTTCCTCTTCCCTCTCTCTCTTCTCTCTCTCCCTCTCTATCTTCTCCCTCTCCCCTTCTTATTTCCATTTTATTTATGTAATAAATAGTCTAGCTGTTGATATTTTGGCTTCGCTTGTGCCGTTAATTTCACAACATGGGAATATTCAAAAGAACTGAGTCTCCTTCCCTCTCCAGACCGAGACACACCTCCAGGGAGGAGGCAGCCACAACCTCCCTGAGTGACCTTGTTCCAGTGTCTCACCACCCTCTTGCTGCTTCTCTCTCTGCCCAGTCCACTCCTCAGCTCAGACTTTCTGGGACCATCCACCTTCAGGGACATCTCCCACCAGCCCAGGTTGCTCAAAGCCTCATCCAGCCTGGCCTTGGACACTTTCAGCTATTGCAAAGTGTCTCAAACTCTACCTAGCAGAAGGCTGAAGATGGCAAGGAGACTTGGACAAACTGAGAGCTGGGCACAGAGGAACTTAATGAGGTTCAACTAGGACAAGTGCAGAGTCCTGCAGCTGGAGAGGAAGAATAGAATAGAATAGAATAGAATAGAATAGAATAGAATAGAATAGAATAGAATAGAATAGAATAGAATAGAATAGAATAGAATTAACCAGGTTGGAAGAGACCTTCGAGATCATCGTGTCCAACCTATCATCTGACACCACCTAATCAACTAAACCATACAACCAAGCATCCTGTCAAGCCTCGCCCTGAACACCCCCAGCGTCGGCGACCCCACCACCTCCTCAGGCAGCCCATTCCAATGGGCAATCACTCTCTCTGTGTAAAACTTCCTCCTAACCTCCAGCCTAAACCTCCCCTGATGCAGCCTGAGACTGTGTCCTCTTGTTCTGGTACTGGTTGCCTGGGAGAAGAGACTAACCTCTGCCTGTCTACAACCCCCTTTCAGGTAGTTGTAGAGAGCAATAAGGTCACCCCTGAATCTCCTCTTCTCCAGACTAAGCAACCCCAGCTCCCTCAATCTCTCCTCATAGGGCTTGTGCTCCAAGCCCCTCACCAACCTTGTTGCCCTTTTCTGGACACGCTCCAGCAAGTCAACATCCTTCCTAAACTGAGGGGCCCAGAACTAGACACAGTACTCAAGGTGTGGCCTAACCAGTGCAGTGTCCAGGGGCAGAATGACCTCCCTGCTCCTGCTGGCCACACTGTTCCTGATGCAGGCCAGGATGCCACTGGCCCTCCTGGCTGCCTGGGCGCACAGCAGGCTCATGTTCAGTCTACCATCAACCAGCACCCCCAGGTCTCTCTCAGCCTGACTGCTCTCCAGCCACTCTGACCCCAGCTTGTAACTCTGCATGGGGTTGCTGCGGCCAATGTGCAGAACCCGGCACTTGGATGTGTTAAATCTCATGCCATTGGACTCTGCCCATCTGCCCAGCCTGTCGAGGTCCCTCTGCAGAGCCTCTCTACCCTCCAGCAGATCAACTCCTGCCCCCAGCTTGGTGTCATCAGCAAATTTACTGATGATGGACTCGATGCCCTCATCCAGATCATCAATAAAGATGTTAAAGAGCATGGGGCCCAGCACTGATCCTTGAGGCACACCACTGGTGACTGGCTGCCAGCTGGATGTGGCACCATTCACCACCACTCTCTGGGCTCGGCCCTCCAGCCAGTTCCTAACCCATCGCAGTGTGCTCCCATCCAAGCCATGGGCTGACAGCTTGGCCAGGAGTTTGCTGTGGGGGACGGTGTCAAAGGCCTTGCTGAGGTCCAGGTAGACTACATCCACAGCCTGCCCCACATCCACCAGACGGGTCACCTGATCATAGAAGGAGATCAGGTTGGTCAGGCAGGACCTGCCCTTCGTATACCCATGGTGGCTGGGCCTGATCCCTTGGCCATCCTCCAAGTTCTGTGTGACTGCACTCAAGATGACCTGTTCCATAATCTTGCCTGGCACTGAGGTCAGGCTGACAGGCCTGTACTGCAGCAGTACCGGTGAGGAGGTGATCTGCTGGAGAGCAGCCCTGTGGAGAAGGACCTGGGAGTGCTGGTGGGCAGCAAGTTCTACATGGGACAGCAAAGTGCTCTGGGTGCCAAGAAGGCCAATGGGGCCCTGGGGTGCATTCAGAGGAGTGTGGCCAGCAAAGGCAGACAGGCTCTCTTCCCCCTCTACTCTGCCCTGCTGAGACCTCATCTTGAGTACTGTGTTCAGTTTTGGGCTCCCCAGTTCCAGAGGGACAGGGATCTGCTAGAGAGGGTCAAGCAGAGGACTACAAGGATGATGAAGGGACTGGAGCACTGACTGCCTGGTGAGGAGAGGCTGAGGGACCTGGGGCTGTTCAGTCTGGAATAGAATAGAATAGAATAGAATAGAATAGAATAGAATAGAATAGAATAGAATAGAATAGAATAGAATAGAATAGAATAGAATAGAATAGAATAGAATAGAATAGAATAGACCAGGTTGGAAGAGACCTTCGAGATCATCGTGTCCAACCTATCATCCAACACCACCCAATCAACTAAACCGTGCAACCAAGCATCCTGTCAAGCCTCGCCCTCAACAGAAGACTGAGAAGGGATTTAATAAATGTTTATGAAGATCTGAGGGCTGGGGGTCAGGAGGGAGGGGACAGGCTCTGCTCAGTTGTGCCCTGGGCACAAGGGACAATGGATGTAAGCTGCAGCACAGGAGGTTCTGCCTCAACACAAGGGGGAACTTCTTCACTGTGAGGGTCACAGAGCACTGGAGCAGGCTGCCCAGAGAGGTTGAGGAGTCTCCTCTGGGGACTTTCAAGGCCCATCTGGATGTGTTCCTGTGTGACCTGAGCTAGATTGTATGGTCCTGCTCTGGCAGGGGGGTTGGACTGGATGATCTCTTTGGGTCCCTTCCAACCCCTGACATCCTGTGACCCTGTGAAACACAAGTGTGTGTCTCTAATCTGCATGTCTGAGGTTGAACTCTGCTTGTTTCCCATGAAAATCAACAAGTTTCAGCAGGAAATCGACAGATTTGTTCTGGAAATGTTGTACTTTGATTCTGAACTCTACTGGATTGTGGAGCAAAAGTTGGTTTCTGCTGGATATGTGTCTATTTAGTTTACAAATCTGTTTGTTACATGTTGCAAATTCTCGTTCCCCATGAAAATGAAAAAGTTTCAGCTGGAAATCGACAGGTTGAGTCTGGAAATGTTGTGCTTTGATTCTGAACTCTACTGTATTTTGGAGCAAAAGTTGGTTTCTGCTGGTTATGAGACGATTTAGGCAAGAAATCTGCATGTCTGAAGTTGAACTCTGCTGGTTTCCCATGAAAATCAACGTTTCAGATGGAAATTGATAGATTGGGTCTGGAAATGTTGTTCTTTGATTCTTATCACTTCTGGATTGTGGTGGAAAGTTTTTCTGCTTGTTATGTGACGATTAAGGCAAGAAATCTGCTTATCTGAGGTTTCACTGTGCTGGTTTCCCAAGAAAATGAACATTTCAGATGGAAATCGACAGATTGGGTCTGGAAATATTGTGCTTTGATTTGAACTCTACTGGATTGTGGAGCAAAAGTTGGTTTCTGCTGGATATGTGTCTATTTAGGTTAGAAATCTGTTACATGTTGTAACTTCTGGTTTCCCATGAAAATGAAAAAGTTTCAGCTGGAAATAGACAGACTGAGTTTTAAATATGCTGTGTTGATTCTGAACTCTACTGAATTGTGGTGGAAAAGTTGGTTTCTGCTCATTATGTGTCATTTTAGGGAAGAAATCTGCATGTCTGAAGTTGAACTCTGCGGATTTCCTTGAAAATCAGCAAGTATCAGCTGGAAATCGACAGATTGGGTCTGGAAATGTTGTGCTTTGATTCTGAACTCTACTGGATTGTGGTGGAAAAGTTGATTTCTTCAGGTTATATGTCTATTTAGGCAAGAAATCTGCATGTCTGAAGTTGAACTCTGCTGGTTTCCCATGAAAACCAACAGGTATCAGCAGGAAATGGACAGATTGGGTCTGGAAATGTTATGCTTTGATTCTGAACTCTCCTGGATTATGGTGGAAAAGTTGGTTTCTTCTGGTTATATGTCGATTTAGGTAAGTAATCTGCATGTCTGAGGTTGAACTCTGCTTGTTTCCCATGAAAATCAACAAGTTCCATCTGGAAATAGACAGACTGAGTTTTAAATATGCTGCTTTGATTCTGAACTCTACCGGATTGTGGTGGAAAAGTTGGTTTCTGCTGCTTATGAGACGATTTTGGGAAGAAATCTGCTTGTCTGAAGTTGAAATCAGCTGTTTTCCTATGAACATCAACAAGTTTCACCAGGAAATCGGCTGATTGGGTCTGGAAATGTTGTGCTTTGATTCTAAACTCTACTGGATTGTGGTGGGAAAGTTGGTTTCTGCTCGCTATGTGTTGTTTTAGGGAAGAAATCTGCATGCCTGAGGTTGAACTCTGCTGGTTTCCCATGAAAATCAGCAAGTATCCGCTGGAAATCGACAGATTGGGTCTGGATATGTTCTGCTTTGATTCTGAACTCTACAGGATTGTGGAGGAAAAGTTGGTTCCTGCTGCTTATGAGACGATGTTGGGAAGAAATCTGCATGTCTGAAGTTGAACTCTGCTGGTTTCCCATGAAAACCAACAAGTGTCAGCAGGAAATTGGCAGATTTGGTCTGGAAATGTTGTGCTTTGATTCTGAACTCTACTGGATTGTGGTGGAAAACTTGGTTTCAGTAGGTTATGTGTCTATTTAGGTAAGAAATCTGCTTGTCTGAGGTTGAACTCTGCTGGTTTCCCGTGAAAATCAGCAAGCATCCGCTGGAAATCGACAGATTGGGTCTGGAAATGTAGCGCTTTGATTCTGAACTCTACTGGATTGTGGAGCAAAAGTTGGTTTCTGCTCATTATATGTTGATTTAGGTAAGAAGCCTGTTTGTTAGATGGTGTAACTGCTGGTTCCTCATGAAAATCAACAAGTTACCTGTGGAAACAGACAGACTGAGTCTTTAAATATGCTGCTTTGATTCTGAACTCCCATCAAGTCTCCTGGTTATGTGACGATTTAGACAAGTAATCTGCTTGTCTGAGGTTGGACTCTGCTGGTTTAGTATGAAAATCAACGTTTCAGATGGAAACCGACAGATTGGGTCTGGAAATCTTGTTCTTTGATTCTTATCACTACTGGATTGTGGAGGAAAAGTTAATTTCTGCTGGTTCTGAGACGATTTCGGGAAAAATCTGCATGTCTGAAGTTGAACTCTGCTGGTTTCCCATGAAAATCGGCTAATATCTGCTGGAAATTGACAGATTGGGTCTGGAAATGTTGTACTTTGATTCTGAACTCTACTGGATAGTGGAGAAAATGTTAGTTTCTGCTGGTTATGAGACGATTTTGGGAAGAAATCTGCATGTCTGAAGTTGAACTCTGCTGGTTTCCCAAGAACATCAACAAGTTTCAGCAGGAAATCAGCAAATTGGGTCTGGAAATGTTGAGCCTTGATTCTGAAGTCTACTTGGGTTGTGGAGCAAAAGTTGGTTTCTGCTGGTTATATATCTATTTAGGCAAAAATCTCCTTGTCTGAGGTTGAACTCTGCTGGTTTCCCATGAAAATCAACAAGTTTCAGAAGGGAATCGACAGATTGGGTCTGGAAATGCAGCACTTTGATTCTGAACTCTACTGGATTGTGGAGCAAAAGTTGGTTTCTGCTCGTTATATGTCGATTTAGGTAAGAAGCCTGTTTGTTAGATGTTGTAACTGCTGGTTCCTCACGAATATCAACAAGTTACATGTGGAAACAGACAGACTGAGTCTTTAAATATGCTGCTTTGATTCTGAACTCCCATCAAGTCTCTTGGTTATGTGACGATTTAGACAAGTAATCTGCTTGTCTGAGGTTGGACTCTGCTGGTTTCGTATGAAAATCAACAAGTTTCAGCTGGAAATCGACAGATTGCTTCTGGAAATGTTGTGCTTTCATTCTGAACTCTACCGGATTGCGGTGGAAAAGTTGGTTTCTGCTTGTTATGTGTCTATTAAGGTAAGAAATCTGCTTGTCTGAAGTTGAACTCTGCTGGATTCCCTTGAAAATCAGCAAGTGTCAGCTGGAAATCAGCAGATTGGGTCTTGAAATGTTGTACTTTGATTCTGAACTCTACTGGATTGTGGAGGAAAAGTTAATTTCTGCTGGTTATGAGACGATTTCGGGAAAAATCTGCATGTCTGAAGTTGAACTCTGCTGGTTTCCCATGAAAATCGGCTAATATCTGCTGGAAATTGACAGATTGGGTCTGGAAATGTTGTACTTTGATTCTGAACTCTATTGGATTGTGGAGCAAAAGTTGGTTTCTGCTGGATATGTGTCTATTTAGGTTAGAAATCTGTTTGTTACATGTTGTAAATTCTGGTTTCCCATGAAAATGAAAAAGTTTCAGCTGGAAATTGACAGGTTGAGACTGGAAATGTTGTGCTTTGATTCTGAACTCTACTGTATTTTGGAGCAAAAGTTGGTTTCTGCTGGTTATATGTCAATTTAGGCAAGAAATCTGCATGTCTGAGGTTGAACTCTGCTGGTTTCCCATGAAAATCAACTAGTTCCATCTGGAAATAGACAGACTGATTCTTTAAATATGCTACATTGATTCTGAACACTACTGGATTGTGGTGGAAAAATTGGTTTCTGCTGGTTCTGTGACGATTTTGGCAAGAAATCTTCGTGTCTGAGATTGAACTCTGCTGGTTTCCCATGATAATCAGGCAGTATCAGCTGGAAATCGACAGACTGGGTCTGGAAATGTTCTGCTTTGACTGTGAACTCTACTGGATTGTGGAGCAAAAGTAGGTTTGTGCTGGTTATGTGATGAATTAGGCAAGAAATCTGCATGTCTGAGGTTGAACTCTGCTGGTTTACCATGGAAAACAACAAGTTCCATCTGGAAATAGACAGACTGAGTGTTTAAATATGCTGCATTGATTCTGATATTTTCTGGATTGGGGTGGAAAATTTGGTTTCTCTGGTTATGTGTCGATTTAGGTAAGAAAACTGCATGTCTGAGGTTGAAATCTACTGGTTTCTCATGAACATCAACAGGTTTCAGCTGGAAATTGCCTGATTGAGTCTGGAAATCTTGTGCTTTGATTCTGAACTCTACGGGATTGTGGTGGAAATGTTGGTTTTGAATGGTTTTGTGTCAATTTAGGTAATAAATCTGTTTGTTAGATGTTGTAACTGCTGGTTCCTCATGAAAATCAACAAGTTTCAGCTTGAAATCAAGAGGTTGATTCTTTAAATATGCTGCTTTGATTCTGAACTCTACTGGATTGTGGTGGATAAGCTGGTTTCTGTTGGTAATGTGTCAATTTAGGCAAGTAATATCCTTCTTGGGTTGAAATCTGCTGATTTCCCATGAAAATTGACAAGTTTCAGATGGAAATCGACAGGTTGGATCTGGAAATCTTGTGCTTTGATTCTGAACTCTACTGGATTGTCATGGAAAAGCTGGTTTCTGCTGGTTATGTGTCAATTTAGGCAAGAAATCTGCATGTCTGAGGTTGAACTCTGCTTGTTTCCCATGAAAATCAACAGGTTTCAGATGGAAACCAACAGATTGTGTCTGGAAATGTTGTGCTTTGATTCTGAACTCTACTGGATTGTGGAGCAAAAGTAGGTTTGTGCTGGTTATGTGATGAATTAGGCAAGAAATCTGCATGTCTGAGGTTGAACTCTGCTGGTTTACCATGGAAAACAATCTTTCTGGTGGAAATGGACAGATTGAGTCTGGAAATCTTGTGCTTTGATTCTGAACTCTTCTGGATTGTAGTGGAAATGTTGGTTTCTGAGGGTTATGTGTCAATATATGTGGTGGAGTCGCCGTCCCTGGAGGTGTTCAAGGGGAGATTGGACGTGGCACTTGGTGCCATGATCTAGTTGTGAGGTGTGTTGGAACAGGTTGGACTTGATGATCCTTGGGGTCTCTTCCAACCTTAGTTACTGTGATACTGTGATACTGTGATTATGTGTCGATATAGGCAAGTAATCTGCAGTCGAACCGTAAGAGTTCAGAATCAAATCACAAGATTTCCAGACTCAATCTGTCGATTTCCATATGAAACATGTTTATTTTCATGAGGAACCAGCAGTTTGAACATAGAACAATGAGATTTTTTGCCTAACTAGTCCCATAACCAGCAGAAACCAAATATTCCACCACAAACCGTAAGAGTTCAGAATCAAAGCACAAGATTTCCAAACCTAATCTGTCGATTTCCTGCTGCAACGCCTTAATTTTCATGAGAACCAGCAGTTTCAACATCATAAAAGTAGATTTCTTACCTAAATCATCACATAACCAGCAGAAACCAAGTTTTCCACCACAATCCAGTAGAGTTCAGAATCAAAGCACAAGATTTCCAGATTCAATCTGTCGATTTCCAGATTAAACATGTTGATTTTCATGAGGAATCTGCAGTTTCAACAAGAAACAAGCAGATTTCTTACTTAAATCCTCACATAACCAGCAGAATCTAAGTTTTCCAACACAAATCATAGGAGTTCAGACTCAAAGCAGAAGATTTCCAGACCAAATCTTTCGATTTCCTGCTGCAACACCTTGATTTTCATGAGCAACCACCAGTGTCAACTTCAGGCAAGCAGATTTCTTACCTAAATCCTCACATAACCAGCAGAAACTGTTTCCACCAGAATCCAGTAGAGTTCAGAATTAAAGCACAAGATTTCCCAACTCATTCTGCCTATTTCCAGATGAACCATGTTGATTTTCATGAGGAACAAGCAGTTCCAAAATCGAACAGGGAGATTTCTTACATAACTCATCACATAACTGGCAGAAACCAAATATTCCACCACAAACCAGTAGAGTTCAGAATTAAAGCACAAGATTTCCAGACTCATTCTGCCGATTTCCAGATGAAACTTGTTGTTTTTCATGAGGAACCAACAGGTTCAACGTCAAACAAGCACATTTCTTACCTAAATCATCACATAACCTGCAGAAACCAAATATTCCACCACTAATGATAAGAGTTCAGAATCAAACCACAAGATTTCCAGTCCAAATCTGTCGATTTTCAGTTGAAACTTGTTGATTTTCATGAGGAACCAGCAGTTTGAACATCGAACAGGGAGATTTCTTAAATCCCCGCATTGATGACTACAGGCTCTTCAGGAGAGACAGTCAAGGAAGAAGGGGTGGAGGGGTGGCCCTGTACATCAGGGACACACTAGATGCCATTGAGATGGAGATTAGGGATCATCAGGTTGAGTGCCTGTGGGTGAGAATTAGAGGGAAGGTCAACAGGGATGACATCCTGGTTGGAGTCTATTATAGACCACCCAAGCAGGAAGAAGAAGTTGATGAAGCATTCTATAGGCAGCTTAAGGCTGTCTCAAGATCTCCGGACCTTGTTCTCATGGGTGACTTCAACCTGCCTGACATCTGCTGGGATCTGAACACAACAGAGAGGAGACAGTCTAGGAGGTTCCTAGAGTGCCTGGAGGACAGCTTCTTATCCCAGGTGCTGTGTGAGCCTACCAGGGGTAAGGCTATGCTTGACCTCCTCTTCACCAACAGGGAAGGGCTGGTGGGTGATGTGGTGGTCGGAGGCTGTTTAGGGGCCAGCGACCACGAGATAATTGAATTTTCAGTATTTGGTCAAGTTAAGAGGGGCAGCAAGAAGACCTCCACTCTGGACTGCCGGAGGGCGGACTTCAGGCTACTCAAGGAACTAACTCAGAAGGTTCCTTGGGAAACAGCCTTTAGAAACAAAGGGGTCCAGGAGAGCTGGGACTACTTCAAGGAGGAACTCTTGAAGGCACAGGATCAGGCTGTGCCAATGTGCCGGAAGATGAGCCGCTGGGGCAGACGGCCAGCCTGGATGGGTGATGAGCTTCTAAAAGAACTAAGGGAAAAAAAGAGGGTGTATCATCTTTGGAAGAAAGGTGAGGCAACCCATGAAAAGTTTAAGGATGTAGCTAGGTCTTGTAGGAAGAAAATTAGGGAGGCAAAAGCACATTTGGAGCTTAGACTGGCCTCTGCTGTGAAGAACAACAAAATGTCCTTCTATAAATACGTTAATAGCAAGAGAAAGGGCAAGGACAACCTCCACTCCTTGGTGGACACGGAAGGGAACGTTGTAACAAAGGATGAGGAGTAGGCAGAGTTACTTAACACCTTCTTTGCCTCAATTTTTTCTAGCAGGACAGAATATCTTCCGGACAGCTGGCCTGCAGAGCTGGCAGAAGGAGCCAGGGAGCAGCATAGTCTTCCTCTGTTCCAGAATGGGGTAGTTGATGATCTGCTTAGCCACTTGGATCCCCACAAGTCTATGGGACCAGATGGGATCCATCCTAGGGTGCTGAGAGAGCTGGCAGATGAGCTGGCCAAGCCACTCTCCATCATTTTCCAGCAGTCCTGGCTCACTGGAGAGGTCCCAGAAGACTGGAAGCTGGCCAGTGTGGTGCCCATCCACAAGAAGAGTCGGTTGGGTGAGCCAGGGAATTATAGGCCTTTAGCCAGATTTGGTGGCAACGGAGGTGATTGGAATCAATACAGCTGACCAATATGATTTGGTACTGATTCTTTATTGTTCCAGTATTGCAGTCCTATGGCGCAGGCCTATGGTGAAAGCATGGCACAGTAAAGCTTGGAAGGAGAGGAGATAGGACAGGCAGAAAAAGAAGAAGAACCGTGTAGCAAGGAAACTGCTACAATTTATATAAACTTGGTGTGCCTTGTTGGCATGGACTCATTGGTTCCCTATGAGTGACCACACATCACACTATTATAGATTATTGGTCCAACTACTGATGACACGCAAGGTTTGTTGATGCAGGTGCATGTCCTGTTGTCCCAAGACAACTTGCTATGTTTCTAGCTACCAGCGTCTTGTTTTAGTTACAGTGCTGCAAGCACAGCACTGTTTTGGCATACTGTTAGCTGGCTTTGCACTTATGCTGAGCATGGCCTACCACCATGTCAGGCTCTAGGCGATCCAAGCCATCACTAGCGATATCAGAGGAAGATGTTGATGAAGAGGATCGAAAACGCCAAGCCACAGGCTTTGCTGTCTTTTTATGGCTTTTTCTCTGCTTTGGGCGGGCGGCAGTGGTGGTTCCTAATAAAGATGGTGGACGTGGCGTCTCCTTTCTCTAATTCCTCATATGTAGTGACCTCCATTTTGATTTAGCTCGCCTTATCAGTTCAATTTGGATTCGCTTCTGCCGCTATTGACATGGCAGGAGCAGATTTTTCCGCGCAAAAGGACAGTAGTAATAGAGCCACAGTTCATGTAGCGGAAGGAGTAGTGGGCAATTGAAATTGTGCGGATGCTGGCGGGCCGTATGCAGGGAGAGAGGAGGGGGGCGGAGGGTGGGGGATGCCTTCCAAATCTCCCTTGTACGTCTCGGTCAGAAACAAACGCCACTGCAGCCGAATCAAGAGTAAACTGCTCTGCTGTTTTCGATTGCAATGTACATGACAGTCCGTCACACGGTGCTAGTGCGAAAAGCTTCTTTTTAAGTATTTAAGCACCTCATCCCACAGCTGGGCTGCAATCTTGTCCCACGCTTTGGAGGTGAAAAGCACAATTGCCGTGGGGTAGATTCCAGGCCCAGGCTAATAGCCCTTTTAAGATCCCAGAATTGACAGTAATGCCTCTCACAGAGAGAATAAGTTGGAGGCCGTTTTTGCACAGCCTCCTCTGTTTCGCAGAGTGCTTCCCCTTGGCCCCCCCAGCCGCTTGCCGGATCCAAGAGAGATTCGCTTCCTTTTCGAGTGGGCTGCTAATTTTTCAGCATCGGGGCAGTGCTGGTTCGACCGGCTTTCCATATCACTCGGAGCATACCTTTTTATGCTGAGTCGTGCAGCATCAGGGTCTGAGGGTCCCAATCCACATTGGGTGCCAGATTTAGCCAGATTTGGTGGCGACAGAGGTGATTGGAATCAATACGGCTGACCAATATGATTGGATATTGATCCTTTATTGTTCCAGTATTGCAGGCCTATGGCGCAGGCCTATGGTGAAAGCATGGCACAGCAAAGCACGGAAGGAGAGGAGACAGGACAGGCAGAAAAAGAAGTGTGTAGCAAGGAAACTGCTACAATTTATATAAACTTGGCGTGCCTTGTTGGCATGGACTCATTGGTTCCCTATGAGTGACCACACATCACACTATTGTAGGTTATTGGTCCAACTACTGATGACAGGTGAGGTTTGTTGATGCAGGTGCATGTCCTGTTGTCCCAAAATAACTTGCTATGTTTCTAGCTACCAGCGTCTTGTTTTAGTTACAGTGCTGCAAGCACAGCACTGTTTTGGCATACTGTTAGCTGGCTCTGCACTTATGCTGAGCATGGCCTACCACTGTGTCAAGCTCTAGGCCTGCACTGCCAGGTTGCTCACACTGCTCGTCGCTGGCATTCCCACAAATCCCCCTTTTTGTTTTTGTGAGCAATCTGGTCAAGGGAGTTATTCTCATCCCATACAGGACACTACTTGCATACACAGAAGCAAGCAAGGTAAAGCTAAGCTGTATAGCAAAAGCAAAAGTTCTGCAGTGCAGCATGCCTAACAGCCTGATGTAACCCGTACAAGGCACAAAGCTTAAGTTAAACTAGTTAGAATGTTCTAACAAAGCTGGCATAATACACGGTCAAAGATAACAGACATTGTAAAGAAGAACTTAGATCTTAATAGTTCCAATCTTTACATTTCATTCCTCTTGTTGACAGAGACTTGATTATGCCTGAACACATTGCAGAGATCAAGGCACAAATGTAATCCTTAGCACTGTCTTTTACAATATGCCTTAGGGTTATGTTGCATCTTTATTTTCTCTAGGATGGTCAAAAATCATCAATTGTTTAATGGTAGCAAGATTTCTTTAATCTGTAAAGGTAGATCTGGCCAGGCTCTAGCTTCACAGACAGAAAACTTCCAGGCAAACAGCAAGAGCAAAAAGAGCTTCATTGCATTGCCCAATATAAAATTACACAAAATAACGTGGTTTTGCTCATCCTAGTAATTCTAATCTCTTAACGTTTGCACAACAGTTACGCAGTCACGACACTCAGTTATAAGTTAGATGCTTTCTGTTGACATCTTGGATCATCATGATGGTCGTTGAGGTCAGTGCTTAAGCAGGTTTGCTGATTGTCATTTTCATGACAGTTGTGCTGTGTGTCTTGTGGTGAGAGGATTACAGCACTTCTAGGGTTGATGTTTCTAGGGTTACAGCATCTCTAGGGTTACCATGAGCTAATTTTTTTTTTGCTATGGGGGTATTTTCTTTTTTCCCCTTTATTTTTTTTGTTTTGGTTTTTATGGGGTTTTTTGCTGCGAAATGTAAAGATGAAACTTTATCCCTTAGGATGTCCATTCTGCCCCTGTACACTGCACTGGTTAGGCCGCACCTTGAGTACTGTGTCCAGTTCTGGGCCCCTCAGTTTAGGAAGGATGTTGACTTGCTGGAGCATGTCCAGAAAAGGGCAACAATGTTGGTGTGGGGCTTGGAGAACAAGCCCTATGAGGAGAGATTGAGGGAGCTGGGGTTGCTTAGTCTGGAGAGGAGGAGACTCAGGGGTGACCTTATTGCTCTCTACAACTACCTGAAGGGGGGTTGTAGTGAGGCGGAGGTTGGTCTCTTCTCCAGGAAACCAGTACCAGAACAAGAGGGCACAGTCTCAGGCTGCATCAGGGGAGGTTTAGGCTGGAGGTTAGGAGGAAGTTTTACACAGAGAGAGTGATTGCCCACTGGAATGAGGAGTGATTGCCCACTGAGGAGGTGGTGGGGTCGCCGTCGCTGGGGGTGTTCAGGGCGAGGCTTGACAGGATGCTTGGTTCCATGGTTTAGTTGATTGGGTAGTGTTGGATGATAGGTTGGACACGATGATCTCACAGTATCACAGTATCACAGTAACTAAGGTTGGAAGAGACCCCAAGGATCATCAAGTCCAACCTGTTCCAACAGACCTCACAACTAGACCATGGCACCAAGTGCCATGTCCAATCTCCCCTTGAACACCTAAGGTCTTATTTGAACACCTAAGGTCTCGAAGGTCTCTTCCAATCTATTCTATTCTATTCTATTCTATTCTATTCTATTCTATTCTATTCTATTCTATTCTATTCAGAGGCACATGCAGTTAACAAGAGAGAAGACAAAGTTATCAAACAACCATAATATTCAGTCCTAATTTACATGGTGCCACGGTACATTCTTCTGAGTGATGTTTGTGATCCCAGATGATCGACGTTCAGCTTCATGGGCAATGCTGTTTCCTCATGGTCTTGATTCTTCTGCCATTGTTCATTGCAATGATCGCAGGTAGCAGGAAAGAAGGCTCGAGGTGACCTAATTGTGGCCTTCCAGTATCTGAAGAGAGCCTACAAGAAAGCTGGGGAGGGACATCCTAGCATGTCAGGAAATGACAGGACTGAGGAGAATGGAATAAGACTGGGGATGAGAAGAGTCAGGCTGGATGTGAGGAAGAAATTCTTCACCGTGAGCCTGGTGAAGCCCTGGAATGGGTTGTCCAGGGAGGTGGCCAAGGCCCCATGCCTGGAATTATTCGAGATCAGGCTGGATGAGGCTCTAGCCTGCCTGACCCAGTATGAGGAGTCCCTGCCCATGGCAGTGTGCTTGGAACTAAATGATCCTTGTTGTCCTTTCCAACCCTGACTCATTCTACGAGTCTATGATTCCACATATTTTGTAACTAATTATTTGTTTGTTTTTGATGTGAGCTATTGTCAAATTTTTAATTAATTTTCTGTTTTATTTTTTAATATTTTTAAATCTAGTCATAATAAATCTGTTTAATTTTGTTTTGATTTTATTATGTATATTATTTTTGTTTTCTAAGTTTAATTTAAATATGTCTTTTCCACCATTTTTACATGGTTTCAATTGTTTTGTTCAATTTTTAACTTCTTTTTATTGCAATTTATTTCTTGTAAATCATTTTTATATGTCTTCTGTTTAATTCTAACTTGGTTCTTTTTATTTTGTATTGTATTTTTAATGTATTTCTTTTATTATGTATTATTTTTTCTGGTTATTTGTCATTTTTAGTTACCGTTTTCTATACTGAAATTATTAATTATTTTTATATGTTTAATATTTTTATTTTTAAGCTAATTCCCTTGTTTAATCTTTAATAAACTTTGTATGCTGTTGTTTGGGGGTTTTTTATTAATTTTGTATTTTGTTTGATTATTTTTTATACCATTTTAACGTATTTTTATTTTTCCCATTCTATTTCATTTTTCCTCTATACTGTTTATTTTTTGTTAATTTGTGTTGTTAATTGTAACCTAATGTTAACATATTTATTTTTTATTCTATTTTTTTGTTACTAACTCTAATCTAACTTTCATACAGTTTCTAATTAATTTTTGTTATTTTTCAATTTTATTTTAACTTTGTTGTTCTTCAAATTTTTATTATTGTTTTTAACTTGCTACTTGTAATTTTTTAATTTATTTCTTGTTTACTTTATTATTATTTTTATTTTGTATTGTAATTTTTTAATCTGTATTTTAATTTGTTATTCTAATCAAGTTTTTATTTTTTATTTTTTATGCATTTTTTATCTAGTATTTAATCTTTTATTTTATCTGATGTTATATTCTTTAATTATTTTTTATTTTGCATGTTTAGTTCATTTAGTCTATTTTCTAATTCAATTTGTATTTTTGCTTTTTGATTATATTTTGTAACCTTCTGCTTTTCTATTAATTCTTTTTTATCATTGTAGATGTTAACTTTCTTGATGTCTTCTTTTTATAGAGTTTTTGTTTTAATCTAGTAGTCTTGATAATCCTTAGTTTTATTTACTGCTAACAATTCTTATGTTTTTGTTAACAGCTATTTTTGTCAGTAATCCTTATGATTTTTTAGCCTGTCATATTTTGTTTTTAATATTTTTATTTTTATTGCTGCTCTTCTTGTTTATTATTCTGTTATTTAGTACTCTATTCTGTTATTTAGTACTCTATTTTGGTATTTAGTACTCTATTTTTTGTATCCAGAGTTTTTGTACTTTTGTTATATTTTGGTATGTTTAAATTTTTTCTTTGTACTTTTACCTTTTTGTTTACCATTTTAAAATTTTTTGTTCTTTGCACTTGTTACCTTTTTTGTTCACCATTTTTTGGGGGTTTTTTTTTGTATTTTTTGTAGTCTATGTCTAAGAAGGAAATCTAAAGACGTTACATTAGCTAAAGAATACCTTTTAAAATTAATACCTATTCACTACAAACCTTAACATTATTACAATATTACATGGAGCTCCTTTGAAACACTTAAGCATACAACTAAGAAGGTTCAAACCAAAAGAAATCTTACAAGGTGAACTCATTACTAAGTACTTACACCTTACTACAATTACTATGTATTAACTACCTGTAAGTACCAAATGCGTACCATTCATTATGCTTACCAGGAAAACTTAGCAAAACTCTAAATAACAAATCTCTTGAGGACATTGCAATCAGAAATGAAGAAATGAGTACTGGAACTTTAGATCAGAGCAGAGCTTTTGTCGGCAAGAATCGTAACAGAAAATTCTCCTTTGTCTGGGGGTGGGGGTAGGAGTGGAGGTGGCTAGCAAGGTGTGCCCTAGTTGCTATTGTTTTTCTGTATGAGGGTCTTAACGACTTTCAGGCTATTTTGTCTGAGCAACCATTGTCCCACCCATACTGAATTATCTGTTTTCCATTTTAATTTGCTGACCAGTAGCTGCTACGGAAAAGGAAGAAAAATAAATTTTTACTCTTAGCTGACTTAAGGCATGCCAGCCCATTAGAGCAACCGGAAGGGTTAACACATACGGTCTTACAGTGACTGATTTGCAGTTATTAAAGCTAATTGCACTGGCTCTTTGCTAACCCAGGTTGTTTGGATACCTTTTAATCCTATAACTTCAGCATTTGCCATGAGCAATGGCTAGTGAACATTCCACTTATGCCGAGGCATGATGATGACATCATCTCCAGTATCCACAATCATTGAAATTTGTATAATTTGTCCACAAGGGTGTCTGACAGATACAATCTGTTCCAGTTTTCCCTTTTGGATTTCTAGGGCCAATGAGGTATCAGGCATATTGGTGGAACCCGAGCCTTCTTTGCTCTTGGAATCCTGTTAGAAGTTTAGGCACTCGGGACTCAAATGATATTAGCTGAACAATTTCTGTCCCAACAAGAGTGCTAACAGGAGAGCTAATGGTATGGAGCATAATTTTCATAGCCCAGTCATAATCAGAATCTATTGAACCAGGAATTGTAAGGATGCCCTGTCTAGAGGCAGACAACCTGCCAAGTAACAGAGCACAGGGTCTGTGACCCAAAGGACCATATCAATTGAACTCGACAACGCTTTGTGGATTCAAAAGTGGTATGCAGCTGTTGGTAGTTCTGCTAAACGCTGTCAGAGGATGGCTGCGAGGGGGAGACGCGGTCCAAGCATCCTGGTTTGGGGTCGTCGCAGGGTATCTTCGCGCTGTGGGAGCAATCTCCCTGCCTACAACAATCTAGAGTAAAATGATTGGATCTGTGACAGTGGACACTTTTGAGACTGTCCAGCAGTCAGGCAATTTTGATTTAAAGTACCTAAGTTGCCCAGAAGCACGATGATTTCCACCCAGGTTGTTTCCCTTGTGCAGTGGTCGTGTTGGTGGTTTCAGGACTGCTTCTATGGCCGTGGTAAGATACATTGCTGTTTATCAATGCTTCCTTCATTATTGCGTCCTTCGTTGTTGCATCCAGCAATCATGAGACAGTGGCACCTGTTGATACAATGCTGAAAACCTGTTCAGTTTTTTCATTGGCATTGTCAAATGCCAAAATACCCAGCATTTTTGCCTTCATATCATGAGTCAGATCTGAGTGACTTATGTAAGGTATTAACAAAGGAGCCAAATGGCCCTGTTAGACCCTGCTGAGCAGTGAAAAGCACAGGGTCAGAGTTATTGTCCTGGATTCTTGACCACTCTTTGATCACTAAGTCCTGACTTAATTACAGAACCTTATCAGGAAGCTGCAATTGCTGATATGATCTAACAAAAAGGCTTGCCCCATCGAGGTGGGTATCAGGGACACCTTGTATAAAGATCTGATAGCTGCCGGGGCGTGGCTTCAGAGGCATTTGCAAGTGAATTGCCACTTAATTGAGAAGTTGCAAGGCATAGTGGTGTTTGTGACCCTCTTGCTTGCTGACATGAGTTGAAAGTCAGAAAGCACTGTCTTAGAATGTAGCTTTTTTGCAATCAGGATATCATCCATAGACTTACAGGTGCAAAAGTCACAATAAGGCTATCTAAATGAGAGCAAAAGACAAACCAGAGAATTCTGGCATGCCTGAGGCTATGCATTGATACCAGTGGGTGGAGACTTTGTAGGCTTTGTTGAAAGCTCCGGATGTAAGTGAATTGTAACAAAACAATCCTTCAGATGAATAATAATCAGGTCCCAATTTGAGGGGACTGGGAGTTGGGAGGCCAGGTTGCAAGGCACCCATCTCCTCCAAGATCGAAGTGATTGGTCTCAGACCATGTAATAAACACCATTCACTAACAGAAGTGACAAAAGGGATTAACAAATGCGCTGAAAACAACTGATTCGTTACAGCAGTTGTGTATCCTGACTGTAACCCATAGGGAGCTATGGCTTGTCTAGCTTCCATTAGCATTTGTCAGTCCAGAGATTGTTATATTCATTGTTGACCTGTACCACAGGAAATGCATATACAGGCTGTGACTACATTTCCCACAATACCTTTCCACCAACGCAATGGGACTGTTCCCGTCCCACCCACCCCCCGATGGTCCCATCAGGACTCAATTAGAACCGCCGTCGTAGTGCGATACTTTGTTGAGAATGTCTGGAATGTAGGAGGTGGGGGGTGTAACGCAGCTGAAACCACTTGAGGGGAAAGGACTGCTGGCGCGGGCGCTGGTGTCGGTCGGAACCAGTCTGGATTATGTCAGTCGGTGCCACCTTGTTCGTAGTCTCCAGTAGTCACGGGGGCCGTAGGGGCTTGCAGGAGTTGTCGCCAAGAGGACTGCCGGGATGGGGGGAGGGTGGGCCCTGCCAGGACGGGCCCCACCGAGATAGGCGCTGCTGGAATGGGCGCCACCGCTGCTGGTAGGAGCCACTGCCGGGGTGGCCAGGGCGCGGTGGTGAGAATGGTGCAGTAGTGAGCCTGCAAGCGCTGCTTTTTTTTTTTTTTTCTTTTAAGAGGAGTTGTAAACTCGGCAATGCCCAGTCTCCTGGTACCAATCCTCCCATCTTCCAAGTCCAAGCCTACCACCATGTCAGGCCCCAGGCCTGTACTGTCAGATTGCTCACAACGATCATAGCTGGCATTCCCACAGGTAGCACCAAATTGCATGTTCCAAATGATCTGCCTTCTGGAGTCAGTGAAAATGAGCATTTGAATTCTGGCCTACCTCTTTCCTGTGCTGAGATCCATGCTATAATCTGCAGACGAAAAAAGCTTGATTTTGAGATTAATGGAAACTAATGAAAACATTGTTGGGGTAAAACCTAAAGGGAAAAGGTTAGCACCAAATTGCATGTTCCAAATGATCTGCCTACTGGGGTGAGAGAAAATTAGAATTTGAATTATGGCCTACCCCTTTCCTGTGCTGAGATACATGCTGTACTCTGCAGATGCAAAATGCTTGATTTCGAGAGTAATCAAAGCTAATGAAAACATTGTGGGGGTAAAACCTAAAGGGAAAGGGCTAGGACCAAATTGCATGTTCCAAACGACTTGCCTTCTGGAGTGAGAGAAAATTAGCATTTGAATTCTGGCCTACCTCTTTCCTGTGCTGAGATACATGCTGTACTCTGCAGATGCAAAAAGCTTGATGTCACAATTAATCGAAACTAATGAAAACATTGTTGGGGTAAAATCTAAAGGGAAAAGGGTAGCACCAAATTGCATGTTCCAAATGATTTGCCTTCTGCAGTCACTCAAAATGAGCATTTGAATTCTGGCCTACCTCTTTCCTGTGCTGAGATACATGCTGTACTCTGCTAATGCAAAATGCTTGATTTTGAGATTAATCGAAACTAATGAAAACTTTGTTGATGTTAAAGGGAAAAGTGTAGAGCCAAATTGCATGATCCAAATGATTTGCCTGCTGCAGTCACTCAAAATGAGCATTTGAATTCTGGCCTACCTCTTTCCTGTGCTGAGATACATGCTGTACTCTGCAGATGCAAACTGCTTGATTTCGAGATTAATCAAAACTAATGAAAACTTTCTTGATGTTAAATCTAAAGGGAAAAGGCTGGCACCAAATTGCATGTTCCAAATGATTTGCCTTCTGGAATGAAAGAAAATGAGCTTTGAATTCTGGCCTATCTCTTTCCTGTACTGAGATACATGCTGTACTCTGCAGATGCAAAATGCTTGATTTCAAGATTAATCGAAACTAATGAAAACATTGTTGGGGTAAAACCTAAAGGGATGTGCTGGGTTGAGGCAGCCCCCCCTCCCCCCACCACGGGCAGGAATAAAAACACTCAGACAAACGGATTGCAAAAGTGATGAAAGTTTAAATAGAAAGCAGTGAATGTTACAGAGAACCCAAAGCGCAGTGACAAAGAAAGATCCCAAAGCAAACCCAGAGGCATCCCATTGCCACCTGAGTGTACACCCGAGTCCCTCAGGGCTCCTTCTTCCCCCTCCCTCTGCTGGGCTAGTCTCAGCTGGCCAGGCCTGAGACTGCCCATCCCCCTGTGGCCTTGGGCCTAGCCAGGCCCAAAGCCAGCAGACATCTCCCCCAGTTACCGGCTGGCGGAGGAGGAAGAAAAGAGAAAGTGCTAGACTCCGCACTGGATCTTATAGTGGTGCAAAGAATTATGGTAGGAAATACACAATTTCCTGCGTCCATCCCTCTGGGCTGGACTTCTGGACACCGGAAGTGAACACACCAGGGGGGCACCCAGCTCAAACTGCAACATGCCACCCCTTATTTCATACCATAATCTTTGCACCTAAACACATCATCAAATCAGAAATCTTCTGATGACATGTCCGGCGAAGTCCATCTCTTCATCTGGGCGTCCACTCAACCAGTCTCTCATTCAGGCTCAAGTGTCAGTCCATTCCAGTTCTTCTTCTCTCATCTAATGGAACCTCCTGCGATGCAGAGTTCACTCTTCTGCGGTGCAAGCTCTTCATGGATCCGTTGGACATCCTGGTCACCTGGAAAGAACCTCACAACTTCTCAACCAAACCTTCATTCCCATCTCTATCTACTCAGCGGCATATTTCCACCCCTGGGGCAAGCCAGTCAGAACAATCAAGCTCTGCTGCTTCTCCACCCCTCCAGGAAAATAGCACGCTGAGCCTCTCTCAACACCGCACGGACCTATCCAAAGCCCAGTGCTGACCGCTTTCAGCCGCAGCCCGAAGCTCCACAGACGCATGCCACAGGTACACCGCCCCTCCACTGGGTGTTCGCATACCGCAGATGTAGCAGTTCCAAGTACACAGCCCCACCCCGGGAGAGGGAGGGGCTGCTCTACAACCTGCTGAGAAGAAGGGAGGTGGAGCCAGGTGCTAGGCGCCATTTTCGGAACTCTTCCGAAAACGTCGGGGAAGAGAACAGGGCTGGCCCCGCCGCCGCTCCGAGTGCACGGTCCGGCCCTCAGCCGCCGCCGCTCTGAGCGCACGGCTCGGCCCTCAGCCGCCGCAGCCTGAGTGCACGGCCGGGGCCGCCGTCGCCGACCCGGGCGCACGGCCGGACCCGCCACTGCCACAGCCCGAGCAGGACGGCCTGAGCCGCCGTTTGCCGCTCCGAGCGCACGCCTGGTTCTCCGGCGCCGCAACCCGATCATACAGCAGGGCTCCAGCCAACTCTACCGCCGCGGTACAGAATCAAAATCGCCTCCACCCCTCGGGCATTCAAACGGCTCCTCCAGAGAAAGCCATAAATGCGTCCCCAGGGCCCTTGAGAACAGTTTTCAAACTGAGTTCCCGTTGGCCCTTCCTGGGTATCGGGAGCCGGGCTCGCCCGCTCCGCCGCGGCTGGCCCTACCCCGCAGCGAGAACGGACCCGACTTTGATCTGCTCGCCGCTGCCCCTTCCCCCAATTCACCCCCCGCCGCTTCTGCCGCTCCGCAGAGAGTAAAGGTGGAGGAGGGGCAGGTCCCGCATTCTCAAGCGATGCCCCAGTTCCGATGGTTAAGAGCCACCCCTGCTTAAAATAGCAGGAGGGGCTCCGTGCCACCGGCCACGCACCAAGTGTCCCCCGGCAATCCACGAGAACTCACACAGTCGCCCCAACAACAACACTTTGAGCCCCAACTGCCAGAAAACCAGAACGACGCCCAGAACTAAATTTAAACTCTCTTATCTTTTGCAATCTGATCTGCAGAATGCACAATAACAAACTCCCCTCCTGCCTGGCTCGCCAAGAATGTGGTGGGTTTAGAGGCAGACCCCCTCCCCACAACAACCATCCTCTGCTACCAAGAATATGCTGGGTTGAGGCAGCCCTCTCTCTCCCACCACGGGCAGGAATAAAAACACTCAGACAAACGGATTGCAAAAGTGATGAAAGTTTAAATAGAAAGCAGTGAATGTTACAGAGAACCCAAAGCGCAGTGACAAAGAAAGATCCCAAAGCAAACCCAGAGGCATCCCATTCCCTCCTGAGGGTACACCCGAGACCCTCAGGGCTCCTTCTTCCTCTGCTGGGCTAGTCTCAGCTGGCCAGGCCTGAGACTGCCCATCCCCCTGTGGCCTTGGGCCTAGCCAGGCCCAAAGCCAGCAGACATCTCCCCCAGTTACCGGCTGGCGGAGGAGGAAGAAAAAGAGCCAGTGCTAGACTCCGCACTGGATCTTATAGTGGTGCAAAGAATTATGGTGGGAAATACACACAATTTCCTGCGTCCATCCCTCTGGGCTGGACTTCTGGACACAGGAAGTGAACACACCAGGGGGGCACCCAGCTCAAACTGCAACAAGGGAAAATGCTAGCACCAAATTGCATGTTCCAAATGATTAGCTTTTTGGAATGAAAGAAAATGAGCATTTGAATTCTGGCCTACCTCTTTCCTGTGCTGAGATACATGAGGTACTCTGCAGATGCAAAATGCCTGATTTCGAGATTAATCGAAACTAATGAAAACATTGTTGGGGTAAAACCTAGAGGGAAAAAGCTATCACCAAATTGCATGTTCCAAATGATTTGCCTTCTGGAGTCAGTGAAAATGAGCATTTGAATTCTGGCCTGCCTCTTTCCTGTGCTGAGATACATGCTGTAATCTGCACAGTCAAACTGGGCGTTTCTGAGTCAATTTGAATATAAGCAAAACATTGTTGGGGTAAAACCTAAAGGGAAAAGGCTAGCACCAAATTCTATGTTCCAAATGATTTGCCTTCTGGAGTCAGTGAAAATGAGCGTTTGAATTCTGGCCTACCTCTTTCCTGTGCTGAGATACATGCTGTACTCTGCAGATGCAAAATGCTTGATTTTGAGATTAATCGAAACTAATGAAAACATTGTTGGGGTAAAAGCTAAAGGGAAAAGGCTAGCTCCAAATTGCATCTTCAAAATGATTTGCCTTCTGAAGCCACTCAAAATGAGCATTTGAATTCTGGCTTACCTCTTTCCTGTGCTGAGATACATGCTGTACTCTGCAGATGCAAACTACTTGATTTCGAGATTAATCAAAACTAATGAAAACTTTCTTGATGTTAAATCTAAAGGGAAAAGGCTGGCACCAAATTGCATGTTCCAAATGATCTGCCTTCTGGAGTGAGTGAAAATGAGCATTTGAATTCTGGCCTACCTCTTTCCTGTGCTGAGATACATGCTGTACTCTGCAGATGCAAAATGCTTGATTTTGAGATTAATCGAAACTAATGAAAACTTTGTTGATGTTAAAGGGAAAAGTGTAGAGCCAAATTGCATGATCCAAATGATTTGCCTGCTGCAGTCACTCAAAATGAGCATTTGAATTCTGGCCTACCTCTTTCCTGTGCTGAGATACATGCTGTACTCTGCAGATGCAAACTACTTGATTTCGAGATTAATCAAAACTAATGAAAACTTTCTTGATGTTAAATCTAAAGGGAAAAGGCTGGCACCAAATTGCATGTTCCAAATGATCTGCCTTCTGGAGTGAGTGAAAATGAGCATTTGAATTCTGGCCTACCTCTTTCCTGTGCTGAGATACATGCTGTACTCTGCAGATGCAAAATGCTTGATTTTGAGATTAATCGAAACTAATGAAAACATTGTTGGGGTAAAACCTAAAGGGAAAAGGCTAGCACCAAGTTGCATTTTACATAGAATACATACATGGAATATGTAGAATAAACCAGGTTGGAATAGACCTTCAAGATCATCGCGTCCAACCCATCAACCAATCCAACCCACCTAAACAACTTACCCATGGCACCAAGCACCCCATCAAGTCTCCTGCTGCACACCTTCAATGACGTCGCCTTCAACACCTCCCCCGGCAGCCCATTCCAATGGTCAATCACTCTCTCTGTATAGAACTTCTTCCTAGCATCCAACCTAAACCTCCCCCGGTGCAGCCTGAGACTGTGTCCTCTTGTTCTGGTACTGGCTGCCTGGGAGAGGAGATCAACATCTGCCTGTCTACAACCTCCCTTCTGGTATTTGTAGAGAGTATTAAGGTCACCCCTGAGTCTCCTCTTCTCCAGGCTAAGCAACCCCAGCTCCCTCAGCCTCTCCTTGGCTTGTGTTCCAAACCCCTCACCAACTTCGTTGCTCTTCGTTTCAGCAAGTCAACATCCTTCCTAAACTGAGGGGCCCAGAACTGGACACAGTACTCAAGGTGCAGCCTAACCAGGGCAGTGTACAGGGGCAGAATGACCTCCCTGCTCCTGCTGGCCACACTGTCCTTGATGCAGGCCAGCATCTCTGTTTGGGAGCTCTCCAGCCACTCTGACCCCATCCTGTAGCTCTGCATGGGGCTGCCATGGCCAAGTGCAGCACCCGGCACTTGGACTTGTTAAATGCCATGCCATTGGACTCTGCCCATCTGTCCAGTCGGTCGAGGTCCCTCTGCAGAGCCCTTCTACCCTTTAACTGACCAACATCTGCTCCTAACTTGGTGTCATTTGCAAACTTGCTGATGACTGACTCAACCCCCACATCCAGATCATCAATGAAGATGTTAAAGAGGACAGGGCCCAGTACTGATCCCTTGGGGATGCCACTGGTGACTGGCCACCAGCTGGATGTGGCACCATTCACCACCACTCTCTGGGCTCGGCCCTCCAGCCAGTTCCTAACCCAGCACAGAGTGTTGCGGTCCAAGCCACAAGCTGACAGCTTAGCCAGCAGTTTACTGTGGGGGACGGTGTCAAAGCCCTTGCTGAAGTCCAGGTAGACCACATCCACAGGCCTCACCACATCCACCAGGCAGTCTCCTGATCATAGAAGGAGATCAGGTTGGAGAGGCAGGACCTGCCCTTCCTAAATCCATGTTGGCTGGACCTGAGCCCTTGGCACCTTCAGGTGCACAGTTATTGCCGCCAGGATAATCTGCTCCATCACTTTCCCTGGCACTGAGGTCAGGCTGACTGGCCTGGAGTTTCCAGGTTCCTCCATCCGTCCCTTCTTGTGGATGGGCACCACATTGGCCAGTTTCCAGTCATGTGGCACCTCTCCAGTGAGCCAGGACTGATGAAAAATGATGGCTAGTGGCTTGGCAGCTCATCTGCCAGCTCTCTCAGCACCCGAGGATGGATCCCTTCCGGTCCCATGGACTTGTGGGTGTCCAAGTGGCTCAGCAGGTCCCCAACTAATTCCTCATGGATTTCCAGGGCATCACACTGCTCCCTGACCCTATTGCCCAGCTCAGGAGGCCACTTGTCCTGAACTCCTGCCTTGCTGTTAAACATTGAGGCAAAGAAGGTGTTCAGGACCTCAGCCTTTGCCTCGTCTTCAGTCACCGTGTTCCCCTCCAGGTCCAATAAGGAGTGCAGGTTCTTCTTGCCCTTCTTTTTAGTGTTAATATATTTGTAAAAATGCTTTTTATTGTCTTTGACAGAGGTGGCCAGTTTCAGTTCCAGCTGGGCCTTTGCCTCTCTAATTTTATTCCTACATAATCTAACCACTTCCTTGAACATACCTTGAGAAGCCTTCCCCTCCTTCCAAAGGTGACACAGCCTCTTTTTTCCTCTTAATTCCTCCAGGAGCTGCTTGCTCATCCAGGCCCAGAGCCTTCCCCTCAGCTCATCTTTTGGCACATGGGAACCGCCAGTTCCTGTGCCTTCAAGAGCTCCTGTTTGAAGCAGCTCCAACCCTCCTGGACCCCTCGGTTCTTGAGGGTTGGTAC
This sequence comes from Dryobates pubescens, assembly GCF_014839835.1. Taxonomy (NCBI): domain Eukaryota; kingdom Metazoa; phylum Chordata; class Aves; order Piciformes; family Picidae; genus Dryobates; species Dryobates pubescens. The sequence goes on from NC_071634.1 coordinate 198,437, forward strand.
CCAGGGAACTTTACAAATAAGTTTCTTAAAGAGGCTGAAGTTTGCCCTCCTGCAGTCCAAGGTGAAGGTTCTGTTGGTGCTCCTCCCTATCTCCCTGCAGATTGAAAACTTCACTATCTCGTGGTCACTGCACCCTAGGCAGCCTCCCACGGTCACATCTCCCACCAGCCCTTCCCTATTGGAGAGCAGCAGGTCAAGCAGAGCCTGTCCCCTGGTAGGCTCACTTAACAGCTGCATCAGGAAGCAATCCTCTATCCGCTCCAGGAATCTTCTGGACTGCCTTCTCTCTGCTGAATTAAGTTCCCAGCAGATATCTGGCAGGTTGAAGTCACCCACAAGGACAAGATCTGATGATCTTGAAACAGCCTCCAGTTGTTTGTAGAATAATTCATCAGCCTCCTCATCCTGGTTGGGTGGTCTATAACAGACTCCAACCAGGATGTCAGATTTGTTAGGCTGCCCTCTGATTTTAACCCTCAATTCCCTCATCTTCCACCTCAAGCTCTGTGGCAGAAAGTGACTCCCTAATATACAGAGCCACCCCTCCTGCTCTTCTCCCTCGCCTGTCTCTCCTAAAGAGCCTGTAACCTCCCAGTGCAGCACTCCAATCGTGCCTCTTGTCCCACCAAGTTTCTGAGATGGCGACTACATCATAGTCACCCTGGTGGACCAGGACCTCCAGCTCCTCTTGCTTATTGCCCATGCTGTGTGCATTGGTGTACATGCACTGCAGCTGGGCTCCCCACCTCTCAATTGACCCTACCTTGTGCCCTACTCTTTCCTCTGCAGAGGGACTGATATCCTCACCCACCCCCTTCAGACCTAGTTTAAAGCCCTCCTAATGAGCCCTGCCAACTCTAGTGCTAGGACTCTCTTGCCCCTTCTAGATAACTGCACCCCATCAGGACCCAGCAGGTCAGGTGCAGTAAAAGTTGTCCCATGATCGAAGAAACCAAAGTTCCTCCGCTGGCACCATTCCCTGAGCCACTTGTTGATGGTGTGGGTTCTGTTCCTCTCAGTGTACTCCCCTGCCACTGAGGGAACTGAGCAGAACACCACTTGAGCTCCTGCCCCATAAATCGTCCAAGGGCCCTGAACTCCTCCTTAATCGCCCTGGTGCCCTTCTTGTCGATCTCATCACTCCCAGCCTGTATCACCAGCAGAGGGCAATAGTCAGAGGGATGGATCAGCTTGGGGATTCCCCTTGCAATGTCCCTTACCCGCGCCCCGGGCAGGGAGCAGACCTCCCTGTGGGATGGGTCGGGACGACATATGGGTCCCTCAGTACCCCCCAGGAGAGAGTCCCCAGCAACTATAACCCTTCTCCTTTTCTTTGTGGAGCCGGTCGTTATAGCTGGTGGGGAACGCTTGGCCTTAGGCTTGGCCTTAGGCTTGGCCTTAGGCTCCTCTCTGGAGCTGGTCGTTATAGCTGGTGGGGACTGCTTGGCCTTACGCTTGGCCTTAGGCTGCTCTCCAGAGCTGGTCATTACAGCTGGTGGGGACCGCTTGGCCTTAGGCTTGGCCTTAGGCTGCTCCCCGGAGTTGGTCATTACAGCTGGTGGGAACCGCTTGGCCTTGGTCTCCCCTCTGGATGGCTGCTCCTCAGCCCTCTCATCCCCACTGCCCTCGGCCTGCAGGGCCTCATACTTATTATGCAAGGGCAACGGAGGAGGAGGAGAGGGCCAGGGTGGATTTCTCTTGCCACCCCTGGCAGGGACCTGTGTTCATCCCTCTCCGTTTCCAGGGACCCTTCCCTCAGCAGGGGAGATCTGCAGAGCCTTCTCCCACAAATCTAACTCCCTTTCACTTTCCCTTATTGTCCTCAGACTAGATACCTCCTTCATCTTGGCCACTTCGTCCTTCAGCTCTGCCACCAGGCTGAGGAGAAAGTTCACCTGGTCACACCTGACACAGGTGTTCTCTCCCTCCCCCTCTATTCCAAGTGCCAGGCTGAAGCACTCTCTGCAGCTGGCAGCCTGGGCTCCAGCATGCTGATGAAGCAGCTCTGTCTGGGTAGACGCTGTTTTTCTACCCTTTGTCCGAGTGACAACCATGGTGCAACATTTGAGTGAAAACGAAACTTTTTTTTTTTTTTTTTACAAGTAGCCTCAAGGCTCTGGAGCCAAACCGGCGCCGAGCACAGCCCGGGTGGGATTGAAACCTCCCGCTGCTGACGTCAGGCTCCCATTCCCACGCACGCTTGCGAGAGCATGATCCTGTCGGACCCCCTGCCTACCAGGACACCTCCCGACCCGCAAACCCCCGAAAGCAAGGCGAAAAGCCAAGCAGAAAGCTCACAAACCAAGTGGAGCTGTCCCAAAGCAGCGGTGCCGATCAGCTATCGAGCCAAAAATGACATCAGTTGTTTTACTTTCATTGCATGAAAACTGTACAGTATGTTGATGTTCTACAAGCGTTTTACATGATCTCTGTAAACAGAATCTAGTAACCATTACATTCTTGTGTCTCTGTAATGGGCTTGAGAAATTCAGTGCATAGAATTCTCTGCCCCCTAACCAATGCCTACAATGGTTCTATCCATTGTTCCTACAATGAGGAACAATGAGAAGTTATCTCATGTTATTCCTACGCACCCTTCCCCTGTTCATAGTACAACACAATGAGGACTTTATGATCTTATGAGCTGGTTACCTTGAGGAGCAGAGTAAGTCTTGTTACCACTGTGTATAGCACTGTGGATATCAAAATAAAAACATCAGAGAATTAGAAGCTATGCGGATGAAAACCAGACAAAGCCAATCACATTTAGTTCTAAAAGATTTGTTTTCTGGTAGGGGAATTATTTCCAACCCCATCCTGTTGCAGAGTTCCACTGATGATATAAGATCATCATAGATAAGTGTTTCTGCTACGCTTTGCATTTTAAATAGAGTGGCTGCTAATTTTTCAGAGCTAATCTGTCTATTGCAAGCAATAGCTTGAAATGTAGCTTCCATCTCTTACAGATTCACAGAAAAATTGCTTGCAAACAGTTTCCAGGATGAATCCAGGGTTTTGATTTTTCATGAAGTTTCAAGATGTCTCTCCATTTTTTTTGTCATCTCTAGGCTCTGAAGGACATTGTTGTGGTTGTGAAAGCAAGAATAATGAGGGAGTAATGCAGAAATGTATATTGCTCTAAAATATTCTTACACTTACATGGCAGAGGCTGTTAGTCTTTAGGAAGGCTGTGTGGTGATTTTTATCTGTGTTCTAATACAGAAAGCAACAACATTTGGTCCCAAACCTTATGTTTCAGATAAACATTTTAATGACATCTTAGCACTGTTTTTACAATCTTAAAACATGTGTGCATACTTTATTCCTTATGGAGGTGATGTTGTTTTAAACCAAAGTAATTCTATTGAAAATTCCATTTTAAAAGTTTCAAAACTGCTTTAACATACTGAAATAGTAGCTACTGAAATCTGAAAAAGGCAGCTTAATGTTTACAGTGAATGAAAAAGCAAGATGGCATCAGCTAATAGTGCATACATTTTAACAGCCTCAGCATCCTTCATGAAACAGAATCCTTTTGGGAACTACATATTAATAAAGAGTAAATTTAAAATGAAACTGAATTGCTTTAAAACAAGTATTTCTAAAGCCAGATTTTTTTTTTTCCTTTTCTACGTAGTTACACTTATTTCAAAATTTTTAAATGGGCTAATGGCTCCCCTGACTTTCTACAGCACAGGAGATGAAATGCAGGAACTGCTCTGCAGGCGGGTGCAGTTGTGTATCTATGAATGTATGTGTCTATAGGAATTGAATGTAGTATTAAACATACTGAGTATGACAAAAACTGTAACAATATAAACTGGCTCTGAAAGAAGAACAATACTGTGGTTCGGTGCTATCGTACTAGTCATTTGTAAATTTTAAGCAAAGAGTTTTTCAGCTTCTTTAATTTTTCTTTTCCTGTCAATTTTAGAAACTGCAGTCCACCCAGCCTCATGCAGTTTTCTCCTGGTTGAAAGTTTCAGTACAGAGCCTGGAGTTTTCACACTTGGTGCAGGTGGTTTCTAAGATGAAAAAACAAAGCCATTCATTAGTTTCTATAACCAATTTATGTAGCTGTTTTGGTATGAAAGAAAGCTAAGGTACCTTTTCTGGTGTTGTGGCATAGACCTGTGAAGCTTGAGGATAATCTTTGTACAATTTTTTAAGTGTTTCTTCCTCTGAGAGTATGCTCTGAAATTAAAAATTAAAAAGTTACTACCTCACATTATATTAAAAATATGTATCTTCTTTCCCCCTGGAAATATTAGGCTATGGAGAATTAAAAAAAGAAAGAAAGAAAGAAAAGAAACTTGGGACTATGAAACCTCAACAATTCAATAAAATGTTGAAAGTTAATGAAAGTTAATATATATTTTTGTACCGTGGCACCCTGTCACCTAGTTACTAAATGATGCACATTTACATACATTCCAGAAAGAACCAATCAAATAAAAATACATAAACACTGTGTTGGGTACAGAACCCCAGGTGCTTTTTATCCATTCTTAGAGCAACACGCATAAAGAACTGTTGAAGTACACTCCTGGCTCTGTTTTTTACCAGGAGGTCACTGCAGTCGGAGCTATCTGACTGAGCATCCAGCTGTAGAAGCACTTTCTGCTTTTTCCTTGCGCACTGATCTGAAGGCAGATTTGTGCTTTCACTTTGCAGTCGATGTCTTGGAGGAGTCTTTATAATATATGTCTAGGAAAGTAACAGGCATTTAAAATTGTATTTCCAGTGGTAATTACATTATGCAAACCCAAATTCATAACCCAGTTTACAGACTGAGTATTCAGGTCACTGAAGGTGCTATGGAACACCCAAAGGGAAAAAAAAATCTTTTTTTGTTGCCAATCAAAGAGAATGAACAGGAAGCTGTGGAAGAAGAACAGAGAAGAAATACAGTCACAAAATAAAACTATTTACTATTATGAGTTACAAACCTCTAATAAAGGACTCCCCAAGGCATTTTCCTCAGATACTGAAGGAGGCATTTTTTCCTTTCCCATCATGTTGAATTTCACACGAGTACCATTTGGGGTCTTTTTACGTTTTACATTAAGAGATTCAGAGTCCAGACCTAAAGGAGGTTTAGGAGTCTCAGGAAAGTAAGTCTGTATTTTCTAAAATAATAGAAAAGGTTTAAATTAAAAGTCTTTCAATGTCTTTTCTTGAATGTACATAATTTATCCTGAAACTTCAGTTAAATTGCACACATATAAATATTACCAAGTTCTAAAATCGATTCATCATTAAGTTAAAAATACCTGGTGCTTTTTTTCACTTTCAGGAACCATATTTTGGGGAAGTACTTTTGCAAGCTTCTCCTAAAAAAAGAGTTACATGGTAGGAAGTATTTTATTTGAATCCAGTTGTTGAGAATCTTGGTGAATTACAGAACATAGTCCATGATCACACTATCTTACAAAACTTGAACAAATATACAGCCCAGGTTTAGTCAAATTTCACCACTTCACAGTTATCACCATTATAGTGCCTGAGACCAGGCCAAATATGCCACCCATACTGCTACATTTAATAAAAACCCAAACAAACAAAAAAAACCCAACCTTCTCTTCAATTTCTGCTTTAATTTGTTCCTTAAGGGCTGACAGTTGACTTTTCAAACGTGAAAGCTCAGTTTCCTAAACCCAATTAGATAACAGATAGGGTTAACTGTGCTTAAGCTGGAAAGAAGCAAACCATAATTAGTAACAGTAATTAGTAAGTTACTTACAGTAATTAATAAGCATTGTAAACAAAACAAAATTCCATTTGTTCAATACAGCTAACAGACATAAAGTTGGCATGCTAACAGGTATCTATAATTCATTTCTAGAAGGATTCAATCTCTAGAACAACAGATGGTCCAAGAAGCAGTTACCAAATGAAAAAGAACCAAAACAAACACAAAACAGATGCGGCTTTGAGTCACATTTCCTTTTACTTCAAAAAAATCAAACTGAATAAAAGCTCTATGAAGGGAATTTTCAGTCAAATACTGCAGTTGGAGTGGATGCAGTAGAAACACTTTTGTGAAAGTCTTAAGGGGATGTTGGTTCTTAGAACAATCCTCAAAGTTTCCCAGACAGGAGAGAAAAAAAGCCAAAACACAAAAGGGCAATAAAACAGTAATGCAACTCTAGACTTGAACTTTTGTTTCAGCTTGTTCTAAAAAAGGCTGAAGTACTAACAAGAACCAGGTACTTGACCAAAACTGTTCAAGATAAGAACTTTAAAGACCTGTATGAACAGGGAGGTAGAGGGTGGAATCCAACTATTTCAGACAAAAGTTTGTTATTCAGACAGTGGGGTTAGAACATGACATAACTCAGGAAAAGACAGAACAGCACAGATGCTCTAATTTATTTTTAGAAACATCTTGGGGTTTTAATGCACATCATAAAAGCTATAAGAAAATAACAGTAAGGAGAAAATAGTGGGTTGATCTTTACTGTTCAGTTGCACTAAAGCAGACATAACTTCTCCCAAGTGTTTAATAGAAAGCAGACTGACATTTGTATTACACTTTAAGAACAACAGCCTTCAATTTAATTGTGTGCCTTACCAATGATCTTTTTGATGATAACTGCTCTTGCTCTTTTATTTTATAAAGTTTTAGCTCTGCATCTTGTTCTTCAACCATTTTATCATATTCATGCTGTTTTAAACAAAACAAGAATCAAACTCAAACCATCTACCTACTCATATTTTCAAATAGGGCTTTTCTTAAGATTCAGGATGCATCACCAACAAACATTGATGCTTTAGCAGAAACTTTATTCAGCAGTTTCACTTTGTAATTTGTAATACTCTGGGTTTGAAAGTTTTTTACTTAATCTGATGTCACACATTATGAACAGGAAAATCTCTTACCTTGTGTTTTTCCATCAGTGCCAGCATTTCGGTTATCTTGTGTTGACATCGGAGATCAGTTTCTCTTTGTGCTATTGTTGCCTCATCAGCAAGCAGCCTCATCTTTTCTACCTGTCAGTAACAAGTTTTGTTTAATTCATGAACAATTAAGAATGCTTAAAAAAAAAAAATTTTAGTTTCCTTTCTTTTTAACCCTGGGGTTCCAATGTATATAATCTCATCTAGTGTAGTCTTTCCTTTCTTTTAAGATGCTTTTGAATCCTACATCTTTTATGCATGTTGTTAAAATAGGCAAATAAGCCTAGATTAAGAGTAGATCCATTCTTCCATAGCAGAGAAATGTTATTTCAAACCACAAGGCCATTTCAACCACTGTGCCCTAACATTTTTTGATGCTGTAATTTAAAAGGTATGGGCACAAAAATACAGATGTGGAAAAAAACTATAGTCTAATTTACTTACACTGTGTTTATACCAAGAGTTGAATTTCTGTGACTAATATCTTGACCAAAAAAAACCAACATATTAACTGGGTTCTTAAGGACATATACAAATAATTAAACCTAAGAATTCAGCATACTGAAGCTTTGCTCACATGCACACACAAGAAGTTACATTTAAGGCTACTATGGAAGAGCAAGAACTCTGGCCAATGCAGCTTCATAAAAATAACAGATGAAAAAAACCAAAATTAAAAGCTGCAGGAAAAATTGACAACACTCACCTCTTCCAGAAGTTTATTTTCATTTTCTTTTTTTGTTTCAATGTCTTTAAGATAGGTGTCAACTGTTTCTTTATGTTGCTTGCTCATATTTTCCATCTCTAGCTGTAATTTATTCACCTTTGGAGAATGCAGAATTGTAGATGTTATTTGTTCAGGAATAAATATGCCAATGATTTAGTTTTTTAAACTCTTCTTTTTGAGCAGAATCACTCTGCTACACTCCAGATATATAACTGAACTATTTCATATTTAAAGTTCAGCTTGATTCAGAAAGTTAAACTTCGGCCTGAAGCAAATTTGATAACCCTCTCTGAGAAGTATTTCCTAGCATCCAACCTGAACCGCCCCTTGTGCAGGTTGAAACAATTTCCTCTAGTCCTGTCACTTGCCACCAAGAAGCAGCTGCCCTGTCCTCGCCACCCTGGGACTTAAAACTGGATTCTGTCTTTGTGCTTTACCCTCATCTTGTACATAAAGTTAATCAAACCTACTTTCCCTTCATAAACACTTGCTTTCTTGCTTTCTGCAGTAATTTTCTTTTTCAACCCCTTATTCTGTTGAAATAAAGGAAGCCAAACATTTTACTTTTAGTTAATAGAATTATGTAATGATTTAACTGCATTGAGTAGGTCAGAATCTTCAAAACTCCAGCTTTCAGCAAGCAAGTTACTCTCTCTGTTGTGCAGTTCAGGTTCAAGATCATGTCTCCAAACAAAAGAGGGCTCAACGACTGACTTTAATAGCATTACTTCACAACTTTATGAAAGACTCCTCATGAGCAACAGCAGAGAATAATGAAAGAGGAGGCAGAATGGGAAGAAAAACTAAGATGTTGCTGACAAAGTGCAGATGTTTTGACACAAAATACAAGTTAGATATTTTTACAGTACAGTTATTAACAATATGTCCTAATGCACAATTCTCCTCCACTCCTGGCACCTGAGATAGGTCATTATCTCAAGACTATCCATGACGGCATGTACTAAATGAAAATAGTAAAAGTTTATTGAAGATATTATTTCTGTAATTGCATTTTTCCCAAGTAAGGATAAGTTAGAAATTAAGCAACTCCAAAGGTGACTCCTTAGTTTCCTCAGTTAGGATAAGAAAGGAAATGTCATATATTACTTAGGTAATCTGTACAGCATAAAATAGCTGTTGAAGCAACTTACCCCAGAATACCATGGTTTATGTATTTGTGATTTTAAAAAACTGTACAAACCTCCTGTTGCAACTCTTCAATGCATTTGGTTTTACTTTCCACCTGTTTCTTTAAGTTATTGGACTGAAAGAAATATTTCGAACATTAATAAACTCCTAAAAAATGACTCAGTGTCATTGACTTAATGCTCTTAAAAAAACATTTGAACAAGTCTGATTCATTTCAATGGGACTTATGCTAATGGGTTACATAAATCAGAGTTTTAACCATAAAGTACTGCAAGAGTTTTGCGGTATCACCCACACTAACAGCAGTGAACCAGTTCCCCACTGGTCATAGTGTTTAGAAGAAGAATCAAAAACTAACTTTGCAATTTAAAAAATAAGAGATCTCTACAGTCCATGGGAAAAAAAGGAATTTTCATACCCTGTTTTCTAGAATCTTCAACTGCTTTTCCTTTCTTAAAATCTCATTTTCAATATTCTTTGCCTGGAATGATAATTCTAAGTCTCTGACTTTTACAATAAAAGTTTGAAATCCAAGACAATGTCAGTGAAACAGGTGTGTTTTGAAAGTACAGAAGAAAGTAAAAATATTTGAACATATTTAAACTAAAGCTCTTATTGAAAGCTAATCCAGGCCAATTCATCCCCTATCTATCACTAAATGGGTAACAAACTAAAAAAAAAACCAATAAATAAAAGGGATATCTGTTTACTTGAAATCTAACAAGTCTGGACTCTTCATGCCTCCATTTAAAAACATCCCAATGAAAGTCCTTGTCTTCTAAAATAAGAGGGCTCAGCATGTGTAGACATGCTGACTCAATTGGTAGCATCACTGAAAGGCCTCTGTTGCAGATTACATCCCTACATACAGTTTTGCAGGAAAGTAAGTTTCCATTAGGTTTTGTCAAACAGGTTATATTAGAAATTTTCATGACAAAGCAGACAATGATGGCATACATTTTTTTCTCTTTCATCCAGTTTACTTTTAGTTTCTTCACTTTTCTTTGCCATCTTCTCCTTCAAAGATTCCAGTTCATTTCTAAATGCAAAATTAACAAGCATTAGTAAATTTTTACTTAGCAACTTTAACTTCACTACTGCTAAATAAACCTATGCTTAATTTTCTTCAAAAAGCTGCCAATATTGGTGAGAACTGCACAAGCTGTTCAATGAAGATGTTCCTAAAATGATGTGAAGTGACTGGTGTGTTCATGTCTGACCTGCAGAGATCATTGTAAGTATTGAAAAATCTTCCCTTATCTGAATAAAGATATTGTAATCTGTAATATAATGCACCTATGAAACATGGAAGGCTGCCAGTTGGGATGGTGGTGCAGAGACTTCACAGAGCAACATTTAACCAATTTCACATTTTCACATTTAATCCCTAACTTCTCATTTCCTTCACACCTAAGATGGTAATGCAGAACAAGGTAATTTCTCTGGATGTAATATGAAGCTTGGGCAAAACCAGTAGCAATCAGAAACCACGTAGCAACCATCACTCATTTGTAGAAACTTCTACATGGCCAAGAACAATGTTAACGAGTTTCTGGTTAGCTGTGTAACCCAAAAATCACAGCAGCAAATGAACATATTTAGACTTAACTGTGCAGAAATCTAATTTGCTTCCTTCAATAATACTGTACATAAATATTTGTGTTTACTTGCCTTAGCTGGCCATTTGCTTCTTCCAGATTTTCAACTAACTGTTTGGCGTTTTCTTCTTTTTTTCTATTATCCTAAATAAAGACCCATGGAAGTAAAATGCATACAATTCAAATCGACATGCTAAAGTTTTAAAGACTTCCTAAGCATTTTCTGGGTGTGCCTTATTCATGCACTTTCTTTTTGTTTTAAACACATAAAATAGTTCAGCTGCTCCACAGAACCATGCCATGTTGCAGCTTACTGAAGGATTTTTATGTCAAATTGAATGTTGCCCTTTAAAAACAGCTATGTTGACAACTTGCCTCATTGCTTTCTTGCAGTTTCTTGAGTTCTGTAGCCATACCACTTTTCTCTTGTGCTATTTGTTCCTTTTCTAATAAAAGCCGACTGATATGCACTGTTAATTCTTCATTTTTTAACCTATTTTAAAACATATAGTCAAAATAATTAAGGACATGTATTCTGTAAGTTCCTTTTCAGTTAAATTTATGTGATACAAAATGTTACTTCACACTGAAAAAAGTCCAGGTCTGCATCTATAAATTTAAGCTTTGCATCAAAATTACAGCGTGCAAAAAGACTACAGAAGAAAAAGGAGAGTCAACTGCTATACAAATATAATGGTTGCTGAATATGTTGTAGTTCAATATCCAGCTCAAAGCAGGGCTAACAAAGAATTCACAAACTTTCTCTTCGTGTTAACCAACCAAGTCACAGAGATATGGCACAATTACATACGTACAAACAGAGAAAGTCTGATTTATAAATCAGAAGTACATAGTAGCTGTCAGACAGTGTGCACAGGTTCAAAATTATGTAGCGTCAAAAAATTCAACTAATCCTACATATTGAAAAAGTATCATACGCCTCTCTTTCAAGGTCTGTATTTAGCGCTGCAAGCTGATGTAAGTGATCTTGTTCCTTTTCAGCTGTAGCAGTCAGTTGTACTTTCAAGTCATGGATTTCTTGCTGCGGAAGAAAAATAAAGTGTGCATTCAGTGGAGCATTCAGTGATGTCTTACATTCTTCTAGACAAGTGCTAATGCATAACTTAACCATTTAGAAAGGCATGTTACTATCGCTCTTTATTCAGACCTCTCTGATTTGCAGAACTTTTCTCATTTCTTTTTCTCTCTCCTGCAAATTTTCTATCGTAGCCTCAAGATCTGACTTCTTCACAAGAAGTCCTTCAACTTTTCCCTGTTTAAGAATATCAGTGAAAGTCAGTTCAGACAATTCAATGAGCGCTATATAAGGAACAAACATAGGTGATACAATGCCACCCTGGTTTCATTTTGTCTTATCTTAGCTTATGCAGTTTCATGTGAGACTTATAAATACAAGATCACAACTGAAATCCTCTTTCATTAAAAGGATTCTTCATACAGCTTAGGCTTCTGTAACAAAAATGGGCCTATGTCACAGTTAGGCAAGGTTCACAAATATCAGAGCTAACTGCCTCAGGGAACTTCCCTGTAAGTAAGCAAAGAGCACCCAGTATAATGGGAAGAGATGGAACTGGGTGTTGTGACTTGAAAGACTTTTCTCCAGGCTCTTCAATATTTTCTCTAAAAAGGGGCAGGTATCATCACAGTACACAATGCTTTCTAGATACTGAACACTGCAGGATGGGAGGACACCTCACCATAACACCCACAAACAGCAAAATAATCCCAACAGATCAGTGGAGCAATACCTATGAAACCTTTGGTACTACTTGTTAGTCTCTCCATTCTGTCACAGATAACCTTTCCACAAATTTCCTTGCCTTTCTGGGTGGTGTCAGAAGCTTTGAACACCAAAATGAGCCTTCATTTTTAGAGCTTCATGAAGAAAGCTAGCCCCTCGAGGAATTGTCTTTACTATTGAAGATTAGTTAATGCCTCAGCATTAAATGCCAAGAGAGTTTGAGCTAGTTTTCATCACAAAAAAAAAAAAAAAAAAAAAAGCCAACAAAAAACCCAACCACCCTGTTTTTCCAAAAGGTTCATAAAGAGGAAAGTTGGCATAACTAAAAATGGAAAATCCTTATGTCCAGAGAAGTGGTATTTGAATAGGTGTGAAAGAAATCTGGACAAGGAAAACCAAAAGCTGAACGAAACGAGAAAAACAGTAGAAAGAATCAAGTCCTTGATATCTAAAAGCCAGGTCAAAGAGTTTATGAACATCATTAAGACAGATTAGACTGTGCTTATATAAGGCATTTAAGATACTTGTAAAGCAAGAGAGTCTTCCTATGAAAAGCAAATGCCATAAGAATAAAAATATTTACCGCTGTTTCTGACAGCTCTTCAAGTTGCATTTCTTTGTCACATTTTAGTTGAGTCATCTCTTCTACAGCACATGCAATGCAAAATGAATTGAACAGAAAGAAGTTTACATAGTTAGCAGGCAGTATAAAGCTTTTACTCCTTTGCAGTGCCCAGTTTTCAAAACTCATTGGATTAAGTTCAGAAATTGTAAAGACAAATGATGACTTCCTGTACAGCTAAATTATTCAGAAAGGCATTAGCAAATATGTATCTGGAGAGAAACTAAAATTCAGTCTGTTTTCCACAATCATGGATCGAGTAATTTCCAAGTATTGAAGCATCTGCAGATTTCTAGGAAAAACCTGTCCTGCTCAAGATATTCACATGGAGATGCTGAAAAAGGGAACCACTCACTGGTAACTTCCAAGTGTTTTCTATTTGCACGTGCCCATTTCTGGTGCTTTTTGCAAGGACTGCACACCAACCTCTTATTTGCTCTGAAATTCTCACAGGTCACATCTCCCTTTGCTCCAGACAACCATTAGCAGTTGATTTTTGAACACTTTTCTCTAGATGTCCTTGATACTTACAAGGACCTCATTGCTCCCTACAACTACCTGAAGGGAGGTTTTAGCCAGGAGGGAGTTGGTCTCTTCTGTCAAGCAACCAGCACCAGAACAAGAGGACACAGTCTCAAGCTGTGCCAGGGGAAGTTTAGGCTGGAGGTGAGGAAAGTTCTTCACTGAGAGAGTTGTTAGCCATTGGAATGGGCTGCCCAGGGAGGTGGTGGAGTCCCCATCCCTGGAGGTGTTCAAGAGGGGATTGGACGTGGCACTTGGTGCCATGGTTTAGTCATGAGGTCTGTGGTGACAGGTTGGACTTAATGATCTTTGAGGTCTCTTCCAACCTTGGTGATACAGGACTGTGACACCAAATGACCTGTTTCTCATCTACTGTATTAGGATTAGAGACACATGCAGCACACTGGGAAAACAGTGCTCAAGACAGATTCTTACTTGGGGGGCTAGTGTCTATCTAGACATCACAGGCTACCAAACCAATATTTAAATCTAACCACTATCAGTGTGATTCTACATCCAGCATGGGGAGAGCGGTCTGCAGAAAAATCTTAATGCAAGCGTTCTGTCTCTGCTACAAGACACAGAAGTCATTCCTGGAATCTACTGCTCAGGTCTGCGGTGCTATCAGTCCTAACTGAAAGACAGCAGAGAAATTAAAATGACTTGCAGGAGGACCCATGCATGTACAGTCTGTACAGCAAAGTCATGCAATTGTTGCCAGCTACAATGACTCCCAGAGAAAAGGGAGTCAGAGGAGTGAAAATGATTGTAAGCACTCCTGACAGTTACAGAGTGCTGTAAAATCATTCCTCTGAGCCATTGGGACAATCCATTCTCAGGAAATAGCAGAAAATATGTTTAATAGTTAGCTCATTTTCTTTCTTTCTACAAATCTTACCCAGTTCAGCAGACTTATTTCTGAGCTCTGTGGCAAGTAGCTCTGCCTCATCTTCAGATTTCTTCAATCTCAGAAAAGGGTAATTAAAAAAAAGAAGCATAGTACAAAGCATTGCATTTGCGACAAAGGACAGCAAGACAAAATCCTAACCAGCAGCATTTTAACAACATTTGCCTTTTAACGGGCAGATGATACAGCTGCCTCCAACATATATCATGCATTTTCACCTTTACAGCTTTGGAACAGCAGACATAAAAGTAAACAAATGCTGCATACATAAATCTAGTGGGTTGTTAATGCAAAATCATGAAAAACACAATGTCGTAGCCACCTTCCAGTGCTAGCAATTTGAATAACCAGACAGGGGAAGGACTGTTTTAAAAAGTTATTAGAGATTAAAAAAAAACCAAACAAGTAATTATACCAGCCCAGATACGAGATTAATGTTTTGTTCCCAGATGATGTTTTATTCTCAGTGATACGGTATCATAGTATCAGTCAGGGTTGGAGGGGACTACAAGGATCATCTAGTTCCAACCCCCCTGCCGTGGGCCATGAGTATCTTACCTGTAAGATCATTCTTTACATTTAAACTGTGACATGTACCTATTTTGCTCTTCCTGCAGCAAGCTTTTCAACTTGGAAATGGAAGTCTCAAACTCCTTTATCATGGATGCATGCATAGCCTTAGTTTGTTCACATTCTTCCACCTGTGCTTCTTTTTCTCCGGTGACCTGAATTAATGCTTGCATTGCAGACTGCAATTGGGTTTCTAAGCTCTTTTGAGTAACCTTCAAAAATGATATGATTTCTAAACATGGTTTTTCCATAAACAGCTACAATTATTTCACATTTAAAGTATCAGTAATCATTTATGCAACTACTCATCTAATCTATTTATGCTGGAAAACTGTAAGCCAGATGTACCTCTTTTTTTTGCAATGAAATTTTGGCTTCTTCCAGTTCTTCCCTCAAGAGTTCTTGACTTATCTGGGATTCCTTTAACATTTCTCCTTCATGTCCTAAGCAAAAAGAGACATGCTTTTATTAAAAAAACATAATATTTGTTAAAGAATGCTTGCATTTTCATTTTACAGAGACAGACACTCCTTCAACTTAGCCGAGTTACATAATGCACCTGATGGTGATTTTGCAGAACTCAAGCAATGTCTTTTCCCACTATAGTTTTCAAGAGCTTTCACTACTTGACTCACCCTTGAAAAAGAGCCCTTCCAAAACAGCTATGCTTCTGAATACCATCAATCATTTGCCTGTTTGCAAATAAGCTTTTTTGGGGGGGCGTTATTTAGCAAAGATGTCAAAACATCCCTTGCTGAGTAACAGAACAAGGATAGTGATTTTGGACAGCTGAAAAAATATTAAGACTCTAAAGACCCTTCAGTAACATAATTTGAAACACATCAATCCATTAACCAGAAAACACACATTTATCTATTATTGTGCCATGTTTACGATACAAGTTCAAAAGAACTGAAAACTGTTGAGAACAGGGGTAGGGTCCTGATAAAATTTACTTCTGTTACAGGAAAGAAATAATACCTTTACAGTAATAGAGCATGTTCACACTAGAGTTTATTGAAAAGAAAAATCCCTCCTAATGAAGCTGCCATGTTTAAACAAAAACAGGGTGTAACCTGAGCCTGAAGAGAAAGCCTTTGTTATGAAATAAGGACCTAGGTTTCATGTGTAGGGAGATTATGCTACTAATCTTGACCCCATATCAGCAGCTTCTCTGCCAAATAAAATTTGGCCTGCAAGGCCTCAAAATTCTCCTGCTGCCTAGTAACAGGTTAAAATGATAACCATCCTGTTTCCTATACTTCCACAATTACATTTTAATATAACACAGAGAACTCTTACTTTTTTCTTCTACTAAATCAGCAATCTTATTTTTTGATTCCTGCAGCTGAGTCTTGACATCTCTTATTATATGATCTTTTTCATCACTCTGAACAGTAAGAACTGAAATCTAACAAAATTAAAACAGTATTATAATGAAGTCCAGGAAAAAGGACAGGGTCTGTTACGTTTGTGTACCATGTATGATTAGCATAGAAACTGCTGTCATTCAAGTGAAATAAGGTGGTTGGTTTTAGCCAAATATTAATGATGTCACAAGAAACTTTTCAGTTCAAAACCAAAATGAATTCCAAGAGATGAAAGGAATATCATTAAAGTTAGCACAATCTGAATCAAATGAAGCTCCAGGTGGGGTTTTTTTTTTGCTCCTTTTTATGGATGTGCTGGAAATATTCCTTGCCCCTTTACGGCATCACATTCATTCCCAGCACATCCTCCAACTGTTGACCTTGCCATGTACAGACAAGACACAGCCTCTGAGAGTCCTGCTTTACGAACTAAAAACTCTTCTCACAATTAATTTCTTCAACTTAATCATTCTTCTATTATGGGTATCTCATCACCACTACAAAAAAATTCTCAGATTCCTAAACTCTCTACCAGCAGGTGGCCTGATGTACATTATAAACCTTTTTCCCAGATATGGACTATATTTTTCTTCACTAGGAGGCATAATGAGTGCTCTGCTATTTGTGTGGTTCTGCACAAACCACTTTACAAAAGTAAATGTATGCAAAAAGAACAAAGTATTCAGTGTTTACATGATTTTTAATCCTGTCACTAAGACACTTCATATGATACAGCAACCTAATGACACAGGAGAACAAATAACACCAACCAAAGGTCAGGATTCCAAGTATGTCACGACCAAAATCCAAGTATGTCACAACCAACCAAGCACTTTCAAAACATTAAAGAAGCAGCAAGATCTCGTTTACCTGCTTCTCTTTCATACTGATTTCCAGCTTGCATTCTTTTTCAAACTTCTCCACTTTTTCTGCTGCTTCTTTTACTTTTGAGATACAGCAAGATCCACAGTTAACATATGAGCTAAAATGTACTTCAAGTTAAATGCAATTTCCAATTTAAAATTGCTTAGAATTTGAGACCTGTACAATTTGTTTCCTAAAGAGTAATTGCCGAGGTCATGTTTAGAACAAAAATTATTTTGGCCTCAGCTTTTTGCAGAACCAGTCCATTATTCCATATATTCATTTCTTATTAAAAATATTAAGTGACAAATGTATAGGCAGCCTAAATTAAGTATTTCATTTTCTGCAGCTATACATGACTCTACTAACATTTAAATAAACCAATTGCAACAACAACAAAAATAGTAATAATCTCTGGAGTGTACCTCACAGACAAAACATAAGACTTTGAGTGACTGTTGGAAAAATCAAGTCCCAAATCTGCCCTGGGGGAAAAACAAAAGGGCCCTGGCATTTAAAGCAGGCAGCATGAGGAACAGAAGGTCCAGACTGTCACAATGTGAACTGTTCACCATTCCAATACTTCTCATTTTTCTGGAATGAAACTGTATGCAATAAAAGCCTGCAGCATGAAACCAAGAAACAGAATTCTCACGTTTGAAAGACATTTCCAATCTCTTATTCTCTGCTTGCACACGAAGCTCTTGAAATGCCCTTGTCATTCTCTACAAGTAAAATTCAGTATAAAGTTCATATAATAGGAAGTACTTCCAGTAATGAAGAGCTAGGGTTATGGTTTATAAACAAACAGGATCACAAGCTCATCCATATTTGTAGGAGAATTCAGAGCACATCTTTTGAGTTAACAAGGTTAGAATATTCCAAGTTGGAAGTTCAAGAATTTCTGTACTCAAGATCCAAACAATTTCAAGGATGAAATCTTTTGACTGGCCCATGTTGGCAGACCCCTAACATGAGAGACGAGCTGCTGTGCTTTTGTTAGCTGCCACAATGTGCAATCAGTATGTAACCATTATACCATGTACTCTGCTTATCAAGTTCATCGTTCCTAAACAACAATGCCTCACATTTCTCTGTTATAAATATACCAAGACCTGATCTTTCACACAAGAATATTTAATAACAAAAATAGGATTAATGAATTTATTTGGCAAGACTGCACACCTACAGGCAAAAATTCTGTTTAAGTCAAGGAATATTCACAGCTCATGCTACTTATTTCACACAAAATCACCCATTTCTAGAAGGAATGTTACACTCAAAACTAAAATTAATTTTTTCTCTTTATTTTATATTGCACTTTGCATTCAATATGAATAACCCTAATATACCCAAAACCTGACTGAACACAGCCCTGCGTAACCTGCTAAACGTGACCCTGCTTTAGCAGGGGAAGCTTTCCAGATGTTCTCCAAAGGGTGCGTCCCCAACTGGGGTCATTTGGGGTCATCACCAAATAGGTAAAATAAGAGCACACAAGGAAAAAAGTTATAGTAGTCACGAACACTAGCAGATCACACATATCACACAGATCATATGGATCTACATCCCAAACACCGTTGCATTTTTTCCAATCTACATTCTCTATACAATACAAAAATGATTCTTGAAAAGGAACAGAAGGCTTATTCCTGCATCACGACAGCACTAACCATTTTATCAGAGACTGTTCTTTGCACAAATGCCAACATATGCATGTAACTCTGAGGCTTTTCACCAGCTCCATCACTTACCTCAACCTTGTTATTAAGTTCTGCATAGAGTCGTTTTGTTTCATCCCTTTCATGCTCATCTGTCAAGGAAGAATGTGCCATAATGTTTTCCTCTTGAAAAACAATGTAAGCTGTCCAAGCCATTATGCTTACCAGCACATGGAAAGGTAAAAAGAAACTGACACTTCTGAATTATCCAGGATCGAGTCAGTAAAATTGAAAGATTATAACAAGAATTCTGAATTTCATATAGGAAAAAAATCCCAAGTCAAGAATGTCTTTTAAAACCTCAAGAATGTCATTTTTGGGAATTAGTCCAGCTGTTCTGGCTTAGAAGAACATTTGTTACTCAGTGCCTTTGGTTTGGACCTTTTTCCCCCACAAATCTGTGACTATATTTTAAACAGGGCAACACCGACTCCAGCAATTTGCTCAAACCAGCTGGAAAAGGTAACTCCAGTAGCATCTACTGCCTAAACACTACCATGGCCCCATGCACAAGAAGGGCCAGTTGGATGAGCCAGGGAATTCCAGGCCTGTCAGCCTGAGCTCAGTGCCAGGCAAGATTATGGAACAGGTCATCTCAAGTGCAATCACACAGCACTTACAGGATGGCCAAGGGATCAGGCCCAGCCAGTATGGATTCAGGAAGGGCAAGTCCTGCCTGACCAACATGACTAATCCTTCTACAATCAGGTGACCCGCCTGGTGGATGTGGGGAGGCCTGTGGATGTAGTCTACCTGTACTTCAGCAAAGCCTTTGACACTGTCCCCCACAGCAAACTCCTGGCCAAGCTATCAGCCCATGGCTTGGACAGGCTGACTTGCTGGAATGTGTCCAGAGAAGGGCAACAAAGTTGGTGAGGGGTTTGGAACACAAGCCCTATGAGGAGAGGCTGAGGGAACTGGGGTTGCTTAGCGTGGAGAAGAGGAGACTCAGGGGTGACCTTATTGCTCTCTACAACTACCTTAAGAGAGGTTGTGGACAGGCAGAGGTTGGTCTCTTCTCCCAGGCACCCAGCACCAGAACAAGAGGACACAGTCTCAAGCTGCACCAGGGGAGGTTTAGGCTGGAGGTTAGGAGGAAGTTCTACACATAGAAAGTGATTGCCCATTGGAACAGGCTGCCCGGGGAGGTGGTGGAGTCACCACCATTGGAGGTGCTCAGGAGGAGACAGGGTGCTTGGTTGCATGGTTGAATTGATTAGGTGGTGTTGGATGATAGGTTGGATGTGATGATCTTGAAGGTCTCTTCCAACCTGGTTTATTCTATTCTATATTCAAGGCATCTGGATGGGACAGATAAGACTTGAGGAGACCTGCACTTCTCTGGAGTGGCTGCTAGTGGCTAATCAAGGTAGCTTATGCTGCCTTCAACCTGTATCAGTGCTTAGATACCTAAATAGCTCCTGGGCTTGTGAACTTTTAGCGAACATCACGCTAAATCCAGAGGTTTTCTACAGTCAATATTATAAAACATACTTGTGTGACATCTACAGCATCACTTCTGCTTTTGTGCTGATGCAGAACCACACGAAGTACATCTCAGTACATCTCAATTTGAACATCAAGGCAGCTTTTTTCCTTCGTGAATTCAGAGAAAGATGTTAAGTACATTTACTTTCAGAAAGCAAAGTGTAAATAGCATTTACATTTGGTGGACTTCTCTGTGAACTGTGTACAGGTTTCCTTGAGCAGATCACACAGATGCCTGGAAGCGCTGTGTCTAGAAGGTGGGGGAAAAACCACAATAAAAGATCACAGCAATGAGTGGTACTTTGTATACCTAAGTAGTAACAATGTAAATATCCTGATCACCTTTACAATTAAACAAAAACTAATGATTCTTACGACAATTTATTTTACTGTGTTACTTACTCTTTTAAGAGATCTTTCTTTTCACCTATCTCATCTTCCAGTCTGAGACTTAGTTTTTGGTTTTCAAGCTGATTTCGTGGGGAACAAAGGCAAACCCACATTGTTATTGAAAAATGCATTAGAAAAACACTCTCGTTTATCAAATATGACACGATCATTTTCTGCAGACACACAAAAAAATACATTTTATCTGATACTACACACTCAGCCATCTCTTCTTGCTGTTTGCATGAAAGGTATAAACAGTACTTTACTGGCAACCAACACTTACAGCTCTATAATTCATAGCTGTAGGTGTTTAGCCCTTCTCAGAATCACCATTTTCTCAAGTCAAAAGTCAAACCATGAAAGATGTCTGAGGTTACCCAAGACAGTGCAAGCAAACCACAAAAAAACCCCAACACATTGTTTAAGATCTGTATTTCTGGGTCAAAGCTGTCTATCAGTGAAAAGAAACAGGAAGAAAGCACAGTGCACTGCTTCCTGCATGTGCTGAACACAAATGTGCATGCTCACATTTTACATCTCAGGGGGAATGAAATGAATACCCACCACAATATGACACCTGTGCAAATAACACAAACATCCAATTTGTGTTGTTAAAAACATATTTAACAACCAAAATGTTTCATTTTCCTTCAGAAACAGTAGGCACAGGTCACTAGTGTCTAACTAAATGACTTCTTTGCAGTCATCATGTTGGCCTTCAACTCTGCAACATTCCTTCATATTTAATCGTATGAATACTAAGTGAGGAAGAACTTTCTCTTTATTTTACATATTTAGTGTGCATTGTTGGATACTGGCCTGCAATTCTTGGATGGCTTTAGACTGCTCTTCGATAGTCTTTCTATTTGCTTGCAGCTTCCTTTCTTTCTGCTTTAATTCTGATTCTACACTTAGTTTCCACCACTTGATCTTCTCAGCCTCTTTGTAGAGTTTTGAATACAAGTCATTCACTGTTTCTATATTCTATTGAAAAAAAGGTTCCACAATTTCACCTCAAATGATATTTAATTAATAACTGCTTGGATACATATTTCTCTCTTAGAAATATCACAAGTGTGAATTTGTTTCCACAAATGGTGGACACAAGCTTATAGAAAATCAGGAACCAAAGTTTAAGCCTTTGTGCATGCACTGTGTATGTATCAGTAGACATTACACAACAATTAAGAGAGACAAACATGAGTGAAAAATACCCCACTGACATCACTGAAGAGTTTTCAAGCTATGGATAACAGCACTCTCCTGTAAGTTGATGCAGATTTTGCAATAACTACCAGTGGAGCCAAGCTTCCCTCTGGTAGGTTCTTTATAGCATTTCCCTCCTATAATTCTCTCTGATACTGATGAGCTAACTAAAAGCAGCTTCAGAGGTCCTGCCCAAGACTATCCACTGTGTGTTTTCACTCCACTCCTATACAAAGCAGGAAGGAAAAAAACAATCCTGAGCTCCTAGAACACACACAAAATGAACAAAATAGTTCTACTGAAGCTGAAAAACGTCAATAAAGATGCTGGAAGAATGCAAATATGGAGGCCAGCCCCCCACCAAATCCATTGGTTTATAGGTAAAATAAAACCAGACAAGGTGATTGGCATAATCTGCTTCAGTTTTCCAAATCCTCTGCCTCAGATTCTTCTGCCTTGCAACAGACCATTCAGAACCAGTTTCACAAAGTTATTTCAGAGTCTGAATTTTATTCTGATTAAAAATTCTCAACTCCCCAGACACTTAAAAATGTATTTTAACATAAATAAATCAAAATACCTTCATATTTAACCATTTATCTCCAGTCATATTCAGCGAATCACAAAGCGATTCAGCCTGAAACAGGAGACAGAAAATCTGTTATTCCCCAATGTATCTACTGAACAGTGCTTTAAGCACTACTTTGGGAAAAAAAAGACAACAGCAGAAATTAGATAAGCAGTTTACAGTTAACTGACCTCTTCATCTGCCTCAGAGGAAAGTTTTCCTTGCTGTGAAATCGCATCTGAAATATGAAGAGATTTTGATGAATGCATTTCTAAAGAGAGTAAGTGTATTTAGCAGTTAGAGCAATGATACTGTTAAACTAGCAATGAAAAATGTCACGAACAGGAAGAATTTTAAGGCACATGCAAGGTAAATGCTTATTTTAGCCTTACCTGAATCGGTGATTACACCATGGTTTGGTGTACCCATTAGTACAAATGGCAAATTATCATCATCATCATCAGGACACTTGTTAGAGCCCTGCAAAGATTTAAAAATTCGTTTCTTGTGGGTAAATCTGTAAAGGATTATAAAACCCAGGGGAAGGAATAAGGAAAAAAATAAAAAGAAGTCCAGCTAACGTGAAAATAGGATTTTCAATTAATAAACTACCTATCATTTTCAAAGCCCAAGGTATTGGTGATGGCTTTGGAACTACCTTGCTTCTTACTTCAGAGAGACCTTTCTAACTGTTGGAGTTTTGTAGTTTGCTTTACAGACAATACTGTGATCCAAGTGACATCCAAGTGTATTGATGACAACTTATGAACTATTTCATACCTGCCTGCAGTTTCACGGTAAAGAACTCATTAAGCAAATTATTTTTCAAGTCCAATACTTGACATTTATTTTTTGCCTTATTCCCACGAGTAGTTCTAAAACAGATCAGATGATGTTTTAGCATAAGAATTTCATTTTCACCAGGCGTTTTAAAAGCCACAGAAATGTGTGTTGTAAATAGCGTTACTCACTTCCCAGCGGAGTACCGCGATTTAAACGTATTTCATAAGCAGTCATCGTGAAAACCTCTCCCGTTCCATTCACACAACTCACGGCGCAGCGCAGCAGTTTCACTGCACGCTCCAGCCGGTGCGACCGATAAAGCAAAGCCAGTGAAGCGGACCCCAGCGCTGTGCTTCCTATTTACTGTTGTGAATTACCCTCGTCAAGCACCTTGATCATCGGCGGTGCACAGTTAAAACGCGCGGCAAGAGCTCGAGGAGATTATTCTCTTCGTTTTCGATAGGGAAAAAAAAAGTGTAAGTCTAAAAAGACACGTTCAGATGTTCCCCCAGCATCAATCTTAACGGTTTGCAGACAAAAAGGAGCGCAGGGCACACACTTCCACGCACACGTGTGCGTGTGCCTCCCGGGACGGCAGCTCGGGCCTTTGCCGGGCTACCCGGGAGGATCGCTCCCCGTCCCGGACCTCTCTCCCTGCTCTCCCCCGCCGCCTCCAGAGCCACATCCCGCGAGGCAGGAGGCCGCACCATTTACCTGACGCAGCCCCGCCGCTGCCGGGGTGTCCGTCTGGGGTTTGACTGCAGGCACCTGCCCACCGCTCAGGCACGGCGGCAGGAACAGTTTAAACGCTTTTTCTTTCTCCATGGCCTCGGAGTAAAGGGTCTTAGAGCCGGCACTCGCCGGCTGCTGAGGGAAGACAAAAAGGCGGGAGGCGGAAGCGCGCGCCCGAGACGAGAGGGGAGGCGGCGCGCGCCCGAGACGAGAGGGGAGGCGGCGCGCGCCCGAGACGAGAGGGGAGGCGGCGCGCGCCCGAGACGAGAGGGGAGGCGGCGCGCGCCCGAGACGAGAGGGGAGGCGGCGCGCGCCCGAGACGAGAGGGGAGGCGGCGCGCGCCCGAGACGAGAGGGGAGGCGGCGCGCGCCGACTGCGCAGCGGTAGGGCGGGAGCGCGGCTGTGCGACGGCCCCCTCAGCGCGGGCCCCGGGTCCCGACAAGCAGGGGGGTCAGGCGGGGGTCCTTCGTCCTCCACGTCAGCGGCATCTCCGCGTGGCTGTGGGTACGCGGCTCCGTCAGGTGCCCGATAAGGCGGGCGAAGCGTTGTGGGTCTTCAGGATGGTGGATCTTGGAGCGCTCGTACAGGACGCCCGGCAGCGGTTCTCGCAGCTCTTCTACGTGCCGCTTACTGCTCAGGAGCGGGCGAGCTGCGGGGGCGCGGCGGGAGAGCGGGGTCAACGGGGCGGGCCGCGGAGGGGTGGCGTGCGGGAGCGCGAAGGGCCGCGGAAGGTAGCGCAGGGCGCTGCCGTAGCTGAGGGCGCGGTGCGAGGAAACGGACAGCACCTGGGGCGAGCGCGCCCGAGGGCGAGTCAGCTCCCAGGTTACCTGAAACAAACACGGCTGTTGCTACGAGGAGGGCATAGTCGGTCTCTGTCACTTGGAGTTCCCCCATGCTTCTGTAGAAGTGAAACAGTGATGCAAGAAACTCCTCCATTACACCTTAAAAAGGAAAGAAAATAACCATAATGTTACTTCATAGAATCATCAAATAATTTTGGTTAGAAGAGATCTTTCTGATCAAGTCTGACCATTAACCCAGCGCTATCAGGTCACCACTAAACCACGTCCCTCTGCATCCCAACTTTGGGAATGGGGGACTCCACCACTGCCCTGGGAAGCCTGTTCAAAGGCCAGCAAAACAAAACATTCCCAAGTAGCTTGATTCTGAGAACTCTGTTACCTGGGGTAGTAGTGGTAGTTGGACTGTATTCATTGTGAGACCTTTCTGTGGAATAAATGTTCTTGTCAAGGTTTGGCACATGACAACGTGTACCACAATCAGAAAGCCTTACGGGACCTGAAACAAGATAAATGACAGCCAACCTCAATGTGACTTTAAGTATTTGTCTGCATCTCCTTTGCAAATATGTACCTAAAAATGTATGACTTTTTTACCAGATCTGTGCAAACAGGAAAAAGTTGTTCTTTTTGGCATCCAGCACCTCTTTCATTGGTGGCATTCTTATTTGAGTGTCTTAACGCAACACGTGTCATATTAATGACATATAATTAGCTATATTAATAGCTATTGGTATCTTTCCACCTTACCATTTGTTCATTTAGAAATGTCACACTTGGGAGTAATGGAAAGAAAACAGGGATCCAATTAATTTGGGAGGCAGGCACACTATTTTTTTGTAGTAGGGTGTTTGAAAAAGTGGTGTATAGGAGGCACATAGGAATTCCTGGTAGTATTCTCAGTACCACTGTGCTTGAGTAGGAAATTAATTGAGGTTAAGTGAATTAAAGTGCATGGAAGTTGTTCCAAGCTAGTCTTCTACTTAGAGTAGCAGAAAGCTTGCTAGTCAAACTTACTTTCACTTGTTGATGGCTGGCATTCACGAATTCTTTGGTTGTATATTTGGGCAGAGTGCAAAAACATTGCCTCAACTGTCGAGCCTTTCAGCAGTGCAATCTGATCTTCACTAGCTAAACTTTCAAATCCTGCAGGGAAAGATGCATGTTAAGAATCAGTGAATACTGTGGCTGCCTTTAAACCCCCTAACATTCATTGGTAAAATTGTTTTTAACAAATGCCTTCACTGGAAAGGAGAAGCCATAGTTAAAAGAAATATGTACCAAAGACTATTGGTACGTAGGGATCTTTCTTGCTAGTTGGCAGGTTAGACCCAAAAAAAAGTGCAGTTGCCAGTGTCTAGTGTTACAAGATTCACAGGAAGGTAAAAGTAAAAATTTTGGGTTTAGGTAAGACTTCATCCAAAATTCTTTCCTAATGTCTTCTTTATATCACATCCTAATGCTTTATATTTGCTACATTGCTCCTGTGTTCCAGTTTGTGTCTGTTCCCTCTTATCCTATCACTGGCACATTAAAATGTAGTGAATTTAATTTCATGTTCCCTTCTTTAAGGAAAATAGGAGTAAGAGCACCTGGTTAGTCCCTTCTTTGCTGCCTTTTCCTTTGAAGGAACTTCTGGGGGTTTATGAGCATGATAAATTGCAAACTGAACTGGCTTTCAGAGAATGTGTCGGGAAAGTAATTCGCTCAAGATGGTATTCTGAAGTCCATGTACTTTAAAGAAATGTCCCTACTCCATGTTAGAAATGGAAAAGAAATCTCATATCAAGCTTTTGAAGTGAATGCTTCTAACTTGTCCTCATAACAAGGGAATGGTAACCTTGATAGTTAGGGCAGAAAAAATAATCAGTTGAATGAGAGAGTTTTCTTAAAGCCTGTATTTTTCCTGGATTCATGCCATCAGATTCGTCCTCTAAAACAAAGTCACACTAGTCTGTTCTGTTTCCCAAAGGAAGATACTTACCTGGAAGTCTTTTTGTGAAATCCACTAGCACTTGTATATGGACAGCTGCTGTCTCAGAGAGACAGAGAAAACTTGCCTCAGGATTTGCAGTTTCTTGTAGCTGCATGAAAGAGCATTTAGACATCTGATATAACCAAGGTGAAATGCTTAGGATAATACTAACTGATCAATACAGGCCATCTGTTCTGTATATGTACAAACGTCTTTGCTTCCTCAAGGGGAAATGTGTATTTTTGGTGTGCTGCCACAACGTGGTCAAGAAGCTGATGTTCCCCTGGAGTAAGTTCCATCTTCTCTAAGATCTGTTAGAAAAATAAACCAATCAAATGACAATAACTTGTGTGTGCATGTGAAAGATTAAAATAGAAATATTTTAAATAGAAAAACTTCCCTTCTTTTGCAGATCTTGTTGTAGGTGACACGTGCTTACTGTTCAGTCCCTCGTCTTCCAGTTTAACATTGCAAAGAAAACTGCTCTGCTCTTTGAAATTCCTCCTCAGTCGCTTTGACTTGCATTGTCTTTCAGTCAGCAAATCTGCAAAGCACAGCAGTGTGTATCAAGGTATTTCCAAATATATACAATTGGAGATAAACACTTTTATTATTTCGTATAACACAAACCTTTCATCACCGGAGCCATAACCTAGAAGGAACTATGCTTACTGGACAATATGGCAATGTGTTATTTATTAGGGATGTTAGTGCTCAGTATCCACCAACAACCTGGGTCTTGCAGTCTTACGTTGAGCTTGTGGCTCTAAGATACAGCTATGAGAATTTTTCATGCATTATAGAATGGCTTAAGTTGGAAGGGACCTTGGAGATCATCTACTCCAATCTCCTCACCACGGGCAGACACATCTCTGAACTCCATGTGTCTGTTGAAGGTCTTACCCAATCTGGCCTTGAAGTCCCCCAGAAAGGAAGGATCCACAGCTTCCCTGGACAACCTTTTCTAGAGTCTCACCGCCTTGTACTGAAGAACTTCTTAAGATCCAGTCTAAACCCACTCTCCCTCAGCTTCAAACCATTCCCCCTTGTCCTATTGCTAGATTCCTCATTATGAAAAGTCTCTCTGCAGCCTTCCTGTAGGACCCCTTCAGGCATTGGAAGGTAGCTCTAAGGTCCCCCTGGAGTCTTCTCTGGGCTGAACAACCCCAGCTACCTCAGCCTATCCTCATAACAACACTGTACAATCAATTATTATTATTTTCTAAACCCAAAAGCACATCTGATATGCTTACTGCCATCCTGTCAAAGTTCAGGACATAATGCTGTCTCTTTTTAGTAGTTTCTTTTGTTTTCTTGTAATGTCTTTGAATAGCAGTTCTCTTAACTTCAGAAAATACTTCCCAAACATTGGTGGGCTTTGCAGATGAAGCTGCTACAAGTGCTACAGACTTGTCTATGTTTACCCCATATCTGGGCCTAAACTATTGTTCTATTATCCAATGACCCCTTCCCAGTTGGGAAGGAAGACTGGGAAAAGGAGAGGAGACCCATAGATTGAAATGAAAACAGATTTAACGAACCAGCAAAAGCTAATGCTAATATTCATGCAAATACCAAATATGCAGAGCGAATGTACAGTTAAATATTCCTGTAGCTAATTGAAGTTTAGATCAATACCACTGAGGGGTTGACCTTGGAAAAGGTCAAGTAGCTGGCATGGAGGGAGGACTTACGTTCTGCGAGCATTCCCACTGCTTTGCACTTCTTCAGGCGGCATTCCTGACACTTCCTCCGCATGTACATGTCCATCTCACAGTGGCCACTGGTCTTGCACCAATACGCTGCATTTTAGGTTATACTACGGCCAAAGAAGCCTACAGAGAAGGATGAAGTTATGGCTGAGGCAATTTAGGGAGATCTAGATTATAATGGTTTAAAGAATTAAAGTGTCTTTTGAGGTTTTGGGTAGTTGTTTTGGTTTTTTACAATGTAAACATTAGCTTAATTTTAAATGTTGTTTTTCACAACAGTTACATCTTTTGCTTTCTGCCAAATATTGATCACCTTTTTCCTTACCTAATCAAGGCAGCTCCCATATAGCAAGTTAAAATATAAGTGGCAATTAATTATTACTTCTCAGAATCACAGAACGTTAGGGGTTGGAAGGGGCCTCAAAAGATCATCCAGTCCAACCGCCTGCCAGGGCAGGATCACTCTGGGCAGGTCACACAGGAACATATCCAGGTGGGTTTTATTTTATTTTATTAGTAAGTAAAATTAATGACAGTGAAGTAAATATAGAATAAATTGTCATGGGAAAATCAGCACTTGCTTAAATAGACACTGTTCCTGTGAATAATAATTGAAAAAATTAGATACATGAAATACCTGTGTTAAATAGACGCTGGGAAAGCATTTCTTCAGAAAATGTTATAAAAATGTGAGTCTGGGTAAAGGCTTTCTTAGATAAATTAAAGTCCTGTGTAGAAATGTCAGCTTAGAGTGATTAAATCTGTTTGCTTAAATCATAGCTATTCAGCCACAGTCCTGGGTAAGATACAGCTCAGCTTCTCCTCTTACCTTTGCAGCCTTCACAGGTCAGTGCATTGTAGTGATAGCCTGAGGCCTTGTCATCACACACGACACACAGCTCCTCCTGCCCCCTCAGTCTCAAAGAGGAGTGGCTTAATCGTGGCCGGTTTAATCCTTGGTATCCAGCATCATCAATGTGGGGAGCCATGAGAGGGGGTTTGCTCAATTCACAGCTGCTGATAGACTGCCTATCACTGTAGTGAGAGTCCAGGCCATAGGTGCTGTACTGGGACTGAGGAGGTTGTGACTCTAATACTGGAGGAGTGTTGCCTTTTTCAAGCTAATTGCTTGTGGTAGGCAAGACAACCTGGTCCGGGGGGCGGGGTACGGCAGCCAGACCCAGGCTGCTCAGACCATCAGCACACTGACACCAATGTGGTGCATGGCAAATGGCGTTTATTACTGGTTGTTATCACCTTTTATAACCCTGGGGTTACAATGTCACATCCGTCTGCTTACATCATGGCCTGGGTACCATAGGCTATTAGAAAAACCTTATCTTTCCGTCCAGCACGAAATCTTCCGGTCGCCAGTCCCTAGCTATCCAAATTTCCCCCCTCCTTATGCTTAACTAAATTAGTAAAAAAGAAATATAACAATCCTAAAAGCTCTATTCCAGTGTTAGATCCTTCCAGTGTTAGTACCTTATCATAGTCTTAAAAAATATATGTCCTAAATCTACATAAAAAATATAAAACACTCTATGCCTAAATAAAAGGGACTAAAAGAAAATATAAAAAGTCATAAAAATATAATTTCACACAAGAAATATAAGGCACACTAGGCTAGTAGTGTTCAGTGCATAGCTAAAAATAGCTAAAAAGTGCTAACCAGTGCTCTTCTACAACAGTGCATAGCTAAAAATAGCTAAAAAGTGCTAATCAGTGCTTTTCTACAACAAATGGTGAGTTTCTACTAACATAATGTTGACCTTCTCCAAACAGCTCTTGACAAAAGACACAAGCCTGTTCAATATACAAAGTCCAAAAATCAATGCCATCATGATCATTACAATTGGCCCTGCAAGGGTAGATACCAGGGTGGTTAACCACAGAGAATGATTAAACCATGATTCAAACCACCCTTGTTGGGCCTCCCTGTCTTTCTTCCTCTTTTCTAAACCATCTCTGAGTTTGGACATGGAATCTCTAGCAACTCCAGTGTGATCTGCATACACACAGCACTCCTCTCCTAATGCAGCACACACTCCCCCTCGTTGTAAATACATGAGATCCAATCCTCTGCTGTTCTGTAAAACTACTTCCGACATCGATCTCAAGGACTTTTCAAGGGCACTTATCGATTGTTGAATTCTAGCCAAATCTTCATCTACTGCCGCTCTAAGAGCATGAAATTCTTTGCTGTACCAACGAGGTTACTCCAGTGGCTACTCCTGTTCCCCCTAGAGCTATTAACATTGCTATTGTTAGTGCGGTAAAGGGTTCTCCTCTAGACAGGTGGTGGTCCAAAACAGCTTGCATATCATAGATAGACTCTTCAGAGTGATAAAAAATTTTGGGAACTACTGCTACTTGTACACAAAATTCTAAAGTTTCATCAAAATAATCTAAGGCTAAACAAGGTGTAACTCCCACAATGGAACAGACCCACTTAGTGTTTTCAGCTGGTAATAACCATTTTGCAGGTCTTCTGAGCTTATCAGAACCCCTTCCATCATTTATACAGAGTTTTCTCTTCTCAGGAACCTTACCTACACATACCCCTCTCCCTCTCATATGCGTTAACGTTATTCCTTGCCTCTCTATCTTCCATTTACATTGCGCCGGGTTGATATCGTCCGCGTACCGGACAGGTGTTGCTATTCCCACGGCTTCATAAAAAGGTGGCCTTATCCCATAGCACAGCCAACAATGTTCTGTAAGATTTGGGTTTGATCCATTTAACACGAAATAACTAACCTGTATTAATTTCCACAAAGATTCCTCCCCAAAGCTCTCGTCCAAGGCTGGGACAGTTGGAACTACTGTTGTATCTCTTACGTGGTCTGGGGTGCTTATGGTTAGGCTTTTGGTGTTACTCTTAGATTCTACCGTCAAAACTTGGTTAGGACCTACTGGCACAGGATCATTTTCAGTTGGCTCCTTCTTAATAGTAATCAATCCACCTCTGTCCTTCCCTGTTTCAACATACAGAAATCCCCAACTTCTCCCTACAAGCCAACTAGGGTTCTGATATTGGATGACATTCAAGCTCCATGTCTTACAATCCCACACTGCAGTGTGAAATCTTCCCTGTTCATCAAAAGCTTGCTCCACTTGTGGTCTACATCCAACGGGATACTGAGCTACGTTTAAATAAGGGTCGAGGGGCTCTGTAATCCATGTGGGGGCAATTGTCTCACAACCCCAGTATGCACAAAAATAGTGTCCTGGCTGATTACAATATGGTTTTCCAGGGTTGGAGCTAGGACACATGTAAAACGATGGTGATTCTCTGTCACATGCTCCCTTTGCGTTAACTAGCTCACATAGTGTAACCATAAAGCTAGGAGCCCCCACCGTTATTATGGTTCTCACGACCGATCGATCCCCTCAAGACAGTATCCATTTAAATGGTTGATGGGCCTGGTGACTGCGGTAATCTGATTCCACCTGCCCTACAGCAATAGGTGCTAGAATCAAGATCACACAAAGGCATCGCAACCCTGTTTTGCAATGGTTATTCTGCTGTTGTCTGGGTTCTGCAAGTGTTGGTCTCCCAGGCTTGGATGGTGTATCTGCTGGCTCGTCGGGCTCTCCTGGCAGCGGGATACGCGGGTCACGGGGGCGTCCGATGATCCGATCCTGTGAACAGAAACTCACAGTTTTCATTAGTTTTATTCTGAAGATCTGGTTTGATAGACTTAAGTGGACACCATTTAACTCTCCCATCTTTTTTGACTGTGGCATACCCTCGCCCTGTCAGGACTAGTTTCCACCCCTGTTCTCATTCTCCCAGCTCATTCCTAACTGTAACTGATGGACCCTCTTCCATTGCTCGAGTAGCCCAATGTTTTTGGGCAGGGCTATTCACCTTCTCCTGTCTGGGAAATTGGTTCAGTGCTAGCAAAGCAGTTGCCAAGAGGTGTGCCTGGTCTCCTGAGGGAATGGCATTGACAAAGCCTTCTGATTTGGCTAATACCTCCAATTTGGATTTTAAGGTCTGATTTGCTCGTTCCACTATGGCCTGTCCTGTGCTGTTATATGGGATGCCATGTGTGAGGGTGATGCCCCATTCAGAGCAAATGCCCTGGACTGATTTGGACACAAAATTTGGGCCGTTGTCTGTTTTGATCTGTTTAGGGACACCAAGCCATGCCACAGCTGTCAGCCAATGTTGGATGGTTGCTTTGGAATCTGTCTTAAGATGCTGGGTAGCTACGATCACTCTGCTGTAAGTGTCTACAGTGACTGCTAGCCATGCTCAAGGTTTCAGCAGCTGACAAAGTGTGAAGTCCGGCTGCCATAGCTCCGAGGCTTTAAGACCTCTGGGGTTGACTCTGCTGGACCACAGTGGTGCTTTCTGACAATGGGGATATGTAGCCACCACGTGTTTGGCATCAGTGGCTGAGATCCCACATCTCTTTGCTAGTGCTTTAGCTCCAATGTGGAGAGACTCGTGTAGCTGACAGGCATCTCTGAGTGTCCACACTCCTTTTGCAGCGGCATCTGCTTTGTCATTACCTGTTTGGAAGAATCCTTTAATTGGGTTGCGGCTGTTGACATGGATGACTGATATGGTACCTTTTCTAGAAAAGAGTGCTTCTTCCAGCATCAGGGCTGCTGTAGATGTTGGCACGCCAGGGCCTGACATGGCTAAGCAGGGTTTGGCCACAAACATTGAATCAGTAACTATGTTGAGGTGTTCTGTTGGGAACAGTCCGCAGGCTAGTACTACAGCCATCGCTTCTAGCTGTTGGACTGAAAGGGCACAGTCAGTCATTTTGGTGCAGTGCCACTCCTCACCTGACTGCCATACTGCTGCTGCAGTTGAGGTTGTTGAAGATGCATCTGTGAAGACTGTTGCTCCCGGTTGGGGTCGGTCCATGACCTTCTGTGGGAGGTCGATGTCGACCACTGCTAGCATTTGAGTCCACGGGGGCTTTGCAGCGTACTGGACTTCTCCACCAAATCTGACAAGGGCTATGGCTAGGTACTCTGACATCGCCACTGATTGTGTTGGGAGCTGTTTGCGGAAGGGTAGATATATCCTGGTGGGTTCAATGCCTAGATGTCTCAGGGCAAGTTTTCTGCCTTTCATGATGAGGTTACCGAGGCACTCGACTCCTGGAGAGAATGCACGTGACGGTTTTCCCAGGACTATCCACTGTATTGGTTGAGCTTTATCGGGCGGGCCTTGGGCTAGTGCCCCTACTCCCCCACCCTCTGTGAAATATACAGACAGATCGAGTGGTGCGTCCGGGTTCCACCTGGCTAGTGTGCATGATGATACCTGTTGCTCGATGAAGTCAAGGGAGGTCATTGCTTCCATTGTCAGGGTTTTTTGTTCCCATGGGTTCTTTGTTTTTAGAAGATCATACAGGGGGGGCCATGGTTTCAGGAGGGATCAGGACAATGTTACGGAGCCACTGCAAGGATCCCAGTAGCTGTTGTGCATCATGGAGTGTTTTGATGTCCCGACAGATTTTTACTTGGGGGGGGTTACGTGAGAGCTTGTGATTCCCACCCCCAAAAAAGCTCACACATGGCCCTCTTTTTGATTTTTGCACTCGCGATTTCAAACCCATTTGCTTTGAGAGTCTCTGAGACTGTTGACACCAGCAGGTCTACCTGGCTTCCTGACGGTGCAGCGATCAGAATGTCATCCATATATTGAATGATGGTCGCAGTTGGATCACTGCTCCGGACCGGTGCCAACGCCTGATCCACTGTGATCTGGCAGATGGTGGGCGAG
This sequence comes from Dryobates pubescens, assembly GCF_014839835.1. NCBI lineage: Eukaryota > Metazoa > Chordata > Aves > Piciformes > Picidae > Dryobates > Dryobates pubescens. The sequence goes on from NC_071634.1 coordinate 232,558, forward strand.
TTGACCATTTCTTGAGGCAGCACTTTCCACTGGAAGTGTAGGTTGGGACACTGGCTGTTTGGGAACATGACAGAAAAAGCAAACCGCTCCCTGTCCTCCTCATGCAGGGGTATTGAAAAGAAACAGTCCTTAATATCAACAAACAGCACAAGTTGTCCTTCTGGGATCATAGAGTTCATAGGCAACAGTGTTTGAACAGGTCCCATTGGTTGGATTCTCTTATTTACCTCACGCAGGTCATGAAGGAGGTGAAAACCCTCGCCAGATCGTTTGGGTATTACAAAAACTGGGGTGTTCCATGGGCTGGTGGAAGGCTCTATGTGACCTTGTTGTAACTCATGGTCAATTATCTCAAGAAGAGCATCCATTTGAGGCTTGGATAGGGGCCACTGCTCGACCCACACTGGGTTGGACGATTTCCACGTCAATCTGATTGGTAGGAGTGGGTACACAGCAGTGGCCCCTATGATAAATTTGCCACCTTGACCTTTAGCAAAGCTAGAGCGTCCCTCCCCAGCAGGGGAATGGCACACAACAGGACATATGGAAAAAGGGTGATGGTTTTCTCCGGTCCCTTTTCAGTGTGGAGTGTAATTGCTACCAATTGGGTGCTCTTCCAGGCTCGGGATACTCCCCCAACTCCACCCACCATGGGGGCTTTTTCCAATTTCCAATGTGGGGGCCAATTCGCTTCAGGGATGACTGTAATATCTGCTCCAGTATCAATCAGAAAGGGAACACTAATGGTGATGTCATGTGGGACGTTGTAGAGGGAGCAAGTTCCCCACACTACTGGTGGACTGTTGCATTTTACTGCCAGGACCACCCTGGGGTCTCGCCACCAAGGGGTGGTTCCTGCTGTCCCTGAAATGTAGGCAGGTTTGTCTGGGCTGCCAGTTGGGCCATCGGCTGGGCTATTGGTTGGGCCATATAGCTGTCTGTTTCCCTCGGGGGCAACGGGTTTGTAAATGCCTTGCCCTGTCCAGGGTTGGCATAGTTGGGCCGCCCCATATTCCAAGTGGGAGGGGGCTGTGTGCGGCCCAGATACCCCCTCCCCCTCCCATTTCCCTGAACCTTGGATCTACACTCTTTAGCAAAATGTCCCTTCTTTCTGCAGGTCCAACATGGTCCCCTGAACTGGTTTCTGCGTGGTGGGGGGGGTAACATTGATGGGTCCTCTGGCTGAGGGCAGTTTGTCACAACATGGCCTGTCTGGCCGCATTTAAAACATGCCATTACATTGGCCATTGCGGCCATTGCCGCCTGGATCGGGGCCAAATGTTCTTCTTTTACAACATGCTTAATCATGTCTGCAAGGGTCTCCCCTGCTGGCAGTGATCGTAAGATTTCTCTGGTTACTGAGGTGCTCTGCTGGCGTATGCATTCTGCTATGAGCGGGCCTTTGGCCTCTGCGGGCAGGTCTGAGGAATCGATAGCTGCATGGAGGCGATCCACAAACCGCGTGAAGCTCTCACTTTCCTCCTGCCTTATTGGGGACCATGGCGATGGCTTGGCAATGGCCATAGAGACTGTGCAAATAGCTTCTCTAGCTGTACTGGTAGTTGCCATAACTTCAGGGGCTCACAGGCCTTGAGCCTGTGCCTGGGGGGTAACCATTGTTGGATCTGTACCCATTAGTTGCTGCAGGTTAGAACCGTGGAGCGGGTGGTCTGGCCCAGTTATTCTGGCTAGCTGCCTTGCACAGTTATCCTCCCACTCTTGTTTAAAAATGATCATCCCTGCCCCATCAAAAATCATTCTGCAGGCTTGCTTTATATCAAATGGAAGCATGTCATCTCCCCCAAAAAACTCCATCTATGAGAGTGGACACCATGGCAGAATTAATCCCTTTGTCTGCAATTGCTTTAACAATCGCCTGCACATCCTTGGGATTTACTGGTGAGTAGACCCTTTGACCCCCGTCTACCACCCAGACCGGGAATGCTAGGTTATCAGCGGGAGTCCAGTCAGCACATGTCATCTTTATTTTTCTCCAATCAGTGAGGGGAAGTTTTTCCTCGTTATGGATGGGGATGTTTTGTTTTTTCACTCTGCCTATCTCTGTTTCCTCCTCTTCTGAACTATACTCTGATGAGTACCACTGGTACCAGCTGATGTCTGATACTTTCCACGAGCCAGAGCTCGACTGACTAGTTATGCTTCAGCCCCGCTTGCTACCGCTGGTATCTGATCCAGAGTCAGAACTTGACTGACTAGTTGCTTCCGGGTCTCTGTGCCATTTAGTTGTGCTCCAGCCCCACCTAATTCCCTTGTGGGTGGGCTGTTCCCTCCCCCTTGGGCCATCCTGCCTCCTGTTTGGGCTCTGGTCCCACCCACACCCCTTGCAAGCGGGTCGGTCCTTCCCTCTTGGCTTGCCCCGCCTCCCGCTTGGCGGAGTGTTGGCTTTCCACCCCTCGTTCACGCCCCGGTTCCACCCACTTCTCCTGCAGACAGGCCACTCCCCCCATTTTGGCTCACCCCCACCACTTTCCCCCTTCTCGTTCTCCTCCCCCTCCCTCTTGTGCGCGCTTGTTAGCTGTAACGCCTCTTCTCTTTTCTCGCTCCAGGCATCCTCGCCCTGCCCTTCCCTTTGTCTGTCAGTGCCATCTCCGGGTGCATAAGGCGGTGGCCTCGCCCCAGCTTCAGCGCTTCTAGCTTCCTCCACTAACTCACCCCAGGAAGGCAGGGCGTGCCCCTGTTTGTCCTTAAAAGGGCTGGCGCTTGGGGACAGAGGAGGTGGGTGTTTTGGGGATGAAGGGGGTGTGCCACTTTCCTGCAGTTGTTCGAACTCTGCAGAATCGTCTCCATCTGGGAGGCTCTGAGTCTGCGTAGCTGCCCCGACTCCCACCTTTGGGGTAGCCCTCAAATACTCCCTTGCTGCTTTCCAGGTTTCCTGTTTTTGCATGGCTTTCTGTAAAGCCTGCTCAACCCTCCCCCATGACTTAAGATTTTTCCCACATCTTGAAAACTTTGTCTCCTTGGCAAGCGCTTTAGTGTACTTCTCCCACACCTGCGGGTGGAGAATATCCACCGGCTGGTCAATGACCCCAAGTTGTAAAAGTCTCGCCACAGCAAGAGTAAAATCTTTAGATTTACAATCAATACCCCACTGCCTGTGCAATTCTGATACAACCTGCAGAAGGGTCTCCATTCTCGTTGGTTCCAGGGAATTTGACTCTTCGCAAGGCGACCATCACAGGGGTTCCCCTCCCTCTGTTGGTCCTTGAGAACTTATATCCTCAATTCCTTGCTGGTCCTGGGGGCATCCCCCCTGCAGCAGTGGACTTCTCCTCTCGAATCCAAGCATTTTCCCGGGTTTCGGCGCCACTTGTTGCCTTTTTCAAGCTAATTGCTTGTGGTAGGCAAGACGACCTGGTCCGGGGGGGGGGGGTGGCGGGGTACGGCAGCCAGACCCAGGCTACTCAGACCATCAGCACACTGACACCAATGTGGTGGATGGCAAATGGCGTTTATTACTGGTTGTTATCACCTTTTATAACCCTGGGGTTACAATGTCACATCCGTCTGCTTACATCATGGCTTGGGTACCATATGCTATTAGAAAAACCTTATCTTTCTGTCCAGCACGAAATCTTCCGGTCGCCGGTCCCTAGCTATCCACAGAGGAGGGATCTGAACTATGGAGTATTGGCAGGAAGGTGCAGTCTGAAAATCGGTGTCTTGCAGCTGATAGTTGATGTGCTCTGGTAAAACATCTACATACACAAGAAATTGAAAATTAAGTAAAAACCTGACATCAGCTACTTGAAAGTTTTACAGTGTTTTACAGACTGAATATTTAATCATAAATAATAGAGGAACACATTTTCAGAAGGGAAGTCTGATGTTTTCTTGTAAAATAATATACCTGATATGTTTTTAAGTAGAATCTTAGATGTAGTAAAAATGGCCTGGTCACACTTTGGGCAGTGTTGTGTGGGTGCTTGTAAAGACAAATGAAGAAAATGATGGGAATTCCCACAGCTGTCCATTCTACTGTACTCTTCACAATATGAAATTTTGCTTTACTCACCATAGTACTGTATGGGCTCAGGAAGACAATACCCATCAGGGACAGTGATAAACGTGTTAGCCATGTTCTGTTCCCAGCTGCACTGTTGTGGTCACTTTGTTGTATGACTGAGGTTTAAGAAGGTCTCAGTCTGGAGAGGAAAAGAGACTCAGTTCTTTTGAATATTCCCCTGTTGTGAAATTAGAGGCACAAACAAGGCCAAAATATCAACAGCTAGACTATTGATTACATAAATAAAGTGGATGGATCAGAAGGGAAGAGAGAGAGAGAGAAAATAGGGAGAGAAGAGAGAGAAGAGGAAAGGAATTATTTTACCACACCCCTTACCCCCCCCAAGACAGTTTGAGTCTGTGGAGGAAAGGTGCTGCAGGAGATGTTGGGTCTGTAGAGAAAGGGTGCTGAGGCTTTGGCTGTGGTCCTCTGGGCAGTCTCTTCAGCTCCATGAGTTGCAGCAGGCGGAACTTAGGGCACAGAGAGAGGGTTCCAGGCTCCATGATAATGTCTCTGTCATTTTTCCTTTCCTGGTATTCTCTCCGTTTTCCTTCTCAGCAGCATTGTCCTTCTCCTGTGTTTTTCTTCATCTGTGGTTTTGGTTCTGTGTTTTTCTTCTGTGTTTTTGGTTCTGTGTTTTTCTTCTTCTGAGCCAGTGGTTGCTCAAGTCTTTTATACAGTTTTTTAGTCCTTAGGTATGTGTCCAAGTATTGTCTCTCAGGAAATCAGGGGCCAGGTGGTGAATCCATTGTCCCACCATCCTCCCTTTCCGGGGTGCCTGATGGGTCTTGTCTTATGCATATTCCCAAGGGTGGCCTCAGTCCATTGTTGTGAGGCCAGCTGTGGTCCAGTGAGCAATGTTATCTTTGCACCTTCCCAAGAGTCGTTACCCAGTGGCTCTGCCCAATACACATCAACTATTGTCTAGGCAAGCATCGAAGGTGTGCACCTCGCACTAGAGCAGGTTGCTCACAGCCACATCCAGCGTGGTCTTCAAAACCTCCAGGGATGAGGCTTCCACCACCTCCCTGGGCAACCTCTTGCAGTGTCTCACTACCCTAATGGGGAAGAACTTCTTCCTCACATCCAATCTGAATCTACCCATTTCTAGTTTTGCTCCATTCCCCCCAGTCCTATCACTCCCTGACACCCTAAAAAGTCCCTTCCCAGCTTTCCTATAGCCCACTCCAGATACTGGAAGGCCACAAGAAGGTCTCCTTGGAGCCTTCTCCTCTCCAGACTGCACAACCCCAGCTCTCTCAGTCTCCACCACAGAGCAGCTCCAGCCCTCTACTCATCCTTATGGCTCTTCTCTGGACACCTTCCAGCACCTCCAGATCCAGATGTCCAGGAGTCCAGAACTGGACACAGTACTCCAGGCATGGCCTTTTTAAGCCTGGGTTTATTAGAGATGGAGATAAAATTGAGCATTAAACCCCTCAGTGCTACCCTAGGTAAGGCAGCAAATAGCAGGAACAGACTGAATACCTGCAAACTTCATCAGGGTGCTCTTGACCCCAATATCCAGATCACTCGTGAAGATATAAAACAGGCTTGGGCCCAATATTTATCCCTGAGGGACTCCACTTGTGCCTGGCTGCTAGTTTGAAACAGAGCTTATGCCCACCCTGTAGCCTGTCTGCCAGTTCCCCACCCTCTGCACACAACTGCACTGTTGATTTGCAGCATTGTCATATGAGAAGACCTCACCTGGAGTACTGTGTCCAGTTCTGGGCCTCCCAGAACAAGGCAGACATGGAGTGGGTCCAGAGGAGTGCCACGAGGGTGGTCATAGGGCTGGACCATCTCTATATGGGGATAGGCTGAGAGAATTGGGGACATTCAGCCTGGAGAGCAGGTGGCTCCAGGGAGACATTTCAGTGTCTAAAGGGCACCTACAGGAAGGCTGGGGAAGGACTGTTTAGAAGGACTTGGAGTGATAAGACGAGGAGCAATGGTTTGAAACCCGAGGAGGAGAGATTTAGGTTGGACATAAGAAGTTCTGAAGTTCTTTAGAGAGAGAGTGGTAAAATACTGCAACAGGCTGCCTAGGGCTGTGGTTGAGGCCCTGTCCCTGAAGTCATTCAAGATCAAACTCAATGTGGCCCTGGGCAGCCTGCTATAGTTGGAGGTGTCCCTGCTGGCTGCAGGGGGTTTGGACAAGATGATCTTTGAGGGTCCCTTCCATCCTGATGCAGTCCGTGACTGTGAATAGACAAGAAGAGGACCACAGAGATGCAGAAGCCTGCAGTTCCAACTGCTTGTGCAGGTGTGTTCATCTGTAGGTAAACCTGCTTTCTTTTTTAAGTTAAAAAAAATTATCTCAGGTGCTATTAGAAGGACCAATCATTTCTGCATGGTCTGGCTCAATGGTTTGTCCAAATGAATGGTTGCACTCAAGGATCTTAATAGGTTCTCTGACTCTGTGAACTTAGCAGCAGCTGTTTACAGAGTGCCCCTGAAGCACTCCAGGAGCCTGTCTGGTCTAATAGCCTACCTCTGATCCCAGCCATCTCGGAGAAAAGATCAAAAAGCAAACTGTTGTGAATAAGATGCCCAGAGGAAGAATTCATCAATTGTTGACTGTCTGGGGCTTTGGAGCATGGCAGCTCCTGCAGCTTTTGAAAGTCTTTTCTCTCACCTAACCTGGGCTGTTGCTTGTTGTTTGTAGAAACCTCTCGTCCTTTGACGACTCTTTCTGGAAGCTTGCTCTCCTTGTGCACCCTGCAAAACTAGCATTCCTGTAGTTCAGAAGATTTCTTTTTCATGCTTAATCAAACATCTCTTGTCCCTTAGTGTAGTTCTTCTACCCAATTCGGGGGCCATCGGGTGAGGAATGAAGGAAGGAGCCCTGTTGCTGTATAGCAATGAGAAATGCAGAGGGCAGAGAATACATAGAATACATAGAATAAACCAGGTTGGAAGAGACCTTCAAGATCATCGCGTCCAACCCATCAACCAATCCAACACCACCCAAACAACTAACCCACGGCACCAAGCACCCTGTCAAGACTTCTCCTAAAAACCTCCAGTGATGGCGACTCCACCACCTCCCCAGGCAGCCCATTCCAATGTGCAATCACTCTTTCTGTATAGAACTTTTTTCTAACATCCAGCCTGAACCTCCCCTGGCGCAGCCTGAGCCTGAGACTGTGTCCTCTTGTTCTGGTACTGCTTGCCTGGGAGAAGAGACCAACATCCGTCTGTCTGAATCTCAGAAGTCCTCCCAGAAATCCTTTATTGCTGCACTGTAGAATCCCCAGCAGTACAGATTCTAAGAGTCCCACTTACAGCTGAAGTCCTGGAAGCCCTTAACAGACAAGGCAGCTAACAGAAGTCCTGAGCATATCCCCAGCAGCATCCCAACACCAAAGCCCAAGCCAGGAGTAGCTAACTAACAGAAGCAGAAGTCCCTAGCAGCCCTAACCCCCCCAAGCTGTCCCTAACCTAGGACCCTAACCCAAGTGACTATAGCTCAGAGTGGCTGTGTTTTATACTCTCTGTTATCAATCCTATAACCAGTAAACCTCAACCACACATCTAAGCTAAAATCTGTTCCCAGTGAGAGGTGGCAGCATGTCAAGGAGGTGGCTTTTGCAGCATGTTCCAATCCCAGGGTGCCAAGGTGAGGATCTTGTTCTTAGCACCCATGGAATGTGATTGTTTTGCTCTAGGCAGTGTGCTAAGGAATTGGTCAGCTAAAGAATCCTGCACTCTGCAGGCATCCAGCAGCTGCCCTCAGAACAGTGGCTGCAACACTTCGGAACAGTTGATAGAAAAGCTGGAGGTACTGTTCAAATTTTATGCCTTGTACTGGGCATCTCTAAGTGAGGGATGTGGATAAAAGGGATCCAGAGTGGTCCTGGTCTTTTCAGTCCTTTTGTTTTGTTGTTTGTGGGGTTTTTTTTGTTGTTTTGGGTTTTTGTTGTGGTTGGTTGGTTACTACAACTGTTTCTAGAAAGATTTCATCCTTATTTATTTCACCCTTCCCTTCTGCTTTCATTCCTGCAATACTGTGTCCAGTTTGGGGCTCCCCAGTTCCAGAGAGAGAGAGACCTGCTGCAGAGAGTCCAAGGGAGAGCCACAAAGATGATTAGAGGACTTGAGCATCTCCCCTGTGAAGGGAGACTGAGAGCCCCAGGGCTGTTTAATCTGGAGAGGAGAAGGCTGAGAGGGATCTGATCAATGTCTATCAACAGCTGAGGGCTGGGGAGCAAGTGGAGGGGGGCAAGCTCTTGTGGGTGGTGTACAGCAATAAGCCAAGGACCAGTGGAGACAAACTTGAACAGAAAAGGTTTCAGCTCAACATGAGGAGAAACTTCTTTCCAGTGAGGGTGACAGATGCCTGGAGCAGGCTGCCCAGAGAGGTTGTGGAGTCTCCTTCTCTGGAGACTTTCCAGCCCTGTCTGGATGCATTCCTGTGCAGACTGCCCTGGGTGATCCTGCTTTTGGCAGAGGGGTTGGACTGGATGATCTGTGCAGGTCCCTTCCAAAATTTAATGTACTGTGATACTTGCCTTTTTCTCTTGTATCTGAATCCCTTTACATGTGTCTTTAAGCCATCATTTCTAGACCATTCTAACAAGGGGGCTTGCTTGTACTCTACAGACAAGGCTGGATGTGGGAATAACTTCAGCACAGTGGACAATAAATCTACAGCCCAGAGTGTGGAAGGGATTATCATGAGTGCCATGTTCAAGTCGCTCATCACTCGCTGTGCTTCCACCATACATGAGCTGCACAGCCCAGAAAACCTGGTAAGCACTTGAGGTCATGTCAGCAAAGTTACCTTTTCACTTGAGTGTCACCAGCAAGGCTTTACAGTGAAAAATTAATTCCAATAGCCAAACCCCTCGAGTGTAGCAAGCTGTGCAGTCCTAGCTGAAACATGAGGCTGGAACAATCCTCACTGTCAATACAGGCTGGGGGAGGAGGGGATAGAAAGCAGCCCTGAGGAAAAGGACTTGGGGGTGCTGATGGATGAGAAGCTGGACATGAGCAGGCAGTGTGAGCTTGCAGCACAGAAGGCCAATGGCAGCCTGGGCTGCATCCAAAGCAGCATTGCCAGCAGAGCCAGAGAGGTAATTCTGCCACTTTGCTCTGCTCTGCTGAGACCTCACCTGCAGTGCTGTGTGCAGGTCTGGAGCCCTCAATACAGGAAGGACATGGACCTGACATAGCAGGTTCAGAGGAAGGCCATGGAAATGATATGGGGTTCAAGCAGCTCTCTATGAGGACAGGCTGAGGGAGCTGGGGGTGTTCAGCCTGATAGGCTTTAAGTCACCTTTTCAGCTCCCTCATTTTGCATCTTTTTTACTCACTGATACCTCTACATCTGCTGAAGCCCACTGCAGAACACTTTCCTGAACAGTAATGCTCCTCATTGTCTGCTGCTTCTGAGTGCACTAAAAGGAGTGTTCAGCTTTTGATCCCAGCTCTCTCAGTCCACTTTTGCAGCAGGTGTGGTTCTTTTATGGATCCCCCAAATCAAACCAAGAAGGAAGTGAGTAGTTGGTTTGGGAAAAACACTTGAATTTGTTTTACAGGAGGAAAAGTTGGAAATATAGAAAAGGAGGAAGAACTAAGCAAAAAGAATTACCACCATGGATCCAGCTGATCCTGAAGGTCTTAATGGGTGGGGAAGCTTATAGCAGCAAAGGCTGAATTGTTGGAGTCTTTGGATCCGGATGAGGCCTTGCTGCTTGATAAGTGGAAGCTTTGAACTCTCCCTGTTGCCTCTGGGGTTTTATACCTTTCCCAACTCCACAGGCCATCACTCTGACCCATTCAGCTGGGCACATTTGACTGCTGTCAGCACTGGTCACCTACGCCAGTCTTGGTCTCATGGTAACGCTCCTGAGAGCAGAACTTGTGGCCTTGTCTGGTTATCAGCTGCTATTGCCACAGAACTTGTGGTAATGGTGTGACAGATGCCTTGGGAAACTGCTGTGTCAGTCACCTTTTGAGAGTCCGGTCCATGAGGAGGTCCACCAAGACTTGTCCCAGTGAATCCCAGCATCCACTGGCTATCAGCAAGGAGTTTGTGGTCTTGTAGATAAGAGATTCCCCTAGAGATAATGGTGTGAAGGCAAACAGTGAGGATGTGAGTCCTGGTTACAGGGGGATCCAGTGTCAGCACAGGGCTTGTGGTCCTCTGAGACCACAGTGTGAAACATTTTGGGGAGGTGAACAATGCTGAGGCAGTCAGAAGGAGACAAACTGAACTCCTTACAGCACCTGGCTCAGATTTTTCAGCAGAGAGAATTAGGGGACAGTAGCTGTTAGCACAGTCTGGACTGTAGCATTGCCTGACTCCAGTCTGCTGCATTCCCAAGTCCTGCAGTTTGCCCAAGTTCAAGCACCAAGTGCTGGAGCTCAGGTGCCTCCCTCTGTCCCTTAGAGGCAGCAGTAGCTGGATGGGCAGCAAGAGCAGTTGTGAGTGTGTTTGTGTGGAGGGTGACAGAGGTGCTAGGGAGGCTGTCACTGCTGGGAAGCTGAGCCAGCTCACCTGCTGTGATTGGAGGCTCACAATGGTGTAAAACATTTTGGAGAGGTAAACAATGTTGAGTCAATTAGAGGAAGACAAACTGAACTCCTTACCCCAGCCAGAGAGCAAAACCCTGTACAGGGCCAGGGTGTGGGACAAGTGCTGGGGGAAGGAACTGCTGAAGTACCTTACAAACTGCTGCTTCTCACCACCACCCCACCTGCTGCTTGCTGAATTCATTGCCCTGCATGGTGTTTTGCTGCCCAGGGCTTGTACTGCGACATCCGGCAGCTGGTGCAGTTCATCAAGGAAGCTCACGGCAACGTCTTCCGGAGGGTGGCGCTCAGGGCCCTGCTGGACAGCACCGGGAAGCTGATTCCGGGGAAGAAAACAGAGGAAATGGAGCAGGAGCTGAAACCTTCTGGGAGCAAGAGGTGAGTGTCTGGGAGGAAGAAGGCAAATGACTGATTTGCACATGGCCGTATGGCTACTTGCACTCAGTACAGACTAGGGGAGGAAGGGATAGAAAGCAGCCCTGTGGGAAAGGGACTTGGGGATGCTGGTGGATGAGAAGCTGGACATGAGCAGGCAGCTCAGAAAGCCAGTGGCAGCCTGAGTTGCATCCAAAGCAGTGTTCCCAGCAGATCCAGAGAGGTGATTCTGACACTTTGTTCTGCTCCGCTGAGACCTCACCTGCAGTGCTGTGTGCAGGTCTGGAGCCCTCAACACAGGAAGGACATGGACCTGATGGAGAGGGGCTGGAGTAGCCCTGCTAGGAGGACAGGCTGAGGGAGCTGGGGGTGTTCAGCCTGGAGAAGAGAAGGGTCCAGGGAGACCTAAGAGCAACCTTCCAGGACCTGAAGGGGGCTACAAGAAGGCTGCAGAGAGACTGTTCACAAAGGCCTGCAGGGACAGGACCAGGGGCAATGGCTTCAAACTAGAGCAGAGCAGATGTAGATTGGATGTTAGGAACAAGTTCTGCACCATGAGGGTGCTGGAACACTGGAAGAGGTTGCCCAGGGAGGTGGTTGAAGCCCCCTCCCTGGAGATATTCAAGGTGAGGCTGGACAGGGCTCTGGGCAACCTGATCTAGTTGGGAATGTCCCTGCTGACTGCAGAGGGGATTGGGCTGGATGAGCTTTGGAGGCCCATTCTGGCCTGGACCATGCTATGATTCTCTAAGTCCAAGGGCTTGTGCCTTTTATCTTGCATCGAATACATACATAGAATAAACCAGGTTGGAAGAGACCTTCAAGATCATCGTGTCCAACCCATCAACCAATCCAACACCACCTAAACAACTAACCCACGGCACCAAGCACCCCATCAAGTCTTCTCCTGAAAACCTCCAATGATGTCAACTCCACCACCTCCCCAGGCAGCCCATTCCAATGTGCAATCACTCTCTCTGTATAGAACTTTTTCCTAACATCTAGCCTGAACCTCCCCTGGTGCAGCCAGTGTTGATAGCCTATGTCAGGTCCTGATGTACAGAACTGTGCTGTGACAGAAGTCTCCTTCAAAATTTAATCAGATGAGACAATAATAGATTTGCAGCAAAAAGGGTTGACTCTCTCATGCAGGAGGCCTAAGAGAATGATGCAGTGGAAACACTGATAGAAGGAAACATAAGAAGAGGTAAAATCACAGACTCACAGAACTGTCAGGTTTGGAAGGGACCTCAAGGATCGTCCAGTTCCAACCCCCTGCCATGGGCTGGGACACCTCACACTAGAGCAACTTGCTCACAGCCACATCCAGCCTGGCCTTCAAAACCTCCAGGGATGAGGCTTCAACCACCTCCCTGGGCAACCTCTTCCAGTGTTTCAGCAGCAGCTTCAGTGGGTAGGACAGCAAGGACCATCTCTTTGGGTGGTATGGGAAACATGCTGAGTCTCTTCAGAGCTGCTGATAACATCCAGCATTCAATGCTACCCAGCCTGGTTTGCGTGGAGATTATCAACTGCCAGCACAGGAGATTTGGCAATAGCCGATAGCACCAAAGGCATAAGGAGTGTGTTAATGCCTCAGAGATGTCCTCACAGCTATTCTCCATTCTTTCTTTATACTTCTAGGGGATGAGTCTATTAATTTCCAGCTTCCAAGTTGTTGCTGAGGGCCATTCATCCTTCACTGCCTCCCAAGAGCTAGTCCATTCCTGACCTGTCTTGGGGCTGTGCTCTCTGAGGATTATTTCATTTCCCTTATCAGCAAAGAATCTTTTCTTAATCAACCTGCTGTTAAGCATTGGTACATTTGAAATGTCTGTTGTCCAAAGAATTAAGAATTTTGGAACCTTTCATAAATGGCCACTGGTCCCTGAGTAACTTTGAACAAGTCATTTAACTTCTCCATGCCTCTGAACATCCATCTGTGATGCACTCTCTGAAGACACTGCTTGCACAGGGGCCCAGAGCTCTTCATTATGTATTCTCCTGCACCAACTGACCCTTGCTGAGACTACAAGGATGACACAAAGCCCTTTACTGCCCTGCAGAACTACAGTGAGTTGTTCTGGTCTGAGCCCTGCCACAGCCCTGGGAGATCTCAAGAGTATAGCAAAATATTCTGTCCCCATTCCAATCCAGTAATGAGAACTGCAAGTCCTGCAGGTTCCCAAACTAGAATCATAGAATTGTTAGGGTTGGAAGGGACCTCAAGGATCATCCAGTTCCAACCCCCCTGCCATGGGCAGGGACACCTCACACTAGAGCAGGTTGCTCCAAGCCACATCCAACCTGGTTTAAAAAACCTCCAGGGATGAGGCTTCCACCACCTCCTTGGGCAACCTCTTCCAGTGTCTCACCACCCTCATGGGGAGCAACTTCTTCCTAACATCCAATCTGAATCTACCCATTTCTAGTTTTGCTCCTTTCCCCCCTGTCCTATCACTCCCTGACACCCTAAAAAGTCCCTTCCCAGCTTTCCTATAGCCCACTCCAGATACTGGAAGGCCACAATAAGGTCTCCTCAGAGCCTTCTCCCCTCCAAACTGAACAACCCCAACTCTCTCAGTCTGTCCTCATAGGAGAGGTGCTCCAGCCCTCTACTCATCCTTGTGGCTCTTCTCTGGACACCTTCCAGCACCTCCAGATCTTTCCTGTAATAGGGGCTCCAGATCTGGACACAGTGCTCCAGGTGGGGTCTCAACAGAGTGATGGCTGTCGTGATTGTCGAAAGTTCCTCACTCCACACACTTGTAGAAAGCACCAGTGTAATCTTGTCAGTATGGGGCATGTTGACCTCAAGAAGATGATTTGTCATGTGCAGAAACTGAAAATTGGAATGGCCTCTGCAGTGGACAAACTCCTGAGGGTAGGAGGGCTGGTTATTGTTTGCCTTGAACACTATCAAGCATGTTGTCAAACTTGATTATGTCCCACTGAGAGTAGTACATTTGCAATCCAAAATGAATCCAGGGTGCAGAACTTGTTCCTAACATCCAATCTACATCTGCTCTGCTCTAGTTTGAAGCCATTGCCCCTGGTTCTGTCCCTGCAGGCCTTTGCAAACAGTATCTCTGCAGCCTTCTTGTAGCCTCCTTCAAATACTGGAAGGTTGCTATGAGATCCCTCTGGAGCCTTCCCTTCTGCATGCTGAAAAACTCCAGCTCCCTCAGCCTCCAGGAACAGGGAGGTTTGGAGTGGTCTGCAGGAGGGAGGCCTCATTCCCCAGAGCACCCAAACTGCCCTGCCATGCAGCTCATGCTCATCCCTTTTCCCATCCCTTTTCCCATCCCTGTGATGGATTAACACCCACCCTTTCCCCATCCCTTTCCCCATCCCTTTTCCCATCCCTGTGATGGATTAACACCGACCCTTTCCCCATCCCTTTTCCCATCCCTTTCCCCATCCCTTTCCCCATCCCTTTCCCCATCCCTTCCCTGCCAATGATGAGCAAATCCAAGGGGCCGTTCTGGGTCACAAGGACTTCTGGTGCAAGATATTCAAGTCCCAGAGTGCCGCCAGCGACACCAGCAGCCAGTCTGAGCAGGACACCTCCGAGTGCACCACTGCCCACTCCGGGCCCACCACGGACCAGCGCTTCCGCTCCCGACGCATTTCCCTCCACAAGAAACTCAAACTACCCATAGGTAAATGTATGTCCCCTTCCTGTTCTCCATATAGGTTGCATGTGCAGAGGGAACACATCTGGAGGGGGGGCAAGGCTCGGGAATGGGTTGTCCAGAGAGGGTCTTGGATGCCCCCTCCCGAAGATGCTCAAGGGCAGGTTGGATGGGGCCTTGAGACTGGGTTACTTGAGAAGTGTCCTTACCCATGGCAGAGAGGTTGGATAAGATGATCGTGGAGAAGAGGAGGCTCAGGGGAGACCTGAAGGGAGGTTGTAGCCATGTGGGGGTTGGTCTCTTTTCACAGGCAACTAGCAACAGAACAAGAGGACAGTCTCAAGCTGTGCAGGGGGAAGTTTAGGCTTGATCTTAGAAAGAAGTTCTTCCCAGAAAGAGAGATTGGCCATTGGGATGGGCTGCCCAGGGAGGTGGTGTGGTCACCCTTTCTGGAGGTGTTTAAGCAAAGTCTGAATGAGGCACTTAGTGCTGTGGCCTGGTTGATTAGTTAGGGTTGGGTGATCACTTGGACTTGATGATCTTGGAGGTCTTTTCCAACCTGGCTGATTCTGTGATCTCTAAGGTCTCTTCCACCCTAGGCTGCTCTATGATTCTGTGACATATCTGCCTTAAGAAACACTGCAACAGAGTCCTTTACTGTCCAAGCCTACTGTATACACTCCAAGGGAATCTGGGGAATGCTGCTCTTTCCATTTTACAGATGGCAAACTGAGGCAAAGGGAAATGGAAACAATTTGCCAAAAGTCACAGAGGGTGCCTGTGGCAAAACAGAATACTGAATCCATGTCCCCAAAGCTGAGGGCAAGTACCTTAATGTCACAGGCCTTGTTCCTCTCTGTAGAAGAGAAATAATCCAAATAGCATTTGCTAGACACAGAACATGTCCTTTACAAGCACCAAGTCCTGGCTTTGCATGGGAGTTAATACATGTAGCACATACAGGTTGCCTTCCCCTTTCCTTCCATATACTGCAAATGCTAGTAAATAGATTCTGCTTGGAAGTGTTTTCAGTATTGTCCTGAGTGGCTTACTCTGCAACAGGGAACTGGCTGAAGTGTTCCTCCTTCTCTGGCCTGGCTGATGGGGTGGAAGATCTCCTAGATATCAGCTCTGTTGACCATCTGTCTTTCATCAGGCAGAGTTCCAAGGTAAACATGTCAGACCGGCTTACAGACAGCTTGGGAGGCCAACACCTGGCTGGCTTTAGCTTTCCAAGGAAACATGATGATCTGGATGAAGGAATTGAGTCCATCATCAGCAAGTTTGCAGATGACACCAAGCTGGGGGAAGGAGTTGATCTGTTAGAGGGTAGGAGAGCTCTGCAGAGGGACCTTGACAAGCTGGACACATAGGCAAGAGGAACTGGAGGTCCTAATCCACCAGGGCAACTATGATATAGTTGCCATCTCAGAAACATGGTGGGACAACAGGCACGATTGGAGTGCTACACTGGGGGGCTACAGGCTCTTTAGGAGGGATAGGCGAGGGAGGAGAGGAGGAGGGGTGGCTTTGTATATTAGGGAGACACTTTCTGCCTCAGAACTCGAGGTGGAAGATGAGGGAATTGAGAGCCTGTGGGTTAAAATCAGAGGGCAGCCCAACAAATCTGACATCCTGGTTGGAGTCTGTTATAGACCACCCAACCAGGATGAGGAGGCTGATGAATTATTCTACAAACAACTGGAGGCTGTTTCAAGATCATCAGATCTTGTCCTCGTGGGGGACTTCAACCTGCCGGATATCTGCTGGGAACTTAATTCAGCAGAGAGAAGGCAGTCCAGAAGATTCCTGGAGCGGATAGAGGATTGCTTCCTAACGCAGCTGTTAAGTGAGCCTACCAGGGGACAGGCTCTGCTTGACTTGCTGCTCTCCAATAGGGAAGGGCTGGTGGGGGATGTGATCGTGGGAGGCTGCCTAGGGTGCAGTGACCACGAGATAGTGAAGTTTTCAATATGCAGGGAGATAGGGAGGAGCACCAACAGAACCTTCACCTTGGACTTCCGGAGGGTGAACTTCAGCCTCTTTAAGAAACTTATTTGCAAAGTTCCCTGGGTACCAACCCTCATGAACCGAGGGGTCCAGGAGGGTTGGAGCTGCTTCAAACAGGAGCTCTTGAAGGCACAGGAACTGGCGGTCCCCATGTGCCGAAAGATGAGCCGGCGGGGAAGGCGACCGGCCTGGATGGACAGGCAGCTCCTGAAGGATTGAAGGGAAAAAAAGAGGCTGTATCACCTTTGGAAGGAGGGGAAGGCTTCTCGAGGTATGTTTAAGGAAGTGGTTAGATTATGTAGGAATAAAATTAGAGAGGCAAAGGCCCAGTTGGAACTGAAACTGGCCACCTCTGTGAAAGATAATAAAAAGCAATTTTACAAATATATCAACGCTAAAAAGAAGGGCAAGAAGAACCTGCACTCCTTACTGGACCTGGAGGGGAATATGGTGACCAAAGATGAGGAAAAGGCTGAGGTCCTGAACGCCTTCTTTGCCTCGATGTTTAACAGCAAGGTAGGAGTCCAGGATGAGTGGCCTCCTGATCTGGGTAATAGGGTCGGGGAGCAGTGTAATGCCCCAGAAATCCATGAGGAATTAGTCCGGGACCTGCTGAGCCACTTGGACACCCATAAGTCCATGGGACCGGATGGGATCCATCCTAGGGTGCTGAGAGAGCTGGCAGATGAGCTGGCCAAGCCACTCTCCATCATTTTCCTCCAGTCCTGGCTCACTGGAGAGGTCCCAGATGACTGGAAACTGGCCAATGTGGTCCCCATCCACAAGAAGGGACAGATGGAGGAACCTGGAAACTACAGACCAGTCAGCCTGACCTCAGTGCCAGGGAAAGTGATGGAGCAGATTATCCTGGCGGCAATAACTGCGCACCTGAAGGATGGCCAAGGGCTCAGGTCCAGCCAGCATGGATTTAGGAAGGGCAGGTCCTGCCTCTCCAACCTGATCTCCTTCTATGATCAGGTGACCCGTCTGGTGGATGTGGGGAGGCCTGTGGATGTAGTCTATCTGGACTTCAGCAAGGCCTTTGACACCGTCCCCCACAGTAAACTGCTGGCTAAGCTGTCAGCTCGTGGTTTGGACCACAACACTCTGTGCTGGGTTAGGAACTGGCTGGAGGGCCGAGCCCAGAGAGTGGTGGTGAATGGTGCCACATCCAGCTGGCGGCCAGGCACCAGTGGCGTCCCCCAGGGATCAATGCTGGGCCCCATCCTCTTTAACATCTTCACTGATGATCTGGATGAGGGGATTGAGACAGTCATCAGCAAGTTTGCAGCTGACACCAAGCTGGGAGCAGATGTTGGTCAGTTAGAGGATAGAAAGGCTCTGCAGAGGGACCTCGACCGACTGGACAGATGGGCAGAGTCCAATGGGATGGCATTTAATAAGTCCAAGTGCCAGGTGCTGCACTTTGGCCACGGCAACCCCATGCAGAGCTACAGGCTGGGGTCAGAGTGGCTGGAGAGCTGCCAAACAGAGAGGGACCTGGGGGTGCTGATTGACACCCGCCTAAACATGAGCCAGCAGTGTGCCCAGGTGGCCAAGAGGGCCAATGGCATCCTGGCCTGTATTAGGAATAGTGTGGCCAGCAGGAGCAGGGAGGTCATTGTGCCCCTGTACTCTGCATTGGTTAGGCCACACCTTGAGTACTGTGTCCAGTTCTGGGCCCCTCAGTTTAGGAAGGACGTCGAGACACTTGAACGTGTCCAGAGAAGGGCAACGAGGCTGGTGAGAGGCCTTGAGCACAAGCCCTATGAGGAGAGGCTGAGGGAGCTGGGATTGTTTAGCCTGGAGAAGAGAAGGATCAGAGGTGACCTCATTGCCCTCTACAACTACCTGAAAGGTGGTTGTGGACAGGAGGGGGTTGGTCTCTTCTCCCAGGCATCCAGCACCAGAACAAGGGGACACAGTCTCAAGCTGTGCCAGGGGAGGTTTAGACTCGAGGTGAGGAAAAAGTTCTTCACTGAGCGAGTCATTCGTCATTGGGATGTGCTGCCCAGGGAGGTGGTGGAGTCGCCGTCTCTGGAGGTGTTCAAGGGGAGATTGGACGTGGCACTTGGTGCCATGATCTAGTTGTGAGGTCTGTTGGAACAGGTTGGACTTGATGATCCTTGGGGTCTCTTCCAACCTTAGTTACTGTGATACTGTGATATAACCTGTCCACACACCCATTACGCCCATTGTTTCGCCATCCTCCACTCCTGGAAATGATCTTGTCCTGAAGGCGTGATGGCTGGGTCCTTCGGCCATTATTGTAGGCCAGCTGCAGTCCAGTGTTATCACGATGCAATCGCAAGGTGATTTGCATCCAGGATTGGTATTGTCTGGGCAAGCAGCAAGTGATTTTATCTTTGTTGACTCACACCAGGAGTTTAGACTCCTTGAGTCCTGTGTCCAGTTCTGGGCCCCTCAGTTTAAGAAGGACAATGAGATATTTGAACATGTCCAGTGAAAGGCAAGGAGGCTGGTGAGAGGCAAGGAGCACAGCCCTGTGAGGAGTGGCTGAGGGAGCTGGGGGTGTTTAGCTTGGAGAAGAGGAGGCTCAGGGGAGAGCTGCTTTCTATAACTACCTGATAGG
The DNA here is from genome assembly GCF_014839835.1 of Dryobates pubescens. Lineage (NCBI taxonomy): Eukaryota > Metazoa > Chordata > Aves > Piciformes > Picidae > Dryobates > Dryobates pubescens. Next base: position 251,738 of record NC_071634.1, read on the forward strand.
AGGTTGTAGCCAGGTGGGGGTTGGTCTCTTCTCCTAGGCAACCAGCACTAGAACAAGAGGACACAGTCTCAAGCTGTGCCAGGGGAAATGTAGGCTTGAGGTGAGGAGAAAGTTCTTCACTGAGAGAGTTGTTAGCTGTTGGAATGTGCTGCCCAGGGAAGTCGTGGAGTCCCCATCCCTGGAGGTGTTCAAAAAAGGCTTGGATGTGGCGCTTGGAGCCATGGTTTAGTTGTCCTGAGGTGTTAGGAGTTAGGGAATGGGTTGGACTTCATGATCTCTGAGGTCTTTTCCAGCCAGGTTGATTCTATGATTCTATGATTCTCCTCAATGTGGGCATTACAGCCAATGAGACTTGGTCACAAAAGTCTTCAGAGTAGAGTGCCATGGGAATTTGACAGTGGACTTCTGAGGCTCACACTGAAGACAAAGTTAAACATAGACAGCCTTTGTCAGCTGGTTCACTCAGAGACAAATGAAGGCTCTGCTGCATTTAGCTGAAGGTTTAATTGTTGGTCACACTCATTCCTTCTTTGTGCCTTTACAGGCTCTGGCAAAAGACCAAACCTTGAAGCAGAAATCTGTTACAGATGAAGTGGAATGCATCACCCAGTATCTCTTTCTTGATGTTTTCTACAATTAATGACATATCAGTATAGAGACAGAAGGTGGGTGAGGTGTATTTCTTATCAGTGTAACAGAGTCAGCCTTTCTTGCTGAATCTCACCCTAACTGTTTAATGCTTTAACAACCCAATTAAACTCAATTTGGACTGCACAGATGTTTTTATTTATAAGAACATCACTTGCACAATCTCAGTTATTATGCATTTCTGTTTAAAGATTTGCTTAACGTAACACCCACACAAAACAGATGCAAATACAGAAACAGTTTCCTGTTATGCCTCCAGAAGCTCCCTACCACTGGAGTTAGTCTATGTTCAGCCATATAATTTTGAGCTCACAGGAAAGAAACTGTTTTGAAACAACATTTGATGAAGACTTAAGGAAGAATAATAAAGTGAAGAGTTTACAGGTGATGGCTAATGGAGAAAGACTGAAAAAGCTAAAAGGAATAGGAAGGGGGGAAAAATCAGGGAGGAAGTTATATAGTGATATTTATAGCAAAAACCTTGATAGATTTCCTTACTAAGTAAACCATTAAAGTGCAAGGACATTGGATTATTGGTAATAAGATGTCAGGATAAACTGATTTAATACTGTGGAAAATCTTCCTTAGCTGCGGAAAGGCAGGAAGGGGAGAGCAGTATAGCATGTCTCACCCTTAGATTCATTTTAAAACCAGGTATAACCTCTTTGTGGACAGAGAAGTGAGAAAGATGCCAGGTGGGTAGTCTTGAGTGGTTTTAACACTCCTAATACTGTGTAGCTAAGGTTTGATTCCTGCTCCAAATTGCACAATTGCAAGCATAGAATAATTCCAGAAAAGAATCACAGCTGTTGTTAAATCAATTTGGCTATATCTACAGAGACCTAAGCCCTAACCTAAGAATGGATAGATCTCCTACTCTACTAGAATCTTCAGCTTTTTTTTCCATGCCTTTCAAAATCTTAAAATATTTTTGAGCTAACAGAGAGTTCTATGTATTATCACTGTGTAAAGAATTAATATTTACTCCCACAAAATGTCATAAAATCTTCCAAAAAGACTAATTCCTTAGAGGATAGGTTTGTCCCCTTGAAATTATTTGTCATTTCTCTATTGTATTTCAATCCCATGATATTCCTTGAACAGCAGCAGAACCTTTGAATGAACCATTAGGTCAGATTCTAGAATTGTGGCTGGGGAGGGACAAGAAGGCTGGGGAGGGACAAGAAGGCTGGGGAGGGACTTCTCAGGATATCAGGTAATGACAGGACTAGGGGGAATGGAACAAAGCTGGAAGTGGGGAGATTCAGGCTGGACGTGAGAAGGAAGTTCTTCACCATGAGAGTGGTGAAGCCCTGGAATAGGTTATCCAGGGAGGTGGTTGAGGTTCCTGGAGGTGTTTAAGCCCAGGCTGGGTGAGGCTCTGGCCAGCATGAGCTAGTGTGGGGTGTCCCTGCCGATGGCAGGGGGGTTGGAACTAGATGATCCTTGTGTTCCCTTCCAACCCTGACTATGACACTAAAATTCCTAATTTAATCCAGAATCATTAAACCTGGATATTGTGAAAGTGAGACTATACATTGGTTTTGAAAGCTTTTTCCCCAGTGGTTCAGGAAAGCCTGCTTAAATAATTTTAAATAACAAATGATCCTTTGGAAAATTTGACATCCCTGAAACTTGCATTTATCACTTAATAGTAAAATGACATCTGAAACAGCCAAGAAAGAGCTTTAACCTATCTACCCATGTGATTTAAATATTATAGATGTTTTGTTCAATCAAGATGAACTATCCTCTTTTCTTTTTTAATCTTTCAACCATTACTCTTCTATTTTGTCTGCAGGAAAACTTTGAGAGGCATTTTGCTCAGCTGAGATTAGCCCCTGATCCTTCCAGTCCACCAAGACACCCATTAATACACTTGTGTATTTACCTTGGCAGCAGCAGCAAAAGTAAAGGACAGTGGCAATGGGAGAGAGAGAATCTCTTTATTGCAGTGATAAAACATCTGCTAGTTAAAGCTTCTGGCAAAGGCAAACCTGGCAGTTTTGGGGCAAGTTTCCTGCTATTGACAACAGGTATGTCTTGATATCAGCTACATGAATGTAACTAGTGAAAAGTCAATCTTACCAAAAGATTGTTATTTCCAGTATGTATATCAGCAGGAGAAACTCAGAACTTTGAAAAAATAATTTTTAAAAGTTTATTTTCAGTGGTGATTCATTTATTTGATGGTAGAACTCACTTATGTATTCTGCTTGTTTTCCTGAGGATACTTCTCTAAATGCAGTAGATTTATACTTATGTGCCCTGTAAACAGTGATTTCTTAATCATTTTACTTGCTGGAGAAGGGAGTGGGGGAGGGCAAGTGATTTAAAGCATACAGCAAAATTCTGCAAGCAGAAAAAGCAAATACCAAATCCACCAATACAAGGAAAATGAGCCAAGAAATCATGCCCAAAATGAACAGAGTGACCTCTCTTCACTCATGCACTCATAGTATTCTTAATTGCACATTGTATCCCAGAGATGTTACCTCACAAAGAAAATGGCATGTGGAAGGAGTTATGTTGTACTGTAAGTCTCTTTGCTTAACTGATTTAGGCAATATGGTCTTGAAATAATACTGATAAACCTAACTTTTCTACAAATATACCACTGGTGTGGGACTTGAATTGCTCTTTACATTTACTAACCACTGAGAATAGTGCTAAAAGGTTTGAGCATGCTTGCCAGTCACTGCTGGCATTTCCTCTGAAAGTTACCGCTAGCTCCTTTTTGACTGCAGTTGTGAAGGAGTCCTCTGTTACAAATTGTGCCACTGCAGTGCTCATAGTCTTCTATCACTATGGGTTGTGTGTCCTCTCCAAATTTGTAACTTGTGCCTACTCCAAAATTAACTAAAGTAGTCATGCTAAACATTTCTTCAGGAGTTCAGGAACATCCTGCAGCATATTAGTATTTACTTTTCTTCCCCACATTAATGTCAGTTCCACCATTTTAATACTTGCTCTGACACTGGACAGATTCACTCTTGTGACACTTTCCTCCTGCTGCTTTTGTCTCTGTCTTATGCTCTCAAGCTTGCCAAAACCTTGTATAACCCCATGGACTGATCTGGTGTATGGGTGCATTACACGTATGCCGTATCTTCGGAAATCTCAACTTAATGCTACCTGTTTCATGTACTAGACTATTCTAACCTGATTTGTTCCACCTGTTTGTGGCACAACACAGATCTCTGAGGTAGGAATGTAGTCACCCTTCTATATAGTCAATGGGAAGTAGTAAAGCTTTCACCACAGCAAATTTGGATGATGTCAACAAATGTTTTAGGCAACAATGCATTTTGTTTCTCCATTGTATATCTAAGAATCTAATGTGAGTGCAATCCTAAGTGAAATCCCTATGGTAAGGTGGTATGAATGCTCTAATTACTGCTTGACTTGATAAACTTTGGGTTTATCTGCACAGGATGAGGAAAGATGTTTATGTTCCCAGACCTAAGCTATATATCCTTGAAGGGGGACTATGCTTATTTGGTTGTTATGGATTTTCTTTGCAGGTGTCATCCCATATACCAAAAAATACTGGGAGTGTATCATGTCTTGTTTGAGTCATCTCAATCAGATTTTGAGTATCTGTCCAGATAATGCATCAGCACTTGAAGTATAACATGCATAACATGCATAATAGTATATTTACATACATGTTACTTGTTCCTACTTTACTTGCACAAGTATTAGCATTAGTATTCCTATTTGTCTTAGCATTAAAATTCAAAACCCTGTAAAGAAAAATATGGAATGTTCATGTTGCTACCTAATGGGAGAAGAAAAAAGAAGTGCATGTGTTTTTGGGTTTATGTTACATTTTTGCACTGTAAGTGTTTTTTTAGTATAAGTTAATTCAATCTGAAGTGCAACTTCTCATGGACATTAATGCCATATATGAAAGTCACAACAGTTTATACAATATTCTTAGTGGTGCTTTTGATTAAACTGTGTTTTCTTCAACATTGTTGTTAAAATGTACCTGAATATATATTTCCTGAAGGAATTTCACTCTATTACTATTTCTTGATCATATGTGAATACACTCAGACTCTTGTGTCTGAAATGCATTTAATAATATGTAATGACAGCATTTTTCAAAACAATGAGGCTGGGCAAGTAGAAGATGAAAATGAGTTCCCTGTTTCATTTCCACAGAAACAGCGATTTTATGTAATCTACACAAAACTAGGAATAAAACAGTATGTATGCACAGGGATAATATTTGGTAAATTTCCTTTTATAAATTCCATTTATGAATTTATATTTTACTTTGCTAAAAGCAAGATAACTATCATAAACTGCGAGGCTAAATGCAAAGTGTCATTGGACATTTGCTTTGTTTCATTTTCCGACTGCCATTGTCTCTTTAAAACCATCCTTCTTATCCAGAGCACTGACTTATAATCAGGAAGTATACAAATCATCTTAGGCTGTTAGAATATAGCTTTCCCTTTCTTTCCTAAATAAATATCTTGGGCAAGCTATAAGCAGCCTAGAAATACCTTGTTAGTAGGAAAGATTTGGCAAATGTATGTTTAATTCCCCAACCAGGATGTCATTAATGTTGTTCAGTGAGAGCAGCAGAGATTCACAAAGAAATGATCTATCCAGAAAAATACAGAGCATCTTCAGTTCCTTTTGAATGCAGTGGAAAATCAAATTACTCAGCAGGTCACTAGATATATTCAACACACAATGGATAAAGCCCAAATGGAGGAAATTGCAATGCTCTGGTGGCTGATCTTTCCTTTTGCTAAGATTGTTTTTATCTCACTACCCCTCAAATGAGCTTCCAAAAAAGCAGAGAACAATCCTACTTTAATTAGTAAGTCAGCCTCACAAAGGAGTAAGCTTTTTAGACAATGTCTGAAATGGGTACTTCTGATCCTTTAGCCAATCTTAAAAGCACTGGAGGGGGGAAAAAAAGCCCTGATTCACTGAAGCTCTACTATTTACCAGCCAGGTTGCTTGTGCTAGATGTTTCTCCTAGTTTTTCAAAGATCCACCCCACCATGGCTTTGAGAGTGGTCTTCAGCAAGCCATTGTAATGTTCAATCTTCCCTGCAGCTGGTGCATAGTAGGGAATGTGGAATATCCACTTAATGCCGTGCTCTTTGGCCCAGTTTTTCACAAGAATGTTTTTGAAATGAGTTCTGTTGTTTGACTTATTTCTCTCTAGAGTTTTGTGTCTCCACAGGATTTGTCTTTCCAGACCAAGAATGGTGTTATGTGCAGTTGCATGTGGAACGGGATAAGTTTCCAACTATCCAGTGTTCGCCTCTACCATAGTACACACATATTGCTTACCAGATGGAGAACAAGGTAGAGTGCTCTTGTAAAATTCCAAGATGCTCAAAATTACTGTCAGGTCACTAATATATAGACTAATCCCATAGCTCTGCATCTACAAAGAATACTTTGTCACCTAAGCTCTAACAATGATCAATTGCAGTAGGTTTCCAAAAAAGTAGTTCATCAGGTGCAGTGTCTCTCCCTGGAGCTGTAAGAGTTACTGCTTACATAATGCACCTTCTGTCCTATCTCGATATTGTGAGAAAGCAAAGACAGATGAGAGAATTGGATGTGTTTACAGCTGACAATGCATTTGGTGAGAAGTTATGACATAAATTGTGAAGCAATTGGAGTTGTTGTTTTTAATACATAGGTGTACTAGGCTTTAAGCAACTGAATGTAGTGCACTGATAACTGCTTATGTATCTCAGAGAGCAACCAAGAAGTCCTTGCAAACTAATTAAGCCTAATGAACTAGCAGATCTGCTAAAATTAAAATGTTCATTAAACTATAAAGTTTAGGGACTTAATATTAGGGGCATTTGGTCTTCATTGTGACAGTACTATACATGGATAGCAAAAGGTTGGTTTAGGCCCCAAGATATTCTTTGTAACTGCTTACATTTTTTAATCCTATTGCTTTGCAGCCTTGTTTCATGCTCACTTTCTCCAAATGTTCTTGAATGAAGATTCTCCAGTACACAAGAGTAATTTGCAGGTGTATTTGCTCTCAGAGTTTTGCACAGTTGATCAGACATGAAAAGCAGACATTGCAGTGACTCATACACCTTGCAGACCCAAGGCTAAGAGTTCTGGTAATGGTCTCTCCTTAAGGTCCCCATTTCAAGAATGCAAAGCATTCCAGAACCCCTTCTCAACGATTCCAGAGAATGCCCAGCAATTTTTTTCACCAGTGTTATCTGTAAAGGAGAGGTTAAGCAAAAGACTAAATGGGTAAATTCTTGTGGACTGCTTATGAAATATCTTTTATTTATAATTAGCAATGCATAATGACAGGAATGGTACTCCTGAAAGGAGACTGAAGTGAGGTGGGAGTCTGTCTCTTCCCCCGGTATCAGAAAATGGGATGAGATGAAAGGGTCTGGAATTGTGCCAAGGGAGGTTTAGACCGGCTATTAGGAAAAATTTCTTTACTGAAAGAATGGTCAGGCACAGACTGAGAGCTGTTAACTGTTAAAAACTGATGTATTTTAGTGCTGCTGGTTGTATTTGCTGACAAAGGAGTATCTGTGGTGTGTGAGAGATGCTTGCACTGGAGTTCATAGTACTTCACAATGCAAACTACGTTAAATGTTATTTAGTTCCACCGCCACTCAGTGCCCAGTGGTGCCATTCAATGTGCCCTTGCTTGTGTGTACAAATGTACATAGGTACACAAAATCTTTACGATCTTGAAGGCTTTCTGCAGTCTCTGCTGCCTCCTCCATAGAAAACATTTTAATTGTCCATGTGAAATAGGACAGGAAGAAAGCAGGGAAATCAGTTAACTTCACCTCCTTGACCTTAGATGGAGAAGATAGGAGCAAAATACATAGCCTCAGCATACGAAATATGATTCAAGCCATCCTGAGGGAAAGGAAAATTAAGAGATCAGTTTCTTCCCCGAGGATTTATTTGTTCTGCTATGTGTTTTCAAGGCAATTGAAAGATAGTTGTTCAGGCCACCTACTGGCAATTTTTTAACAGCTTTGAAAAAGTGTCTAATGCAATTATTCTGTGACTTTGCAAATGTTAGTTGCGTTAAGAAACTGTTTGGGTTACGAGCATTTCAATTAACTAATCATAGTTAATTCTGGCTTAATAAAATGAATCATTTATTTAATCAAACAGAAAATATGGGTTAGACAATACCAAATGTATGACAAAAAGTATAAGAAAAACTGAGTGGTTTTTTTCCTAAAGCAAAATTTCATTATTTTTTTAACTATATCTCAGTTTCAATTGTACTATTTACCCTAATGTCTCCTCTCCTTTTACTTTTACTCCTTTCCATGTAACAATAACATTTTGAGTCACAGCTGTCTGATCAGAAAAACCTCCTCCATTTCAATGCAAAGAAGCAAATCTGTTTAAAACAGCTTCAGTAGATTAAACCAACCTATTTCACTTTGCACATAAATGGACTGGAAATTAACACGATCAGTTATGGCATCTCCAATGTAAGTCTGGTGACAAGCAGCTGTGAAGGATAATTTCATAAACTCTTTCAGCTAGAGGCATAACAGCATTTCTGCTTTTACTCTGACATATTTAGAAGTCCTGTACAGTCTTGGTGTGTGGGCTAGTTAGAGGGAATATGAATTTATCTATGTCTGCATATAATTACTAAGCCAATAACCATAATAACACAGGACGCAGCTGGCCTAGTTAATGGTACAAGATGCAGCTGGTCCAGCTTGGTCCAGCTGATAGAGCGTGACTTGGCAAGGTATAGTGGATCTTGACCAATCATGGACAAGGACAGAGTCACCTTGAAGAGTTTCAGGAGGAATCGTGGCCAACAAAAAGAGGAACTTGTGGTTAGCTTATCAGGATGCAAAACCGCAAGAGGCAGGTTTGACATTGAACATGTAACCAATAGCATGATAAAGATTTGCATATATGAATGAGCTATCCTATATAACCTGTGTGATTTTCAATAAAGTTTGAAGCTTGCTTATCAATCACATTGATTGAGCTCGTCAAGTCTTCCCACACGGCGACAGATGGCGCCCGAACAGGGACGATCTTTCTGCAGGCAGAACTGATTCCCTGCCATCGGGTTTTTTCCCTTTCCTTTCGACGGGGACATAGGCCCGTCCTGTGATCCGTCACGGAGGCGACGAGGTGAATTCCACCACGGGGGCGATGAGCCAGTCCAGTGTGAGGATGCCGGCCCTGTTGCAGCGCAGGAGGTGATTCACCTTGGAGACACAACGTGTACGAGGCCCCTGGGTTCAATCCCCAGCATCTCCACCACGAAGTGATCCAGCCGAAGACGCTGCGCGAGCGACCTCAAAAGGCTGCAAGAAAATAGGTGCGCACCTAGAATAATAATGGAGAGGCAAGCAGCGTATGATTTATTTAAGTGCTTTTTAGAAAAGCGGCACGTACAAGGTGTAGACCTAAATAAGGATTTAATGGGGTTACTTACGTATGGGGTAGCAAAAGAGTGTTTCAAGGACCCTAATACTGTTTTTGAGGAAGGCGAGTGGCGTAAGTTAGGAGAAATATTATGGGAAGGTGTGTTAGATGATGATAAAACTGCGAAGAAATTGTCTAAGCCGTGGCGTGCTGTAACAAACTGCATCGGACAGTATGCAGCTGAGCAAAAAGCCGCCTGGGCTGCCCAGAACAGACTGGGGGTACTTGTGTCCCCTGAGATTTCGGGATCTTCGGGTGGCTCACCCTGGCCGCAGACTGTCAGTAGTAATGATTGTCCCCCACCGAGTTTTCGTACGATACAGCTGCCTTCTGATCCCCGGCTAACGACAGCTGTCCCAGCGGTGTCAACCCCTGCCGCAGCCTCGGTTTCTGTACCGTCCACGGCTGAGTCAGCTATGCCATCGGCCCCTCCGTCTGAGGAGTTTCCCCCGCCTCCCAAGGAGGAGGCTATGAAAGAGGAGAGCTCTGGGGGGCTGGGTGGTCCCGGTGTAAACAATAAGGCTGAAGGTAGCCTTGAGTTGGGCAGAAGAAGGCGACAATTATGGTAGACCATAGCTGGAGAGGCTGTAGGGGCAGGGGATATGGGAGCAGCTGATTTAATACGAGAGTCTGCTTTTCCGGTGACTTATAGACAGGAAGCGGATGGAATAATGGCGGATATTACCACTCTTGATTGGAAACTTTTAACACAGCTACGCCAAACTGTTAGTGAATGTGGTATTCATGGTGAGCCAACTCGACAGATGATAAATTATATATGGAGTAGTAATATTTTATTGCCGTCAGACATTAAGAATGTTATGAAATTAGTATTGATTCAGTCTCAAAATATGTTGTGGCAAGCTTATTGGCAAGCTGCTTGTCAAGAGGTAGTGGCAATTGATCGAGACCCTCAAGACCCCCTTTATGGTGTCACCGTGGATGAGTTAATGGGTCTTGGTCAGTTTCATCGCCTTGAGGCCCAAGCGCTATCAGGGCCACAAAAATTACAAGCAACTATGACAGCAGCTAAAGATGCGTTAAGCAAAATAAAAAGTCCCGGAGGAGTTCCGTCTTATATGAGCATTAAGCAAGGGCGACAGGAATATTTTGGAGATTTTATAGATAAGATAGCCCAGGCAATAGAGGTGGCTGGAGTCCCGGAGTATATGAGGGGAGCTTTGTTAAAACAATGTGCACTTCAAAATTGTAATGACATAACTCGGAATATTTTAGCTAGCTTACCCTCTACTTGGACAATTGCAGATGCCATAGATAGGATGGCACAAGTACCTACAGGACCACATGCAATGTTGATAGATGCAGTCAATAAATTAGGAGAAGGGCTAAAGGAAGGGCTAGAAAAACAATCTCAAGCCGCACAAAATCAGGTTTTGGCTGCTCTTGCCCCACTACGAGCTTCTAGCAGGCGCACGTTTAACCGAGGTTCTGACGCAAAACGGTTGTTATGCTATCGATGTGGTCAGGCTGGGCACATACGTCAAGACTGCCCGGAGGGAAGTGTATGGTGCCGCCACTGCAGGGTGAACAATCACAATGATGCCGCTTGTGGAAGGCGGGACAGAAAACCGTCGGGAAACGGGAAAACGAGTGCGAAAAGCCGCCACGCAATGACACAAATGGCAGCTGCGAATCCATGGGCTTATCCCGCACAGACCCCCCAGCCAACAACCTCCGCCCAGCCACCAGCGGCAGCCTCGGAATGGACCTGGCAACAGCAGTAGAATTTACTCTCTTGGATCAGCGCCCACAGAAAATACCGACCAGTGTTAAAGGACCTATTCGAATCAATGGAGTTCCAGTTGGAGCGCTTTTAATTGGACGTTCATCTGCCAGTATGTCTGGACTTTTGGTGTTGACAGGACTTATCGATGTTGATTTTTGTGGAACTATACAAATTATGGTTCAGACATTATTTCCACCTCTGATGATCCCGCAAGGCTCTAAAATTGCACAAGTAATACCACTGCCGAACCTCACTGCTGCCGTGGCACCTGTTTCACAGAATGCTCGTGGGACTGGAGGTTTCGGCTCCACGGGACCGTTAACGTTATTGACTGTGGATTTGGCTCAGCGCCCAAAAAAGCCAATAATTGTGGAATATCAATCTCATAAACTAAAACTTTTGGCACTTTTGGACACAGGCGCTGACGTCAGCATTGTTTCTCAGCATCTATGGCCGGACCATTGGCCAGCATATACATCTTCTGGGACTATCGCAGGTGTGGGAGGATTAACAGTAGCAAAGAAATCTCCACCGGTACGCATAACCATGGAGGATCAGACGGTTACCTGCGTAACTTCTATTTTGCCCCTGCCTGATGGGGTTCAAGCCTTAATTGGAAGAGACGTGTTGGCACAAATGGGAATGGTCCTTACAACCGACAGGCCTTTTTAGATGCGGCCATTGCATGGACTTTCCCGATCCAGCTACAATGGAAGTCAGACGAACCTGTATGGATTGAGCAGTGGCCGCTAAAAAGGGAAAGCCTTCATCAAGCACACCTGTTAGTGAAGGAACAATTTGAACAAGGGCATCTAAGATTGTCCACTAGCCCGTGGAATACTCCAATATTTGTCATCAAAAAGAAATCTGGTAAACATAGGCTGTTGCATGATTTGAGAGCCGTAAACGATCAAATGCACCCTATGGGGGCGTTGCAGCCAGGGCTCCCAAATCCAGCACTGATACCTGAACATTGGTCAATTATGATTATTGACCTCAAAGACTGTTTTTTCACTATTCGCTTGCATGAAAGTGATACGCAACGTTTTGCTTTTACGTTGCCTACTTTCAATCGTGAGGCACCAGCTCAACGTTTTGAATGGACAGTGTTGCCACAAGGCATGAAGAACTCGCCCACGTTATGTCAACTCTATGTGGATGCAGCTTTAGGGCCTATTCGAAAAACATGGCCAAATGTTATTATCTATCATTACATGGATGATATTTTGTTGGCACAAGCTACTCCATTTACAAAAATGCAACAGCAATAACTTGCTCGGCAACTACAGTCTCAAGGGCTCGTCATCGCCACTGAGAAAATTCAAAACAAGAGTCCATGGAATTACTTAGGATGGAAAATTACAGAGCATACTGTACAACCGCAAAACCTCACCGTCGACATCAATGTCAAAACGCTCCATGACTTACAGCGATTGATGGGTGACTTGCAATGGTTGCGGCCTGTGACTGGTATCCCCAACGAACTATTGAACTCATTACGCCCATTGTTGAAAGGGACTGATCCAGCCATGCCTATACATCTCAGCGCTGATCACATAGCAGTATTAAAGGACATTTGTGGCATGATTGCATCTCACGTCGTACACCGTTGTATTGATACACGTCCTTTGGATTTGACGCTACTATGTGGAACTGATGCTCTTTTGGGTGCTGTCACTCAGCTGTTAAAGAAAACGGGGGAAAAGGAGGGAGATACCATCATTTTGGAATGGATCTTTCCACCCCTACAGCCAAAAACTACCATACAACAAAAAATTGACATCTTGGCAGGACTCATACGAAAAGGCCGTGAAAGGATCCTGCAAATCAGTGGTCAACCACCGCACACAATCTACCTTCCGCTACATAAGAAAGAGCTGCAATGGTACTTGAATAATTCTGCAGTGCTGCAGACCGCCCTGTTGGAAGATGGAGTGACCATAGCTGTAGAGCCGCTGCGGTCTAAGATACTGGCCTGGATGAAAAATCAAAAGTGGATCAGTATCCCAAAACGATCAGAACAACCGTTACCATCTGCAGTAACAGTATTTACAGATGCAGGAAAAAGATCACGGAAGGCGGCAGTCACTTGGAAGGAGGGTGAACAGTGGCATCAGCAGTTGCTAGACGCTGAACTTGGGGACTCGTTACAAACATTGGAACTCTTTGCAGTTGTATGGACTTTGTCCCATTGGTTGCATGAACCTGTCAACATTATTACTGACTCTTTGTATGTTGCAGGAGTTGCTAATCGCATAGAGGATGCTGACATTAAGGATTTAAAAAATCAGAGACTGCTGCAGTTATTGTTACAACTGAAACGGGCCATGCAACAAAGATCCGCCCGATATGCTATTTTACATATCAGAAGCCATCAATGGGACATAGGATTGGGAGAAGGCAATGCTAGAGCAGACAAGTTGGTCGCAGCTGCAAGAGAAGCCCCAGTATCCCCTATGGTTCGGGCCAGGGAAGCACATGCTATTTTTCATCAGAATGCTAAGGGGCTTGCAAAAATGTTTGGTTTGCCTTTGGGGGATGCAAAAGCCATAGTGAAAGCCTGCCCAACATGCAGCTACCACAACAAGGGCATAGGTCTTGGGTCAGGAGTCAATCCAAAAGGGACTCAGACCAATGAGCTCTGGCAGATGGATGTTACTCACGTGTCTTCTTTGGGTAGATTGAAATATTTACATGTCAGTATAGACACATATAGTCATATGATTTGGGCTACACCACAAACAGGGGAAAAGGCAAGAGACGTAAAAAGACATCTTACAGCTTGTTTTGCAGTAATGGGGGTACCTAAAACCATAAAAACGGATAATGGCCCTGCCTATTGTAGCCAGGCTGTGAGAACATTTTTTCAGCTGTGGGACATTAAACATGTAACAGGAATTCCACACTCACCAACAGGACAAGCTATTGTAGAAAGAGCTAACAGTACCCTGAAAGCATATCTCAATAAATGTGATTTGACTGACCCCAGAGAAAAGGTAGATAAAACACTATTTGTGATAAATCATTTATGTATTTTTGGAGAGAGTAACGTGCCACCAATAAGTCGGCACTATGAGCAGGACAAACATAGTCGGGAACAACCACAAATGAAGGTGTATTATAAGGATCCTGAAACAGGGGCCTGGCTGGGGCCAGCCAAGGTTGTTTTTACAGGCAGAGGATATATGTGTGTAATTACTCCTACAGGCACACAGTGGATTCCCAGTCAGTGGATTAAACCTGCCCCAGAATATCACCCACAAGAAGCGGTACAACAGCCCAATGAGGAAGAAGATACAGATGGAGCCGAGACTGTTGATGCTAGCTCTTGTCCCCATGCTGATTAAAAGTGAATGGGCACCGGTAACACATGTAAATCCTAGAGTTAATATGTGGGTGTCATGGGCAAATCAAACAGGGAATATGGAATTTTGCCTGAGCCTCCAATCTGCAACGGAACCCTTTAAAACGTGCCTTATTGGCCTTCCTGACTATGATCCTAATCTTTTTGGTAATTATACTACTGCCGATGTCAGTACTTGTTCTAGGGTTGGTAGTGATGCGGAGTGTTCGGCCCTGCTCCTTCAAGGGTTGAATGTTACTCTGCCATGGGATCCACAGGAACTTGAGTTGTTGGGTTCAATGCAGATTGGCAATACATCACAGGGTTGGACTCAGACATGTATAGCTTTTGGAAATAAGTTTAAAGGGTGGCAGGCGTTTGAACACTTTGTAGCTCAACATGGTTCCCCTGCCAACTTGTCAAATGTCCCAGAGGGCTGGACTGATGTCAGCCCTGGAAAACCATATCATGTATATAGTGATTATTGTGGATGGAACGACACAGTTATGCTTGGCAAATTTAGAGTTGCAAAGCTACTAGGTGCTTTTGGAGCCTTAGATCTCAGCAGTGTCGCTGTGCTCTATGATGATTTTGAAGCACCTTCACCCATGACTCCTCTTTTATGGAATAAGGGGTCTGCAAAGGCTTTGCCTTCAGGTGTATTTTTAATATGTGGAGACCGTGCTTGGCAGGGCATACCTGCAAATGTTTATGGTGGTCCATGTTACCTGGGAAAGTTGACATTGATCGCCCCTCGTCATCGTGAGTGGATTAACGTACTTCGCAAGACGCCACGACGCAAACGATCACTACACCATCTTGACCCCACGTGTGATGATGAGGTCCGCCTGTGGACTAATACTGCCAATACTTTTGCTGCATTGTTGATGCCTAATCTTGCAGTTAAGCAGGCTTTAAGAAGCATTGAGAAACTTGCCTGTTGGTCTGTGAAGCAAGCCAATGTAACCACAGAAGTTATAGAGGAACTGCTATTAGATCAAAATAGTATGAGACATGCTTTGTTGCAAAATAGAGCCGCCATCGATTTTTTGTTGTTAGCCCATGGTCATGGTTGTGAAGATGTTGATGGAATGTGTTGCTTTAACTTGTCAGACAATGGTGTTTCGATACACAAGAAAATTGAGTGGCTGGAAGATCATAACCAGAAAATTGTTAAGGATGCCAACCCACTTGATGATTGGTTTCGTTCATGGTTTGGAGGTGTATCCCCGTGGATTATGTCACTTGTTAAGGAAGGTTTGCGATGGTTAGGCATTATTATACTCATATTGTTGGTTGTTAAGATTGCTTATACTTGTATTGTTACCCAAGTTAAACAGATGACTACTTCTGCTTTGCTTGTTAAAGAAAACGGGGGAATTGTGGAGGACTGGCTAAAGGCTAAGGGACATAAAGATGAGCTGACTGAAGGTGATTTAGCAAAACACAGGACGCAGCTGGCCTAGTTAATGGTACAAGATGCAGCTGGTCCAGCTTGGTCCAGCTGATAGAGCGTGACTTGGCAAGGTATAGTGGATCTTGACCAATCATGGACAAGGACAGAGTCACCTTGAAGAGTTTCAGGAGGAATCGTGGCCAACAAAAAGAGGAACTTGTGGTTAGCTTATCAGGATGCAAAACCGCAAGAGGCAGGTTTGACATTGAACATGTAACCAATAGCATGATAAAGATTTGCATATATGAATGAGCTATCCTATATAACCTGTGTGATTTTCAATAAAGTTTGAAGCTTGCTTATCAATCACATTGATTGAGCTCGTCAAGTCTTCCCACACGGCGACAACTGGGTGCACATGCGCAGAGTAGAGCCACAAAGTTTCGAGAAGGAGGGCGTCAATCAAAGGAGGAAAATTATAAAAGGGGACGGGAACTCGTGTTAAGCGCGGCAGTTGGCGGAGCGGAGACTCCCCTGTCGCCCAGCGCTGTGTTTGCTCCTGCCTTGTTACTTAATAAATTGCCAACATTCTGACAAACCTAAATTCAAGGTACAGGAGCAAAGGGAAGCCGGCAGACCCTATAAACTTTTTGCACAAAGGTCCGGACAAAGACGCGGGATGCGTGAGTAATTGCGGGAACTGTTCGGTCTGAGTCAGGGATCCTGGAGTTGCAGTGACTGTGTGTGAGTGTGAGAGGGGAACCGGCAGCTCGGATTCCCCAAGCGAGTGTGGACCCTCAGTAGTGCGTTTCTCATTGCTCGCGAGAGCATGAGCCATGAAACAGGGGAAACGAGTGAACATCAGGTGATTGAGAGGTACTCCAGAAGATGGGACAGGGGAGGAGCAAGTCCTTAACCCTTATAGAACTTCCCCCAATACCCGGGGACAGTCCGTTAGGATTCATGTTGGAAAATTGGGAACATTATCCGAATATTAAAGACAAGACGAAGGAAAAAATGGTTCACTACTGTGCAATTATTTGGGGAGGGACAGAAATCTTCCCAAATGTTTTCTGGCCAATATTTGGGTCCTCGGAAGACTGGGTGAGACAGAAACTTAATCTGTGAGTGAATGATAAAACTCCTGTAAACCAGGAGGAGAGAGATTATGCAGGTATTTGGGCAACACAACCAGCAGTTGGCGCTTCATTGTACCCATTAAAAGAGAAAGGGAAACATAGAAAGGAGGAGGAGGAGTCATTACCACCATATATTCCTCCTCCCCCAAATAATCCCCTCCCCAATAGACCTCCAGCAGAAGCCCATCCAAGTGCTCCTCTGGAGGGCTGTAACCCCTTCCTCAATAGACCTCCAGCAGAAGCCCATAACTTGGTCCCAAGTGCTTCTCTGGAGGGCTATGGCTTGCCTCCTAAGGGGATACCTTTAGTGGAAACTTATAATCCAGGTAGCAGTTCTGAAGAGACACCGGAGGGACCTATAACTCGGAGACGGGCACAACGATACCAAAACCTGTATCCACTCCGGGAAATGCCTATTGGAGGTCAGGGCCCAAACCCAATAATAGGGTTCGTATCGATTCCCTTGAATTCCGGGGACGTCAGGGAATTTGTTAGAAGATCCTTTAGGGGTCTCGGAGAAGTTGGATCAATTCCTAGGACCTAGCATTTATACTTGGGAAGAATTGCAATCCATCCTTAGTATTCTATTCACGGCAGAAGAATGAAACATGATTAGAAGAGCGGGTATGCGAATTTGGGATGCTCAGCATGCCCAGGGGCCACTGGCGGATACCAAATGGCCCTTACAAAATCCAAACTGGAATCCTCAACAATTAGAACACCGAATCCACATGCAAGACCTGAGGACAATAATAATACAGGGAGTTCGGGAGTCGGTACCTAGGGGACAAAATATTAACAAAGCATTCAAAGATAGTCAAAAGAAGGATGAATCACCTACTGAGTGGCTGGAACGTCTCAGGAAAAACCTGCAGATGTACTCAGGTTTGGACCCCGAGACCCAATTGGGACAGGCCCTCTTAAAAACACAGTTCGTAGCTAAATCATGGGAAGATATTCGTAAGAAATTGGAAAAGATGGACAATTGGCAGGACAGAGGTTTGGATGAGTTACTACGAGAAGCACAGAAGGTATATGTAAGACGGGATGAGGAGAGTCAGCGCAGGCAGGCTAGGATTATGGTAGCGGTGGTTAAGGAGTCTGAAAAGGCTGGAGCTTCTTACAGGACAAGATCAGGTGGGGGACAAAGGCGGGAAAAGGAAATGTCGGCAGAAAGGAGAGAAGTTTTTGTGTGTTATTACTGTGGGAAAAAAGGGCATTTTAAGAGGGAGTGCAGGAAAAGATTAAAGGATGAAAAAGAGTTTCAGGAAGATTAGAGGGGTCAGGGGCTCTATTTGCTGGGGACCCAGAGACATCAGGAGCCCTTGATAAAATTGAAGATTGGTCCCCAGCAACAGGAGGTTGAGTTCTTAGTGGACACTGGGGCTGAAAGATCAACTGTGCAAAAATTACCAAAAGGTTGTAGTTTATCTAAGGAAATGGCTCAAGTAGTGGGAGCTAAGGGCGAACCCTTTACGGTCTCAGTAATAAAGGATGTGTTAATAGAGACGGACTCAAGGATAGGAGTAGGAAAATTTTTGCTAGTTCCAGAAGCGGATTTTAATCTGCTAGGTAGAGATTTAATTATTGAGTTAGGTATTAACATAGAGGTAGTGAATAAGGAAATAAAGATTAGACTTTGCCCCTTAAGAGTGGAGGATGAGGCGAGGATTAACCCAGAGGTCTGGTACACCCCTGAAAGTGTTGGAAAATTGAATATAACCCCTTTTTCAGTTATTATTAAGGATCCAGAAGTTCCTGTGCGTATAAAGCAATACCCCATTTCCCCTGAGGGAAAGGCAGGATTGCAACCAGAGATAGAGAGACTTTTGGACAAGGGTCTTTTAGAACCCTGTATGTCCCCTTTCAATACCCCTATCTTGCCTGTGAAGAAGGCGGATGGGTCATACAGATTAGTGCATGATTTAAGGGAAATCAATAAAAGAACCATTGCTCGTTCTCCAGTGGTAGCTAATCCATATACTTTGTTGAGCAGACTGGGTCCATAAAAACAATATTATAGTGTCATAGACTTGAAAGATGCCTTTTGGGCATGTCCCCTAGATGAAAGAAGTAGGGATTATTTTGCCTTTGAATGGGAAGACCCTATCTCACACCGAAGGCAGCAGTTGAGGTGGACGGTGCTTCCCCAGGGGTTTACAGAATCCCCAAATTTGTTTGGACAAGCTTTGGAGCAAATCTTACAGGAATACCAGACCAGGGAAGGGGTGGTTCTTATCCAGTATGTAGATGATTTACTCCTTGCCGGTGACACAGAAGAAGAAGTCCGGGAGGAAAGTATTCAGTTATTGAATTTTTTGAGTATAAAGGGATTAAAGGTGTCAAAGGCCAAATTACAGTTTGTTGAGGAAGAGGTGAAGTATCTAGGGCGTTATCTTAGAAAGGGGGAGAAGAAGATAGACCCCGAAAGGGTAAAAGGAATTTTAGAGATGCCAGCTCCCAGAAATAAAAGGCAGGTGAGGCAATTATTAGGGCTTGTTGGATACTGCCGACAATGGATTGCAAATTATAGTGCAAAAGTAAAGTTTCTGTATAACAAATTAAGTCAGGAAGGATTATTGAAATGGAGTAAAGAAGATGAAAACAGTTAGGATGAATTGAAGCAGGATTTGGTCAATGCACCGGTATTGAGCTTACCGGATACAAAGAGACCCTTTTACTTGTTTGTAAATATAGAAGATGGAACTGCGTATGGGGTACTAACCCAGGATTGGGCGGGGAGAAAGAAACCTGTGGGGTACCTATCTAAATTATTGGATCCAGTGAGTCGAGGATGGCCTACTTGTTTACAGGCCATAGTGGCATGTGCGTTACTTGTTGAAGAGGCTAATAAGATTACCTTGAATGGAGAGTTGAGAGTACTATCCCCTCACAATATCCGAGGGATATTGCGGCAAAAGGCAGAAAAATGGATTACGGACTCCCGCCTTCTAAAGTATGAGGGAGTATTGCTTGACTCCCCCAAATTATCTTTGGAGGTCACCGCCCTACAGAACCTAGCTCAATTTTTGTATGGGGCACCTGGAGAAGGGAACCTAACACGAGTGCTTGTCAGTTATAGAAGAACAGACAAAAATCCGCCCAGACTTGGAGGAGGAAGAATTAGGGGAAGGGGAAAAACTATTTGTTGATGGATCATCTCGAGTGGTGGATGGAAAGCGGGTGTCAGGATACTCTATAATTGAAGGGAAAGAGTTAACCGTGATAGAGTCAGGACCACTAAATAAGTCTTGGTCAGCACAGGCGTGTGAATTGTATGATGTGCTACGAGCATTACAGATGCTGTCCGATAAAGAGGGTACCATCTATACTGATTCCAAAGATGCCTATGGGGTAGTACATACATTTGGAAAGATTTGGGAGGAAAGAGGACTGATAAATTCACAAGGAAAGGGCTTAATACATCGGGAATTGATACAGGCAGTATTGAAGGCTCTGAGAGAACCTAAGAGAATTGCTGTAGTTCATGTAAGAGGGCATCAGAGAGGAATGGATTCTAAAAGCAGAGGAAATAACATAGCTGATCAGGAAGCAAAAAGAGCGGCTCTTCTAACTCTACACATACAGCAGGGAATAAAGTGTGGGGACTGTGGGAGAATTTATTTGAAGAAGCCTTGTTATATTCATAAGAGAGGAGACAGGATGTATGTTGTAGACTGTGTATGCAAGGATCCAGGATATGAGGATTGGCCCCCGGAGACAGAGGAACCTCCTCCATGGAAATTATACAGTTTTACCACACAAGAAAAAGAGAAGATGCATAAAATGGAAAACCTAAAAGGGGAATGGAAGCTTCCGGGTGGTGACAGGATAGTTTTACCCAAACCAGTTGCTATGGATATTATGAGGAAGATACACAGCAAAACTCCTTGGGGGTCGCAGGCACTTGTTGATCAATTTACTATAAAATATATGTGCTTTGGGGCGGATGATTTGGCAAAACAAATAGTACGGGGATGTATCACCTGTCTGAAGGTTAATAAGGCTGGCCTTAGACATCCCCTGAAGGGAGGGCGGCCAGCAACAAAAAGACCCTTTGCAAATATACAGGTAGATTTCACTGAACTACCAAAGAGTGGGCGATACAAGTACTTGCTGGTGTTAGTAGATCACCTTACTATGTGGAGGCATTTCCTACAGTAAAAGCCACTGCCCAGGCGGTCATAAAAATTCTTTTAGAACAAATAATTCCCCGGTATGGTGTGGTGGAATCTATTGATTCAGACAGAGGTCCGCATTTTGTGTCCAAAATCATTACGGAAACTATGGCAGCTTTGGGAATTCGATGGTATCACCACACCCCATGGCACCCACAGAGTTCAGGACGAGTAGAGAGAATGAATGGGGAAATAAAGAAACAATTGACAAAATTAATGATGGAAACCAAATTGTCATGGCTAAAGTGTCTGCCTCTGGCCCTGTTGAATATTAGAACACAGCCTAGAACTGATATGGGACTTTCCCCCTTTGAAATGCTGTATGGAATGCCCTATAGTATTGAGAGACCTCTGGATCATCCAGTACTAAAAGAACAAGACTTAAACATTTATATAACAAATTTGATGAGGTATAGAGAACAATTGTGGAAGAAAGGGGCTTTGGCACAAAGGGCCCCATTGGACCTAAAACTGCACCGCATCCAACCAGGAGATTGGATACTGATTAAGACTTGGAAAGAAACTACCCTAGCTCCACGATGGGAGGGACCTTACCTTGTGCTGTTAACCACAGAAACCGCAGTTCGGACAGCGGAAAAGGGATGGACACATGCTAGCAGAATTAAAGGACCAGTGCGGGGACCAGACCAAAAGGAAGCCTTTGATTCAGGACCAGAGTGGCAAGTAACCCGAGGACCAGGGGACTTGCGGCTTACTATACATAAGAAAAAGAACTGACCTGAGTCAAATCCCATCTGTATTTGTTAAAACATTGAAATCTAATATTTTGTAAAGGGCAAAGGGTGAGATAACCAGAAAATCCCTCCATAATCCTCAAACCTCTGTAACAAATAACAGAGACAGTTATTCTGGGGACTCCTGAAGAATACTCTTGCTGCCGAGAAGATGACACCCCTCGTGGCTCGAGGCACCCGAGTCAACAAGTGAGGCAGAGGAGTAGAAAATAGTGGAGATCAAGAACCCCTAATAATCATTTAAAGCAGGACCATGGAGTGGATTTTTGATGTTGTAGACCCTTATAGTCCGTACAAGTGGTTTTGGTTATCAACTGTTTTATGACTAATACTGACCATTGTAATCAGATGTTAAACCCGACGGGATTTTATATGTGCCCTGGTTTGAAGGGTGCTGGTTATGTTATTATATTAGGCCACCATTTTATGAGGCTATTGGAGTTACCTGATAAGGAAGAATTTGAAGATACAATGGACAAAACAAATCAGGATGAAGACAGAGGGGGAATTGTGATAGAATGGGATGTACATCCTGATTGGTTTTGTCCATCTGATTAGTTTTGTCCATAAAACCTTACTCTGTGTGTATGGGCGTGCCTGGGCACGCCCACGGGGTGGGACCGGGGCTGTCATCTGAGGAGTGGCTGGAGGGGGACTGCCGATTTTCGTCGCTGCGACCAGCGGGAGGCGGGGGAGACCTGAAAGAGACTGGGTGCACATGCACAGAGTAGAGCCACGAAGTTTCGAGAAGGAGGGCGTCAATCAAAGGAGGAAAATTATAAAAGGGGACGGGAACTCGTGTTAAGCGCGGCAGTTGGTGGAGCAGAGACTCCCCTGTTGCCCAGCGCTGTGTTTGCTCCTGCCTTGTTACTTAATAAATTGCCAAAATTTTCTATTCGGTGATGTATTGTGTTTAATAAAATTCTATAACAATTTGAGATCTCCGTAAATATCCCCTTTGGCTTTTCAGCTGGTGCTTCCAAAGGATGCAGAACGCTCACGGCTCATGCGTCATTTTTGCCACAATGTTAGACACATTATGGTTTCTAAAGTGGTACAAGGCATATCCATTTAGCTAACTGAATTTAGGCATCCGAGCTAAATTTCACTTATGTGCCTGGGCAAGAGGGAAATACTAGATGAAACCTGTAGGGAGAAATGCAGAACAAAAGACTTCTGAACTTATCCTGGAAGGAGTTTGACTTCACTAAATGTATTTTCATCTAAGTGATGACTCAGCCCTCAACAAAATGACCTGAACGAGATTTTGGATTGTCTTTTCTGTGGAAACAGTCCAGCAGTCTTCAGTCTATTATTGTGACCAAATATTGTAAAACATGCAAAACTAAAATAGAGTCCATGAATTTCCAGCTGTGTGATTAAACTCTTGTTTAGGCTGTTTAATACATGCACAGAAGAAGAATCTCCAAAAGCCTGATATATGCAGTTTAAAACAAGTGCCACCAAATTAAGCTTCGAAAGAAATAGAAGATCTGACATAAGCACAGTGTGGTGAAGGCACATTGTGCCGAGACATTGAATCTTGCCCCAGCATGTGGGCAAGCTCCCCCTCCCTCAGGAGGAAGACAAAAGCCAGGCTAGCACGCTGCTGGTGCATGCTGTGCTCGTGCATTCTCCAAATATGGAAGAATTCTAGCTTCATGCTTTCCCATAGGCTGAAGCCAGTTGTTTATGAGAATGCCCATTGGTCAAACCCAGCCTCGAGGTATTCTATAAGTATTACCCCAGTGAGTAAACAAGTGCTTTTCCTGCCTTCCTGCCTTCCTCCTCCATTTCTGTCTCTGTGCTAGCTCGAGAGTTAAGTCCGAGCCACTGCCTCTGCAGCTGAGTTTATTGTTTAGCTTCTGTTACATACATGCACGCATATCAAGGCATCTGCATGTGAGAAGCGACTGGAGGAATTATTTCCATAGAGGAGGGATACCACGCTGAGCTGAGAAGCTAGCGTTGCCACAGCCAGTCCCACTGACCGGGAGAGGAACCCCCCCCGTCGCTACTGCATGGACTGGATCAACCCCCGAGGGTAAGATCTGCCTAATTATCGGGGAGAAGGGACTTGACCGTGCCAGGTCCCCGCGCAATTGCTTAACCCCACTACAGTGGAGAGAAGAGCGCCACGTGCCGCTCCGAGCCCCGTTAACTCCAGGGATTACTCAGCAGCATTCGTGCTTACACTGCACTGAACTCCCCCCGGACCGCTCTGGGTATCCTGCTGTTGCTTTAAGTCCAGCGGGCGAGAAGCCGCTGGCCGAGAATCTGCTGAGCCGGGCCGACCTCTGTCGGGCCCGCCCCACCGATATTCCTCACTCCCGGGGCCGCCCCTGCAGACCCGCGTACCGCCGTGTCCCCCGGGCAAGTCTGCCGGTGATCGCCGTCCCGCCGTGCGGTACGGATCAACTCTTGAGGACCAGCTCGTCTCCGGACCAGCCCTCCCATTCCGTCCTCTCGTGCAAGCCAGCTCTGCGAGACCCCAGTCTCGAACCAGCAGCACACAGGACAGAGCTCCGTCTGAGCTCGACCAGAAGCCGATCACGTTCTGCCGAGTCGCCATCTAGTGGTCAAGCGGCGGAACTGCACCCTTCTTGCATATAAATATAGAAATAGCTTGTAATTAGCTCAAATAAGTTCTAATCATAATACTAAGCCAGTTATGGGATATATTTCACGAACGTGCACTAGAACATGTATAATAAGTTGGTGATTCATTGGTTATTGACAATTTTATAATAATAATAAAAAAAATAATTTTCATAGATCATAAGTCATAAGTAATAAAGTAATAATCTCCCTCTTCACCACACACAGCTATCTTGCAGATAGAAGCAGCAGCAGTGACACACACATGATTCCTGTTAACATGCTACTAAATAGTTTATCTGTAGTGAATGGTGCTTATGGCCAGGATTGTGCCCCAAATGTTTCTAGAACATACTTCTCTCTCTGTGTGTCAATCCTCCTTTGTTCCCCCTCCTTTCTGGAGGTGGCAGGGGGGGATCCTGGTGCCACTGAGTCCAGGTAAACAACCTGCCTGGGCATGGTCCCACCCCTGTGGTACACAAGGGCCAGGCTATATGTTTGTTTCCCTGTTTACAGCATATGCTTATGCCATAGTTGGTAAATATCAGTTCATTGGTTAATCTTTGTGTTAGCAACAGATGCTCATTGGACCAGTGTTCATTGGGGCAAAATGGTAAATAGGGGTTGCTTGGTAAACGAGTGCCCCACACTTGTTTTCAAGCCTATACCTGTATGTGTGTCAGTGCTGCCGTGGTCTGCCTTGCCCGGGACTCAAACCAGTGCTCCAGGAAGCCTCGCGGTACTTTGCCACCATCGCCCAGCTGCATGCAGTGCCGTGGACAGTAACCCATGAGATCAACCGCTGCAGGAGAAAACGTGGTACCCTGTGAAAACCAGTGTTCCTGAACTGCCACAGCCCCCCCCTGAGCGGGGAACCTTTGTACACTGGGAGAAGCAGCAGCCACGCAGCACAGCCTGTTTCCTTATTACAGCATATCTGTGACATGTTCTCTAGACTATAAACATATGATCAAGGGAAGATTTCACAAAGTTCTCAGCTTGTGAGTAAGCCAAACCTTTCTTTATAGAATTCCAGTTAGGGTAGCATTCAAATCGCTCTGGGTAGAGGGTTGCCAGTCACTGACAAACCCCTCCCCCGCCACTTTCCCAATCAGTTTCAATTCTAAGTTCTGTGAATCATTTGATTTGTGTGAAGTGCCCATACATAAACATTCCATAAAGGTAGTTCCACCAACTGAATATCGATACCTGTGAAGGGTGACTGTCAATACCCTGCTGCAGAGTTTGTCTATATAGAAATAAACTATTAACATATATATTCACTGATCTCTCTGCTGCTGATTTCTGAGGGCATCTTCACAACATAGAATGGCGCAATACAAGGGTTATCCGATAAGTGACTATCTCTGCAGAATGGGATACGTGATGAAACTATCTGATATACAATGGGCTACAGCAAGTCTGACAAATCCAGACCAAATCACTACAAAATTAACCAAGTACGTGATCGAGCTATTCACTGACCCAACCGTGCTAGCCGAGGAGAGGATTGTTGCGATCGGGGCTTGCATAATGCGAGCACAAGACAAATTTACAGCATTAGAGGAAAAGATTAAAAAACTTGAGGAAAAAAATAATTTCCTGGAAAGAGAGTTAGGAAAGTCTGAGGCACAAAATCATAAACTTCATGACTTATTAACGTTGCAAATTAAAGAAAGTAATGCTGCTATCAAGGCACTGGCGGGATCAGACACAGACCCTGTTTCAAACCTCCCTGGGATCTCCCGACCACCTTGCCCCAAGGAGCCCTGCAGGTACAATGTTGCACTGGGAGCCAGATCTCCCGTACCATCCTTTTATGAATTAGCCCCACTGCAGTCTCGCGGAAAGGACTTGAAGGTAGTGAACCCCACTGCAGCACAAGACTTCAGACCGACAGTCTCCTTGGAGCTGCCGAGGCTCCAAATACTGCAAACAGCGAGTCCTGATTCACCCGTTCAGCCCAGCACGTCAGCAGCAGCGTGCAAATTAAATCCACCTGCCAGTAGTGCTCCAAAAAGCAAAGCCTGGAAAAAATCCCAGAGCCGCCAAACGGGGAGAAACCCATCTGACTGGGATGATACGGATTACAGTTCTGAAGACGAACCCATACGGAGCAAGGCTGTGCATTTACATCCGGTTCTTAAAGAGCAATATACAGACGGCCACCGTGGCCGAGGGACAACAACTACCTCTGTTCACCCAGACAGCTGAGCAAAGCTTCAGGAGCTGCAGGAGGCATTTGCACGGGAACTGGACGAGTCGGTAACAGACTTTTTGTATCACGTTATGGAATTGGGTGGGGATACAATCATTTTGGACCGTAATGAAGCAAAAGGCTGATCATGGGGCCCTGAAGTATTTTTGGGCATGAGTCTGGAGGGATACCACTTGTTAACTTCCCGTATTGCTCACTGGGCTGGAAGTTTAGATGTTATAGCTAGCGGCTAACCAACAGAAGTGAGGGTTACAAGTTCGGCTGAATTCAGTGCCGCGATTAAAAAGTTAGCGTGCATTCAAGTAATGTATGATCATGGGGTATAGTCTTCCCCACTAGATGCCCCAATTAACCCAGTGCAACTCAAAATTCTAATCCGTGGTCTGCCAGCGGGTCTCAAAAATGTATGTGATGCCAAAAAGGAGTGTTATTAATGACAAAGCCAATTAAAGTCAATTGAATACACTTTTAATTTGAAAGGAGCAATTTTAAGGCAATAAGAGACATGCAAAACAGCCCTGGGTGCAATAATGCACACTAAACACAATCTAACTCCCCTGTAAATATTCTACTCCTAATACATATGCATATAACATTTCCTAACATTTCACTAAGGCCTTTGTATGCATATATTAAATCAAATTAATAAACAACAGGTTATAATAAAACCTAAAATCTTACTCTATATTAAAGTAAATCAAATTAATCATAAAAAACTGGTTATAATATGTGGCAATGCCAGTGACGAGCAGTGTGAGCAATCTGGCAGTGTAGTCCTAGAGCCTGACATGGTGGTAGGCCATGCTCAGCATAAGTGCAGAGCCAGCTAACAGTATGCCAAAACAGTGCTGTGCTTGCAGCACTGTAACTAAAACAAGATGCTGGTAGCTAGAAACATAGCAAGTTATCTTGGGACAACAGGACATGCACCTGCATCAACAAACCTTGCGTGTCAGCAGTAGTTGGACCAATAATCTACTATAGTGTGATGTGTGGTCACTCATAGGGAACCAATGAGTCCATGCCAACAAGGCACACCAAGTTTATATAAATTGTAGCAGTTCCCTTGCTACGCATTTCTTCTTCTTTTTCTGCCTGTCCTATCTCCTTTCCTTCCATGCTTTACTGTGCCATGCTTTCACCATAGGCCTGCGCCATAGGACTGCAATACTGGAACAATAAAGGATCAATATCTGATCATATTGGTCAGCCGTATTGATTCCAAGAACCTCCGTCGTTGCCAAATCTGGCTAAAATAATAAAGCCTAAAATAATCTTACTCTAGTTACATATGTCAGTTCCCAGTGTCTGATCCATTGTTTCACCATTCATGCTCCTGATTTTGCTTTAATCAAAATCATCTAATTGACATGAATTATTATTCCATTCATCACAGGAGGAAATTGAACGAGCAGTTGAGAGGAATAATACCTCTGCTAATTCCTGGGAACACCACTTAACTTGGGAAGAGCTTTTAATGGCATTACCCCAGAAGGGCCGAGATCTGGGCTACTCTGATCATATGCTCACAGCCAAGACTCACAGTGACAGATGCTATACTGGATTCAAAGGCAACCATGCAGCAGCACCATGGGGGAAAAAGCAGGAAGTGCGTCATACTGAGGCCTCCCCTGCTGTGACTTCTGCGAGTTCAAGCAGCAGTCTGGAATCAAATCACAGTCATACAGGAAGTCCCAGAGGGAGAAATTCCGACTGCCAGAGAGATAAACAGCGTACTTTTAATAGATCCTTCTCATCCAGAGAGAAATGGTGTCAACTAGCACGATCTTTGGATATACCTGAATTCATGAGAGTGCAATTACCAATGGGACAGTTAAAAGGAATAGTGCTGAGCTTACAAAATAAATCCGGCAGCTGTGAAAAGGACAAATACCAAAGTGACCACCGTGGTGAGGGGGAGGATAAAGCTCGTAGCAACAGTCTGTTTTGCCCAGCAAGGACGCTAACCCCTTCATACCTCGCTGCCAGAGCCCAGATAAAAAGCCAAAAAGACACAGCGGTGACTGTTCCAGGCCTCACTCATCACTTTGTTAACACCTGTCAATGGTCTGAGGATCCAGAGTCTTTCATTTTGATTCCCACTGGACCTATATAACCATACAAGCCACCTATTTCAGTACTTCATGGCTCTCACAGTTCAAAAAGGTGTTAGATTGTTTTTTCTAATGCATCTTTCTTCTTTTTCTGTTTGATTTACCAGTTATATGGGAACAGAATATTTCCTCTCAGCTTGTTCACACTTCACTGAGATTAAAATTTTTCCCAATGATTTAGTACTTACTAAATGTCACTAAGTTTCACGGGAAAGTCAGATCAAACCCACTTTTTGTACCCAAAAAGTCTTCCCTGGAAAAGCATACATTTTTAAAAGGCTTACTCCAAGATACTCTTCTCCAGGAAAAATACACAATAGATTTCTCAGGAGAGGTCACACACAAGAAAAAAACAATCTGGGCTTCTCAAGGGGAAGTCGCACTATTTCCCTGAGAGGACCCACGCTTGCAAAAGCTTCTCATCTTTTGTTCCTCAAATTTTCTGTTACAACAGGATAAAAAAGCCCATGTTTCTAAGGGAAGAGTCACCCTGTTTCCCTGAGAGAATACACACTTGCAAAAGTTTGTCAACTTTTGCTTCAATACTGGGCTTCTCGGGGAAGCCACACTATTTCCCTGAGAGAATATACACTTTACAAAATATCACCAAAAAAATGGGTTTCGCAAAACAGGGTACTGAGAATTCTCAGGGAGGTCACATTATAAACCCAACATTTGTACCTCAGTTAATCTTCTCTGGGCAAGCACACAGATTTAAAGCAGGGTACAGGTGATTCTCAATGAGGTCATACTATAAAATCAACATTTATACCTCAGTTAATCTTCCCTGGGAAAGCAAACACATTTGAAGTTTTTTGAGAACTCCCACACAGTACACATTTTGAGGTTCTCAGAAATGCAATAGTCTTCTTGTGATACTTTCACTACATGGAAATCCTGCCAACTATGCCAATATTAATGTCTCAGTCCAGAGAGGGAAAGAGACTCAGTTCTTTTGAATAATCCCATGTTATGAAATTAGAGGCACAATGGAGGCCAAAATATCAACAGCTAGACTATTGATTACACAAATAAAGTGGATGGATCAGAAGGGGAGAGAGAGAAAATAGAGAATGAGAGAGAGAAGACGGAGAGAGAAGAGGAAAGGAATTATATTACCATACCCCTCAGCCCCCCAAGACAGTTTGGGTCTGTAGAGGAAGGGTGCTGCAGCTTTGGTGTGGAGGAGAGGTCATCCTTGCTGGCTGTGCTGTTCTCTGAGCAGCCTCTTCAGCTCCATGAGTTGCAGCAGGCGGAACTTAGGAGATGGCAAGAGGCTTCCTCTTGGTCTGCTTCTTCCAGGCTACATGGTGATGTCTCTGTCATTTTTTTCTCTCCTGATATTCTCTCCATTTTTCTTCAGAGCAGCATTGCCCTGGTCTTTTCCTTCTCTCGTGTTTTTCTTCTCCGCTGTATTGTCCTTTCCTTTTCTTGTAGTTGCTCAGATCTTTTATACATTTTTTAGGTATGTTTTTTACGGAGAGTATCGATAGCAGTGACTTCTGCCCTTTATTTCCAGGGCAGCTGCAGTCTGGTGAGCAATCTTTATCTATGCACCTTCCAGAGAGTCATTATCTGATCACAACTGCCCAATACACATCAGCTATTGTCTGGGCAAGCAGCAAAGGTGATTTTGTCTTTGCTGAGTCACATGAAGAGAGACAAGGTTTAGTCTCTCACACTAAGCAAACATGAGTTTTTCAGGCAAAGGTTACTGTTCACCTGGAAAAGAAATATACTGGCTGTATCTACACAAATTTAATCTTGTCTTCACTGTAAACAGTGAACATATTCTACTACTTAAGGCTAGGAGACAACCAGCACAATCACAGTGAAATTAGCAGTAATACTCTCCCAAGGTGCATGACTACCTATGCTTGTCAATGTTGTTTAAGAATGATTTTGTCAGCAAATAAATAATAGCTTCAAATAATCTTCTATTTAGTAGTTGTAGTGGTGTGTATCTGCCTTAAATTACCTCTTCTCAGATTGCTGTCCTTCAAATTTGATGAGCAAGTGTTAAAGGTCTATACTCACAGGATTGCTGTGTTATTTTAGAAAACAGCAGTCTTGAGGTCATTTCATTCAATAGATATATTTAAAACCATTTGAGAACCCCTGCATGAAATCTTGGCCCATTAAGGGAACATCTTCCTTATGAAGAGAGACTGGGGGAGCTGTGTCTCTTTAGTTTGGAGGAGACTAAGGGGTGAACTCATTAATGTTTATAAATATGTAAAGGGTGAGTGCCAAGAAGATGGACCCAGGCTCTTCTTAGTGATGCCCAATGACAGGACAAGGGGCAACAGATGGAAGCTGAGGCATAGGAACTTCCATGGAAACAGGAGGAAAATTTTTTTCACTGTGAGGGTTACGAAACACTGGAACAGGCTGCCCAGGGTGGTTGTGGAGTCTCTTTCTCTGGAGGTATTCAAAACCCACCTGGATTTGGAGTCAAGTATCTGTGGTGGGATTTAGATCCACAGTGAATGTCATATGAGCTGATGAGTCAAGCTGGGCATGTCAAACATTCTTCAGCTTCTCCAAATATGAAGGAATTTGGTAAGTTGATTAATTCTCCAAGTAGAATAGAATAGAATAGAACTAGTACTTATATTAATTAGGCAACCAACCGTTAACTGCAATGGTATTTAGTTATCTCAGTCACTGGTAGGAACTCACATTTATATATTCACAATTTGGAGGTGCAATTTAGAGGGTAGGTATGGACATGTGAGCTAGTTGCTAGTTTCTTCATAATTTTTAAAAAATTACAAGTTAAATCAAAACATGCAACACAACGCAAGGCAAGCAAAAAAAAGAGACTTTGTGGAGTATGTCACAAAACCTCTGAATCTCACCATTTGAATTTTCCACGTTTTAGTGGTTTGAGCTAGTCCCTACCTTAGATACTAGTTGTAATTAGGAAAATTCCAGACACTTTTGAATAAAGGATAAATAATGTAGGGATTGGATACAGAATGGTAACCATAGAGAGGTTAATATCATTCCATTGGTGTGTTGAAACCCTTACATAGTATCATAGTAGTATCATAGTATCAGTCAGGGTTGGAAGGGACCACAAGGATCATCTAGTTCCACCCCCGCTGCCATCGGCAGGGACACCTCACACTAGATCAGGCTGGCCAGAGCCTCACCCAGCCTGGGCTTAAACACCTCCAGGGATGGTGCCCCAACCACCTCCCTGGACAACCCATTCCAGGGCTTCACCACTCTCATGGTGAAGAACTTTCTCCTCACATCCAGCCTGAATCTCCCCACCTCCAGCTTCATTCCATCACATCTTGCAGCATGGTTTTCTACTCGCTCTGCTTATGGGATTTGAGCTATTCTATCCTGCCTTCTGACCTTTGTAGGCTTTTTCTATTTGGCTTCTATAAAGGTACAGAGCGAGGAGGTGGGCAAGCTAGCTTGTGTGGTTGTATAGTTTTCTTGGGGTCCTTTGTCCCTGAGAGGGGACAATGGAGGACCTGTGCAAATTGTTAAACTGTGCAAACTGTTAAACTGTGTATATATATGTAAATACACTGTTTGTGTTTTTATTACCTTTTATACTGTCATATTTAGTTTCTTTTGTAAATGCAATTTCATTTTTACTTCCAAGTTCTGCGTGTGGTAGATTTGCTCTCTGGGGCAGATTTCCAAAAAAAAAAAGTCACTGGGGGGAATCTAATTCAAGCCATAACACACATACAGTGATTAATCCTCAAAGAACTTCAAAACCAGAAAGTGGGGTCTGAAAATCATATCAACGATTAAGATGTACAATAATGCTAGAAGTAAAGAGGCAGCTGTGAAGCTAAGTAAATGCATTACATTGATACTCATCAGGATATATATGGAAACTGCCCATATTTACAGCCTTCTTTGGTTTTGTTTGGTTTTTGAGGTTTTTTTGTCAATGAGTAAGCACAGAGGAAGTTGGCACAATGTAAATTAGCAGAGGTGATGATAGAGTTGAGTCCTTACGGGTAAGAATCAGGAGTGAGGCCAGCAAGAGTGATATTGTGTTGGAAATCTGTTCTAGAACACCCAACCAGGATGAAGAGGTAGATGAAATGGTTTTTTATAAGCAGTTGAGGGAGGTTTCACAGTTGCTACCTCTTGTTCTCATGGGAGACTTCACCTTCCTGGATGTCTGCTGGAAATAAAATACAGCAGGGAGAGAACAGTACTGAAGGTTCCTGGAGTGTGTGGAAAATAACACAACTGGTGAGGGAACCAACCAGGAAAGGTGCCCTCCTGGCCTTGCTTCTTGTGAACATGGAAGAACTTGTGAGGGAAGTAAAGGTTGGAGAGCATCTAGTGCTCAGTGATCATGAAATTATTTTCTCTGTCCTTGGGGAAACAAGGTTAGTAAAACTGCCACCGTGAACTTCTGGAGGGAAAACTTTGGCCTGTTCAGGAGTCTGATTGACAAAGTCCCTTGGGAGGCTACCCTGAAGTACATAAGAGTCCAGGAAGGCTGGGCATGCTTCAAGACAGAAATCTTAAAGGCACAGAAGCAGGCTGTCCCTGTGTGCTGAAAAACAAGTTGGTGGGGAAGGTGTCCAGCTTGGCTGAATAGGGACCTTTGGCCGGACCTCAAGAACAAAAGGAGAGTCGACGGCCTTGGACTTGGTTGGACTTGATGACTCTGAGGGTCTTTTCCAACCTGAACATTTCTGTGATTCTGTAACAGATACTAAAATCTCGGAATGTTTGTTTACTTATTGATTGTAATATATAACCTCAACCTTTAGACGGGGATTAAAATAACAGAAGGTGATAAATTAACTCCACTTTTTTAAGCAGAGATGATTCAGTTACAAATCAGTACAGCTGAATACTCTTCTAGCCTACTAATAAAATCACAGTAAAAACTACTTTTGAATGAACAAAAGCCAAGAAAGCTTTTCTAAAAGAAGGAAATCTTGCATTAAAAAGTCATATTAAAACACATTGGCATTATATATTTTAAATTTTTAAAATGAAATTTCAGAGGATCTTAGGCTATTTTAAAGCTCCCAATAAAACACACAAAAACAAAGAGAAAAAACTTACTATGTTAGTTGTAGCAGATAAAAAAATAAGAAACAAACCATAAGATAAGCAGTATCTTTTTTTCCCAATAGAAGGTATTTAAATTAGGTCCTACTTTCTTCTCAGATGTGTTGTTTAGAATACTCATTCATTATTTGAATAAAATTTGCTGATGATCTTAAATTACTCAGGATAGAAAAGGTAAAAAATTGCTGTGAAGAGATGCAGAAGGATGTCAAAATATTGACTGACTAGGCAATAAAGTGGCAAATGAAATTCAGTGTTGATTAGTGTAGATTAGTACACAGAGGAAAACAAGCCAGAATATATAATGACTGATTCTAAACAGCTGTTGCCAAGGAAGTGTGACACCTATGTTTTACTAAAGACAGTTCTCTGAACACCTTTATTCAATGTTGATTTTATTTTAAAGCTAATTATATCAGACAATGAGTATTAGAATATTAGGCATATTCATATCTGCATTCAGAAAATAATTCAATATCAAGGTTAGACCAAAGATCTATCCACCACAACATCTCGTCTTTGAGACATAAGTTCCAAGGGAAAGAAAGAATGCTGGTGATAAAGTGGCCTGTTTGAGTTTATGTGTTTTGCTGTATCTTTGGGTAGATCCAGCACCCTAGAGGCCTTAGGGAAATAAAAAGCAGCTCTGTTTGGTATCAGCCTCAACATTTCTGTTTTATGCTTTTCACTGCTGATCCTCTTTCCCTTTTCATTTCAGAGCACAACTGATTTTAAGCTGTCTCAACTGAAAATGTATCTAGCAGTTCTGTTCTTCAACATCCATGCCAGCGCTAAGGCTCAGTGTTGTTCAGTTGCACATTGCTGGCCATATGCTTTGGGAACAGAGTTCCCATTAGAGGGTTTTGCTATCCCATTTTATGAACACATAGGAAAATACTAAAGGGCATTGTCTAAACTAGTTTTCTTCTTTCAGGAAAGATACCAGAATGTGTGTTAGAGATTGAATGCAATGACCTCTTTTTCATTCTTTAGAAAATAACAGGTTTACAGAAAGCAGTCAATAACAGCTTGTCCACTGGAAGCCTCCCATATAGGAGCAATGACTTTGGAGCAAACACAACAGAAAGCACACTGCAAACACATGGAGAAGCTGCTTGTATTAGCAGCACTGGGTTTTTTATGTTGGTTTTGTTTAGTTGGGGTTTAATGGGGTTTTTTGGCATGTTCTTTGTTTGCTTGGTTGGTTTTTTGTGTGTGTACACTAATGCACGAAGTATGGGCAACAAACAAGAGGAGCTGGAAGCCTTGCTGCAGCAGGAAAGTTATGATGTAGTTGCCATCACAGAGATGTGGTGGGACGACTCACATGACTGGAGTGCTGCAATTGATGGCTACAGGCTTTTCAGGAGAGACAGCCAAGGAAGAAGGGGTGGAGGAGTGGCCCTGTACATCAGGGAGGCACTAGATGCCATTGAGCTCTGGAGATCAGGGATCATCAGGTTGAGTGCCTGTGGGTGAGAATTAGAGGGAAGGCCAACAGGGCTGACATCCTGGTTGGAGTCTGTTATAGACCACCCAACCAGGAAGAAGATGTTGATGAAGCATTCTATAGGCAGCTTAAGGCTGTCTCAAGATTGCCTGACCTTGTCCTCATATGCGACTTCAACCTGCCTGACATCTGCTGGGATCTCAACACAGCAGAGAGGAGACAGTCTAGGAGGTTCTTAGAGTGCATGGAGGCCAGTTTCTTATCCCAGGTGCTGTGTGAGCCTACCAGGGATGAGGCTCTGCTTGACCTCCTCTTCACCAGCAGGGAAGGGCTGGTGGGTGATGTGGTGGTCGGAGGCTGTTTAGGGGCCAGCGACCACGAGATAATTGAATTTTCAGTATTTGGTCAAGCTAAGAGGGGCAGCAAGAAGACCTCCACTCTGGACTGCCGGAGGGCGGACTTCAGGTTGCTCAAGGAACTAACTCAGAAGGTTCCTTGGGAAACAGCCCTTAGAAACAAAAGGGTCTAGGAGAGCTGGGCCTACTTCAAGGAGGAACTCTTGAAAGCTCAGAACAGGCTGTGCCAATGTGCCGGAAGATGAGCCACCAGGGCAGACCGCCAGCCTGGATGGGTGATGAGCTTCTAAAAGAACTAAGGGGAAAAAAGAGGGTGTATCACCTTTGGAAGAAAGGTGAAGCAACCCATGAAAAGTTTAAGGATGTTGCTAGGTCTTGTAGGAAGAAAATTAGGGAGGCAAAAGCACATTTGGAGCTTAGACTGGTCTCTGCTGTGAAGGACAACAAAAAGTCCTTCTATAAATACATTAATAGCAAGAGAAAGGGCAAGGACAACCTCCACTCCTTGGTGGACACGGAAGGGAACGTTGTAACAAAGGATGAGGGGAAGGCAGAGTTACTTAACACCTTCTTTGCCTCAAATTTTTCTAGCAGGACAGAATGTCTTCCAGACAGCTGGCCTGCAGAGCTGGCAGAAGGAGTTAGGGAGCAGCATAGTTTTCCTCTGTTCCAGAATCGGGTAGTTGGTGATCTGCTTAGCCGCTTGGATCCCCACAAGTCCATGGGACCAGATGGGATCCATCCCAGGGTGCTGAGAGAGCTGGCAGATGAGCTGGCCAAGCCGCTCTCCATCATTTTTTCACCAGTCCTGGCTCACTGGAGACATCGCAGAGGACTGGAAGCTGGCCAATGTGGTGCCCATCCACAAGAAGGGCCGGTTGGATGAGCCAGGGAATTATAGGCCTGTCAGCCTGACCTCAGTGCCAGGAAAGATTATGGAGCAGGTCATCCTGAGTGCAGTCACACAGCACTTACAGGATGGCCAAGGGATCAGGCCCAGCCACCATGGATTTAGGAAGGGCAGGTCCTGCCTGACCAACCTGATCTCCTTCTATGATCAGGTGACCCGCCTGGTGGATGTGGGAAGGCCTGTGAATGTAGTCTACCTGGACCTCAGCAAGGCCTTTGACACCGTCCCCCACAGCAAACTCCTGGCCAAGCTGTCAGCCCATGGCTTGGATGGGCTGGAGGGCTGAGCCCAGACAGTGGCGGTGAGTGGTGCCACATCCAGCTGGTGGCCAGTCACTAGTGGTGTGCCCTGTGGTGAAGAGGTTATTAATTTATGAATTATGAAATATGAATTATGAAAATATTATTTTTATTGGTATTATAAAATTATTCATAACCGATGAATCACCAACTTATATACATGTTCTAGTGCATGTTCGTGAAATAGACTCCATAAATGGCTTAGTATTATGATTAGAATTTAATTGAACTAATTACAAACTATTTCTGTATTTATATACAAGAAGGGTGCAGTTCCGCCGCTTGGCCACTAGATGGCGACTCGGCAGAACGTGATCGGCTCCTTATCGAGTTGAATGCAGAGGCCGGCCCTGTTCGGGGCCGGGCCGGGGCTCAGCCATCACGGAGCCAGCTCGTGGGACTGGTAGGGCTGGTCCCAGGATGGGATCGATCCCCAGAGTCAACTCACACAACAGGGTGGGACGACGGTTGCCGGCAGGCGTGCTTGGGGAACATGGCGGCAGGCAAAACTGCAGAGGCGGCCCCTGGCAGTCGGCTCGCACGAAATGGCGGGGTGACAGTTCCCGATCGAGCAAGGGCTGCAGGTGAGGTGGGCCTGACAGGAGTCGGCACTGCTCGGCAGGTTCCCGGGACTCGGTCTGTATCAAGTCCCTTCTCCCCAGCAACTGGGCAGATCTTACCCTCGGGGGTTGGTCCAGTCCATATGATGGCGATGGGGGTCTCTCCCAGTCGATATGACTGGCTATGGCGACTCTGGCTCCTTAGCTCAGCGTGGTGTCCTTTCTCTGTGGAAATGATCTTTCAATCGCTTCTCACATGCAGAGGCTTTAATATGCGTGCATGTATGTAACAGAAGCTAGACAATGATAAACTCGATTGCAGAGGCTGCGGCTCGGACTTACACTCTCGAGCAAGCACAGAGACAGAGTGGAGGAGGAGGCAACTTGTTTACTAACTGGGGTAATACTTCTAGAATCCCTCGAGGCTGGGTTTGACCAATGGGCACTCTCATAAACAACTAGCTTCCGCCTATGGGAAAGCATGAAGCTAGAATTCTGCCATATTTGGTGTTTGCACAAGCCCTGCATTCGCTAGGTGCG
Organism: Dryobates pubescens; assembly: GCF_014839835.1. Taxonomy (NCBI): domain Eukaryota; kingdom Metazoa; phylum Chordata; class Aves; order Piciformes; family Picidae; genus Dryobates; species Dryobates pubescens. The sequence continues at coordinate 289,510 of NC_071634.1, forward strand.
TGCTAGCCTGGCTAATGCCTTGGCTTTTGTCTCCCTCCTGAAGGAGGGGGGGCTTGCCCACATGCTGGGAGAAGATTCAGTATCTGGGCATAATGTGCCTTCACCACATGCCCCAAGGATCAGTGCTGAGCCCCATGCTCTTTAACATCTTTATTGATGATCTGGATGAGGGCATTGAGTCCATCATCAGTAAATTTGCAGATGACACCAAGCTGGGGGCAGGAGTTGATCCGCTGGAGGGTAGAGAGGCTCTGCAGAGGGACCTTGACAGGCTGGACAGATGGGCAGAGGCCAAGGGCAGGAGATTGAACACATCCAAGTGCCAGGTTCTGCACATCGGCCACAACAACCCCATGCAGTGCTACAGGCTGGGGTCAGAGTGGCTGAGAGCAGCCAGGCAGAGAGGGACCTAGGGGTGCTGGTTGATGGTAGACTGAACATGAGCCTGCAGTGTGCCCAGGGGGCCAAGAGGGCCAATGGCATCCTGGCCTGCATCAGGAACAGTGTGGCCAGCAGGAGCAGGGAGGTCATTTTGCCCCTGTACACTGCACTGGTTAGGCCGCACCTCGAGTCCTGTGTCCAGTTCTGGGCCCCTCAGTTTAGGAAGGATGTTGACTTGCTGGAGCATGTCCAGAGAAGGGCAATAAAGTTGGTGAGTGGCTTGGAACACAAGCCCTGTGAGGAGAGGCTGAGGGAGCTGGGGTTGCTTAGCCTGGAGAAGAGCAGACTCAGGGGTGACCTTATTGCTGTCTACAACTACCTGAAGGGAGGTTGTAGTCAGGCAGAGGTTAGTCTCTTCTCCCAGGTAACCAGTACCAGAACAAGAGGACACAGTCTCAGGCTGCATGAGGGGAGGTTTAGGCTGGAGGTTAGGAGGAAGTTTTACACAGAGAGAGTGATTGCCCACTGGAATGGGCTGCCTGAGGAGGCGGTGGGGTCACCGTCGCTGGGGGTGTTCAGGACGAGGATTGACAGGATGCTTGGTTGCATGGTTTAGTTGATTGGGTGGTGTTGGATGATAGGTTAGACACGATGATCTTGAAGGTCTCTTCCAACCTGGTTTATTCTATTCTTTTTTTTTTTTTTTTTACAAAAAGCCAGTTTGTTTTCAGGAAGATTGAATCTGCTCCCATTATTAATCAAGACAAACATGTAGCAACACAAAAGCTCGGGAATGGTGAGAAAAATGCTCTTTTCTGCTTTGTACAAACAACTGATGTATCTTCCTTTCTGAATTCTGCCTTAATTTAAGCAGGAAAAATATCTGAATTCAAAATTAATTTAACTGTACTTAATACAGGCAGGAACCAGAGCAGGAAGCCTTACTTTTGCTTTTGTTTTAAATCTACCAATTAATTCCTCTGTGCCACTGACTCAGTTTTATTACATTTATTATACAAACCCTGTTTTACTTCAATGGTAATGATGCTCCATTTTCCTGCTTTTCCATTTTAGGATTTTTTTCATCTCCATGCCTGATTGTTGAATTAATTACATGAATATATAAAGTTAAACATAAGCAAACAAAACTCTAGATAGTAAATTCATGTTCTTCTTATATCAACACTCTGCTTTGGAGTACTTCTGCAAAAAAGCTGTGGTAGCGAGCTGGCTTTACATGTTTCCTGGATTAACTGAATTTGGATACTAAGTTCTATTACATTGTCTATTTTGCATATGGCAGTTCCTAAGAAAGTACTTTCAAAACTTCTCTCTTTGGGCTACATCTGCTTTGGTATCAGAAAGCAACTACTGCAGCTTAGGAGGTTGAGAGAGGGCTTAGCTCTCCCTCCTCCACAGAGTAAGAAACCACAAGCACCAGGTTGGACCATTGTCACCTGCAGCCGTGTACAAAATGTTCTTGATGTCTGGACCATCTCGGACAGGTCCCAGTCCCACTGCTTGTACCACTTCTTGCTTTATCTGGTCAAAGGCTGCTTGTTGTTCAGGTCCCAAGTAGAAACTGTTCCTCTTTCAAGTCACATCATACAGAGGTTTCACAATCTGACTGTATCCAGGAATGTGCAGTCTCCAGAATCCCACTATCCCCAAGAAATGTAGAGTTTCTTGCTTGTTGGTGGGATTTGCCATGGTAGAGACTCTATTTACCACATCCACTGGAATGTGTCGGCGTCCATCCTGCCACTGCACTCCCAGAAACTGGTTCTCTGTGGTAGGTCCTTTCACCTTGTCTCTCTTGATGGCAAAACCTGCATTCAGAAGAATGTCCATGATTTTGTTACCTTTCTCGAAGACTTCCTCAGCAGTTTTACCCCAGACAATGATATCATCGATGAACTGGATGTGTTCTGGAGCACCACCTTCCTCCAGAGCATCATGGATCACTGCATGACAGATGCTTGAGCTGTGGATCCAGCCCATTGGCAGTCTGTTGAAAGTGTACTGGATTCCTCTCCAGGTGAAAGCAAACTGAGGCCTGCATTCCTCTGCTATGGGAATAGAGAAGAAGGCATTAGCAATGTCTATGGTAGCATACCATTTGGCCTCTTTGGATTCCAGCTCGTACTGGAGTTCCATCATGTCTGGTACTGCCGCACTCATAGGCGGAGTTACTTCATTCAGGGCTCGGTAGTCCACTGTCAGACGCCAGTCTCCATTCGGCTTTCGCACAGGCCACACTGGACTGTTGAAAGGTGAATGAGTTTTGCTGATGACTTTCTGACTCTCCAACTGACGAATCAGATTCTGAATGGGCAACAAAGGGTCACGGTTGGTTCTGTATTGTCTGTGATGCACAGTCTGAGAAGCAGCCGGCAACTTAATGTCCTGAATCTTGTGCTGTCCCACAACTGCAGATTCATCAGAGAGTTCAGGTCTAGCAGACAGTTTCAGCTTTTGTCCATCAATTTCTACAGAAGCTACTCCAAAAGCCCATTTGTAACCTTTAGGGTCCGTGAAACGCCCTTCTCTCAGAAAATCAATTCCCAAAATACAAGGTGCATCAGGTCCAGTCACAACTGTATGCTTCTTCCACTGTTTACCAGTTAGACTTCTATTAACTTCTACCTTACTTAACTCTTGAGATCCACCAGTGACTCCCAGAATAGTTATAGACTCTGATCCCTGATAATTTGATGGCAATATGGTGCACTGAGCTCCTGTGTCAACCAAGGCCCTGTACTTCTGAAAGTGTGAAGTGCCAGGCCACTGGATGTACACATCCCAATAGATTCTGTTATCTCCATTATCCCTCTCCTCCCCCTGGCGGGAGGCAGGGCACCCCTAGTTATGGGGAACATGTCCACAGGTGCAACGAGCACACTGTGCAGTGTTAGAACTGGAGCCACTGTTGGAGCTGTCATAGTTGTCCTGGGGAACTGTAGAAGTAACAGCTACCCTTCTGGTATTGCTACCCTGGGTTCTGCCACTTTGCAGTTCCCTCAGTCTCCTGAAAAGATTAGAAGTTGGTTGGCCATCCCATCTGTTCATGTTCTCACCAAACTGATCACGCAGGGTAATCCAAATAGTCCTACGTGACTGCCTTGGTGGTCTGTTTTGGTTTGGCCTGTTTTGGAATGACCTCCTTGGAGGACGTCTATTCCTCACAGCTGAAACCTGCACCCACCTGGAGGAAGAATTGGAATTATCTCTTTGTGCCAATTGGGATATGGTGTTTTTAAATTCATCCTTCAGCTCTTTCATGCAATTCTTTATTTCACCAGACAGAGTTTCAATGGCTGAAACCAAAGAAACACGTGTCATGCTATCATCCAATTGCCTCAATTGATCAGTGAATTGGCCAACCGTAAGAGGAGCTCCACCATAATTTCTTGCTACAATTCTGCTTGCCAGAATGTTTGCATAATTAGAAGGAACAAGCTTGATGAGCTTTTTAGCAAGACCATTTCCTACAGGAACATCATCAGGATTCAGAGATTCATGTTCACCATAGAGTATCTCTCTAACAGCAAATTCTCTCAGACGCTTAATTCCCTCATCTATGGTAGTCCAGGGCTTAGGATTCCATGGAAGATCATCTCGGGAAGGGTATCTCATGAGAACCGCCATTAAAAGGCATATCCACAGATTAACCTTACTGAGAGCCTTGCCCAGATGTCTATCTATTCCATTATCCTTCGAGAGAGTTCCTAGCTGAGCTGCTGACTTGTCTCCGACCATTAGAGCTGGAGCACCTGTATCATAACATCTACCAAGCCAAGCGAGAACTGGCTCCTTATCTGCTCTGAGGTAGTCTTTGCGCACATTTCGCAATTCCTCACGCGGTGAAGAGCAGTCAGTTATGTCATCTTCTTCTTGCTCTCTTGCCTCCTCTTCCTCAACTTGTGGTCCCAACAACCTCTCAAGGATCCCTTTAAGCTGAGAAGCACCACCACTAGCTGCTGCCCTACCAAGAGATGCATCTCGATCCTCTGATGATCTCAATAACTCAGCTATATTTTTAAGACAAATTTTCTCTTCCTCCCCAGCAGAAGAACCTTGCTGTGCATCCCCATCAGCTCCTGAATCAGCTTTAGTCTTACCCCTCCTTGTTGTTAAAACTGCTACTTGCTTTACTGGAGCTGTGTTTGGGTTTCCAGCTGCCTTATTATCAGAAGCTGATAAGCTTTGAGAGAGATTAGCTGCTTTGGAGGACGCTTCCGCTCCTGCCATGGAAGAAGGAGGAAATGACTTTGCCTCGTTAATGGTGGCTGCCGGGGACACGGGAGCCGCCATGTTTGGGGCTACTGCAGCCCCTGGCTGCTTGCCAGAATCATTAGCAATGCTGTTCAGAGCTGCCTTCCCGATTGACTTTTTAGCTTTATCCTTAACTGACACAGATTCCCCATTATCATCATCACTGGATGTTCCTGAAACAGAGCCAGGGTGGTGTTTTCGTCTCTTAACCCTCCGTTTGATAACAAAACATGCCTTAGACACTTTTCTCTCCCGGTACAGTGTTACTAGCAAATACACATTACTTATCACCAGCAGCAGGATTACACACATCGAGAAAATCAGCTTTGGATCCCAGCCATCACTTAAAATTACCCTTTCACCAACTGGAATTTTAAACTCCTTTATCTCAATAGGGAGAGTAGTAGATGTTACATTTCTGTATTTTTTCACCCAAAAGAATTCCAGGCACCGATCATATAGGAGCTGCATCTTGTACTTAAACCACACATATAATTTTTGCATTATATATTTACCTATCTGATCGATAATCATACCCAGGCAATACTTGTAGATCAATACACTGAAGACTGAGAAGAGCAGATGCTCTAAAAGCCAAAACACCTTCATGTTTGCTCGTCCGACTCAAGCAAGCAATAAATCAAACTAATTTGTCACCAAGCCCCACGTTGGGCGCCAATAATGTGGTAGGTTGAGAGAGGGCTTACCTCTCCCTCCTCCACAGAGTAAGAAACCACAACTAGCCCAGTCGAAAGAGCAAGCTATATATTTACAAGCATATATGGAAAGCAGGTTATATATAACACAATATATACAGGTATTTACAATACATACACAGAAATACACAGCAAAGAGAAATAACACAACAAAAATCCCTCCCCGAGGGAGGGATCCCCTCCCTGTAACCCCCTCTCTCCCCCCCCTACCTCCCTTTTTCCCCAAAAAGGGGTTAGAGAGAAAGAAAGGCAAGTTACTAAGCAAAAGAGTTGTTAGTAAGCTTCAAAAGCCCATGCAGGATTAGTTTTTGCTTATCTGAAGGCCAACTCCAGCAGTTCGCAGAAGAAGCAGGCAGGGAGAACAGGCTGAAACACCACACTCCCCCAACTCCCAAACCAAACTGAACTGAGGAAAAAAAAAATTCCAACTGCTTCACAATCTAAAGCTGCATTTTTGTTTATCAACCAATGAAATTCATTTAGAATATCAGAATGTTTTGGTTCTAGTACCGAAAACATTTAGCCAGTGTCTAAGCACTGCTTGTTCTTAAAGGCACAGCCTCAAACGACTACAATGACCTTTTAGAAGAAACAGTTGCTTAAGGACAAGATCCTCTGAACTCACGGTAATTTTGTGCAGGCACTTGGTGCAAAGCTTTCACATAACACTTCCTTCTCTGAAGGCTTTCAAAACCTGCCTAGATCCATTTCTGTGTGGTGTGCCCCAGGTGATCCTGCTTTGGCAGGGGGTTGACTCCATGGTTTCTGGAGGTCCCTTCCAACTCCTAACATTTTGTGATTCTGTGAACGAATCTGTTTATATAGTCATACTGGCAAAAAGTGGAGAAAGATGTCCCAGCCTGGAAGGATAAAACTGGGTATGTAAGTCCCAAACTGCTACTGTGCAAGTCAGCTTTCATCCCAATATAAGCTGTGCATGCAACATGCACATTAACATGGTAGCAGCCTGATGTAGTGCCCAGGTAATAATTAATTCAGTGTTTTCCAGTGCAGCAATAAGCTGGTAGAGCCAGAACACATTTGAGTGCACATTTTTAGGTGTATAATCCTGAGTCTAACAACTTCAGTAAGGTCTGTGCAAGCTCAGCTGTTGTGCTGCACTCCATTATGCAGTGTAAGCACAGCTGATGTTTCCTCCCAACAAATAAGAATTACTTTTTGTAAAAAGTGAAGGTAATGTACTTTCACATCTTGGGTTTTTGCACCACACATTTATGTTGTTCCTGCTTTATGTACTGCTATAAACCCTGTTTGTCTTATGAACTGTTTTTATGCACCAAATCCCTTGCTTATACGTCATTGATGATAACCATCTGAATAGAAAAAGCTTTTACTTTTTTATTGTTGTTCTTTAAACATCGCAACATGAAACCAAGTCAGACATTCTCTACTTAACATACTCTTAGTTCAGCTATGCATGCAATATTTCTCCAACTGAATCTCCTGTACTGATATGGCAGTAGCAAATCACAAACACTTGATAGAGTGTAACAAAAACATACTGTCTCAAACTTATGCTGCAGTGAAATGTTTATATCAGACTACAAAAGGAAAGAAAAAAAAAAGAGAATACTTACTACTTAAATATTAAGAAGAAAATCAATATAGCTTCAACATTAAAAGGTAATTATTTGAGGAAAGCAGGTAGCTAATCCTTTATCTCTTCTTTTTTGTAATATTACAGCTGTTTGGAGAATGTGGCAGATTTGTGAAAAAAATAAAATGAAGCCCAGGAAGGTGTATAAACTCTTATGCTTCATGCCTTATTTTTCACAAGTACTCTCAAATGAGCAAGTTGGTTCACCTAAAGGTAGGACGACAAACATGATCACATACAATTCCTTTTCTAAGGATGCCAACACTATGCCAAAAAATCAAGAAGCTGATATTTTCTATCTCCTCAATGCTATGGATTCCATAACCATGACAATCTCACCATTCATTAAATACCTAACTTTCATTTGACTCGATGTCTCTAACATCGTAAGGATTCTGTAATGAGGCTTGTTCTCATTCTCTAATTTTTTGACAATCTAATCCATGGTTATTGTATAGTCTCAGGTTAACCATTCCTGCACAGTTACATTTTATCCCCTATTTAGGGTTTTCGTTTGTCATTAGAAACTAAAGCTACTGCTGTGTTTTAATTTGAATACAATCCCCTGTGCTGATAGAGTCATTGGAAGCCAAACTTTATCTCAAGAGAAATTCTACTGTTAAGCTACTTCCAAAGCTTTCAAATAGTAGTTTCTAGATGACACTGAATAGTACATTCACAACAAAACTTGCATTAGCTGAAACAGAAAGGATAATCTTCTGGGAAATAATTTAAATATATAAAATGGACAAACTGTAGTTAATGAATTACCATTCCCACAAAATAGCAGACATGTGAGTGATTCACACATCTCCTCAATAATCAGATAATTATTAATTCAGACCTAGCAAGAAAAAGGAGAGAGGAAAAAAGGCACAAAACATCTGTCAAAAAGACACTAAAACTTCGACAATGAACTTGCTATGTTTTAACATTATTTTGGATCCAAAGTTCTTACTCTAGCTAATGGTGAACTACTAAAATGAATTTTTCAGACATTTATGAAGAACAGCCCTGGAGGTTAACATTGTGTAATACTTCTGAACAAGCCTGAAAAGACAGAATTTTGTCTTGCCTTCCAACCAAGAATTAAGTAAGTTGGCATTAGAAAAGAGGATTTAAACAGAACTGTGCCCAAGTCTGACTCATTGTTGACCTTATCCATATATGAATGGCAAAGGGTGAGTAAACATGATTCTATGTTCCCACTCTGTTTGGTATTGCAGCAGATATTTCAAATCACAGCATCTTAGTTCAATGTATTATTGCTTGTTTGCTGTAAGAAAAGCAGATTCTATCAAAGGGAGTGAAAGGAAAAGCGAATCTGTTCATGATGTAATATTTTTCTTTAGTTCACAGAAGATTCACAAAAAGGTGTGAGGCTTCTCTGCAGGATGAATTCTTCTTCCCAATGCTCAAGGCATTCCAGCAGAGAGCATGGCACAGAGACCTGGAGGAACTTTGTCTTATAAACTGTTCTCTCTATCACAATGAGAGAGCTGACTGTTTTACATCTGTTTAACTGAAATACAATCATCTGTTTTTATTTCTCAATGTGATAAAAGGTTTTCATAAGGCATCACAGTGTTAGGGCAGTCTTTCCCACTGTGTTCCATACTTTGCATCCCAGAATGGACTCTGTCAAGTGTAAACAAAACAAACAAGCAAGCAAAAGCTCCTTTTATCCTTTGTCCTTTTCCTTACAATAGAACACAAACTTTTATTCAAGCAAAACTGAAAACAATATTGCCACTAGGAGATTCTGTCTCTTGTAAAACTCAAGATGTTTTGAGCTAAGCAAAAAGACAAATTAAACAAATAAAGTAATAAAGGAAACCATGAGGGAATTTAGTATGAAAGTAAAAAAACAATGTAGAATGCTACATACAAGATTTGTAATATAGTTTGCTTTCTCTTCAGGGGAATAAAGTTAGCTATACAAAACATTTTCACAATATGCTGAAGTTCCTCTCTGTGAAGATATGTACATTGCAAGAGTATAGAAATATCTGAGGCTATTAAATGTCTAACACTGTGCTTAGTTTTGGCAACAAGAGTTTCAGAGTTCTCATCTTTTAACAGATACCAAAACAATCAGTAAAAGTAAAAAATAACAAAGTTACTGATTCCATGATCCTTGTGATGGTGACTCCACCGCATCCCTGGGCAGCACATTCCCATGGCCAATGGTTGGAGCAGATGAACAGAATAGAATAGAATAGAATAGAATAGAATAGAATAGAATAGAATAGAATAGAATAGAATAGAATTAACCAGGATGGAAAAGACCTTTGAGCTCTGAGGTCCCTTCCAACCTAAGCCATTCTATGATTCTCTGGCTTCTATGTTTTTATAGCTGGTGAGGAGTTCCCTGTCAGACACATGTTGCCTGTAATTTCATATAGCTGTTGCTGTAGAATCTTCAGGCTGTTCGGTGGCTGCCCAGTCTCAACAGATACCCAGCAGTGGTATCCTGGACTTGGTGGTCTTAAAAATCTTTGCCAACCAAAGGGATTCCACAGTTCCCTGATTATGTGATAGTAAATACATAGTTTGGGCAATAACAGAAAGGCTACATGGGAGGGGAGGGAGAGGGAGGAGAGGAGAGGAGAAGGGAGGGGAGGGGAGGAGAAGGGAGGGGAGGGGAGGGGAGGGGAGGGGAGGGGAGGGGAGGGGAGGGGAGGGGAGGGGAGGGGAGGGGAGGGGAGGGGAGGGGAGGGGAGGGGAGGGGAGGGGAGGTTCTATTCTATTCCCTGATTATGTGATAGTAAATACATAGTTTGTGTATATGTTTAACCTGTAGCCTTTCTGTTATTGCCCACATCATCTGTAATTATTCTTATTAATTATTTCTTTCATTAAAATCCTTAAATAGATATGAATGATATAAAACAAAAGCAAAAAAATAATAAAATAGAGGAAAGGAAGAAAAAGAAAGAAAGAAAACGAGAGAAATAGAGAAAGAGCAAAAGAAAGAGTGAAAGAGAAAGAGCAAGAAAGGGAGAAACAGAAGGAAAGAAAGAAAGAGAGAAGGAATTCAGAAGCAATTAGAGAGGAAAGAACTTGGAAGGAATTTGGAAAGAAGAAGGAAGGGAAGGAAGGAAAGAAAGGGAAGGAAAAGAAGGAAGGGAAGGAAAGGAAGGAAGGAAAGAAAGGACAGGAAGGAAGGAAAGAAAGGATAGAAAGGAAGGAAGGAAAGGATAGAAAGGAAGGAAGAGAAGGAGGGAAGGCAAGATAGAAAGGAAGGAAAGGAAGGAGGGAAGGAAGGATAGGAATAGAATAATAGAATCATAGAATCAACAAGGTTGGAAAAGACCTCAGAGATTATTAAGTCCAACCTACCACCCAAGACCTCATGACTAAGGAAGGAAGGGAGGGAGGGAGGGAGGGAGGGAGGGAGGAGGGAAGGGAGGGAGGGAGGAGGGAAGGCAGGCAGGCTGGCTTTACTCTTGTCCTGCGGATGTTATGGAACAGTCTCTTAGAGGTCTTACAACATTTGGAGTCAGGAAAGGCAAAGCTGGTCTTACAGAAGAGATGAATGGAACTACCGCCATTAAATGAATGACAATAAGCCAGGGAAGGATCCCTGCCTAAGACCCAACTTGCTTCCTTTGACAGGAGCATCCATAAAAGGCCAAAGAGCATTTTGACAATAATACTATTCCTCCCCAACCCCAAGGTTTAAGCCTTCCTTCCTAAAGGCCAGCTGATTCTGGTCAAAAGCATCACCCAATCATGAGCATAATGGAAATAAGGTAAAGGATTAGCCATGTGACAGCCCCCAGGAGAGAATATGTGCATTACAACCCCCAACAATTATGCTGATGGATTGTAGGCATAATAAACAGCCACAGGAGGGAGGGAGAGACAAACAATTGCTCTAATGGAGAGGGACCTGGTGTGATTAACATCAAAAGTTACCCACAGGGAGCAATCTGTAGCAAGGATGACATACACAACAGCTCCATGTCACACTTGCCTTCTGGTGAGGAGAGAAAAGGGAGACCAATAAACATTTAGGGTGTTCCAGAGGGACCTGGACAATCTGCAGAGGTGGTGCCCAGGTGAACCTCATGAGCTCCAACAAGAGCAAGTCCAGGGTTCTGCACCTGGGCCAGAACAATCCTGGGGGAGGGGAGGAGGGGATAGAAAGCAGCCCTGAGGAAAAGGACTTCGGGGTGTTGGTGGGGGAGAAGCTGGACAGGAGCAGGCAGTGTGAGACTGCAGCACAGAAGGCCAATGGCAGCCTGGGCTGCATCCAAAGCAGCATTGCCAGAGATGGAGAGAGAGAGGATCCTGCTCCTCTGCTCTGGGGAGACCTCATCTGCAGTGCTGTGTGCAGGTCTGGAGCCCTCAACACAAGAAGGACCTGGACCTGATGAAGAGGATCCAGAGGAGGCCATGAGAATGCTCAGGGGGTTGGAGCAGCTCTGCTACGAGGACAGGCTGAGGGAGCTGGCGGTGTTCAGCCTGGAGAAGAGAAGGCTCAAAGAGACCTCTGAGATCATCCAGTCCAACCACCAACCCAACACCACCGTGGCCATTAAACCATGTTCCCAAGTGCCATGGCCACAGGTTTCCTGAGCACCTCCAGGAATGGAGATTCCACCACCTCCCTGGGTAGCCTCTTCAAATCCCTGACCACTCTTGCAGCAAAGAGATTGTTCCTCATGTCCAAGCTAAGCCTCCCCTGGCACAGTTTCAAGCCATTTCCTCTCCTTCTACCACCTGATACCAGGGAGAAGAGACCAAGCCCCACTCCAGGCTCCTTTCAGGGAGATTTAGAGAGCAATATCTAAAATATCATGTTAAATACTGAGCTGTAGGCATCCTGTTATTAGTTTTTTACTGTTTTCATCTCCAGGCATATCCATGGCAGCTGATTTTGGAATTTTCTGCTGTAAAACAAACAACATAATAATAAAAATGTATCTGTCACTCATTGGTAATTGGGAACTGATTAATTAAATTGGCTGCAACTCAGGTTGCTGATTTTCCTCTGCCTGGAACTAATGGATGGTAGTGCTGACAGCAGAGGACATTTTAATCACTGAGAAGTGATAATAGATCTGTCTGTTTAATTGAATTGTCACTTGACAGCAGGGTGTCTTAGCAGAATGGTTTGGATTCGAAGGTGGAAGGCAAGTTGTAGGCTAATGTAGAAGTCATCTTTGTCTGTTGGAACTGCCATGAGCTCCTAACAAAGCAACTACTGACTTTTATTTCCCAGCTGCCACTGGGAAACTGAGAATTTGCATTTGAGAGCCCTTGAGCAGACTGCCTACAGAGACTGTGGAGTCTCCTTCTCTGGGGAGATTCCAAACTTCCCTGGACTAATTCCTGTGCAACCACAGGCTCACAGGATGTCAGGGGTTGAAGGACACCCAAAGAGATCTTCCAGTCCTACCCCCTTGCCAGAGCAGGACCATAGAACCCAGCACAGGTCACACAGGAACACATCCAGACAGGGATGGAAAGGCTCCAGAGAAGGAGACTCCACAACCTCTCTGGGCAGCCTGCTCCAGGCCTCTGGGACCCTTACAGTCAAGAAGTTCCTCCTCATGTTGAGGTGGAACCTCCTGTGCTGCAGTTTCCATCCATTGCCCCTTATCCTATCCCAGGGAGAAAGTGAGCAGAGCCTGTCCCCTCCCTCCTGACCCCCAGCCCTCAGCTATTGATAGACATTGATCAGATCCCTCTCAGCCTTCTCCTCTCCAGACTGAACAGCCCCAGGGCTCTCACCCTCTCCTCCCCAGGCAGTGCTGCAGTCCCTTCAGCATCCTTGCAGCCCTCCCTTAGACTGTCTCCAGCAGATCCCTGTCCCTCCTGAACTGGGGAGCCCACAACTGAACACAGTACTCAATATGAGGTCTCAGCAGGGAGAACCTCCCATGATCTGCTGAACCTGATTTAGGCAAACCTACTTCAGCAAGGGGGTTGGACTGGATGATTTCCAGAGGTCCCTTCCAACCCCCCCTGCCCCTCTTCTCACTTGCTTATCCAGAACATTATATGTAAAGACATGGAGACCATGGGGCGTTGTCAGTCTTGGGTGACAGAAATACTCCTGTTCCATGGCTGATTATGCAGGTTGTGGTCATGAACCACCTGTTGCCTCCACCTTCATCTCTGAAAAAGAAAAGATAAATTCCAAAACAGAAGGCTGCTTGGCTCTGATGGGAAGAGACTCAGTGGTTGTGCCACTAAGGTAACACCAACCCTGCTGAGGAGGGTGGCATGAGACCACTATTTCAGACATCCTGGCATGTAGGGCAAGGATTTTGCTTTCTTCTTATTATGGTTTGGAGCTGGTACTGTAACCTAGCTCCTAATTGTAGACAAAATTAGGGATTGGACACAGAATAACAATAATAACTGATAAGTTTGTATCATCCCATTTGTTGTCTGGATAGCTTGCACTTAGAATCACAGAATTGTCAGGGTTGGAAGGGACCTCGAGGATCATCCAGTTCCAACCCCCTGCCATGGGCAGGGACACCTCACACCACAGCAGGGGATCTCCCAGGCTTGCTTGGAAAGAATGCAAAGGCTTCACTTTTGTTATCACCACAACTGAAATCCTTGCAGCTTTCATGTGTCCCAAGAGATTTCTACAGAGCAGATGACATCAAGACTTGGTAGAGTTAGAGAATCATAGAATCACAGAGTCACAGAATGTTAGGGGCTGGAAGGGACCTCCAGAGCTCATCCAGTCCAACCCCCCCTGCCAAAGCAGGAGCTCCTAGAGCAGGTCACACAGGAACACATCCAGGCAGGTCTTGAATAGCTCCAGAGAGGGAGACTCCACAACCCCCCTGGGCAGCCTGCTCCAGGGCTCTGTCACCCTCACAGGGAAAAAATTCTTCCTCCTGTTCCCATGGCACTTCCTCTGCCTCAGCTTCCACCACTGCCCCTTGTGCTGGCATTGGGCATCCCCCAGCAGAGCCTGGCTCCAGCCTCTGGGCACTCACCCTGCACATTTTTAGCAACAACAATGAGGTCACCCTCAGGCTCCTCCTCTCCAAGCTCCAGAGCCCTCAGCTCCCTCAGGCTCACCTCCTAAGGAAGATCTTCCACTGCCTGCAGCATCTTTGTGGCTCTGTGCTGTACTCTCTCCATCAGTTCCCTGAGGTCCTTCTCGAACTGAGGGGCCCAGAACTGGACACAATATTCCAGATGTGGCCTCAGCAGGGCAGAGTAGAGGGGGAGGAGAACCTCTCATGACCTACTCACCACAGCCCTTCTAATCCACCCCAGCATGCCATTGGCCTTCCTAGCCACAAGAGCACATTGCTCAATCTCAACATGAGATACTCAAACAGACCATAGAAGGTTGTGGCCGTTTGACGCTGTGCCTTTAAGGAAGGGGCACACTGGCTAAATGTTTGTAAAATATTTTGGTTTTCTAAACGAATTTCATTGGTAGGATTGTGGGAGGAGAGATTGGACCCAGGGGAGTTGGGAACTTTCTCTCAGTCTTCCTTCCTTCGCTGTCCCTTTCGGCTGGATCTGCTTCTGGGATTCTGGCCAACTAAGATAAGATACTAACTCCTGTGCAAGGCCTTTCTTCCTTTCCTGCCCTGTTAACTGTCCTCGTCTCTTCTTCTACCTCTTTGGGGGAGAAGGGAGGTAGGGGGGTGAAGGGGGCACAGGGGGAAGCCCCTCTGTGGGGGGTCTGGTTTCTGGTTGAGTTCATTGGCTGTATATTCCTGTATATACTGTAAAATACCTGTATTTGTTGTGTTACATAGAATCTGTTTCCTTGTACAATATACTCTCATTTCTCCGACTGGGTTTAGCCGTGGTCTCTTTCTCAGTGGGGGAGGGAAAGCAGAGCCTTTCCTTTCAAACCACCACACACTTTTTTTTATTGGCGCCCAACGTGGGGCGCCAAAAATGTAATGGGTTGGGGCAGATCCCCTCCCCACCACAGGCAGAAATAACGACTCAGAGAAACGGATTGCAAAAGTGATGAAAGTTTAAATAGAAAGCAGTGAATGTTACAGAAAACCCAAAGCGCAGTGACAAAGAAAGATCCCATCCCCACCTGAGGGTGCATGCAAAACCCCCAGGGCTCTTTCCTTCCCTCTCCGAGACTTGGTAACTGGGGGAGAGATCTCCCGGCCATGGGCCTGATTGGGCCCAAGGCCACAGGGGGATGGGCAGTCTCAGGCCTGGCCAGCTGAGACTAGCCCAGCAGAGGGAGGGGGAAGAAGGAGCCCTGGGGGTTTTGCATGCACCCTCAGGTGGGGATGGGATCTTTCTTTGTCACTGCGCTTTGGGTTTTCTGTAACATTCACTGCTTTCTATTTAAACTTTCATCACTTTTGCAATCCGTTTCTCTGAGTCGTTATTTCTGCCTGTGGTGGGGAGGGGATCTGCCCCAACCCATTACAAAGGTAAATTCAGCTGTCTTGCTCAGATGTTTATTTCTGGTGTGAAAACTCCAATGAGATCCACCAGTCTTCATGAAGGACTTATTAGCTTGTCCCTCCTAATCAGAGAATTAGTAGAAATGGAATCACCGAATCATTGACATTGGAAAAGACCTCTAAGATCTTCAAGTCCAACATTCTACCTAACACCTCCATGACCACATCCCAAAGGGCCATATTAACTTGGTGACTCCACCTCCTCCCTGGGCAGCCTGTTCCCATACCTGACCACTCTCTCAGTAAAGAAATTCTCCCTAATATCCAATAGCTGCACCTCTCTGGTACAGCTTGAAGCTTTTACCTCTTGTCCTGTCATTAGTTACATGGGAGAGGAGGCCAACACTGACCTCACTACAATCTCTTCCCAGGTAACTGCAGTAAACATTGTTACCTCATCTGAAACATCACAGAATCACAGAATCCCCAAGGTTGGAAGAGACCTCAAAGATCATCAAGTCCAACCTATCACCACAGACCTCATGACTAAACCATGGCACCAAGTGCCACATCCAATCCCCTCTTGAACACCTCCAGGGATGGTGACTCCACCCATCTCCCTGGGCAGCACATTTCAATGGCTAACAACTCTCCCTATGAAGAACTTTCTCCTCACCTCCAGACTAAACCTCCCCTGGCACAGCTTGAGGCTGTTTCCCCTTGTTCTGGTGCTGGTTGCTTGAGAGAAGAGACCAACCCCCACCTGGCTACAACCTCCCTTCAGGGAGTTGGAGAGAGCAAGAAGGTCTCCCCTGAGCCTCCAGGCTAAGCAACCCCAGCTCCCTCAGCCTCTCCTCATAGGGCTGTGCTCCAGACCCCTCCCCAGCCCTTCTCTGGACATCTTCGAGTGTCTCATTGTCCTTCTTGAACTGAGGGGCCCAGAACTGGACACAGTACTCAAGGTGTGGCCTAACCAATGTAGAGTACAGGGCCAGAATGACTTCCCTGCTCCTGCTGGCCACACTATTCTTGATGCAGGCCAGGATGCCCTTGGCCTTCTTGGCCACCTGGGCACACTGCTGGCTCATGTTCAGCCTACTGTCAACCAATACCCCCAGGTCCCCCTCTGCCTGGCTGCTCTCAGCCACTCTGACCCCAGCCTGTAGCACTGCATGGGGTTGCTGTGGCCAATGTGCAGAACCCAGCACTTGGATGTGTTCAGTCTCGTGCCCTTGGCCTCTGCCCATCTGTCCAGCCTGGGAAGGTCCCTCTGCAGAGCTGTTCTATCCTCTAACAGATCAGCTCCTGCCCTCAGCTTGGTGTCATCTGTAAATTTACTGATGACTGACTCAATCCCTGCCCTCAGCACCACAACTCTGCCTCTTTGAAACACCTCCAGGGATGGGGATTTGACTAGCTCCATGGGGAGCCAATGGTTGAGAACCTTTTCAGTCAGATACTTCTTCTCATATCCTACTCAAACCTCCCCTGGTGAAACCTGAAGCCATTTTCTCTCATGCTGTCACCTGTACCTTGGGAGGTGGTGGTGTGGAGTGACTGCAGTGTAAGTGTTCCCCATTACTCCTTTAATTTACAGTTTGGCTTTGTTTGGTTCTTCCCTTGCATGAGGGAGACCAGAGTTGATAAAGAATGGTTGGGTTTGGTGATCTTAAAGGTCTTCTCCAGCTGAAACATTATAGAATCATAGAATTGTTAGGGTTGGAATTGACCTCAAGGATCATCCAGTCTCAACCCCCCTGCCATGGGCAGGGACACCTCACACTACAGCAGGTTGCTCACAGCCACATCCAGCCTGGCCTTCAAAACCTCCAGGGATGAGGCTTCCACCACCTCCCTGGGCAACCTGTGCCAGGCTCTCACCACCCTCATGGGGAACAACTTCTTCCTCACAGCCAATCTCAGTCTCCCCACTTCTAGTTTTGCTCCATCCCCCCAGTCCTATCCCTCCCTGACACCCTCAAAAGTCCCTCCCCAGCTTTCTTGGAGCCCCCTTCAGATACTGGAAGGCCACAAGAAGGTCTCCTCAGAGCCTTCTCCTCTCCAGACTGCACAACCCCAACTCTCTCAGGCTGTGCTCAGAGCAGAGCAGCTCCAGCCCTCTGCTTCTCCTCGTGGCCCTGCTCTGGACACCTTCCAGCCCCTCCAGATGCCTCCTGGGACAGAGGCTCCAGAACTGCCCCCAGAGCTCCAGCTGTGGTCTCAGCAGAGTGGAGCAGAGGGGCAGAATCTCCTCCCTGGCCCTGCTGGCTCGGGATGCAGTCCAGGCTGTGATTGTCTCCCTGGGCTGCAAGTGCTCACATTGCTGTGGTTCATGATTGCCTCTGCTTGCTAGCAGCACGCTTGTATCAGGAATCTGAGTTCCTACAACAAATGCCTAATTACAGAAAACTTGATATCTCTCTCCCAACCCCAAATTAAAACCATCCCTCTCTCCACAGAGCTATGGCTGCTTTACATGTACTGAAGTCGTTATCTTCAGGATTCCTACATCTTCTTTGATGTTCTCTTGATGTTGATGATGATTTAGGCAACAGTGGTTTACCCTTTGACTTACAATGGTACCTCATGACTCCTGAACATCAATGTCACAGAGCTTCTCCCTGGAGATATTCAAGACCCATCTGGATGTGTTCCTGTGTGATCTGCTGTAGGTGCTCCTGCTCTGGCAGGGGGGTTGGTCTGGATGATCTTTTGAGGTCCCCTAACATTCTGGGACTCTGTGATTTTTTGATGCTGAAAATACCTTCCTTTTTTTTGGTGTGTCCACTTCTCTCTGCAGCACTACTGCTGCTGCAAGCAGAACTGCAGGGACAGAGGATTCTTTCTGCCATGTATCCCAAACAAGCTGGAGAAGTATCTTACACAACAGGAAGCAACATCCAGTATTCGAGAAAGCTCCTTCAATAAGGGCCTGGCTGACACTGAGATCATTTAAGCTGCAGTGTTGGACATTCAGTCACACAAATGAGCTGCTGGTCAGGCATAGGGACAGGCTGCCCAGGGAAGTGTTGGAGCCATCACCCTTGGAGATGTTAAACAAATGTGTGGACATGGCATTTGGGGACATTAGTGGGCACAGTGGTGTCAGGTTGGTGGTTGCACTTGAGGATCTTAGAGGCCTTTTCCAACCTTAATTATAGAACAGCTTAGGCTGCAAGAGACCTCAGAGAATATCTAATCCAACCTCCTGTCATGGGCAGGGACACCTCTCAGCTAGCCCACATTACTCAAGGCCACATCTGACCTGGCCTGGAACATCTCCAGGGAGGGACATCCACAGGCTCTCTGGACAACCCATTCCAGGCTCTTGACAACCTCTTAGTGAAGAATTTCTTCCTAAGCTCCAGTCTAAGCCTATTCTCCTTCAATTTCACTCCATTTCCCCTTGTCCTATGGGTGGGCACTCTTGTAAAAAGTCCCTCTGCAGCCTTCCTGTAGGATCCCTTCAGGTGCTGGAAGGCAGCTCTGAAGTCCTCTCAGAGTCTTCTCTTCTCCAGGTTGAACACCCCCAGCTCCCTCAGCCTATCCTCACAGCACAGGTGTTCGAGCCCCTGGATCATCTTTGTAGCCTCCTCTGCACTTGTTCCAATAGCTTTATGTCCCTCTTACGGTGAGGACACCAGAGCTGGATGCAGTATTCAAGGTAGGGTCTCACAAGAGCAGAGTAAAAGGGCAATATCCCCTCTCTTACATAGAATACAATACATAGAATAAACCAGGTTGGAAGAGACCTTCAAGATCATCACGTCCAACCCATCAACCAATCCAACACCACCCAAACAACTAACCCACGGCACCAAGCACCCCATCAAGTATCCTCCTGAAAACCTCCAACGATGGCAACTCCACCACCTCCCCAGGCAGCCCATTCCAATGGGCAATCACTCTCTCTGTGTAGAACTTTTTCCTAACATCCAACCTGAACCTCCCCTGGTGCAGCCTGAGACTGTGTCCTCTTGTTCTGGTACTGGCTGCCTGGGAGAAGAGACCAACATCCATCTGTCTACAACCTCCCTTCAGGTAGTTGTAGAGAGTAATAAAGTCACCCCTGAGTCTCCTCTTCTCCAGGCTAAGCAACCCCAGCTCCCTCAGCCTCTCCTCACAGGGCTGTTTTCCAAACCCCTCACCAACTTCTTTGCCCTTCTCTGGACTCATTCCAGCAAGTCAACCTCCTTCCTAAACTGAGGGGCCCAGAACTGGACACAGGACTAGAGGTGCAGCCTAACCAGTGCAGTGTCCAGGGGCAGAATGACCTCCCTGCTCCTGCTGGCCACACTGTTCCTGATGCAGGCCAGGATGCCATTGGCCCTCTTAGCTGCCTGGGCACACTGCAGGCTCATGTTCAGTCTACCATCAACCAGCACCCCCAGGTCCCTCTCTGCCTGGCTGTTCTCAGCCGCTCTGACCCTAGCCTGTAGCTCTGCTGATTCCATGATTCTGCTTATACAAGTAAGTATCTCTGAAAGGGATCTCACCAAAAATACTCTTGAGTTCCCATGTTGTGAAATGTTTTTCATGATCTTACCAATGACAGCACTTCCAAACGTGGAAGAGTTGGGGTTCCAGAAGTAAGCACAGACTGCTTCCACATTAAAATTCCCTGTTGTGCAGGAAGTAAAATCCACATCCAAACACAGAAACAGAGAATCTTTAAGGTTGGAAAAGTTCTCTGGAGAGCATTCCTCCATTCTGAAGAACATTGCAGTTCAGTATCTAGTTGGGCTTTTAAATCTTCAATATCATATTTCTCTTCAATCAGTTCACAGAATCACAGAACTTTAGGGGCTGGAAGGGACCTCCCAGCAGAATCTCTTGGGGCAGGTCACACAGGAATGCATCCAGGTGGGTTTTGAAGGTCTGCAGAGAAGGAGACTCCACAACACCTCTAGGCAGCTTGCTGCCAGGCTCCATCACCCTCACCATACAGAAGTGTCTCCTTGTGTGGAGGTGGAACTTCTGGTATTCCAGCTTGTACCCAGTGTTCCTTGTCCAGTCACTGGCCACCACCAAAAAGAGTCTGGCACCCACCCCTCAGATACTGATAGATGTTGATTGGGTGCCCTCTCAGCCTCCTCTTCTCCAGACTAAACAGCCCCAAGGCTCTCAGTCTTTCTGTCCAAGTCCTGCAATCATCCTCACAACTCTCTGTTGGACTCTCTCCAGCAGATCCCTGTCCCTCCTGAACTGCGGAGCTGTCTTGGTTAAGAGAGGGAAGGAGACTAAGTTCTTTTTATTATTCCTGTGTTGTGAAATTAATAGGCACAAATGAGGCCAAAATATCAACAGCTAGAATATTTATTACATAAATAAAATGGAAATAAGAAGGGGAGAGGGAGAAGATAGAGAGGGAGAGAGAGAAGAGAGAGAGAGAAGAGGAAAGGAGTTATATTACCACACCCCTCACCCCCCCCCCCCAAGGCAGTTTGAGTCTGTGGAGGAAAGGTGCTGCAGGAGATGCTGGGTTTGTAGAGAAAGGGTGCTGAGGCTTTGGCTGGCGATGCAATGTGATCTCTCTGGGCAGCCTGGGTCTGTAGAGAAAGAGTGCTGAGGCTTTGGCTGGGGAACAGATGAGGTCCCTCTGGGCAGCTTCTTCAGCTCCATGAGTGGCAGCAAGCGGGACTTAGGACACGGAGAGAGGGTTCAGTCTGCTTCTCCCAGGCTCCACGGCCTCTTTTCTCCGGAGCAGCATTGTCCTGGGCTTTTCCTTCCTCCTCAGCGGCATGCTCCTTCTTCTGCGTTTTTCTTCTCTGTGTTTTTCTTCCACCTGAGCCAGTAGTGGTCAAGTCTTTTATACAGTTTTTAGTCCTTAGGTATGTGTCCAAGCATTGTCCCTCAGGAATTCAGGAGCCAGGAAATCCTCCTGTAAATATCCAGGTATCGTTCCCCAGGAAATCTTTCTGTGTAATCCTGTGTGTTTAGGCAGGGGTCTAGATGGAGGGGGGGAGGGCCTCCACCTTCCCCTTCTCCATATAACCTGTCCACACACCCATTACACCCATTGTCTCGCTGTCCTCCCTTCCTGGAAATGATCTTGTCCTGAAGGCGTGATGGCTGGGTCCTTCGGCCATTATTGTAGGCCAGCTGCAGTCCAGTGTTATCACGATGCAATCGCAAGGTGATTTGCATCCAGGATTGGTATTGTCTGGGCAAGCAGCAAGTGATTTTATCTTTGTTGAGTCATATAAGGAATTTAGACTCTCACAGGAGCCCAAAACTGGACACAGCGTTCCAGGTGTGGTCTCAGTGGGGCAGAGTGAAAGGGGAGGAGAACCTCCCCAGATCTGCTGGATGCACTTGACGTACTCCAGGATAAAATTTCCCCTCTTGGCCACCAGGGCACATTGCTGTCCCATGCAGAACTTGCTGTCCACCAGGACTCCAAGGTCTTTCTCCATGGAGCTGCTCTTCAGCAGGATGGCCCCTGGTATGTACTGGCTGGTACAGTGAGTGTATGAGACATGGTTAATGAAATCTATTGCTAATATTTGGGCTGAAATGAGAAGAATCCTGCTGGCTTTCGCTCAGGTTTGGATCTGTTCTTAGGAGGGAAATCTGAAGCTTCACACACTCCCAAACCAAGCAGCTTTTGCTGTGACAGGGCTGTGGGATTACCCTTGAACACTCTGCAGGAAAAAAAGAAGATGGAAGATGATTTCAGGCCTTCTACCAGTCCCTGTCTGGCTAAACAAGGGTGCAGTACAAACTGGTCTGACAGTGGCAATGATGAAATAACAGATTTTACTTTTACAGGCAGAGTTGTCTCTGAAGTTCTCAGAGATCAATATTCCTTAGACATTTTGTCTTACAGTTGCTTTTTGAGTTCTGTGTTTGGGTGTGGTGGGTTGAAATTTCCCCTCCCAGCATTAACTTTGCCAGACCAGCTCAGCTGGAAGCAAATGGAAGCTGTATTTACAAGCAGAACTATAACCTACAGTGTAATGTAAAGAGTGTGTACAAAATATCCAGGAGCTACAATAGTTACAAGGATTTACAATTAGTAAACAGCACAAGAACCTCCCTGGCCAAGGACCAGGTGAAGCTACCAGCTTCTCCCTTCCTGCCTCCCCCTTACCCTCCTGTACAAAAGGGACAAGAGACAGAAGCAGAGAAGTCAATGCCAGTCACAACAAAAGCAGTGCAGCTAAGGTCAAGCAGAAGCAAGTTAGTCTCACCCAGCCCAAGGAAGCAAGAAAAGAGAGAAATTGTTTTGGTACAACTAGATTGAGTCCCTTATCTTTCCAATGGAACTATTTGGAACTATCATTATTTTCCTTTTTACACCCACTAGTGACTTATTTACATCTTTGCTACTTTTTGTTCAAGATCTGTGAGAACTTTTTTTAAAGGCATAGCCTCAAACTACCACATCAAGGAAATTCCACCATTGCTCTGGTAATGACAATGGTCTTGCTGTACTCCATCACAATCCTGCCCAGAGGCTGTGTGGTAGTGTAGTGGTTTGAGCCTTAACTGGGACCTAAGAGCTCAGATGGGGGCAAGGCTGAGAATCCCTCCCCTGCTCTCCCCTCCTCCCTCCCAACAGAGAGGAAAGAAAGAAAGGGAAGGAGCAAATTCACCAAGAAATAAATTTGAGTTGGCCTGGAAGTAGAGAGGTAAAGAGTTCTTTTAAACTATCACAGAAGAGAGAAAACAAAAGAAGAAAGAATATATTGCATTAACTGCTACAGCTTCATTTGCTTTCCCACTGAGCTGCCCTGACAATTTTATTCTGGGGGTGATTTCAACCCACCACACAAGTGGGAAAGAAACAGATTGTGTCACTCACACAAAGTCTTTGCAGTTGTTCAAGTCATACTTGCAGTCAGTTTGGAATGGATCTGAATTTTCTCAATATTTATTATTATGATTACTAATATCTGGACTCTTAATAATCAAAACAGAAGCATAAAACCCACTCACAACCAGCTGATACTAGGCAGGGATGGAGTACGTGTTCAGTTCTGGGCTCCTCAGTCCAAGAAGGACACTGAGACACCTGATCGTGTCCAGAGAAGGGATATATATCTATATATATATCTCTCTCTATATATCTATATCTACATATCTCTCTCTATATATAAAAAACAATAATAGATAAGGTTCACCAGGGCAAGGAACAAGGATGGATGGGAGGGGGGAAAAAAACAAAGAAGAATACAGAACCAGTCTCTCTGAAGAGGTGTGGAGGCAGCAGGGAGCAGGATCAGGCCCGACCATGTGGCAGAAGAGCAGGAAGGCAGCCGTGGTAGCTCTCATCCAGGAAGGCAGGAGCCAAAATGGAGACCTAATGGCTGCAATGTCGTGCCTTTTATACCCTATCTGGGCAGGGAGAGGGGAGTGGAACAGACTCAGTTTCCCAGGGGGAAAACACCCTGCAAGGAGGGCAAAGCACTCGCAAGCCCTCCACCCTGTTTTCAGAATGGGTGTTAACCTACCACAGGTAGTTTTAGGCTATGCCTTTAAAACTTTTTCACAGATTGTGAGTGGAAAAGTAGAAGAATGGAAATAAATCACTATTGGGTGTGAAAATAGAGATCATTCTAAACAATCCCATTGGAGAGATATCTACCATAAGACTGCTTGTACCAAGACAATCTCCTCTCCTCTCCTCTCCTCTCCTCTCCTCTCCTCTCCTCTCCTCTCCTCTCCTCTCCTCTCCTCTCCTCTCCTCTCCTCTCCTCTCCTCTCCTCTCCTCTCCTCTCCTCTCCTCTCCTCTCCTCTCCTCTCCTCTCCTCTCCTCTCCTCTCCTCTCCTCTCCTCTCCTCTCCTCTCCTCTCCTCTCCTCTCCTCTCCTCTCCTCTCCTCTCCTCTCCTCCCCTCCCCTCCCCTCCCCTCCCCTCCCCTCCCCTCCCCTCCCCTCCCCTCCCCTCCTCTCCCTTTTGGACAGGGTGGGGGGCAGAGGGACAGCTCTCCAGGTCTCTTCACCAGGTGTTTCTCATGTTGGTTGTTAATTGTAAATCCTACTCCAACTATTGTAACTCCTGGATATGTTGTACACATCCATTGCACTCCATTGTAGGTTGGAGCGCTGCCTGTAGATACAGCTTCCATTTGCTTCCAGCTGAGCTGGTCTAGCAGAGTTAATGTGGGGGGGGGGGGGGGGGGTTGGACTTGATGATCCTGGAGGTCTCTACCAACCTTAGTTATACTGTGATACCATGATACTGTGAAATCTTAACCCACCACAGGCTACAAGTAATTGCATTAATTAGATGGGAAATTCTGACGAACCTTGCTCCTTAAAAATCGGAACACAGCTTTTCCCAGGAGGTGACACTCTGGAGAAGACATCCTGATGTATATTCAGACTGATATGAAGAAGATCAGACATCCATTTGCTTGCTGCAGCAAGCAGACATTTAAAACCCAGTCTTTTCCTGCATCAGTTCTTCCAGGGAATGTAGAGTGAGGCATCTTCAGGTAGTTTGCAATTGTCTGACTATCAAACTAGAGAAGGTTGCCCAGGGAGGTTGTGGATCTCCTCTCTCTGGAAGTGTTCAAGGACAGGTTTGATGGCACCTGGAGGAAGCTGGGCTAGTGGAAGGTGCCCCTGCCCATGGCAGCTTTGTCGGAACTGGGTGGCCTTTAAGGTCCCTTCCAACCCAAACCAGTCAATGATTCTATGCACTTAGTGTGCAGCAATAGGAAAAGCCAGACTGCAGCTTCTGAGTGTCCTTGCAATATGTTTTGATCCCTGACCCAGAGCCAGCAGAGTGCCCAGGTGGCCAAGAAGGCCAATGGCATTCTGGCCTGCATCAGCAGTAGTGAGGCCAGCAGAAGCAGGGAAGTCATTGTGCCCTGTGCTCCACACTGGTTAGGCCACACCTTGAGTCCTGTGTCCAGTTCTGGGCTCCTCAGTTTAGGAAGGAGGTTGAGATGCTGGAAGGTGTCCAGAGAAGGGCAACAAAGCTGGGGAGGGGTCTGGAGCACAGCCCTGGGAGGAGAGGCTGAGGGAGCTGGGGTTGCTTAGCCTGGAGAAGAGGAGGCTCAGGGGAGACCTTCTTGCTGTCTCCAACTCCTTGAAGGAAGGTTGTAGCCAGGTGGGGGTTGCTCTCTTCTCCCAGGCACTCAGCACCAGAACACAAGGACACAGTCTCAAGCTGTGCCAGGGGAGGTTTAGGCTGGAGGTGAGGAGAAAGTTCTTCCCAGAGAGAGAGAGAGATTGGCCATTGGAATGTGCTGCCCAGGGAGGTAGTGGAGTCACCATCCCTGGAGGTGTTTAGGAAGAGCCTGAATGAGGCACTTGGTGCCATGGTTTAGTTGTCAGGAGGTGTTAGGTATTAGGTAATAGGCTGGACTTGATTTCTGAGGTCTTTTTCCAAGCTGGTTGGTTTGGTGATTCTATGAAAATGAGTCAATCCATCCATGTGGTAACAGCATGCTGTGACTCCACTCTACAACAGGACTAAGCAAATGATTCAAGCAGGAAGATCCTGCTGAGGAAATCCTAAAATTGTTTAGGTTGGAGAAGACTGTGGTGGGTTCAGACTACCTTCCAGCCAATTGGAAATTACCCGCAGAGGAAAAGAAAAGAGAAGAGAAGAAAAGAAAAGAGAAGAGAAGAAAAGAAAAGAGAAGAGAAGAAAAGAAAAGAGAAGAGAAGAAAAGAAAAGAGAAGAAAAGAAAAGAGAAGAAAAGAAAAGAAAAGAAAAGAAAAGAAAAGAAAAGAAAAGAAAAGAAAAGAAAAGAAAAGAGAAGAAAAGAGAAGAAAAGAAAAGAAAAGAGAAGAAAAGAAAAGAGAAGAAAAGAAAAGAGAAGAAAAGAAAAGAAAAAAATAAAATAAAATAAAATAAAATAAAAGAAAAGAAAAGAAAAGAAAAGAAAAGAAAAGAAAAGAAAAGAAAAGAAAAGAAAAGAAAAGAAAAGAAAAGAAAAGAAAAGAAAAGAGGAAAGGAATACAAACTCTGAACTGGGGAAGAAAATGCAAGTTGTATTTACAAATGGTAAGCTAAAATCTAGACGTATAAAATGCAAGGAATATGCACAACATGCATTTACACTTTGTGGCAGTTTTAGGCTATGCCTTTAATATTTTTGTTACAGATTTTGAGCAGAGAAGTAGAAAAATGTCATTAAATCACTCTTGGGTGTGACAAGGAAAATAGAGATGATTCTAAATTATTTCATTGGAGAGAGATCTGCCATAAGATTGGTTGGACCAAAACAATTTCTCTTTTCTTCTTGTTTCTTCACTCTGGAGAGATTCTGACTTGCTTCTGCTTGGCCTTGGCTGCACTGTTTTGGTGCAGTCTAACAGCAACTTTCTCTGCTCCTTTCTCCCTTGTGGACAGGGGGTGGGGGGGTAAAGGGACAGCTTCCCTGCTCTCCTGACCGGGGGGGTCCTTGTGCTGTTTGCTAATTGTAAATCCCTGTAGCTATTGAAGCTCCTGGATATTTTGTACACATCCATTGCATTCTATTGTAGATTGGAGTTCTGCCAGTAAATACAGCTTCCATTTGCTTCCAGCCGGGCTGGGCTGGCAAAGGTAATATGGGAGCGGGGCGGGGGGGGATGCAATTGCAACCCACTACACATATATTTACAGTTCAAAGAAACAAAACCAAGGATGGCCCTGTACCTAAACCAGATGACCCTACACCAGAGGGCTGCTCACAGCCTCCTTAACCAAGCCCCCTACTCCTTCCTGGTGCCTCAGAGATGCAACATGAGCCAGCTGAGGGTCAGGAGAGAGCTAAGGGAGCAAACCAGGCAAAGCTGCAAAGAAAAGCGAATCGGAGACAGCACAGTTTTTGCAGCAAGCTACATCCTGGTCAGCAAGCAAATGGAATGATGTAGACATATCTATATTATTGTCTTCCATCCAATCCCCTGCCTTATTCACATTTTTACTCAGAGATGTCCAGAAAGTTCCAGTTCTTGTTTATAACTAAGACACTGGGCTGAAGCATCAGCTTCAAACCATAACAAAGACCTTTACGATTATCAAGTCCAGCACTGCCAGGTCACTACTAAACAACATCCCTCAGCACTACATCCTGGTAGGAAGAAATTCTTCATAGAGAGAGTGATTGCCCATTGGAAAGGGCTGCCCGTGGAGGTGGTGGAATCGCCATCACTGGAGGTGTTCAGGAGGAGACTTGATGGGGTGCTTGGTTGCATGGTTTAGTTGATTAGGTGGTGTTGGATGATAAGTTGGACACAATGATCTTGAAGGTCTCTTCCAACCTGGTCTGGTCTATTCTATTCTATTCTATCCACATGGTTTTGAAATCCCTTCAGGAATGGTGCCTCCACCACCTCCCTGGGCAGCCTGTTCCAATCCCTGACCACTCTTGCAGCAAAGAAATTTTTCTCTTCTCCCACCTGACCTGTTGGGACCGTTTGAGGCTGTGCCTTTAAGAAAGGGACAGTGCTGGGACACTGGCTGAATATTTTGAAAACAAAGATAGGTCTAAATTAATTTCATTGGTAGATTGGTAGAATGCAACTTTAAGTTTTAGTGCAGTTGGAATTTTCCTCAGTTCCTCTCTGTTCTCCCTTTCCAGCCTGTCTGCTTCTGAGCAACTAGCCGGAGTTTTGACCTTGAATAGCAGATAAGCATTAATCCTGCATGCGCTTGGGGGCCTAATAAGAATTCTCTTCCTTAATAACTGCCTTCTCTCTCTAACCCTTTGTGGGAAAAAGGGGAGGTAGGGTGAGAGAGGAGGGTACAGGGGGGGAACCCTCCTCTCTCCAGAGGAGGGAATTGTGTTGTGTTATTTTTCTTTGCTGTATATTTCTGCATATCTATTGCAAATACTGTATATGTTGTATATATACAACCTGCATTCCATACTGCTTGTAAATATAGCATTCCTTTGCTTCTCCGACTGAGCTAGCTGTGGGGTTTTTTTCTTTCCTTGTGGGAGAGGGAGAGCTGTGCCTTCTCTCAACCTACCACCCACCACACCTGTGATACCTTAGTGTGCACTGAAGTCTTCATCCCAAGGAATAATATGAAACAAAAATGCCTCTATGGAGTAGCTCCAGTTCCACACACACACACACACACTCACACACACACGTGTATATGACTAACTTGTACTGTAAGTGCAGAGTCCTGCACCTGGGGAGGAAGAATAAACTGCAGCAGGACAGGCTGGGAGGGGATCTGCTGGAGAGCAGCCCTGGGGAGAAGGACCTGGGAGTGCTGGTGGGTAGCAAATTCTGCATGGGACAGCCAAGAAGGCCAATGGGGTCCTGGGGGGCATTCAGAGGAGTGTGTCCAGCAGAGCCAGGGAGGTTCTCCTCCCCATCTACTCTGCCCTGCTGAGATCTCACCTGGAATATTATATCCAGCTCTGGGCTCCCCAGTTCAGGAGGGACAGGGATCTGCTGGAGAGAGTCCAAGAGAGGCTCCAAGGATGCTGAAGGGACTGCAGCACTGCCTGGGGAGAAGAGGCTGAGAGGCCTGGGGCTGTTCAGTCTGGAGGGGAGAAAGCTGAGAGGGATCTGATCAATGTCTATCAATAGGTAAGGGCTGGGGGTCAGGAAGGAAGGGACAGGGACAGCCTCTGCTCACTTGTGCCCTGGGATAGGCCAAGGGGGAGTGGATGTAAGCTGCAGCACAGGAGGTTCCACCTCATCATGAGGAAGAACTTCTTGACTGTGAGGGTCACAGAGCCTCGGAGCAGCCTGCCCAAAGAAGTTGTGGAATCTCCTTCTCTGGAGCCTTTCCATCCCTGTCTGGATGTGTTCCTGTGTGACCTGTGCTGGATTCTATGCTCCTGCTCTGGCAGGGGGCTTGGACTGGCAGATCTCCAGAGGTCCCTTCCAACCCCTAACTTCCTGTAAGCTTGTTGCTATGGATATTATTGTTGGATAAAGCTCACTGATATCACAGAATCATACTGTCATTAATGTTGGAAAACATCTCTAAGGTCATCAAGGACAACCATCTCCCCAACACTTCCACGTCCATGTCCCAAAGTGTCACATCTAATTGTTTTTTGAACACCTCCAGGGATGATGACTCCACCACCTCCCTGGGCAGGCTGTTCCAATGCCTGACCACTCTTGCTGCTACGAAATTCTTCATAATAGCAAATTTAAACCTCCCCTGGCACAATATGAGGCCATTGCCACTTGTCCTGTCATTGATTACTTGGAAAAAAAGGCCAACACTGGCCTCACTTCTACCTCCTTCCAGCTGTAGAGAGCAGTAAGGTCTCCACTCTGCTTCCTCTCCTTCAGGCTAAACAATCCCAGATCACCCAGCCTCTACTCACCAAACCACACATCTGCCCCAGCTCTAGCCATGCTCTAGCACCTCCATGTCTTTCACATAATGTGGTGCCCAAATCTGAACTCAATACTCAAGGTGTGGTCTCACCAGGTCGCACTCTTCAGCTGGCCATCAACCAGCACCCCCAGGTCTTTCTCTGCAGGGCAGTTTCCAAACACTCTGCCCACGGCCTGGAGCATTCATGTGGTTGTTGCAACTCAAGTGCAGGACCTGGCACTTAGCTTTGTTAAACTTCATACCAATAACCTTAGCCCAGGGATCCAGTCTGCCCACACCTCTCTGTATAGCCTGCTCCCATGGAGATCAACACTCCCACTTGATTTTAGAATCACAGAATCAACAAGGTTGGAAAAAATCTCAGAGATCATCAAGTCCAACCTATCACCTAATACGCAACACCTCCTGACAACTAAACCATGGCTCCAAGTGCCACATCCAAGCCTTTTTTGAACACCTCCAGGGATGGGGACTCCACCACCTCCCTGGGCAGCACATTCCAATGGCCAATCGTAGTGAGGAGAACTTTCTCCTCACCTCCAGCCTAAACCTCCCCTGGCACAGCTTGAGACTGTGTCCTCTTGTTCTGGTGCTGGTGTCTTCTGGTGGCAGAAGACACCAACCCCCACCTGGCTACAACCTCCCTTCAGGGAGTTGTAGACAGCAAGAAGGTCCCCCCTGAGCCTCCTCTTCTCCAGGCTAAGCAACCCCATCTCCCTCAGCCTCTCTTCTCAGGGCTGTGCTCCAGACTCTGAAGGGCTTTCAAACCCCCATCACAGATCATGAAGCTGAAATAAAATAAATGAAATGAAGCATAATGTCAGAAAGGTTTTCACGAAAGCTAATACTCTTCATCATATCTGGGCTGAAATAAAAGAGATGACTCTGATACACTGACTGCTTCAGTGACACTAGCACAGAGCCACACAGGGGCACACAATGGCAGGGCTTGGGAGGGACCTCTGGAGGTCCTGGAGTGCAACCTGCTGCAGCAGCAGCATCACCCACTGTAGGCTGCACAGCAGGGCATCCAGGTGGGTTTTGAAAATCTGCAGAGGTGGAGGCTCCCCCACCTCTCTGGGCAGCCTCCTCCAGGGCTCCACCAGCCTTCAATTAAAGAATTTCCTCCTCATAAAATCACAGAATTGTCAGGGTGTTGGAAGGGACCAAGGCTCATCCAGTTCCAACCCCCTGCCATGGCCAAGGACACCTCACACTACAGCAGGTTGCTCACAGCCACATCCAGCCTGGCCTTCAAAACCTCCAGGGATGAGGTTTCCACCACCTCCTTGGGCAACCTGTGCCAGTCTCTCACCACCCTCATGAGGAACAACTTCTTCCTAATGTCTAATCTGAATCTCCCCTCCACCAGCTTGGATCCATTCCCCCTAGTGTTTTTCTGGGCCCCTTGTGGACCCACTCCGTCAGGTCTGGAGAGCATGCAGCAACGTGCTACAAAGCTGCTGAGAGTACTGGAGGATCTCTGTGGTGAGCAAAGACTGAGAGATTTGAGGCTTTTTAGTGTGGAGAGGATAAGGGGAGATCTTGCCAATGCTTATCAGTATTTAAAGGGTGGGTGTCAGGAGGAGAGCACCAAAGTTTTTCAGTGGCACCCAGTTATGGGACAAGGGGAGGGAGATGGTAACAAACTTGAATGCTGCACTTGCAGCCCAGAAAGCAAATCACATCCTGGGCTGCAGCAAGAGAAGCGTGGCCAGCAGGGCCAGGGAGGGGATTCTGCCCCTCTGCTACACTCTGCTGAGACCACAGCTGGAGTTCTGGATCCAGCTGTGGAGCCTCTGTGTCAGGAAGGATCTGGAGGTGCTGGAAGGTGTCCAGAGCAGGGCCACGAGGAGGAGCAGAGGGCTGGAGCTGCTCTGCTGTGAGGACAGACTGAGAGTTGGGGTTGTGCAGTCTGGAGAGGAGAAGGCTCTGAGGAGACCTTCTGGTGGCCTTCCAGTATCTGAAGGGGGCTCCAAGAAAGCTGGGGAGGGACTTTTGAGGGTGTCAGGGAATGATAGGACTGGGGGGGATGGAACAAAACTGGAAGTGGGGAGATTCAGATTGGATGTGAGGAAGAAGTTGTTCCCCAGCTCTGTGATTCTGTGTAAATTTACTCTGCTCCAGTTTCAGATCATTGCCCCACAAAAATGTTCTTCCAGAAAACAACAAATAAATAAATTAATAGCTAGATAAATCTAATAAATGAATGCTAACAACGTTATGCAAATATTTATTCCAGAATGAATGGTCCTCCTTTTGGGGGTGGATTTGTTTTCCTTTGTCTTATTTTGCATTTGAGTCCACAAATTAGCTTGCATGCAGGAATATTTGCTGAACTGGGCTTTTGAAATCTCTTATTGTGGAACAAATACTTTATAACCAATGGTTTGGGGTTTTTTGGTACTTTTTGTGTGGGTTTTTTGTTTGTTTATTTTTTCAGCAAAGAACATTAAATCACAGAATCATAGAATCATCAAGATTGGAAGAGACCTCAAAGATCATCAAGTCCAACCTCATGAGTAAACCATGGCACCAAGTGCCACGTCCAATCCTCTCTTGAACACCTCCAGGGATGGTGACTCCACCACCTCCCTGGGCAGCACATTCCAATGGCCAATCTCTCCCTCTCTGGGAAGAACTTTCTCCTCACCTCCAGCCTAAACCTCCCCTGGCACAGCTTGAGACTGTGTCCTTGTGTTCTGGTGCTGAGTGCCTGGGAGAAGAGAGCAACCCCCACCTGGCTACAACCTTCCTTCAAGGAGTTGGAGACAGCAAGAAGGTCTCCCCTGAGCCTCCTCTTCTCCAGGCTAAGCAACCCCAGCTCCCTCAGCCTCTCCTCCCAGGGCTGTGCTCCAGACCCCTCCCCAGCTTTGTTGCCCTTCTCTGGACACCTTCCAGCATCTCAACCTCCTTCCTAAACTGAGGAGCCCAGAACTGGACACAGGACTCAAGGTGTGGCCTAACCAATGTAGAGTGCAGGGCCAGAATGACTTCTCTGCTCCTGCTGGCCACACTATTCCTTACCGCAACTGAGAGATAGAGACAAAGCTTGATGCAAGCCAAGTGTCTACTTTATTGTACAAAGTCATTTCTTTCTATTGGCTAACATAATCAAAAGCAGCTCCTGATTGGTAATTAGATGTGTTCGTGCGACAGTTACAGACTCGTGATTGGCTGCCGAGAAAATGCCAGGGAAGACATCCTTTGGCAAGTCTCAGACCAGTGTGAGACAAAAGGCAAACGATCACACATCTCTTATCTAAGTTCAGAGAGAAGACAAAAAACTCTCTTGCAATGTTTACCAGCTCTTATTCTCAGCTAGTTGGGTGGCTTCCCTGAGTCACAATGGCCGTTGGTAATCAGCTAAACGCTTTTTTCTCTCTACAGAGTTGCAGTTTTTTCTCAGGGCTTGTGGCCCACAAGGGCTAAAACATTTCCTTCTATCAGCTGAGCATTGCTTGAGGTTCTACTCCCTAAACTCAGTCTGTCAATTCCTAATGCAGGCCAGGATGCCATTGGCCTTCTTGGCCACCTGGGCACACTGCTGGCTCATGTTTAGGCAGCTGTCAATCAGCACCCCCAGGTCCCTGTGCCTCCACCTGGGCAACAGAATCCTATCCTATCCTTATGATACATAAGCTCAGTCCAGGATGTAATCAGTGTGTGCTTAAGTAGCTATTCATAGCAGCAAGGTGTAGAGATTATCAGAACATTTTAATAAATACCTTAATTAACTTCAATTTTTATGGCTTTATCTTTGCTCAGCTTCATGCCCCTGTTAACATTAAATGCATTTTGCTTATCCATGATGGTCTGCTGTAATTTAGACATATATCTGTTTTTATCTCTATAAAATGTCACTCTGGAATCACAGAATCACAATATCCAATCATGGGCGGCCAGGTTGGCAGAGACATCTGGAGATCATCAAGGCAAATCCCCCTGCTAGGCTCACAGGATCACAGGCTGTTAGGGGTTGGAAGGGACCTCTGGAGATCTTCCAGTCCAAGCCCCCTGCCAGAGCAGGACCATAGAATACAGCACGGGTCACACAGGAAGACATCCAGACAGGGCTGGAAAGGCTTTCTGCCCAACTGTCAGTCTGTCCAAGTCTATGGATGGCCTCACAGCCTTCAGGTGTCTCAGCCAAGCCTCCCAGTTTGGTATCATCATCAAACTTGCTGAGCAGACTCTGTCTGTCTGTTCCCTCATCAATGATATTGATGAAGATGTTGAACAGGACAGGACCGAGCACTGATCCCTGGGGGACTCCACTGGTCACAGCTCTCCAGCTGGACTTGGCACAACTGACCACCGCTCTTTGGACACTATTGTGTCACCAGATCCTAACCCCTCTCACTGTCTGCTTCTCTGTCCCACACCTCCTGAGATTGCTCACAAGGATGTTATGGAACACAGTGTCAAAAGCCTTACCAAGGCCTAGGCATTCTACATCCCCTGGTCTCCCTGCATCTCCCCACTGACTTATGACATCACAGAAGGCTATCAGATGAGCCAAGCAGGATTTCCTCTTGATAAATCCATGCTGACTTCTCCTGATCATCGTCTTCTCTTCCAAGTGCCCAGAGAAGACCTCCAGAATGAGCTGCTCCATCATTTTTCCAGGGATGGAGGTGAGGCTCTCTGGTCTGTAGTTCCCTGGAACCTCTGTCTTGCCTTTTTTTGAAGACTGGAGCGATATTGGCTTTCCTCCAGTCCTAGAGCAGGTTGCACAGGAATGAGTTCACATGGGTTTTGAGTGTCTCCAGAGACACAGCCTCTCTGGGCAGCCTGCTCCAGGGCTCTGGCAAGCTCAGAGTAAAGAAGCTTCTCTGCATGTTGAGGCATAACTTCACTGTAAGAAGAGCACTGAGGTGCTAGAGCATATCCAGAGAAGAGCAAGAAAGCTGGGGAAGGGTCTAGAGCACAAGACTTATGAGGAGTGGCTGAGGAAAATTAGGTTGTTTAGCTTGAAGGAGAGAAGACTGAGAGGAAACCTCACTCTCTACAACTACCTGAAGGGAAATTGGAACAAGGTGAAGGTCAGCCTCTTCTCCTAGGTAACTAATTATAGGAAGAAATTACCTCCAGTTGCACCAAAGGAGGTTTAGGTTGGATATTAGGACAATTTCATCCAGTTTGATCTAGTTGGAGATGTCTCTGCCCACTGAAGAGGGGTTGGACAAGATGACCTTTGAGAATCCTTTCCAATCCACTGCATTCTGTAATTTTGTGAAAAATCTTTGCTGCAAGAGTAGTCAGGGATTGGCACAGGCTGCCCAGGGAGGTGGTGGAGTCACCATCCCTGGAAGTGGTCAAGAAACCTGTGGCCATGGCAGCATGGGACATGGTTTAGTGGCCATGGGGGTGTTGGGTTGACAGCTGGACTAAAGCGGAGAGCCTTTTCCAACATAAACAATTCCATGATGTTATGCTTTTAAAGAATGAAAGGCAGATAGTAAAGCACTTTGGTGCCATCTGGTTTGGAAAGGCAGCCAAATAGGAGCTGTCAAGCTCCTAGAGCTTAGATTGTGTGCCCTGGTCTGGGGAAACACAAGAGCATTCACCACGGGTTCAGAAACCATTTGTGCAACTACAACAGTTGTCCTACTTGAGTGTGCAATCTCTCTAAAGAGGTATTGGTTGGGAAACACACACTGTGCCTGGGGAAGACCTGTACAGGCAAACTGTGATGTTAGAGGGAAAAATTATCAATCCCCTCCAGCTCCAAAAACAACCAAACCCAACCCCCAACACCACTCACCCACCAAAAAACCAACAAGACAAAACCCAGACAAAACAATCAACCAAACCAACCCAATACAAAAAACCCTTGCTGAGATTCAGCAAGGCAGTTTGGCATCTGGGAAAGAGCAACCCATGCACCAGGATAGGCTGGGGACTGAGCTGTTAGAGAGCAGTGAAGGGGAAAGGGACCTGAGGGTCCTGGCGGGTGGAAGGATAGTCATGAGCCAGCAATGTGCTCTGGTGGCCAAGAAGGCCAATGGCATGCTGGGGTGGATTAGAAAGGCTGTGGTGAGTAGGTCATGAGAGGTTCTCCTCCCCCTCTACTCTGCCCTGCTGAGGCCACATCTGGAAAATTGTGTCCAGCTCTGGACCCTTTAGTTGAGGAAGGACCTCAGGGAACTGATGCAGAGAGTCCAGCACAGAGCTACAAAGATGCTGCAGGCAATGGAAGATCTTCCTTAGGAGGCGAGCCTGAGGGAGCTGAGGGTTCTGGAGCTTGGAGAGGAGGAGCCTGAGGGTGACCTCATTGTTGTTGCTAAAGCTGTACAGGGTGAGTGCCCAGAGGCTGGAGCCAGGATCTGCTGGGTGCTGCCCATCCCAGCACAAGGGGCAGTGGTGGAAGCTGAGGCAGAGGAGGTTCCACATGTACATAAGGAAAAAGCTTTTCCCTGTGAGGGTGACAGAGCCCTGGAGCAGGCTGCCCAGAGGGGTTGTGGAGTCTCTGTCGCAGTGCGGGAAGACTTGACAACTCAATCAATGTGATCGATAAGCAAGCTTCAAACTTTATTCAAAATTACACAGGTTATATAGGATAGCTTATTCATATATGCAAATCTTTATCATACTATTGGTTACATGTTCAAGGTCAAGCCTGCCTCTTGTGGTTTTGCATCCCCAGAAGCTAACCACAAGTTCCTCTTTTTGCTGGCTAAGTTTCCTCCTGAAACTCTTCAAGGTGACTTTGTCCTTGTCCATGATTGGCCTAAACCAACTATGCTTTGCCAAATCACGCTCTATCAGCTAGACCAGCTGTGTTCTGTGTCTTACTAAATCATCCTCGGTCAGCTCATTTCTATGTCCTTTAGCTATTAGCCAGTCCTCCACAATTCCCCCGTTTTCTTTAACAAGCAAAGCTGAAGCGGTCATCTGCTTAATTTGGGTAACAATACAAGCATAAGGAATCTTAACAACTAACAATATCAGTAAAATAATGCCCAACCATCGTAAACCTTCCTTAATAAGTGACATAACCCATGGGGATACACCCCCAAACCATGAGCGAAACCAATCATCAAGCGGGTTGACATCCTTTGCAATTTTCTGACTGTGATCTTCCAGCCACTCAATTTTCTTGTGTATAGAAACACCATTATCTGACAACTTAAAACAACACATTCCATCAACATCTTCACAGCCATGACCATGGGCTAACAACAAAAAATCTATGGCAGCTCTATTCTGCAACAAAGCATGTCTTAAACTATTCTGATCTAACAATAGTTCCTCTACAACTTCTGTGGTTACATTAGCTTGCTTTACAGACCAACAGGCAAGTTTCTCAATGCTTCTCAAAGCCTGCTTGACTGCAAGATTAGGCATTAACAAAGCAGCAAAAGTATTGGCAGTATTAGTCCACAGGCGGACCTCATCATCACATGTGGAGTCGAGGTGGTGCAGTGATCGTTTGTGTCGTGGCATCTGGCGGATCACGTTAACCCAGTCACGATGGCGAGGAGCGATCAATGTCAACTTTCCCAGATAACATGGACCTCCATAGGCATTAGCAGGTATGCCCTGCCAGGCACGGTCTCCACATATTAAATATATTCCTGGAGGCAAAGCCTTTGCAGACTCCTTATTCCATAAAAGAGGAGTCATGTGCGAAGGTGCCTCAAAATTATCATAGATTAAGGTTTCACTGAGATCTTGGGCTCCAAACGCACCTAGTAGTTTTGTAATTCTAAATTTGCCAACCATAACCGTGTCATTCCATCCACAATAGTCACCATATACATGATATGGTCTTCCGGGGCTTACATCAGTCCAACCCTCTGGGGCATTTGACAGGTTGGCAGGTGAACCATGTTGAGCTACAAAGTGTTCAAATGCCTGCCACCCTTTAAATTTATCTCCAAATGCTATACATGTCTGAGTCCAACCCTGTGATGTATTACCAATCTGCATTGACCC
This sequence comes from Dryobates pubescens, assembly GCF_014839835.1. Taxonomy (NCBI): domain Eukaryota; kingdom Metazoa; phylum Chordata; class Aves; order Piciformes; family Picidae; genus Dryobates; species Dryobates pubescens. The sequence goes on from NC_071634.1 coordinate 327,078, forward strand.
CAATAACTCAAGCTCTTGCTGAGCCCATGGTAGAGTAATGTTCAGGCCTTGCAGAAGCAAGGCTGAACACTCAGCATCATTATCAACTTCATCACAATCACTTACCTTAGCCGTAGTATAATTACCAAAAAGATTAGGATCGTAATCAGGAAGGCTGATAAGACATGTCTTAAAGGGTTCCGTTGCAGATTGGAGACTCAGACAAAATTCCATATTCCCATTTGCCCATGACACCCACATGTTAGCTCTAGGATCTATTTGTGTTACCATTGCCCATCCTCCTTCAATTAGTATGAAAACAGTGACCAATATCAACAGTTTTTGTTCCAACTGCATCTTCTTCCTCATTAGGTTCTTGCACTGTTTCTTGTGGGTGACTTTCAGGAGCAGGCTTAGTCCACCGACTGGGAATCCACTGAGTGCCTGTAGGAGTAACCACACACATATATCCTCTGCCTATAAAAATTACCTTGGCTGGCCTTATAGTACACCTGCATTTGTGGTTTTTCTTGACTGTGTTTTTCCTGCACATAGTGCCGACTTATAGGTGGCACATCACTGTCTCCAAAGATACATAAATGATTTATTACAAATAATGTCCTGTCTACCTTTTCCCTGGGATCAGTTAAATCACATTTATTAAGATATGCCTTTAGGGTACTATTAGCTCGCTCTACAATAGCTTGCCCTGTTGGTGAATGTGGAATTCCTGTTACACGTTTAATGTCCCATAGCTGAAAAAATGTTCTCACGGCCTGGCTACAATAGGCTGGGCCATTATCCATTTTTATGGTTTTTGGTACCCCCATTACTGCGAAACAAGCTGTAAGATGTCTTTTTACGTCCCTGGCCTTTTCCCCTGTTTGTGGTGTAGCCCAAATCATGTGACTATATGTATCTACGCTGACATGAAAATACTTCAGTCTCCCTAGGGAGGGCACATGCGTAACATCCATTTGCCAAAGCTCATTGGCCTGAAGCCCTTTCAGATTGACTCCTGACCCAAGACCTACACCCTTATTGTGATAACTACATGTTGGGCACTATGGCCTTTGCATCCACTAAAGGTAAACCAAACATTTTAGCAAGCCTTTTAGCATTCTGATGAAAAATAGTATGTGCCTCCCTGGCCCAAACCATTGGGGACACTGGGGCTTCCCTTGCGACTGCCACCAATTTGTCTGCTCTAGCATTGCCTTCTCCTAATCCTACATCCCATTGATGGCTTCTAATGTGTAATATGGCATATCTGGCAGATCTTTGTTGCATGGCCCATTTGAGTTGTAGCAATAATTGCAACAGTCTCTGATTTTTTAAGTCCTTAATGTCGGCATCCTCTATGCGACTAGCAACTCCCGCAACATACAAAGAGTCAGTTGCATGAACCAATGGGACAAGGCCCAGACAACTGCGAGAAGCTCCAACGTTTGCAAAGAATCCCCAATTTCGGCGTCTAGCAATTGTTGATGCCACTGTTCACCTTTCTTCCAAGTGGCTGCCGCCTTCTGCGATCATTTTCCTGCATCTGTGAATACTGTTACTGCGGATGGTAACGGTTGTTCTGATCATTTTGGGATGCTGATCCACTTCTGATTTTTCATCCAGGCCAATATCTTAGACCGCAGTGGCTCCACGGCTATGGTTGCTCCATCCTCTAATAGGGCTGTCTGCAATACTGCAGAATTATTTAAACACCATTGCAGCTCCCGTTTGTGCAGCGGAAGGTAAATTGTGTGTGGTGGTTGTCCACTGATTTGCAGGATCCTCTCATGGCCTTTTCATTTAGTTCTGCCAAGATTTCAATTTTTTGTTGTATGGTAGTTTTTGGCTGTAGAGGTGGGAAAATCCATTCCAAGACGATGGTATCCCCCTCTTTCTCCCCTGTTTTCTTTAACAACTGAGTGATGGCTCCCAAAAGAGCGTCAGTTCCACACAGTAGCATTAAGTCCAATGGAAGTGCGTCTATACAGCGGTGTACGACGCAAGTTGTAATCATGTCACAAATGTCCTTTAATGCAGATATGTGATCAGCGTCAAGATGTACAGGTGTGGCTGGATCAGCCCCTTTTAATAATGGGTGCAGTGAGTTCAACAATTCATTAGGAATCCCTGTAACAACTCGTAGCCACTGTAAGTCTCCCATTAAATGTTGCAGATCATGTAACATTTTAACATTGATGTCGATAGTGAGTTTTTGTGGTTGTACAGTATGATTTGTAATTTTCCATCCTAAGTAATTCCACGGACTTTTATTTTGAATCTTTTCGGTGGCAATAACAAGTCCCTGAGACTGCAGTTGCTGAGCAAGTTGTTGCTGTTGCTCTTCTGTGAATGGATTAGCTTGTGCCAACAAAATATCATCCATGTAGTGATAGATAATAACATTCGGCCATGCCTTTCTAATTGGCCGTAAGGCTGTATCTACATATAGCTGACATAGCGTGGGTGAGTTTTTCATGCCCTGTGGCAACACTGTCCATTCAAAGCGCTGCGCTGGTGTCTCACGATTGAGAGTAGGCAATGTAAAAGCAAAACGTTGTGTTCACTTTCACATTCATGCAAGTGAATTGTGAAAAAACAGTCTTTGAGGTCAATAATCATAATTGACCAATGTTCAGGTATCAATGCTGGATTCGGAAGCCCTGGCTGTAATGCCCCCATGGTGTGCATTTGATCATTTACGGCTCTCAAATCATGCAAAAGTCTATACTTGCCAGATTTCTTCTTGATGACAAATATTGGAGTATTCCATGGGCTAGTGGACAATCTTAAGTGCCCTTGTTCAAATTGTTCCTTTACTAGCAGGTGTGCTTGTTGAAGGCTTTTCCTTTTTAGCGGCCACTGCTCAATCCACACAGGTTCATCTGACTTCCATTGCAGCTGGATCGGGAAAGTCCATGCAATGGCCACATCTAAAAAGGCCTGTCGGTTGTAAGGACCATTCCCATTTGTGCTAACACATCTCTTCCAATTAAAGCTTGAACACCATCAGGCAGAGGCAAAATAGAAATTGCACAGGTAACTGCCTGATCCTCTATGGTTATCCATACTGGTGGAGATTTTTGTGCTACTGTTATTCCTCCTACTTCTGCGATAGTCCCAGAAGATGTATATGCTGGCCAATGACCCAGCCATAGACGCTGGGAAACGATGCTGACATCGGTGCCTGTGTCCAAAAGTGCCGAAAGTCTTAGTTTATGGGTCTGATATTCCACAGTTATTGGCTTTTTTGGGCGCTGTCGCCCAAAAACTGTGGACTGTCGCCCCCGTGGCGGAATTCACCTCATCGCCCCCGTGGCGGATCCCAGGATGGGCCTATGTCCCCATCAAAAACCCAATGTCAGGGAATCAATTCTGCCCGCAGAAAGAGTGTCCCTGTTCAGGCGCCATTTGTCACAGTGCGGGAAGACTTGACAATACAATCAATATGATTGATAAGCAAGCGTCAAACTTTATTCAAAATCACACAGGTTATATAGGATAGCTCATTCATATATTCAAATCCTTATCATACTATTGGTTACATGTTAAATGTCAAGCCTACCCCCTGCGGTTTTTACAGCCTGCTAAGCTAACCACAAGTTCCTCTTTCTGTGAGCTAAGTTCCTCATGAAACTAAACCCCATGCTTTGCCAAATCATGCTCTGTCAGCTAAACCAGCTATGTCCTATGCTTTGCTAAATCATTCTCAGTCAGCTCATTCTTATGTCCCTTAGCAACTAGCCAATCGTCCACAGTTACAGCTCTCCAGCTGGACCTGGCACTATTGGTCACCACTCTTTGAAGTCTTTGTAACCATTTCCTAATCCACCTCACTGTCTGCTCTTCCATCCCACACTTCCTGAGTGGACCATGACCAAGGTTTGCTCTTCTGCTTTAGGTTCTGTATGAGCTGGGCCTGGGTCTCTGTTATGACTGGTAAAAGGCTATTTTAATATTCAATAAGTGGAGCAATTAATAAAAATATTAATAACTTTATTAATCATAAAAATCCCACAAAAATATTACATAAAACCTATTTCCAGGTGGGGGATGTTGGGTGGTGGAACAGATCCTCCCCAGCAGGAGCAAGTAACAATTTAAACAACATGTACAAAAATCCAGAGACAACAAACAGTGCTTGAAACTGTGAAGAGAGGGAACCTTGACAGTGGAGCCGGTGATGGCTCACAAGGGGGGAACTCCAGGACTCCCTGGGGCACCAGACCCTCAACAGATGCTTATAAAAATCAGCTGTTGTGATTCCTCACTGATCCTGGTACCTCGTGGCACGCGTGAGGATTTAAACAAAACCAAGATGGCATCGACCACGTGGAGGCTGCAGGAGCAGAGTTTCACTTTCTGTTGGTGTCTGCAGCTTATTGCTGAGGCAGGATTTACTCCTGAAGGATTTGTAGCTGAAAGCTTTGTAGAAAGGAGGTTCCTCTGCTGCAATCCTTCGCAGCGGCGCTCACTCCTTGCTCCAGTCAAACGAACTGTCCTGGGGACTCAGCTCCTCTGGGGGTTCGCCTCTCGGCCGGCAAGACGCCTGTCTGCCCCTGGGCTTTACAACGCTGAAACAGCCAGGAGTCTCTGCTGTCCTGTCTGGGTAAACTGAAACACAGTTCAGCTTCCAAGCGAAGCTTGTGGTTCCTTCCAGAGCATGGACAATTGCAAGGCAAGGCTCTGGCTCTTTGGGCTGGTACTTATAGATTTCCTGAGACAATAATGGCCAGTGACAACACAGAGTGAGAGAGAAAACCCTGACACTGGAACCTATAGAAAGCCTTCTTTCCAAGCATGGCCAAAAGCACACCCATCTGGCTCACTCAAGCTCTAAAACATGTTCAGGCAAGCCTGAGCAATGAAAATCCAGACCTGAAAAACCTGAAAAACCAGACCTACTAGCTCCTGCCTCATTGCCTGGTTCAGAGCAATTTTGAGGCTTTTTGGCCCTTTGGAACACACTGCAGCTGCCTGAAAAACAACCCCACAGGTCCACAAACACAGTTAGAATCCTCTGGAAAAGAGCGAATTGGGGGGGGCCTTGACAGGCTGGGCAGAGTCCAAGGGCATGAGATTAAACACATCCAAGCGCCAGGTTCTGTACTTTGGCCACAACAACCCCATGCAGTGCTACAGGCTGGGGTCAGAGTGGCTGGAGAGCAGCCAGGTAGAAAGGGACCTGGGGGTACTGGTTGATAGTAGGCTGAACATGAGCTTGCAGTGTGCTGAGGGAACAAAGAATGACAGAATTATTTTTCTATTTCTATGGTCTCCAAGACACTGGATGTATCTAGGAAGGCTTTGTAAAGGATCTGTGTGAGCTGGATCAATGGGCCAAGGCCAGCTGCATGAATCCTAGAATCACCAAGGTTGGAGGAGACCTCATAGATCATCAAGCCCAACCTATCATCCAAGGCCTTATGACTACTAAACCACGGCACCAAGTGCCACGTCCAATCCCTCTTGAACACCTCCAGGGATGGTGACCCCACCACCTCCTTGGACAGTACATCCCAATTGTCAACAACTCTCTCTGGGAAGAACTTTCTCCTCACCTCCAGCCTAATGTTAGAAAGAAATTTTTCATAGAGATAGAGATTGTCCATGGGAATGTGCTGCCCAGGGAGGTGGTGGAGTCACCATCATTGGAGGTGCCTGAATGAGGCACTTGGTGCCATGGTTTAGTTGACCAGATGGTGTTGGGTGATAGGTTGGGCTTGATGGTCTCGACGGTATCTTCCAACCTGGTCTATTCTATTCCATTCCATTCCATTCCATTCCACTCTATTGTAAACCTCCCCTGGCACAGCTTGAAACGGTGTCCTCTTGTTCTGGTGCTGGTTGCCTGGGGGAAGAGACCACAAGACCAAGTGCTGGGTCCTGCAATAGTGTCACAACAACCCCATGGAAGTTCCAGGCTTGGGGCAGAGTGGCTGGGAAGCTGACCAGCAGAAAAGGACCTGGGTGTGCTGGCTGGCAGCCAGCTGAACATGGCCAAGGTGGCCAACAGCATCATGGCTGCAATACTGTGACCAGCAGGAGCAGGGAAGTCATCTTCCCTCTGTATGCAGCACTGGTGAGGCCACACCTGGAGTACTGGATTTGGGACACTCACTACAAGAAGAACATTGAAGTGTTGGAGCAGGTCCAGAGAAGGGCAACAAAGCTGGGGAAGGATCTGGAGAAGAGGGCTGGGGAGAAGCATCTGAACTAACTGTGGTGCTCATGGCCCTGTCCAGCCTGGCCTTAGGCATTTGCAGGGAGGGGGCACCCACACTTTCCCTGGGCACCCTGTCCCAGTGTCCCACCACCCTCCCTGAAAAGAATTTCTGCCTAATCTCCAGCCTCCATCTCCCCTCTTCCAGGTCAAGGCCATTGCCCTTCATCCTGTCACATCAGGCTCTTGTCAAAGGTCCCTCCCCAGCTTTCTTACAGGCCCCCTTCAGCCACTGGAAGGCTGCTTTAGGGTCTCCCCGAAGCCTGAACAGCCCCACCTCACTGAGCCTGGCCCCACAGGGGAGGTTGTCCAGCTCTCTGATTGTCTCTGTGGCTTCCTCTGGACCTGCTCCAACAGCTCCAGGTCCTTCTTGTGTTGGGGGCATCAGAATTGGATGCTGGACTCCGGATGGGATCTCACCAGAGCAAAGTGGAGGGGCAGAATCACTTCCCTCATCCTGCAGGTTACACTGCTTTAGAATAGAATTAACCATGTTGGGAAAGACCTCAGAGATCATTAAGTCCAACCTATCACCCAACACCATCTGATCAACTAAACCATGGCACCAAGTGCCTCATCCAGGCTCTTCCTAAACACCTCCAGGGATGGCGATTCCACCACCTCCCTGGGCAGCACATCCCAATGGACAATCTCTCTGTCTGGGAAGAACTTTCTTCTCACCTCCAGCCTAAACCTCCCCTGGCACAGCTTGAGATGGTGTCCCCTTGTTCTGGTGCTGGTTGCCTGGGAGAAGAGACCGACCCCCACCTGGCTACAACCTCCCTTCAGGGAGTTGTAGACAACAAGAAGGTCTCCCCTGAACTTCCTCTTCTCCAGGCTACACAACCCCAGCTCCCTCAGCCTCTCCTCACAGGGCTGTGCTCCAGACCCTTCCCCAGCCTTGTTGCCCTTCTCTGGACACCTTCAAGTCTCTCAATGTCCTTCTTGAACTGAGGAGCCCAGAACTGGACACAGGACTCAAGGTATGGCCCAATCAGTGTGGAGCACAGGGCAGAATGACTTCCCTGCTCCTGCTGGCCACACTAGTGCTGATGCAGGCCAGGATGCCATTGGCCTTCTTGCCCCCCCAGGGCACACTGCTGGCTCATGTTCAGCTGCTGTCCACCACTACCCCCAGGTCCCTTTCTGCCTGGCTGCTATGATGCAGCCCAGGCTGTGGTTGGACTTCTGGGCCAACTAACCCTCTGGTCAAGATGACAAGTTAGCTAATAGCATGTTGGGATTTTATTTTTTTTTTACTGAAGTTCAGTAGATGATGCAGGTGAGGAGGCCTCTCTCCAAAACCCAGTACAGCCCAGCTCCACAACTCTCACTGCAGCTGCTGTTGCAAGTGGAAAATGAGTAGAAGCAGCCCAAGAGATCTTGTAAGGAGTCAGCCAGGAAGCCAATCTTACACCCAGCTGCTGCACTGGAAACACAAATTCAAGAGCCTTCCTTCTGGGATCTTGCATCTGCCAAATTTTGTCACGTAAGCAGCTAGGTTCTGTGCTTCCAGATGAGAGGTAAGGGGACCAAAGGGAGCTGTTTACCACCCTGCAATCAACAGGAAAATGCTGCGCCAACTGGAAGTGCAATCAGATCTACAGCAATGTGCTAATCAGCTCTGAAAGTGTGTGGTGGGTTGAAATTCCACACACCCCCTGCAACATTAACCTTGCCAGTCCAGCACAGCTGGAAGCAAATGGAAGTTGTGTTTACAGGCAGAGCTACAACATACAATGGAGTGCAAGGAATGTGTACAAAATACACAGGAGTGACAATAGTTACAGGGATTTACAATTAGCAAACAGCACAAGGACCCTCTGGGCAAAGGACCAGGGAAAGCTATTAGCTTCTCCTTTTCCCCCAAACCCTACCCCCCCCCCGTACAAAGAAGGGAAAAAAGAACAGAGAAAGTTGCTCTTAGACTTAACCAAAACAATGCAGTCAAGGTCAAGCAGAAACAGGGTAAGTATCTCTCCAGAGCAATGAGGGAGAGGGAGAGGGAGAGGGAGAGGGAGAGGGAGAGGGAGAGGGAGAGGGAGAGGGAGAGGGAGAGGGAGAGGGAGAGGGAGAGGGAGAGGGAGAGGGAGAGGGAGAGGGAGAGGGAGAGGGAGAGGGAGAGGGAGAGGGAGAGGGAGAGGGGAGGAGAGGAGAAGGAAAGACAAAGTTGCTGTTAGATTTAACCAAAACAATGTAGCTAAGGCCAAGCAGAAGCAGATTCGTCTCCTGTAAGAGCACAAAGCAAGCAGAGAAGAGAAGAGGGAAGATTGTTTTGGCACAGGCAGGCTTATGGTAGATATCTCTCCAATGGGATTGTTTAGAATGACCTTTATTTTCCTTTTCACACCCAATAGTGATTTATTTACATTTTACTACTTTTCTGCACAAGATCTGTGACAAGTTTTAAAGGCATAGCTGAAACCTACCACAAAGAGCTTAGCAGATCGAGAGAAGTCTCTGGAAGACGGAGAAATCAGCTGGGCTGTGCGTAGACACCTAATGATATGGCAGCAGCTGGGATCCATTGATCAATAATCTTTGTTACCCTTGAGCTATCTGTACAAGCTAATCAAGTGAAAGGTAAAATTATGCTGGATTACATATCTTCATTTAATAGCTTTGATTCTGATAGAGGGTAGGAGAGCTCTGCAGAGTGACCTTGCCAGGCTGGACAGATGGGCAGAGGCCAAGGGCAGGAGACTGAACACATCCAAGTGCCAGGTTCTACACATTGGCTACAACAACCCCAGGCAATGCTACAGGCTGGGATCAGAGTGGCTGAGAGCAGCCAGGCAGAGAGGGACCTGGGGGTAGTGGTGGACAGCAGCTGAACATGAGCCAGCAGTGTGCCCCAGGGGGGCAAGAAGGCCAATGGCATCCTGGCCTGCATCAGGAACAGTGTGGCCAGCAGGAGCAGGGAAGACATTCTGGCCCTGTGCTCCACACTGGTTAGGCCACACCTTGAGTCCTGTGTCCAGTTCTGGGCTCCTCATTTTAAGAAGGACATTGAGAGACTTGAAGGTATCCAGAGAAGGACAACAAAGCTGAGGAAAGGCCTTCCTCTTCAACTGCAACCTGTCACCTAATACCTCCTGACAACTAAACCATGGCTCCAAGTGCCACATCCAAGCCTTTTTTGAACACTTCCAGGGATGGGGTGGAGCATTGTCTACCTCCACTTTTATTGCATGTGTTAAATTACAAAATGAGCTGAAGCTTGTCCTAAAATATTTCTGTGCAGAGCTTAGTACAGTAAAATTGACTACATTGCATAGAATCTGCTATGAGCATTAAACCCAGAAAAAAACCCCAAACAACCCAAAACAACCAACCAAACAATGAAAACCAACAAAACTAAACAAAACCACAAACCAACAACATTAAACCTAAAAAGCAACAAACAAAAACCCCACCAACAACAACCCCCCCCCAAAAAAACCCAAACCCAAAACCCAACAGCATCATGGAGTCACAGAATGTTAGGGGCTGGAAGGGACCTCCAGAGCTCATCCAGTCCAACCCCCCCTGCCAAAGCAGGAGCTCCTAGAGCAGGTCACACAGGAACACATCCAGGCAGGTCTTGAATAGCTCCAGAGAAGGAGACTCCACAACCCCCCTGGGCAGCCTGCTCCAGGGCTCTGTCACCTTCACAGGGAAAAAATTCTTCCTCCTGTTCCCATGGCACTTCCTCTGCCTCAGCTTCCACCACTGCCCCTTGTGCTGGCATTGGGCATCCCCCAGCAGAGCCTGGCTCCAGCCTCTGGGCACTCACCCTGCACATTTTTAGCAACAACAATGAGGTCACCCTCAGGCTCCTCCTCTCCAAGCTCCAGAGCCCTCAGCTCCCTCAGGCTCACCTCCTAAGGAAGATCTTCCACTGCCTGCAGCATCTTTGTGGCTCTGTGCTGTACTCTCTCCATCAGTTCCCTGAGGTTCTTCTCGAACTGAGGGGCCCAGAACTGGACACAATATTCCAGATGTGGCCTCAGCAGGGCAGAGTAGAGGGGGAGGAGAACCTCTCATGACCTACTCACCACAGCCCTTCTAATCCACCCCAGCACATTGCTAGCTCATGGTCATCTGTCCATCCACCAGCACCCCCAGGTCCTTTTCCCCTTCCCTGCTCTCCAGCAGCTCAGTCCCCAACCCATCCTGCTCCATGGGGTTGTTCTTTCCCAGGTGCAAGACTCTCCCCCTGCCCTTGTTGAATTTCATTCCATTTCTCCCTGCCCAGCTCTCAGCCTGTCCCGGTCTGGCTGAAGTGCAGCACAACCCTCCTGTGTCAGCCACTCCTCCCAGCTTGGTGCCATCAGCAAACTTGCTGGCAGTGCCCTCTGTGCCCATTTGACAACTGTGGTCAATAAAAGGTCATTCCTGGACAAGTGAACTGATTAGAACTGTTTCGCAACTCTATGAGAGGCCTAAAAAGAACCTTAGAAGCTTCTTTCCTTCAAGAGGTCCTAATTCTTTGTAAGTTTGCTTTCAGAAAGGCAAAGATTGTCTGAAGTTATGAAGGCTCTCCTGAGCTGGCTCTAATAAAGCAGGAGGCAGAGTGAGCTACAGCTAATGCATGTTGATGAGGCAGCCATATGAATTCCATTTGTTACTGTTGATAACGTACGGCCTTTGGAAGACAGCAAACTGGGAGAGCTGCAGAGTGACAAATTGATGAACAGGAAATTCTCATTAACAGAATAACAGAGTTGATAAGAATTTTCCTCTTGTTGGCTGAAATGCTGGAATGCAGGGAGGGGGAGAGGAGTTGGCAGATAGCCTTTGCATAGATAAGGAATAACAGGATTTTTTCAGTGATTTACTTCTGTTAGTCCCAGACAAGATGGTCTTTTGTATAAGATAAAGGACACCTGGATGATATGTATACTTCTGCTATTTTTAGATAGATAACCTTTGTATAGACAGGAAGCATCTAGACTTTTTCTGTGAAATATTGACATACCTCTGTCATTATAGACAGATAACTTTTGTATAAAAGCTTGCTCAAAACTCTCTGAAGGTACACAGGTCTTTTGAAATGATTCTGCCTGTGTCAGGTGCCTAAATAGAAGCATAATACAAGAAATTTACTGAGTCTCTTGTGTCTTTCTCTAAGTCAAAATCATCCTGCTACTTCTGGCTGTTTGCTCCAGCAGTTCATTAATTTCTATAGCAAATGTGGAAAATATCAGTATATCATCAATACTAATGGAATACCACTAGGAGTGTAAAAGATTTATCCGGAATAGTTGGTGATGAAGGGCTCTCTGTCACTGTCCTCTGCACTGCTCCTCTGAGCTTCAGAGGAGTTCTCCTCAAACAACAACCTACTGCATGAATGGCAGGGCTGGGGAGGGACCTCCAAAGACCACCTAGTCCAACCCCCCTGACAGAGCAGGAGCACCCAGGGCAGCTCACACAGGAACACATCCAGGTGGGTTTGGAATCTCTCTTGAGAAGGAGACTTGTGGAGGACTGGCTTATAGCTAAAGGACATAGAAATGAGCTGACCAAGGATGATTTAGTAAGACACAGAACACAGCTGGTCTAGCTGATAGAGCGTGATTTGGCAAAGCATAGTTGGTTTAGGCCAATCATGGACAAGGACAAAGTCACCTTGAAGAGTTTCAGGAGGAAACTTAGCCAGCAAAAAGAGGAACTTGTGATTAGCTTATGGGGATGCAAAACCACAAGAGGCAGGCTTGACCTTGAACATGTAACCCATAGTATGATAAAGATTTGCATATATGAATAAGCTATCCTATATAACCTGTGTAATTTTGAATAAAGTTTGAAGCTTGCTTATCAATCACATTGATTGTATTGTCAAGTCTTCCCGCACTGCGACAAATGGCGCCCAAACAGGGACACTCTTTCTGCGGGCAGAATTGATTCCCTGACATCGGGTTTTTGACGGGGACATAGGCCCATCCTGGGATCCGCCACGGGGGCGATGAGGTGAATTCCGCCACGGGGGCGATGAGGTGAGCCAGTCCAGTGTGAGGATACCGGCCCTGTTGCAGCACAGGAGGTGACAACACCTTGGAGACACGAAGTGATCCAGCCGAAGATGCTGCACGAGCGACCTCAAGAGGCTGCAAGAAAATAGGTGTGCACCTAGGATAATTATAGGGTAATTATGGAGAGGCAAGCAGCGTATGATTTATTTAAGTGCTTTTTAGAAAAGCGGCATGTACAAGGCATAGACCTAAATAAGGAGTTAACAGGGTTACTTACATATGGGGTAGCAAAGGAATGTTTTAAAGACCCTAATACTATTTTTGAGGAAGGAGAATGGCGCAAGCTAGGAGAGAAATTATGGGAAGGTGTGTTAGACAATGATAAAACTGCAAGGAAACTATCCAAGCCGTGGCGTGCTGTAACAAACTGCATCGGTCAGTATGCAGCTGAGCAGAAAGCCGCCCGTGCTGTGCAGAACAGACTAGGGGCATCTGTGTCCCCTGAGATCTCGGGAGCCTCGGGTGGTTCACCTTGGCCACAAGCTTTTAGCAATACTGATTGTCCCCCACCGAGTATCCGTACAATACAGCTGCCTCCAGATCCCTGGCTAACAGCAGCTGCCTCAGCAGTGCCAGCCCCTGCCGCAGCCTCGGCTTCTGTACCATCCGCTGCTGATTCGGTTATGCCATCAGCCCCTCCATCTGAGGAGTTTCCTCCGCCTCCAAATGAGGAGGCTGTGAGAGAGGAAAGCTCTAGGGGGTTGGTTGGTCCCTGTGTGGACGGTAAAGCTGAGGGTAACCAAGAATTGGGCAGAAGAAGGCAACAATTGTGGCAGACTATAGCTGGAGAAGCTATAAATGCTGGAGATATGGGAGCAGCTGATTTGTTATGAGAGTCTGCTTTTCTGGTGATTTATAGACAAGAACAGGGTCAACTAATGGCTGATATTACCACTCTCGATCGGAAACTTTTAACACAACTAAGTCAAACTGTTAGCAAATGTGGTTTCCATGGTGAACCAACTTGACAAATGATAGATTATATATGGAGTAGTAACATTTTATCACCATCAGACATTAAGAATGTTATGAAGCTGGTATTGACTCAGTCTCAAAATTTGTTGTGGCAAGCCTATTGGCAAGCTGCTTGTCAAGAGATAGTAGCAGTTGAGCGACCGCCGCAAGACCCTCTTTATGGTGTTACTGTAGATGAATTAATGGGTCTTGATCGGTTTCATCACCCCGAAGCCCAAGCAATGTTGGGGGCACAAAAATTACAAACAGCTATGACAGCAGCTAAAGAAGCATTGAGCAAAATAAAAGGTCCAGGAGGGATCCCGTCTTATATGAGTGTTAAGCAGGGTCGACAGGAATATTTTGGAGATTTTATAGACAAGACAGCCCAAGCAATAGAGGTAGCTGGGGTGCCAGAATATATGCGGGGAGCTTTGTTATAACAATGTGCACTTCAAAATTGTAATGAAACAACTCGAAATATCTTAGCTAGCTTACCCTCTACCTGGACAATTGCAGATGCCATAGACAGAATGGCACAGGTGCCTACAGGGCCACATGCAATGCTAATAGATGCAGTTAATAAATTAGGAGAAGGTCTAAAGGAAGGGCTAAAAGAACAATCCCAAGCTGCGCAAAATCAGGTCTTGGCTGCTCTTGCCCCACTTCGAGCCCCTAGCAGACGTGCACCTAATCGAGGTTATGAAGCAAGATGGCCGATATGTTATCGATGTGGTCAAGCTGGACATATACATCAGGAATGCCTGATAGGAAGCGTATGGTGTCACCGCTGTAGGATGGATAATCATAATGATTCCGCATGTGGAAGGAGGGAGAGAAAACCATCGGGAAACGGGAGAATGAGCGCGAAAAGCCGCCGCGCAATGACACAAATGACAGCTGCAAATCCGTGGGCTTATCCTGCTCAGACCCCCCAGACAGCAACCTCCGTCCAGCCACCGGCAGCCTCGGAATGGACCTGGCAACAGCAGCAGAATTTACTCTCCTGGATCAACGCCCACAGAAAATACCGACCAATGTTAAGGGACCTATTCAAATCAACGGAGTTCCAGTTGGTGCCCTTTTGATCGGACGCTCATTGGCCAGCATATCAGGTCTTATGGTGCTGACAGGACTAATTGATGCTGATTTTTGTGGGACTATACAAATTATGATTCAAACATTGTTTCCACCTCTGGTGATCCCGAAGGGCTCTAAAATTGCACAGGTAATACCACTGCCGAACCTCACTGCTGCAGTGGCGCCAGCTTCACAGAATGCTCGTGGGGAAGGAGGTTTCGGCTCAACAGGACCGTTAACATTATTAACTGTGGACGAGGTGAGCCAGTCCAGTGTGAGGATTCCAGCCCTGTTGCAGCGCAGGAGGTGACAACACCTTGGAGACACGAAGTGATCCAGCCGAAGATGCTGTGCGAGCAACCTCAAAAAGGCTGCAGGAAATAGGTGTGCACCTAGGGTAAATATGGAGAGGCAAGCAGCGTATGATTTATTTAAATGCTTTTTAGAAAAGCAGCATGTACAAGGTATAGACCTGGATAAGGAGTTAACAGGGTTACTTACATATGGGGTAGCAAAAGAGTGCTTTAAGGACCCTAATACTATTTTTGAGGAAGGAGAGTGGCAAAAGTTAGGAGAGAAGTTGTGGGAAGGTGTGTTAGATGATGATAAGACTGCAAGGAAATTGTCAAAGCCGTGGCGTGCTGTAACAAACTGCATAGGTCAGTATGCAGCTGAGCAAAAGCCGCCGTGCTGCACAGACTAGTCTAGGGGCATATGTATCCCCTGAAATATCAGGAGCCTCGGGTGGTTCACCCTGGCCACAAGTTTTTAGCAGCTCTGATTGCTCACCACCAAGTATCCGTACAACACAGCTGCCTCCAGATCCTCAGCTAACAGCAGCTGCCGCAGCAGCTCCAACCCC
Organism: Dryobates pubescens; assembly: GCF_014839835.1. Classification (NCBI taxonomy): domain Eukaryota; kingdom Metazoa; phylum Chordata; class Aves; order Piciformes; family Picidae; genus Dryobates; species Dryobates pubescens. Next base: position 342,193 of record NC_071634.1, read on the forward strand.
TGCTGCAGCCTCGGCTTCTGTACCATCCGCTGCTGATTCGGTTATGCCATCAGCCCCTCCATCTGAGGAGCTTCCTCCGCCTCCAAATGAGGAGGCCGTGGAGGACGACAACGCTGGGGGGTCGGTTGATGCCCATACTGAGGGTGTAACTGAGGATAACCGAGAACTGGGCAGAAGAAGCCTACAATTGTGGCAGACTATGGCTGGAGAAGCCGTAAGTGCTGGAGATACAGAAGCAGCTGATCTTTTATTAGAATCTGCTTTTCCAGTGGTTTACACCCAAAATCAGCAGAGTGGCTTGGTGGCCAACATCACCACTATTGATTGGAAAATGTTAACACAATTACGTCAAACCGTTAGTGAGTGTGGCATACAGGGTGAACCAACTCGACAAATGTTAAATTAATTGTGGAGTACTAATATTTTGTTGCAATCAGATATTAAGAATATTATGAAACTTGTATTGACTCAGTCTCAGAATATGTTATGGCTAGCATATTGGCAGGCCACTTGTCAAGATATAGTAGCAATTCAATGACAGCCACAAGACCCTCTTTATGGTGTCACTTTGGATGAATTAATGGGTCTTGATCGGTTTCAGTGCCCCGAGGACCAAGCACTGTTGGGGCCACAAAAATTACAAGTCACTATGACAGCAGCTAAAGAAGCATTGAGCAAAATAAAGGACCCAGGGGGGATTCCATCTTATATGGGCATTAAACAGGGCCGACAGGAATATTTTGGAGATTTTATAGACAAGATAGCACAAGCAATAGAGGTAGCTGGGGTGCCAGAGTATATGAGGGGAGCCTTATTGAAGCAGTGTGCACTTCAGAATTGTAATGAAGTGACGCGGAATATTTTAGCCAGTATGCCATCTACCTGGACAATTCCAGATGCTATAGAAAAAATGGCAAATGTGCCCACAGGACCAAATGTTATGTTAATAGAAGCAGTCAATAAGTTGGGGGAAGGTTTGAAAGAGCAGTCCCAAGCTGCACAAAATCAGGTGTTAGCCACTCTTGCCCCACTCCAAGCCTCTGCCAGCCGTTTGCCTAGTCGAAACTTTGGAGCGGGTTGGCCGAAATGCTGTCGATGTGGAAATGCAAGACACATGTGCCGAGAGTGTCGGGCAGAAGGTATACGGTGTTGGCGGTGTAAGACAGATAACACACTGTGGGACTGGGTCACTATCAAGCTGCAAAAGCCGTGGCGAGAATGCATAAACTGTATTAAAAACTATGAGCTTGAACAGCAGATGGCTGCTGGAGTTACAGCAAACTTGTCAGGACAAGATGCAGCCCCAGTCGTATCTGAATTGCAACCAAACAATGTGTTTGACAAGTATCGACCGATCGACTGGGGTCACCCCCGATACCTCTTGCGGGGGGCCGCATCGCGTTTCACCAGCCACCATCACTACCATTTGCACCCAGCGGGGAAAAAGCCGAAAAAAGGCAGCTCAGCGTGTTGGATCCTGTTTACCAACACCTTCCTCTGAGAGAGCCAGCGAGGGCTTGGATTTGGAAGACGACAACACCGGCAGCGAGGAATTCAAACAGCACCAACTCTGCTTTACGGCCCCTCTTAGAGAAAATGGAGCACTTGGAGGCTCGTGGTTACAGCTTTCTTACCACTGCACTCCTCCCGCGAGCCCTGCCGGCCCTCACAGATACCAACGGCTCCGACAGAGGCGGTACCGGCTGACACACCACTGACACCGTCAGCACCGACAGTAGCGGTGGCTCAGCAGCGGCCACAGCTGTGCTACACCCTCCCTTCTTCTCCCCCCACAGTGGCTTTAGCTGTGTTATACCCCCCCACTATTTTCCTTCCCCTTTTTGGTGTGATTCTGTTTTGATTTAAAGCAACAGTACTAATTGTATTATTATTGATTGTAATGTGTTTTATAGACTTGTTATTTTGATGTTAAGTTTTATCAGTAAGCATAATAAATAGTAAGTGTTTAGTAATTATAAGCATTTAGCACTTATAGTAAAGTATAGGTATTAAGTAGTAAGTTTAAATTTTAAGTCTTTTTTTGAGTTTGAACCTTTTTGGTTTTGTTTTTTGTGTCTGCCTAGGCATTTTAAAGGAGCTCCATGTAATATAGTTAGTTAAGGATTGTAGTAAATAGGTTTTAATTTTAGAAAGTGTTTTTTCATTATTGTAACAACTTTTTATTTTTTAGACATTAAATAGACAGATTAATTTTAACATAGTTTTTTGAGTCAGATGTTAGGTTAGAATGATATAGTTTTGTTGGTTTTGGTTTTATTTGTTATAGAGTTAAATTTTGTAGAAAAACATAAACTTTATTATAATGGGTGTCAGCAATTAACCATAACTGGTAGTTAACAGGAACCGTGGAAACAACTTATTTACAACAATTATTGAAATAAAAGAGAATGACAGTAACAAAAATAAGAATAATAGCACTGATTGAGACACCGAACAGTGAATAAACTAACAGTTTAAGTTGCCTTCGACCAACCACCTCAACATCTGGACTCAGCGTGGTGCGATAGGTGGGGCCAGCTCTCCTCCTAAGAAGAGAAGATATCAGTTATAAAAAGGGAGATATCTTTGATTTTCTTTTGAACCAACCAGAGCCTTAACAGAACTAACCTCGATGGTTGTTGTGGAGGCCAAAAAACTACTCGTCTGGGCCTCTTCTTTCTGGTGGGTGACAGTGGCCTAGCAGCCTAATGGTGAGAAAACATTGTAGTGTTATAGCCAAGTTGGGAAATATTTTTGGAGGTTTTATTAAAATATTGTAGAGAAACATTACCATTGGTGGACTGGCTGGCATCTCAGAAAGCTCTGAAAATGGATCTGGGGTGGTCTCATCCTCTTTGGTGGTGGCCATCTCTTCCAGCTCGAGTGGTAACACCTCGTGATTTGGGTGTGAGAATGCGCAGCTCTAACCCCGTGCATGCACCGCTCTAACCCCGTGCATGCACCATAACCCTCTACGGCTCAGCCACGATGCTGTGATGTATGTTGAAGTCAAGGCCATAATATATTGGGCAAAGCAATGAAGCTCTTTTGCTCTTGCTGTTTGCCTGCAAGTTTTCTGTCTGTGAAGCTAGAGCCTGGCCAGAGCTACCTTTACAGATCAAAGAAATCTTGCTATTATTAAACAATTTATGATTTTTGACCATTTTAGAGGAAATTAAAATGTAACATGTATTTAAAGCAAATTGTAAAAGATAGTGTTAAGGATTGTATTGTTTTTAATTTTTGTGTGTAATGTGTTTAGGTATAAGTAAGTGTTTTTTTGTGAATGAGTGAAATGTGAAGATTGGAACTACTAAGATCTAAGTTTTTTTATAATGTTTGTTATTTTTGACTGTGTTATTGTAGTAATAGGAGTAAAGTGGCGAATTATACGTTGGCAATGTGTTAATGAGCTGGACTCGAACATGTATTGTGTTTGGAGGTATGTTTAAAGGGCAGTAAGGTTTTAAGCAAGCGTTACAAATTTAGAGGAAAGTGCCGGTTGAGATACAATGCAGCTCACAAGGATGGACTGTCGTTTGCCCCAAGAGACTGTTATTTAGCTTTCAAAGAAAACAGGGGAGAAGGAGGATACCACTGTATCGGAATGGATCCCCCCCCCCCCCCCCCCCCCCCCGTAACCAAATGTAACCAAAAATAATAATATAACAAAAAATTGAAATTTTGGAAGGAATGTGTTGTTTTAACTTGTTGGATAATAGTGTTTTTATATATAGGAAGATTTTATGGTTGGAGAAACATAACAAGAAAATTGAAAAGAATATGAATTTTTGACACCAGGTTTTAATTGTGGTTTGGGTATTTGTTTATTTGGTTAATGCTAATTGTAAAAGAAGGGTTGCGATTGTTGGGAATTATTTTAATGATATCGTTAGTTGGCAGAATTGCTTATGCTTGTATTGTTGTTCAAGTTAAAAAGCTGACAGCTTCAGTGTTGCTAGTTAAAGAAAACGGGGGAATTGTGGACGACTGGCTAGTTGCTAAGGGACATAAGAATGAGCTGACTGAGAATGATTTAGCAAAGCATAGGACATAGCTGGTTTAGCTGACAGAGCATGATTTGGCAAAGCATGGGGTTTAGTTTCATGAGGAACTTAGCTCACAGAAAGAGGAACTTGTGGTTAGCTTAGCAGGCTGTAAAAACCGCAGGGGGTAGGCTTGACATTTAACATGTAACCAATAGTATGATAAGGATTTGAATATATGAATGAGCTATCCTATATAACCTGTGTGATTTTGAATAAAGTTTGACGCTTGCTTATCAATCATATTGATTGTATTGTCAAGTCTTCCCACACTGCGACATGTAACCAGTGGAGTCCCCCAGCGTTCAGTGCTGGGTCCAGTGCTGTTCAACATCTTCATCAATGATATCGATGAAGGAACAGACAGACAGATTCTGCTCAGCAAGTTGCTGATGACACCAAACTGGGAGGCTTGACTGAGACACCTGAAGGCTGTGAGGCCATCCAGCGAGACTTGGACAGACTCGGCACAGAGGAACCAAATGAGGTTCAGCAAGGCCAAGTGCAGAGTCCTGCATCTGGGTGGAATAACAAATTGCAGCAGTACAGGCTGGGAGGTGATCTGCTCAAGAGCAGCCCTGTGGAGAGGGACCTGGGAGTGCTGGTGGATAACAAGTTCTGCATGGGACAGCAATGTGCCCTGGGGGCCAAGAAGTCCAATGGGATCCTGGGGTGCATTCAGAAGAGTGTGGCCAGCAGATCCAGGGCAGTTCTCCTCCCTCTCTGCTCTGCCCTGGTGAGACCTCATCTTGAGTACTGCATTCAGTTCTGGGCTTCCCAGTTCAAGAGGGACAGGGATCTGGTGGAAAGGATCCAGCAGATGGTACGAGGATGATTAAGGGACTGGAGCACTGCCTGGTGAGGAGACGCTGAGGGACCTGGGGCTGTTTAGTCTGGAAAAGAGAAGACATAGAGGGGATTTAATAAATGTTTATAAATATTTGAGGGCTGGGAGTCAGGACGGAGGGACAGCCTTTGCTCACTCACTCCCTGTGATAGGACAAGGAGCAATGGATGTAAGCTGCAGCACAGGAGGTCCCACCTCAACACAAGGAGGAAGGCTGCTGCAGCTTTGGTGTGGAGGAGATGTTGGGTCTGTAGAGGAAGGATGCTGCAGTTTTGGTGTGGAGGAGAGGTCATCCTTGTTGGCTGTGTTGTCCTCTGAGCAGCTTCTTCAGCTCCATGAGTTGTAGCAGGCAGAACTTAGGACATGGAAAGAGGGTTCCTCTTGGTCTGCTTCTTCCAGGCTACATGGTGATGTCTCTGTCATTTTTCATTCCTGGTATTCTCTCCCAAAGCTGCAGCAACCTTCCTCCACAGATTCAAACTGTCTTGGGGGGTGAGGGTGTGGTAATATAATTCCTTTCTTCTTCTCTCTCCCTCTTCTCTCTCTCACTCTCTATTCTATCTCTCTCTCGTTCTGATCCATCCACTTTATTCTGTTAATCAATAGTCTAGCTGTTGATATTTTGGCCTCATTTGTGCCTCTAATTTCATGACATGGGAATATTCAAAAGAACTGAGTCTCTTTCCCTCTCTGGACCGAGACAGTGACTCAGCTGAAGGAAGCAATGCCCACAGGCTGCCCTGGCACCACCTTTCTCTCTAGACTGGGACACCAGCAGACAGACAGCAGGCTGGACAGAGAGCACCCCCTATGCCCCCAGCCAAGCCACAAGACTGCTGAGGGACAGCAGCAGCAGCCTGGATAAGGCTCTGTGCCGTTGTCACCTGGTGGGACACAAGGCCCCAGGGCCCCCACGGGGCAGGCTCAGCACCCGAGCATTGTGGGGCTCCACCTGCTCTGCCCCTGGCAGCTTCCTGCTCTCCAGGATGGTGCTCAGCACATCTGCAGAGTGCAGCACCTCGATGTCCAAGCAGGGCACCCCGGCTGCTGGCCACTGGCTGACCCTGCTGTACCTCCCCCTTCCAGCTGAGACAACTTGGGGGCCTCAGGAGGCTTCAGTTTCTCCAGGAGCTCTTTCTCCAGCCTCTCCTGATGCTCCTTCTTTTTAGCCTTCTGCCTCCTGTGAATGGATAAATACTGTTGCTGATCTTCTGCTTGCTGCTGATGTTCCTGGCTTGAAGGGGACAGCAGGACAGCCTGCAGCCTGTCCCAGCATGACAACACATGCGCCGCATGCTTTGTGACACCTCTGTGCACTCCTTGGCAGACCCCTTCTTGCCTGCCTTCTGACTGACACTCAGCTGCTTGCTGGTGGACACATTGGTGCTGCTGTTAGATGTGTTCATGTTCAAAGCAGGACTCAAATGCTGCAGGACACTGATGCTCTTTACAACATCACCCCAAGCATTATCTGTGCCAGGTGCTCTACAAGTGCCAGGCCAGAACACAGCTGGTACCCAGTTTAACTCAACTGAAACCAAAGCCCTCAGTGCCAGACACACAAGCAGTCAGCAACAGCAGCAGAGGAGCTGCCCCAAGCTGATCAGGGAACTCCAGAGCCCTCCTTCCTCCTGAGCAGTCCTTGGGGCTCATTTCTAGGGTGCTGGGCAGCCTGGACCAGACCTTGACAACCCTTTTGTAGTGAAGAAACTTCCTCAGGTCCAACCTAAACCTCCCTGATGCAGCTTGAGGCCATTTCCTCTTGCCCTATCACTTGGTCCTTGGGAGAAGAGACCAAACCCTGCCCCTTGCTCCAACCTCCCTTCAGAGATCTACAGAGAGCCTGAAGGTCTCCCCTCAGCCTCCTCTTCTCCAGGCTAAGCAATGCCAGTTCCCTCATCTGCTCCTCACCAGCCCTGTTCTCCAGACCCTTCCTCATCTTCATTGCCCTTCTCTTGACACACTCCAGCCCTTCAGTGTCCTTCCAAAACTGAATCTAGGCTTGGACATGTGGTCTCCCCAGGCCACACAGGGGGCAATCACTTCCCTGCTCCTGCTGCCCACACTATTGCTGATCCCACCCAAGATCCTCACTGATGCCAACTCTGCTTGGACTGCTCCTTATGGAGAACAGCCACAGCAGTCAGAAAACAAAGGCTGTAGGAGCTCCCCTCCTGCAAAACAGGCTCTGAATAAGAGGATTCCTGCTGGAACCCAGTGTGACTGTGGGAAACCTGTGCTATCTGTCCTGGAAGATATGCCTCACACAGACCCACACCACAGCCCCTCTACTTAGGTGAGGAAGGGCTGAAGGTGATGGCAACCAACATCAGGAGCTTAGAGGCCCTCAGAAGTGCAAGGGTAAGGCCAGCACAGAGCCCAGCTGCCTGCAGCAGGCTCTGAGCCTGAGGCCTCAGCACTAGCAGGAGGGGGAGATGTTCTCAGCCCCCAGCAGGAAGGTCTCTCCTCTGCTGGCAGCCAGGCAGGGGGAAGGCAGCATCCTTTGTGTCCCTCGGCAGGGACACTTTTGGCCTCTGCTCTGGAACCCCCCTGAGCCCAACCAAGGTCCCCAGAGCAGGGACACCTTTCAGGGACACTGTGCTGGGCAGTTCCCCACAGAAGGCTTACAGACCTCTGCCTCCTCTCCCTCTGGAGCTGTGGGATCCTGCTCTCCAGCTGAGCTTTCTGCTCCTCTGTGTGGGAATCATACTCCTCTTCCCCCAGCTCCCAGAGCTGTGCTTCCTCCCTCCTGGCCACTTCCTCCCGCTGCCGGCCTTCAGCAGGCACCAGAGGAGAGACAGAGCAAAGCCCTGCTGGGGGAGCTATGAGGAGCCACAGCTCTGGCCCAGCCCTGCCAGGAGAGAGCAGGGAGCTCACAGCCCTGCTCCCAGCTCCAGAGAACCCCCAAACTAGCACCGGTCTGGCAGCTCCTCTGCCTTGCTGGGCTCACATGCACCAGCATGGTGCACATCCAGCTGCTGCTCAGACATTGAGCCACAGCAGCTTGCACTTGGGCCCAAACTTCAGTGCTGGAGACTGAGAGGTGTCTCACAGCCTCAGCTCTGCTGTTTTACGCAACAATGAGCTGCACCAATGCAGGAAGTTGAGGCTTCCTGAAACCATCTTTCACCAGCTCTGCTGGTGACCCAGATACATATGGACAGGGCTGAGGGCTCTGGAGAGAAGCTTTGGGAGGCAGGGAGACGAGGATTCTCACCTTCACGCTGCTCTGCAGATGCCTGCCTGGCTTGCCAAGAGGCAAAATCCTGGAGCAGGTTCACAAAAGAGATGTGAGGTTGGTTTCCAACAGCTTTGAGAAGAGCAGACACCGTGCTGCCTGCAAAGAGGCTCTGCAGGCCATCAACCACCACTCCCTGGCAGCAGTCCCTCAGCTGGGAACAAAGGCCAAGAGAAAATCAGCAGAGCACAGCCCTTGGGCAGCAGCCCCCAGCACTGGCACCAGCACACAGCACAGGAAGGACAAGCAGCTGATCAGGCCTCCTGGACTAGTCTGATCTTCAGCTGCCCAGGGCAGGGGGGTGCCCCCATCCCCAAGGGACTGGAAAGCCACAGACATGTGGTGCTGAGGGACACGGTGTAGTGGTGACCTGGCAGTGCTGGCTCAGCAGCTGGATTGGATCCTCTTTGAGTCCTATCCCAACAAAAACAGCTCTCAAAGGTAACAGAAGGCATCAGCCAGGGCAGGCCATGCCTCACCTGGGAACCTGAGGGCTCCATCGGAAGCTGTCTCTCAGCAGAAGCCTTCCCCTTGCCGGCCGCAGCTCCGGGCTGGCCTCGGCAGCTGAGGGGCTGCTGGCTGCCTTTGGCCACAGAGCTCTGGAGGAAGCTCAGCCTGGCCTTGGCGCTGCGCCGCCGCCAGAGGGCAGCAGCTGCCCTCACACCTGCGGAGGGCCCAGAGGGCTCAGGGGGCTGCTGTGAGCAGCACACCAGCACCTTCCACCCCAGCGGTCACCCTGGAAGGGACACTGCACTCGCTGTTCTCCAGAAGCAGCTCTTTCCCTACTCTCCTCTTCATGTGGCAGAACAGACCAACCTGGCACTGCATGTGCAAGCCAGAGAGCTTTGGATGCCTTGCCCCACCTCCACTGTCCACCCCCACTGGAGCCAGGACCTCCATGGGAGACAGCCCTGCCAGGGACCCAGACCCTTCTTCCTTCCACCAGCTTTCAACCCAGTCAGGTTCAAAGCTGAGCAATGCCAAGCTAGCCCAAGCAGAGCCAAGCTATAGCCTCACCCTGCAGAGCCTGGGCCACCAACTGCCCCAGAAAGGCTCCTCAAAGAGCCTGGACTCGCGTGGAGAACAGCTCAGTGTGCAGGAGCTGCAGGAGCTGACAGCACACCCGGGGAAACCACTGGAGAAAAGAGCTCAGCTACAGCACGGCTGCCATCTAAGTCTCCTCTGGGAGCTTCTGCCCTTCCTCTTGGGCTTGTGAAGCCACAAAGTCAGTCAACTAATGCCTAAGGAGCCACTTCAGAAAGCAGGCAGAAGTTCTGCCTGATAGCCTTGAGGGACAGGCTGGAGATTGCACGCAGGCAAGAGAAAAGCTCTGAGAAAGATGCTGGGGGCTTCCCCACCCCTAGCCAAGGAAGCTGTGCAGAGGAGGCCAGGGCAGGCAGAGTGCCCCTGCACAAGCCCTTAGGCTGAGTCTGAGTCCCCAGGGATGCTTTCTGAAAGGGCTCTGCCCTGCTCTGTGCTGCACCCCTGCTCCCCAAGAGTCCCCGGGGCTGTGCCACTGCTCTGGAGCCAGCAGAAGCAGGCAGCCATGGGGGCTGCAGCAGCGCTGCTCTGGGCCCAGCCTGGCTCCTTTTGGTCATCCTGTGCCTGCTGGAGGCTCTGCTGGCTGCTGCCGGCGGTGCACAGCTCCCGGGCTCGGAACAACTACAAAAAGGACATATTGTACCTTCAACCAGTGCTTGGAACACCCCACTTTTTGTAATGAAAAAGAAAAAATGGCACCTGGAGAATGATACAAGACCTTGGAAAGATAACTGAAGTCCTAGAAGCTATGGGAGCTTTATAAGCAGGAATGCCTTCACCTACCATGATGGCTAAGAGCTGGGACACTGCAGTCATCGACGTAAAGGATTGTTTTGTCACTATGTCTCTTGATCTGGAGGATAGACACAAATTTGCTTTCTCTGGTTCTTCCATCAATCAGTGAGAACCTTTACAGAGACTCCAGTGGGAAATCTTGCCCCAGGGGATGAAAAACAGTCCAAGTATTTGTCAAAAATGTGTAGCTGAATCTCTCTGTGAAACAAGAAAATTGTTTCCAGACTGTTTTTGCTTGCATTGCATGGATGATACACTTGTCACAGCTTCAGATAAAAATCAGTTACAACAAAGAGCTCTGCAAGCATGAGAAGCTTTACCAAAAAAGAAGGCTTAACATTGCTTCAGACAAAGTCCAAACCATTCCTCCCTGGAAGTATCTAGGTTGGAAAATTCTAGATCAGAGCGTTGAACCACAGAATATTCAATTAAAAATGATTGGCAGGAATTGCTAGGACCAATAAATTGTATACACCTGTGCTTAGGGCTTACTCACACTGAACTTGCTCCACTGTTTGCTTTGTTGAAGCCTGGCAATGCTTTGTTATCACCCCGGCAGGTGACTCCTGAGCAGGCTGTTTCCAAAACTGAAAGAGCTCTGATACAAAGGGAAGCTCACAGGCTGCACACAGATCATCCTACTCTGTTATTTGGTTTTGTGACTCTTTGCCAAGCTTATGGACTTGTAGGCCAGTGGATATCATCCCTGAGTGACCCTTTAATTATCCTGGAATGGATTTTTTTGCCAAATCAACCCAAAAAGACCACTGATACTGAAATTCAGATGCTATCAGATGTTATCATGAAAGGCCATAAAAGAATGTAACAAATGTCTGGACAAGAAGCATCCACAATTTGTATTCCCATAGCTGCAGATGTTTTGGATTGGTGTCAGGCTGATAGTTTACCTTTACAGTTTGCCTTGGAAGGCTTTCCAGGAAAAATGAACATACATTTTCCAGCTCATAAATTGCTGAGTTTTTGTAGGGACATTGTGTTAGTGTCCAAGCCATTGTGCCACTCAGCACCGCTGGAAGGCCCAACAGTGCTTACTGAGGGCTCTGGACAATCAGGCAAGGCTGCCACAACCTGGCAGGAACACGAAGAGTGGAAACAAGGCATTTTTTCAATTCAAGGCTCACCACAAGCTGTGGAGCTCTATGCTGTGAATCAGGATTTTTGACTTGGGAAAAATCATCTGTAAATGTAGTTACTGACTCACAATATGTTGCTAATGTGATTCCAAGATCAGAGACACCCTGGCTTGAGCACACTGCAAGTGAGCAGTTGTTTTTCCTGTTTAAAAGCTCATGGAGTCTTTTGACATATCGAGAACATCCTCTTTATGTCATGCATGTCAGGAGCCATGCAAGTCTTCCAGGGTTTATCCCAGAGGGAAATGCACTTGCAGGTGCACTTACATTTCCTGTGCACCTCTCTCCTACACCTCAGGGTTTATCTCAAGCCAGGCTGTCTCATGAATTTTCTCATCAATGCCAAGGCACTGAGAAAACAATTTTCCCTCTCATGGACACAGGCAAACAAGTTGTTCCTGCCTGCCCAGACTGCCAAACCTTCGCCCCCTCCACTCCAACAGGGACTAACCCACCTGGGCTACAAGCTCTACAGTTATGGCAAACAGTTGCCACTCACAGCACAGCATCTGGCTGACTGCAATGCACTCATGCTCCTGTTGATACTGTTCACAGTCTCACAGTATAACTAAGGTTGGAAGAGACCCCAAGGATCATCGAGTCCAACCTGTCTCAGTAGACCTCACGACTAGACCATGGCACCAAGTGCCACATCCAATCTCCTCTTGAACACCTCCAGGGACGGCGACTCCACCACCTCCCTGGGCAGCACATCCCAATGATGAATGACTCGCTTGGTGAAGAACTTTCTCCTCACCTCGAGTCTAAACCTCCCCTAGCACAGCTTGAGACTGTGTCCCCTTGTTCTGGTGCTACTTGCCTGGGAGAAGAGACCAACCCCTTCCTGACTACAACCTCCCTTCAGGTAGTTGTAGAAGGCAATGAGGTCATCCCTGAGCCTTCTCTTCTCCAGGCTAAGCAACCCCAGCTCCCTCAGCCTCTCCTCACAGGGCTGTGCTCAAGGCCTCTCCCCAGCCTTGTTGCCCTTCTTTGGACACCTTCAAGTGTCTCGAGGTCCTTCTTAAACTGAGGGGCCCAGAACTGGACACAGTAGTCAAGGCTGTTCAGGAGCACTCTGGGCCACAGTGCATACAGGAGCAAAAAGCAGGGATGGTAGCAGGCATTGGCTTTCGGCATTTGCTGCGTTGGGAACTCCTCACACTATCAAATCTGACAATGGTCCTGGAGACATTTCTCAGAAAACTCACCAATTTTTAAACCATGGGGCATGACACATTTGACTGGCATCCCACACACCCCTACAGCTCAAGCAGGTGTGGGACACAATTACTGCACATCATTGTTAGAAAAACAAGCAGGGGAAGGTTTGGCCTAGATGAGTACCCCCAGGAACTATCCTTACCTGTGGGGATGGAGCTTGGCCTGGCTTGCCCTCGAGGATGGTAGGAGGACCTTGCTCTGTGGGTTGCCTTACTCTGTTAACACATAATATTAGCATATTGAACCATACCCAGCTGGCCTCTCACAGACACATGAGAAGCTTCATCATGGATAGTAACTGTAGGGATGACATAGATTTGTGGAATAAAGGAGAAATAGCAGAAGCTGAGCATCTTTACTCCTGGAGCAGCTGCTGCAGGAGCTCTCATGCAGTTCAGTGGAATGAGTTGTTGGTTAGCAAAACAAAACAACCTCACATCAGAGATATTCAGTGATCTGGCTACTGAACATCAATCTGTCAGACATGCTACTTTTCAGAATAGGGCTGCCATAGATTTCTTGTCCATGGGCATGGGTGTGAAGATTTTGATGGGATGTGTTGCATGAATCTTACTGGCAAATCTCATTCCATCCACCAGCAAATGAAAACCCTGATGGATCAAGCAGCGAAGAGTCAGCAGGACCAGACCTGTCTTGGACTGGAGAAGATCTTCCATGGATGGAGCTTACCTGGATGGATAAAATCTCTTATCAAAACTGGATTGCTGATTTTGTTGACTGCTTTTATTGTATTGCTAACTTTACCCTGCTTGCTTTTATGCTAGGAAGGTCGATTCCCAGCGTGCTCCAGTTAGAAATACGAGAAGGGGAAATGCAGGGGGAGATTTGCCTTAGCTTGAAGCAGAGACGGTCATGTTTAATCTCTGACTGAGAAAAGAGTGTAAATATCTTGTAACTGAGGGGAGAAGCTTGGCAGAATTGGGTTGGATGTGTTGGAATATTATTTTGCTGTTTAAACCTATTGTGTGCCTTAATCACAGGCATGCCAGCAGAAAAGAACCAATGCAGATGTGACACATGTGCCTCCTAAAAGAGTTTATAACCTTGCTGTGTAACGTAATAAACATCCTCAGTTGCTAACATCTTGGCCTGGAAGCTGTGCTTGTAGTGACTCTATGGTGATCAAACACCTGCCCCCATATTACTACATTGACAGGGCACCTGGAACTGATCGTAGAGCCAGGTGGTCTCTTCCTGGCACTGCTCACACTGGACAGCAGAGAGCTCCAGCCTGTCCCTGGGGAGGCTGAAGGATGGCACAGCCACCTTGGCACGGAGGAGGACACAAAATGTGGGGCCTCCTGCTACCTAGTGAGGGACACAGCATCCAGGTGAGACCCCAGCCTGCCACCTGCCCCAAAAGGTAGTGTGGGCACAGGGAGGGGGGGAGGCACAGGGCACCTGGAGGGGCAGCAGCCGTCCGCCTCACCCAGAGGCAGGGTGGCACTTGGGGATTCCAAGCACACAGGGAAGGTCCTGCTCTGGGAGCAGGGCAGCTGCTTCACGAGCCCCAGGTCCATGCTGAAGCCTTCAACAGGTGGAAATGAAGCAGCTGAGGCACAGGTGACATGAGATGGGTCACAAGCACCTTAAGGCCTGGCAAGCGTCCTGGCTAGCAGCTCTGGGAAGGATCCTTTGCACCTCCAGAGAAGCTGCTGCTCCTTCTCCCTTGGCACTGCTCAAGGACAAAAGCTCTGCACAGCCAGAGCCCAGGACCCACAGGGGAAAGGAAAACATTGCAGCTGAGGAGCTCCAGCAAGTCCAGGGAAGGACATTCAGACCTCTTCAAAGACCTCCCATGCCATGGTGCTCCCTAAAACCAGCTGGGAGGAGACCTCTGAGCACCCTTCCTGCACAGCAAGGCAGCGTTTGGTGGTGCTGCAGCCTTGCCTCAGGGCTGATTCCAGAAGCTGTTTGGATACCCCCAGGGGAGGCTGAACACAAGGGCCAGGACCTCATGAGCCTCACACCAAGCAGCTCAGCACCACCAAGGCTCCAGCTCCTTGCAACACAAGGCCAGAGAGTGCACAGAGAAACTCAGATGGTGCTGAAGGCAGCCAAGTGCAGAAGGTGCTGAGAGGTAACCAAGGTGCTCACCCACCCAGCCCCTGCAGGGCAGACTTGGGGCAGCCCCAGGCAGGCCAGGCCTCTGGGCACTGCTGGCCAGGAGACCTCAGGCTCTAGGGCAGCAGGCAGCAGGTCCCAAGGAGGACAAAGCTTTACAAACAAGTGCTCCAAGAGAACTCCCCATGGCCAGGGGCTCAGGCTGAGCTGTCCCAGGCAGGCCACAGGAAGGGTGCCCAGCACTGCCTCCCTGTGCCACGCAGGACCTGCCCCCGGCCGTGGCAGGACACAGGGAATGGCCCCGGGCTGGAGACCTTCACAGCGCGCCTGGGGATGCCACCCAGAGCCACCCAGCCAAAGCCCAGGCTGTGCTCAGGCAGCTCAGCCCTGCAGGGAGGAGGGAGGGCACTCCTCAAACCACAGCCTGGCCACCTTGCCACGGGATGGGAGATGCAAATCAGCTGGGAAAACTCAGCTCAAGCTGCTGAAACCCAGCCCCTGACCGCCCGGGGACAAGGCTCTGGCCGCTCCCAGGGAAGGCAGGGCCCAGGTTCTATCAGCTCCCAGGGGCACCTTCAAACACAGCTGGTTCCCAATGGACATTGCCCACACCTCCTGTGCCACTGCAGAGAAGCCCACTGCAGCTCCACTGCTCTCAGTGCAACTGCTGAGCCTGGCCTACAGCCCAAGCCTGAAACTGCCTCAGGGCCTTGTCAGATTTGAGCCCCAGGAAACCTTCACCCAGCTTTGTCCCCAGAGCCCCAGGGACCACAGCCACCAACACCTGCAAGACCCATGGGAAGGTCCTGTCCAGAGCCACCCCACTGTTCTGCAGAGCATCTTCTGCCTGGGCTGGAGCCTGCTGCACCTGCTCCTCAGCATGAAGCTGCAGAGGGAAGGAGCAAGCAACCTAGGAGAGCCCTGCAGTCCCCCCAGCACCCAAGCCCCCAGCTGAGACTTTGCCAACCTGCTCTGGGGCCAAGTGTGGTCTGGTGGGAAAAAAAGGAGGCCAGCTCTGAGTTGCTGCTTCTTTCAGAGCTGCTCAGCAGGAATGCTGTCTGTGCTGTCTGGAAGGGCCTGATGGTCTGCACTGGCTCCAGGAACAGAGCCCAGCTGAGCACCCCCAAAGCTCAGGGAAGTGAGGACACTCAGCTGCTGACAGGCAGCATGGCCAAGCTCTCAGGAGCAAAGACTTTCTGCTGCCCACAGCTGTGCCCAGCTCTGCAGACCCCAGCAGCTCTCAGCAGCAGGGCTGCACTGCTGGCTGTCACCCCCAGAGCACCTGCAGGTGGCTGTGGAGGTCTCTGCTCTCTGGAGAAGCCAGCACGCAGCCTAAGGGCAGCTTCCCCTGGGGCGCTGCAGGCCACAGCTGCCTGCTGCTCCAGGATGTGCTCCTTGAGCAGGATGTCCTCCAGCTGCATCTGCAGCCCAGTGTCCAGCTGAGGCAAGGAAAGGCAGGGGCTGCTCAGCACAGATCCTTGGCATGGGCTTGTCTCTGACAAAGCATCCCACCCTGCTCTTGTCCAGGGGGTGATGGAGTCCTCCTGTCTCACTGCTCAGTGCCTGGGACACCTCCAGGTCTCTTGGGCAGCACCTTCTCTCCAGAGCTACCAGCTCCAGAATCTTCACCTGCCTAGACACTGCTATCAAAGCTGTGCCAGACACAGATGGACAAGCCAGGAACTTCTCAGAGCTCCAGGGATTTGCCTGCCCACAGGCAGTGCCAAAGCAAGCTGGACAAAAGCCCTCTGGAGCAGGAGAGCAGGAGAGAGCTGCTGCCTCTTGCAGATGAGAGCTGAGCACAGTCCCAGGGCCAGCCCAGGCTGCTGCTCTCAAGCTCTAGCAAACCTGGCAGGGCTTGGCCTGGGAGGAACAAACAGCCCAGGGATGGGGCCCTATCAATTCACCCCCATGAGCATGGCCTGCAGGATCTCAGCCAGCTGCCAGGAAGCTCCTCCAGCTCCAGCAGGGACAACTACCAGGGGTGGAGCCCCTGGGGCAGCACTGAGCTGATGATAGTCATGGCTGAGTGTGGGCAGGGAGGTCCCACCTGCTAGCAGGGCACAAGAAGCCTGTTGTGGGGTACAAGGGGATGCAGTGACACAAGGGGGAGAGGCTGGCTGGGGCCACAGAGGGCAGCAGCTGTTCTCACCATGGCATCCAAGTCATCCGAGGGTGGTTCTGTGGCTGCAGCCTCCCCCAGGACAACTTCTCTGTCTCTCTCACTGTCCTTGGCCATCTTTTCTTTCACCTCCCTGAAGGCCTTCTCATATTTCTCATTTCCTGAAGGCAGAAACCCCCCAGAGTGCAGTGTGGGCATTTCAGCTGGGCAGCCCCCTCCCAATACCACCTCTCCCAGAAACACTCCTCCAGCAGCTCAGGGCAGTGGGTGCCTCTCCTCCTGCCTGCTGACCTTCACCCATACCCATCTTCCTCCCACAGAGGCTCAGCCCCTGCCAGCTGGTGCAAGCCCAGCTCTGCAGAGTGGCTCCTGGGACACAGCCCACAGGGACTTCCAGAGCCTGGGGAAGCCACCAGTGCTGCTCTGACAGCCTGGGCTGTAGGCCGTGGGGGACACCCCAGGGGAGCATCCTGAGGAGCAGACAGGCAGTGCTCACCTTGGATGTGCCTGGGCAGGTCCAGGCAGAGCCTGGGAAAGCTTCCTTCTCCTTTCAGGGAGACTTCTTCCTGCTCCAGGTGACCCACTTGGAGCTGGAGAGTCTTGCAGCAGGCCCCAGGTGCTTCTGGCAGGTAAGAGACTTTCAGCAGCTGCTGCTGGCCAGCTCCAAGGGCACCCTGCAGGGAGAAGAGGAAGGGAATGCACCAAAGAGGGTTTGATGGAGGCAGGGTTCAGCCAGGCTCGCCTCTAGAAGATACCAGACAGCAGCACCTTCCAACTGTCTTGTTTCCCAAGAGCTTGTCTCCTGCCCCAGGCTGCCAGATCCCCTCCAGAGGGCTTGCAGGGATCCCAGACTGCCAGCGTGGGGAGAGCTGGAAAGGACTTCTGGAGGTCATCACTCCAACTTCCCTGCTAAAGCAGGGCACCCCCAGCAGCTTGCCCAGGATCACCATGGCCAGGTGAATTGAATCAATTCAAAAAAATAAGGCTACTAACGCCTGATCAGCAGGATAATAAATTAACAGAAGGGATTAATTTATTAATAACAATTTTCCACGCCAAACGTTAATAAACTTATTTACAATGTGTCTCGGTTCGGGTGTCTGGTGGGGAATCACTTACAGGAAATGTTGGATCGAGAGTAACTCTGTTGGGAAATGGTTTGAACATCTGTGCAAATTAGGCCTTGAAGGACTTTCTGTTATTAATATAGCAATGGAGTAGGAGTTGTGGAAAAGTTCTGGTGCTTGGTATGCTGAAGTCAAGCTGCCCCTGAGAAGGAAGGCAAACAAGATAAGGAGTAGCGAAGATCTGGGAAAAAGAGCAATTAGGAAATTCCACAGAGTAGTGAAAACAATGATGTAACCTTTTAGAAAGTTACCAATAGTGTGTGTTAAATTAGAATAGAATTAACTATGTATAAGACTATAAATAAGGAAGTGTGGAACAATAAAGTTGAAGCTTGCTTATCAATTATATTGATTGCTGCGAGTCTTTCCCTCACCCATCTCGCCGTTGGATATTTCTTCACAACAAATGGCGCCTGAACACAGGGACATGAAGGCTTAATAGGAACAGAAGAGTATCTGACAGCTGCTTCAGCAGGATCAGGGTCTACGGCTGCTGAAGGAAGGAGGTGCGGGTGGGGCCGGAGTGCATCGATAGGGTATTCCCAGGTCTGTGCAGCGATCAATGGGCAAAGCGTGAACCCGACACTGGCGTAGGGGGTTCGTACCGTGCCTGGGCAAGGATTCACTAGGAAGAATTCTGCTCGCTGTCCGGGTAAGGGCTGCCGGCTCAGGTTCAAGGCTGCACTTAAGGAAATCCCCGGCCAGGGTATGGAGAGCGAAGTAGCCCTTTTAATGTTTCCTTGAGAAACGACGCTTGCTTTATTTAGAACAATTAGGGAAGTTTGTGGCATGAAAGAGCCTTAAGGACACCGTAGTGGAAGGACGGATACCGGTAATCATGGAAAAAGAGGTAGCGTTCTCATTGCTTCATTGTTTTTTAGAAAAACAAAAGGCAGACGTATCGTCTAAGATAATTATTGGGCTTAGTTATTTTGATGAAACTTGTTGGAGAGACTATGGAAACAGACTGTGGGACTGGGTCACTATCAAGCTGCAAAAGCCGTGGCGAGAATGCATAAACTGTATTAAAAAATATAAACTAGAACAGCGAATGGCTGCTGCAGTTACAGCAAACTTGTCAGGACAAGTTGCAGCCGGACGATGTGTTTCAAAGTATCGACCGATCGACCGGGGTCGCCCCCGATACATCTTGCAGCGGCCACATCGCATTTTACCAGCCACCACCACTGCCGTCTGCACCCAGCGGGGAAAAAGCCGAGAGAAGGCAGCTCTCGGAGGACCACAACACCGGCAGCGAGGAATTCAAACAGCGCCGACTTTGCTTTACGGCCCCTCTGAGAAGCAGCAGAGTGCTTGGGGGCTTGTGGTGACAGCATTCTTACCACCGCACCCCACCCGCCAGCCCTGCCGGCCCCCACAGATACCGACGGCTCCGACCAAGGCAGTACCGACTGACACACCACTGATACCAGCAGCACTGACAGCAGCAGCAGCCCAGCAGTGGCCTGGCCCCCGCCCCTTCCCCCCACAGAGGCTCGCACCAGCGACCCCCCTTCCCAGTGGCTTTAGCCGCGACTCTGCTCTGATTTAAAGCAACAGTGCTAATTTTCTCTTTTCTGGTTGTAATGTCTTTCGGAGATTTGCTATTTAGAGTGTTGCTAAGCTTTTGTAATAAGAATGATGAATGGTATGCATTTAGTACTTGTGGGTAATTAATGCATAGTGGTTGTACTGAGGTGTAGTGGTTTGAGCCTTAGCTGGGAGTTAAAAGCCCAGATAGGGGAAAGGCTGAGAATCTCTCCCCCACTTCCCCTCCTCCCCCCAAAACAGAGAGGGGGAAAAAAATAGGGGTAAGGAGCAAATCCACTAAACAATAATCTGGAGTTGGCTTGGAAGTAGAGAGGTGAAAAATTTTTCTTTAAACAATATATGTATATAACACAATAACAGGAAAGGTTCACAATGGGCAAGGAACAAGGATGGATGGGAAGGGGACAAGAAAGAATAATACAAAACCAGTCTTTCTCTGAGAAGGTGTGGAGGCAGTGGGGAGAAGGATCAGGTCCGGCCACGTGGCTGAGGAGCAGGAGGGCAGATGCAGCAGCTCTCATTCAGCAGAGGCAGGAGCCAAAAGGAGCCCCCACAGCTATGACGTCCTGCTTTTTATACCTTAGCTGGGCAGGGAGGGGGGAGTGGAACAGACTCAGCTTCCTAGGGGAAAACGCCCCACAGGGAGGGTAAAGTACCCGCAAACCCTCCACCCAGCTTTGTTTTCAGAAAAGGGCGTTAACCCACCACAATCCACCCCCTCTGTTCCACTTCCTCTCTCCTGCCACAGCCCCTTCATGCAATCTTGACACACGGTATTTGAATCCTTGGCGCAAGTCCCTTGTTATCCCGGCTTGCTTTCTCCCAGGGCAGTCTCTCTCTCTCCGGTGATGGTCAGTGTAGGTGTGCTTGAACTGGGCAGGCATGTGGAGAAGAATCAGGAATCAGTCTGTCTTTGAAAGGGAAATTAAAACATCAGGAACAGTCCGCTGCTGTAGGGACATCAGGAATAGTCCAATGCTGCAAGGATATCAGGAACAGGTGAGATGAGATGATGCAGGAGCTCTCTGGGTTGGTGTGCTGTGTGTACGTCGAGTCCTGGATGCTAGGCCAGCATTAAGCTAGGAGGGGGAAACTTCGAACAACTTATAACTATTTACACAATGATTATGATACATTGATGAGTGTTGCCTCCTCTGAGTTCATCCCCTCTCAGCCAGAGTCACGTTCCGCTGTGGGATGCACTGAATGTCCCCAGTTTCTAACATAACCCAGTATGTGTGACCAGGACCCTCAGCTGAGACCACCCCTCGGGTTGGTTTGCCCCCACCAGCAGCAGGGAAAACCCACACTGACTTCCCCAGCAGGTTCTTCTCAGCAATCACAGGAACTCCATCTCCATCCACTGTTTGCAGCAGGTCAGACTGGGCAGGACCAGCTCGGTTCACAGATCCTCTGCTGTTCACTAACCAAGTGGCTTGAGCTAGGTGCTTTTCCCAGTTCCTGAAGGTTCCACCCGCCATGGCTTTTAGGGTGGTCTTTAGCAAGCCATTGTAGCGCTTGACTTTCCCTGCAGCTGGTGCATGGTATGGGATGTGGTAGATCCACTCAATCCCATGTTCTTTTGCCCAGTCCCTTATGAGATGGTTCCTGAAGTGGGTTCCGTTGTCTGCCTCAATCCTGCCAGGGGTGCCGTGTCTCCACAGGACATGTCTCTCTAGGCCCAGGATGGTGTTGCGAGCAGTGGCATGAGGTACTGGGTAGGTTTCCAGCCACCCTGTACTTGCCTCCACCATGGTCAGTACGTACTGCTTGCCGCTGTGAGACCGAGGCAGGGTGATGTAGTCGATCTGCCAGGCCTCTCCGTACTTATATTTTGACCATCTCCCCCCATACCACAGAGGCTTTATGTGCTTGGCCTGCTTGATGTCGGCACAGATGTCACACTCATGGATGACCTGTGAGATGGCCTCCATAGAGATGTCCACGGATCTGTCCCGAGCCCACCGGTATGTGGCATCTCTCCCTTGGTGGCCAGAAGTGTCATGGGCCCAGCGAGCTAAGAACAGCTCGCCCTTGTGTTCCCAGTCCAAGTCTATTTGGGAGATTTTAGCAGCCAGATCTGCTTGGTGGTTGTGCTGGTGTTCTTCATTGGCTCTGCTCTTGGGGATGTGTGCATCGATGTGCCGTACCTTGGTTGGCAGCCTGTCCAGGCGGGCAGCGATGTCTTGCCACAGGTCAGCGGCCCAAAGAGGCTTCCCTTTTCTCTGCCACCCATTCCTCCTCCATTCCTTCAGCCACCCCCACAAGGCATTGGCTACCATCCAGGAGTCAGTGTAGAGGTACAGCACTGGCCAGTTCTCTCGTTCTGCTATATCCAGGGCCAGCTGGACAGCTTTTACCTCTGCATACTGAGTGGATTCACCTTCTCCATCCCTTGCTTCTGCCACTTGCCTTGTCGGGCTCCAGACAGCTGCCTTCCATCTTCGCTTGCTGCCTACAAGCCGGCAGGACCCATCTGTAAATAGAGCATAGCCCTTCTCATGGTCAGGGAGATCATTGTATGGGGGAGCCTCCTCAGCACGGCTCACTGTCTGCTCTGGTGGCATTCCCAAGTCAGCACGCTCTGGCCAGTTGGTGATCACTTCCACTATGCCAGGGCGTTCAAAACTCCCCATCCGAGCTCGCTGAGTTATCAGGGCCATCCACTTACTCCAGGTAGCATCTGTGGCATGATGTGGGGTTGAGCCTCTTCCTTTGAACATCCAGGTCAGGACTGGAAGCCTTGGAGCTAGAAATAGAGGTGACTCAGTCCCAATGACCTCAGAGGCAGCCCGGACACCCTCATAGGCAGCTAGGAGTTCCTTCTCTGTCGTGGTGTAGTTGGCCTCGGAGCCTTTGTACCCCTTACTCCAGAAACCTAGGGGCCTGCCCCTGGCTTCACCAGGGGCCTTCTGCCACAAGCTCCATGTAGGACCATTCTCACTGGCTGCAGTGTACAGCACATTCTTGATCTCTGGCCCAGTTCGAACAGGTCCCAGAGCCATAGCATGGACCACCTCTCATTTGATCTGGTCGAATGCCACCTGCTGCTCAGGTCCCCACACAAAATCATTTCTCTTCCTTGTTACATGGAAGAGAGGCTTCACAATTTGGCTGTACCCGGGAATGTGCATTTTCCAGAAGCCCACAAGCCCCAAAAAGGACTGTGTCTCCTTTTTGTTCATGGGCTGCACCATAGTGGCTACCCTGTTCACCACCTCCTGAGGGATGTGGCGACAGCCATCCTGCCATTGAACACCCAGGAACTGGATCTCCCTTGCAGGCCCTTTTACCTTACTTCTCTTGATGGCAAAGCCAGCCTCCAGCAGGATATTGATTATCCTTTTACCCTTCTGGTAAACTTCCTCTGCTGTCTCACCCCATACAATGATGTCATCGATGAACTGCAGGTGCTCAGGGGCTCCACCTTTCTCTAAGGCAGTCTGGATCACCTCATGGCAGATGGTTGCGCTATGGACCCAGCCCTGAGGCAACCGATTCCATTGATACTGTACCCCCCTCCAGGTGAAAGCAAACTGTGGCCTGCATTCTTCTGCAATGGGAATGGAGAAAAAGGCATTAGCAATGTCAATTGTGGCATACCACTTGGCCGCCTTCGATTCCAGCTCGTACTGCAGCTCCAGCATGTCCGGCACAGCAGCGCTGATTGGAGGAGTTACTTCATTCAGGCCACGGTAGTCCACGGTCAGTCTCCATTCCCCATTTGCCTTCCGCACTGGCCATATCGGGCTGTTGAAGGGGGAGCGAGCCTTGCTGATCACCTTCTGGCTCTCCAGTCGTTGAATCAATTAGTGTATGGGGTGCAGAGAGTCTCTGTTGGTCCTGTATTGCCTGCGATGTACTATGCGAGAGGCAAGAGGTAACTTCAAATCCTGCACCTTATGGCTGCCCACTACAGAGGGGTCATCCAACAGCTCGGGCATGGTGGACAGCTGTTCTTTGCCTGCAGTCTCCACAGCTGCCACCCCAAATGCCCACTTGTGCCCCCTAGGGTCCTTGAAGCATCCCTCCCACAGAAAGTCAATGCCAAGAATGCAAGGTGCATCTGGACCAGTCACTATGTCGTGCTTTCCCCATTCATTCCCAGTCAGGCTTATCTCAGCTTGCAGTATAGTCAGGTCTTGTGAGCCCCCTGTGACTCCCTGAATGCTTATGGGCTCAGCCCCTTTGTACCTCGATGGTATCAGAGTGCATTGGGCCCCTGTGTCCACCAGAGCTCGGTAGTTCAGGGCTTCTGAAGTGCCAGGCCATTTCACATACACATCCCAGTATACTCTGTTGTCCCTGGCCTCCACCTGGCTGGAGGTAGGGCACCTCTAATGCTGGCAGCGATGTCCACACTTGTCACAGGGTCCTGTGTTGCTAGGGGAAGGGTCTCTTGAGCAAGAGGGACCACCCCGGGAAACTGGGGCAGCCCTTCTCCTGGATGAGTTATCCCTGTGGTGCCCACCTTGCAGTTCCCACACTCTGTTCCAGAGGGCAGAGGTGGGTTGGCCATGCCAGGTGTCCATGTCCTCTCCATGGTCACAGAGGAACCTCCACAGAGAAACCCTTGACATCCCCCGACTGGCTTGGGGTGATCTTCTGGGGGAAGGTCGCCTGTTCCTGATTGCTGAAACCTGGACCCATTCTGAAGGAGAAGGGGCAAAGGAGGCATCGCTCCCCTTTTTCAGTTCAGACATGGAGGTCTTGATCTCTTTGACAATGTCTTTAGCCATAGTTTATATGGTTGAGATCAGGGGTTTCTGATTTACGCTGTCCTCATATTCCCTTAAATCATTGGCAAACTCACAGACAGTTTTAGGACTTCCATCCCGTCCAGTCAGGAGTATCCCTCCTAATGTGTGAGCATATTTCTGAGGAGCACCCTGGGTGAGTTTCTTTACGAAGGGCCGCCTCATGGGCACCTCATCTGGGTCTGAAGAGAGCTGGCCATCCCCATAAATTATTTCCATCACAGCCATCTGCCTCAGATACCGAATGCCCTGTTCCATAGTTGTCCATCTAACTGGGGCCCAGGGCAGGTCATCTCTTGAGCGGTACTGGCTCTTGATGGCATTAAGTATCCGGGCCCAGAGAGTGTGTATTCCATCAAGTTTGGCTAACTCTTTATCCAGACCAGCATCACAAGTCAGGGAGCCTAAAAGCTTCGCCTCCCTCTTATCCAGGTCCACTGTGTCCACCCCCTCATCCCAGCATCTCAGGGCCCAGCTTAGTATTGGCTCACCCTCTCTCCTCGCATAGTCCAGACAAGTTTGCCTTAGTTCCTTTCTGGGTAGCGATGTAACAGTTATTTCCTGGTCTGACTCATCTTCATCCACCGCTGGGTTCTGTGAGGTGCTGGGGCCTGCTGAGGTTCCTTCCTCACCATCTGTGCTAGGTGATGATTTTTGACTTCTTTTCCTGCATGTGGTGACCAGTGCTAGAGAGACTGCATTGTCAGGAGCATCAGGGGTTAAGTGTGGAGCTGCTGGTGGTGGGGCAAACCCTTGTTCTTGGGGCTCAGGCTGACATCTGGCACACTCATTACAACCTGACCCCTCCCTCTTTGTGTTTACAGAGTGCTTACAATGCCCACAGCAGACACGCCCCCAGTCGTTAAAGAGTGCAATGGAGTGTGTTATCACCCTCCAAACAGCTCTTAATGGGTTAGCTTGTCCCCCACCCAACACGCTCACAGCAAATGCCCCTATAAGGATTACATTTAAGCATATGGAGTATATTGCAATGTAAAGCAATTTTCCATCACAGGCACTTTTATCTACACCATTGGCTTCATAGCCTGCTTCAGGATAATTTCCTATGTTAGAAAAATTACCACTGACAGTGAAATTCAACGAATTCAAGAGGTACATGACCAGCTTCATTGGTAAAGTTTTTATCCAGTCGAGCAGCATCTCTATCATTAACCACACCACATGGTAAGTTATTAATTTGTAGATGTGGGTCCAAAAGATCCAGCCAAACACCCATGCAAAGGCTTGGACTATCAGGTTCTTTAAAATTGCCATCTCTACTTCCAGTCCCTTTTTCAGACAAAGTATTGCTCTCCCAATGCAAGATTAATTTCCAAGCCCCACGTTGGGCGCCAAAAAATTGTAGTGGTTTGAGCCTTAGCTGGGAATTAAAAGCCCAGATAGGGGAAAGGCTGAGAATCTCTCCCCGACTTCCCCTCCTCCCCCCAAAACAGAGAGGGGGAAAAAAAGAGGGGTAAGGAGCAAATCCACTAAACAATAATCTGGAGTTGGCTTGGAAGTAGAGAGGTGAAGAATTTTTCTTTAAACAATATATATATATATATATAACACAATAACAGGAAAGGTTCACAAGGGGCAAGGAACAAGGATGGATGGGAAGGGGACAAGAAAGAATAATACAAAACCAGTCTTTCTCTGAGGAGGTGTGGAGGCAGCGGGGAGAAGGATCAGGTCCGGCCACGTGGCTGAGGAGCAGGAGGGCAGATGCAGCAGCTCTCATCCAGGAGCCAAAAGGAGCCCCCACAGCTATGACGTCCTGCTTTTTATACCTTAGCTGGGCAGGGAGGGGGGAGTGGAACAGACTCAGCTTCCTAGGGGAAAACGCCCCACAGGGAGGGTAAAGTACCCGCAAACCCTCCACCCAGCTTTGTTTTCAGAAAAGGGCGTTAACCCACCACATGAGGTGTGAGTACTTAGTGATGAGTTCACCTTGTGAGATTTTCTTTTGGTTTGAACCTTCTTGTCTTTGTTTTTTGTGTCTGCCTAGGCATTTCAAAGGAGCTCCATGTAATCTTGTAATAATGTTAAGGTTTGTAGTGAATAGGTATTAATTTGCAAAGGTATTCTTTAGCTAACATAACGTCTTTAGATTTCCTTCTTAGACATAGACTACAAAAAATACAAAAAAAAAAAAGGTGGGGAAAAAAAAAGGGTAACAAATGCAAAGAAATTTTAAAATGGTAAACAAAAAAGGTATCAAGTGCAAAGAAAAAATTTAAACATACCAAAATATAACAAAAGTACAAAAACCCTGGATATAAGAAATAGAGTACTAAATACCAAGATAGAGTACTAAATAACAGAATAATAAACAAGAAGAGCAGCAATAAAAGTAAAAAATATTAAAAACAAAATATGACAAATATATATATATGACAAAAAATATTAAAAACAAAATATTACTAAAAAATCATAAGGATTACTGACAAAATAGCTGTTGACAAAAACATAAGACTTGTTAGCAATAAATAAAAAATAAGGATTATCAAGACTACTAGATTAAAACAAAAACTCTATAGAAAGAAGACATCAAAGTTAAAATGCACAATAATAATAAAAAGAATTAATAGAAAAGCAGGTTACAAAATATAATAAAAAAGTAAAAATACAAAATAAAAATAGAAAATAGATTAAATGAACTAAACATGCAAAATAAAAAATAATTACAATAAAGAATATAAGATCAAACAAAACAAAAGATTGAATACTAGATAAAAAATACATTAAAAAATTTAAAAATAAAAAATTGATTAGAATAACTAATTAAAATACAGATTAAAAATTACAACAACAAAATACAAATAATAATTAGGAAAGTAAACAAGAAAATTTTAAAAACAAATGGCAAGCAGGTTGCCTCAAGCCTTCTTTCCTGCTACCTGCGATCATCGCAATAAACAACGGCAGAAGAATCAAGACCGTGAGGACACAGCATTGCCCATGAAGCTGAACATCGATCATCTGGGATCACAAACGTCATTTAGAAGAATGTACCATGGCACCACGTGAATTTGGACTGAATATTATGGTTGTTTGATAACTTTGTCTTTTCTCTTGTTAACTAAGTGTGCCTCTGAATGCAGACATCCTAGGGGGTAAAGTTTCGTCTTTACATTTCGCCAAACAAAAACTGAACCAAAACAAAATCAAAACAAAAAAAGGGGGGGGGTAAGAGAGAATACCCCCACAGTAGAAAAAAAACTAGCTCATGCTAGTAATGATGCTGTAACCCTACAGCTAGATGCTGTAACCCTAGAAACATCAACCCTAGATGTGCTGTAACCCTCTCACCTCAAGACACACAGCACAACTGTCATGAAAATGACAGTCAGCAAACCTGCCTAGCACTGACCTCAACGACTCTCACGATGATACAAGATGTCAACAGAAAGCATCTAACGTATAACCGAGTGTCGTGACTGCGTAACTGTTGTGTGAACGTTAAGAGATTAGAATTACTAGGATGAGCAAAAACACGTTATTATGTGTAATTTTTGGGCAAAGCAATGAAGCTCTTTTTGCTCTTGCTGTTTGTCTGCAAGTTTTCTGTCTGTGAAGCTAGAGCCTGGCCAGATCTACCTTTACAGATTAAAGAAATCTGGCTACCATTAAACAATTGATGATTTTTGACCATCCTAGAGAAAATAAAAATGCAACATACCCCTAAAGCAAATTGTAAAAGATAGTGCTAAGGATTGCATTTGTGTCTTAATCTCTGTGTGCAATGTGTTGAGGCATAATCAAGTCTTCTCTGTCAATGAGTGAAATGTAAAGATTGGACCTATTAAGATCTAAGTTCTTCTTTACAATGTCTGTTATCTTTGACCGTGTATTATGCCAACGCTCTTAGAACATTCTAACTAGTTCAACTTAAGCACCGTGCCTTGTATGGGTGACATGGGCCAACATGACAGGCAATAACGAATTTTGTTTGAGCTTGCAGACAGTGGGTTATACAATTGATAAAAGAAGTTTTAAGGTTTTTAGGTATTACTGTATTAATTTTGATTATTGTTAAGCTTGTTTATAATTGTATTATGCAAAGTGTTCAAAGAATAACCTCCAAGGCCTTACTTGCACAAAAGAAAAATGGGGGAATTGTTGGGAAACGGTTTAAACATCTGTGCAAATTAGGCCTTGAAGGACTTTCTGTTATTAATATAGCAATGGAGTAGGAGTTGTGGAAAAGTTCTGGTGCTTGGTATGCTGAAGTCAAGCTGCCCCTGAGAAGGAAGGCAAACAAGATAAGGAGTAGCGAAGATCTGGGAAAAAGAGCAATTAGGAAATTCCACAGAGTAGTGAAAACAACGATGTAATCTTTTAGAAAGTAACCAATAGCATGTGTTAAATTAGAATAGAATTAACTATGTATAAGACTATAAATAAGGAAGTGTGGAACAATAAAGTTGAAGCTTGCTTATCAATCATATTGATTGCTGCGAGTCTTTCCCTCACCCATCTCGCCGTTGGATATTTCTTCACAACATAACTCCACTCCTGATATCAAACTCACAGTCAAAGGGAGAGGGAGGAGCCGCAATTCTTGATTCAGTAACAAATTTGGTCTCCTTTGCTCCCTGGTGGAGCAAAGGCAAAGGGTAAGAGGGAAATTAATGTCCACTATGCTTTATGAATTCAATAATCAGAATCACTTACGAAGCAATATTCAGTCAGGAGATTCCGAATCAGTCCAAGATGTGATGTTGAGAGCAGCGGCCAGAGAGGTTTGTAATCCAGAACGCTGTTCTTGGTATGATTTTGTAAAGCCAAGGAAAAGTAAAAAGAAAAAAAATAGGATCCAAGCACGTTGCCCACCACTGAAAGTGAAACTGGAGTACACGTGGTGGATGCTGGTGGAGGGAGATGGGCGAGTAGCACACACCTCGCTGGCAGGAGACGAGCCAGAGCCAAAGGAAGGAAAGGGGGCCGGGTTACTGATGAACCCCTCTGTTTAACTGCTGTTTTGAAACAAAACTGACCACTGGCAGAAAAGTAATTTGAAACTTCGCCAATCACCTTCTGGGCATCAGCACAGCACTGAGTGGTCAGGATACTGGCCAAACAGGTTTGGCTGGCCTTTTATTGGTACATTTGTCTATCTCCCCCAGCTCCTAGTCATGTCCAACCAGGACACCGGGTGGAGCTGGAATCCCTCCAGAGCAGGAGGAGGCATTCCCTCAGCACAGCCTGGCCTTTGCTCAGCACCAGCACAGCTTTGCTGCTCACAGGCTTTGCCCTCAGCCAGCAGGAGCCAGGCCTGAACCAACCAAAGCTCTAGGACCAGTGCTGTGCAAGGCAAGGGAAGCCCTCTGCAGGGTCAGCAGCTCTTGTCCCAGCACCTCACTGGGGTGCACTAGGGTCCCCAGCTCAAAAGGAACAGGGACCTACTGGAAAGAGTCCAGGGGAGACTACACAGATGCTGAGGGCCTGGAGCATCTCTGTGAGGATCAAAGGCTGAGACCCCTGGTGTTGCGGTTTGGGAGACCAATTCTCCCACCACAGGCAAAGTGAGACTCAGACAAATGGATTGCGACACTGGTGGAAAGTTTAAATGGAAAAACAATGAAAGTTTTACAGAGAACCACAGGCACCGTGATGAAGAGAGAGAGCCCAGAACATACCCAAGAACGTCCCATCCCCACGTGGGGGTACACCCAAACCACCACCCCCAGGCTCTTCCTTCCCCCCCAACGCAGCCTTGGGCCTGGGCAGGCCGCTGCCCGTGCCACCGCCTGAACGCAGCCCAGCACGGGCGGTGCCGCCAACACCGCCTGAACGCAGCCCAGCACGGGCGGTGCCGCCAACACCGCCTGAATGCAGCCCGGCACGGGTGGTGCCGCCAACACCGCCTGAATGCAGCCCAGCACGGGTGGTGCCGCCAACACTGCCTGAACACAGCCCGGCACGGGTGGTGCCGCCACCCTGTTTGAACGCAGCATGGTACGGGCATTGCCACCACCTGAACACAGCCCGGCACGGGTGGTGCCGCCGCCCTGTTTGAACGCAGCATGGTACGGGCATTGCCACCACCTGAACGCAGCCTGGCACGGGTGGTGCCGCCAACACCGCCTGAACGCGGCCCGGCACGGGCGGTGCCGCCAACACCACCTGAACGCAGCCCGGCACAGGCGGTGCCACCGCCGCTGCTTGAGCGCAGCCCAGCCTGGCTCCTGCCGTCTCTGTTGCCGCGATGCAGAGTCAAAGTCACCTCCACCCCTTTGGGCATCCAAATGGTTATTTCAGCCAAAGCCACGAGCGCGTTCCCAGAGCCTTTGAGAACGGCTTTCCAGCCGAAGTCCCCGCTCGCCCTCGGGTTTCGGAAGCTGTCGCGGGCCAACTCCACTCTGCTTGCCGCTGCCCCTGCTCCACTCTGCTCCCTGCCGCTCTGCAGAGAACAAGGAGGATAAGGCAGGTCTCGCCTTCTTAGGCTACCCCAAGCATTCTTAAGCTACCCTGAGCAGAAAGTCACAGAAAGAGCCACCCCTCACTGTTCCCGAGCACCAGGAGCGATTCCGTGCCATCAGCCACACACCAGGTGTCCTGCAGTCCACAGGAGTTCACACAGTCGCCCCGACAAGAGAACTTGAGCCCCAACTGCCAAACCAGCAACGCCCCACATCTGACTCTAAACTCTCCATCTTTTGCAGTCCGATCTGCAGTTCACCACAGCAACCAACTCCCGGCCTGGCTACGCCATTAACTGTCGTGGTTTGGGAGTGTCAGGACGATGGCAAGGAAAGCCCGCAGCACTCGGTATGATTGACAAGCAGGCTCCAACTTCATCCTTCAAACGCACGGCTTTTAAAGCATCTCGGCTCATCATGCACAGATGGCATTATTCCATTGGCTAGTAGTCCAGGGTTGCATTGTAACACACAGCCTCCTCGCAGTTAGGTCTATGTGCAACTTCACAAGCTCCTTTCTCAGTAGTCCTTTGTTTCACAGACACTTTGTTTCACATGCTGTTATCTTGTAAGCAGCTGCGAGCACAGCCACAAGGCTATGGTGGCCTTGCTGCATCAGCACACCAGCTTACTGTGAGCAGTAAACAAGATGCAGTCCGGCCTACACACTTTGTTCAAGCAGCTGTTCCATAGAACCATGTCCCTGCAATTCAAGCCATTCCTCAACATGGGAGACCAATTCTCCCACCACAGGCAAAGAGAGACCCAGACAAATGGATTGCAAAAATGGTGGAAAGTTTAAATGGAAAAACAATGAAAGTTTTACAGAGAATCACAGGCACCGTGACAAAGAGAGAGAGAGCCCAGAACATACCCAAGAATGTCCCATCCCCACCTTGGGGTACACCCAAAACTCCCTCCCAGGGCTCCTCCTTCCCCCCCACCCCCAAGGCAGCTTTGGACCTGAGCTGGCCCAAGGGAGGCAGCTCGCGCCATTTTACCTAGGCAGCGGCAAGGGACAAAAGAGAGCGAGACAACCCCCGTGCAGATGTTTTCTAGAGGAGCAGGGAATTATGGGTGAAATACCGGGCTTCCTGTGACCAGCCACTGGGCTGGACCCTTTTGGGACCTCTGGGGTCTCTGATCAATGCTGCACCTTCAGGTCCCTGCTCCCCTTCATGCTGCAGGGAGAAGGTAATGAGTGGGACAGGTCCTGCTACGTGGTCCCCTGAGCCTTCACTCCAGCACACAACACAGCCAGAGCCAGCCCAGCCCTGCTGCCAGCACCACCCCAGCTGCCACAGCAGGACCAAGCAGAGCTGTGCCTTCAGAAGCTGGCAGGAAGAGGACATGAGCCTGGCACCCCTTGCAGGAGGCACATGGGAGGAAACATGGAAGCCATTTGGCTTCCTCTTCCCATGGCAACAATTCCTGAGACAGGAATGCTGCTCCAGCTCAGAGACATCCACCCAAGGCTCAGGAGCTGAGATCACAGAATCCTGGAATGGTTTGGGTGGGAGATCACCCAGTGGAACCCCCCTGCCAGAGCAGGGTCACCTAGAGCAGCTGGCACAGGAATGCAGCCAGGAGGCTTTGGAATGACCCCAGAGGAGACTCCACAGCCTCTCTGGGCAGCCTGCCCCACTGCCCCCCTGCCCTCAGCATACAGAAGTTCCTCCTGGTGTCAGATGGAACTGGGGGGTTGCAGGGTGTGCCCATTGCCCCTTGTCCTCTCCCTGGGCACCACTGACAAAGCCTTGGCCAGAGCCTCCTGGCTACCCTTGAAGGCTTTAGAAGCACTGAGGAGATCTCCCCTCTGTCTTGTCTTCTCCAGGCTACAAAGCCCCAAGCCCCTCAGCCTTTCTTCACAAGGCAGCTGTTCCAGTCCCCTCAGAGCCCTTTGCTGTACCCTCTCAAGCAGCTCCCTCTGGTCCTGAGCAGGTCCTGACCCCTGGGGACCACCACTTGGTACAGACCTCCAGCCAGACTGTGCCAGCAGCTCCTGCAGCCCTGCAGTGAGCAGGGACAGCTGCAGCTGGGGCAGGCTGCTGGGATGCTGCAAACTCCTCTCTGCACTGCTCCAGCCCTGCTCAGCCCTGGCCCCCTCACTGCCCCCCCAGCTGCTGCAGAGGAGCAGAGCTGGAGGAGTGAAGGGGCAGGGAAGGGCTGCTCCAGCTCCTGGCACAGGAGCTTCATGGCCAGGCAAGAGCCAGGAGGTCTCCTGGGCAGCGCTGGCAGGGGCAGGCAGGGCAGTTCCTGCCTGCTCACACAGGAGGTGACCCAGGACAAGAGCAAATGCTCTCAGGCTGTGCCAGGGGAGGGGGAGCTTGGGCATGAGGCACAATTTCTTCCCCACAAGGGTGTAGGAAAGCAGAAAGTATCTATGGAAGGTTTCAGGACAAGAAAGAACAACAGGCCATTGATACTGGAAGGATGGCTTGATGATAAAGAAGAGCTGAACGTGGTAAACAACCTGAAGTGTGAGACAGGAGGACACTTGCCTCCATGCTGGAGAAGATCAACCTGATATGGGATGAAGATAACAATGGACAGCTGCATATCAAAGGAGAAAACTCAATTAGCAGCAGTGGTGCAAGAATGTCAGGGAATTGCTTACCCTGCTCGATTTTTCCTATATAAGCTGCTTGTTCTTTACCAATAAACGATTCCTGCCTCACCAACAAGGGCCTGCTTTCCAATACAAGGGCTGTGAAGGCCTGGCCCAGGCTGCCCAGGGCAGCAGTGAGGCCCCAGCCCTGGAGGGACTGAAAAGCTGTGGAGCTGTGGTGCCAAGGGCCATGGTTTGGGGGTGGCCTGGCAGTGCTGAGCTCACAGTTGGCCTTGAGGATCTGAAAGGGCTCTTCCAACCCAAAGGATCCTGTGATTCCACCCCCCTCAGCAGAGGCAGCTCACAGCCCTGCCTGCTGCTGGGACAGTGCCCTCCTTCTCTTTTCTTCCTCCCCATTTTCCCCTCCAATCCCATCCAGGGCAGCCTGGCACAGGGCCAGGATCAGTCCCTTGTGCTCCCCCTGTCCTCACCCTGCTGGGCACCACCAGGGGCAGGCTGGGCAGGGGGCTGCAGGCAGTGCCCGTGCCAGGGCTCAGCACCACGAAGGGGAAGAGCAGCTTCCCACTGCTCTGCAGGGTCACCTCCACCTCTGTGGCCATGTCACACAGCTGCAGAGAGGACAGAGGAGTGGGCAGTGAGACACAGGCCTGGCACTGGGCATCTCCTGCAGCTGGCACTGGGGAAAGCAAAGGGAGGCAGTGCAGCAGAGCAGCAGAGGAGAGCTGGACACTTGACTCCCAGCTTCACCTGGGCAGCCCCAGCCACAAGGGACCTCTTGGCCCTGCACAGGAGCTGAGCTTTGGGGCACCCTGCAGAGGCACAGCACCAACCACCCAGAGATCAGGCATGAAAGCAGAGAGGAGCTGAGCTCTCTGCACCTTGAGGGGGCCTCAAACACCTGGCTGGAGCAAAGCAGCTGGCACCAAGACATCACAGAGGCAAAGGCACCTGCAGAGCTGGCAGGGACACAGGGCAGACACAGCAACAAGCACAGGGCCAACAGCTGGAAACAGCTGGGGGGTGAACTGAAAAGGGAAGGGGGGGTGACTCTGGGACATGCCCCCCAGGATGGTGACTGGCAAGCCCAGGAGGGCTTCCTCTGGGCTCTCTGTTGGTGCTGACCCAAGAGCACTGAAGCAGCCCCTCCCTGCAGCTCAGGCTTGAGCAGCAGCTCAGCAGCTGCTGTCTGCAGGCCACAGCCCTCTGGAGGGCAGCGCTGGCCTCCTGCCCCCCCCAGGAGGCACCTCCAGGTGCCTTGAAGAGGAGGACTTCCCAGCTTAGGTGGGGTGGAGCTTGGAAGCAGGATGCATCACTCCAAGGTGGTGCTGCCAAGCTCTGGAGCCAACAGAGCAGCTGGCCCTAGCCCCAGGCAGGCAGCCCCCAGCAGCCAGCAGCCTGCGGGCCCTGCGGCCCCACGGCCAGCTCCCTGCTGTCCAGGAGGGAGCTGCACAGCCAGCACCTGGGGAGGGGAGGAGAGGGGGAGAGGCTGAGCAGGGAGAGGGAGGCAGGAGAGCAGCCATGGCCTGGGGCACAGGGCAGATGTGGCTGGAGGGGCCTTTTCCTCCAGCACAGGCAAAGTCAGCCTGGCCTCCTCCTGCATCCAGCCCAGGCACCAGAGGAGACACCAGGGGCAAAACCTTCTCCCAGCCTCACCACCTCATGCCCACATGGAAGTCACCTGGGAGGGCTCCTGACAGCAAGAAATTGACTTTCAAGCCTCTCTTCCTGCCTGGAGGATCACAGCAGGTGCTGAGCTGAGAGGCCTTGCAGCCAGGGGGCCTCCAGCCCAGCTCCTCTGCCTCCTGCTGCTCCTCACTCTCTGGTTTGCACTCTGCTGTCTCTCCAGATGCTGCAGCAGCAGCTGCTGGCAAATGTCCTCCCCACCACTTGTTAGTGACAAGAGGAATGACCTGAAGGCTCTGGCCAGCAGCTCAGGGGACATTCTCCTGCCCCTCTGTCCCAGTGAGGCTACAGCTGGAGTCCTGGCTCCAGTGCTGGGCTCCCCAGTTCCAGAGAGACAGAGAACTGCTGGAGAGAGTCCAGGGGAGGCTGCAAAGATGCTGAGGGGCCTGGAGCAGTTCTGGGAGGAGCCCTGCGGCTGTTGAGCCTGGAGAAGAGCAGCCCCAGAGGGGAGCTGAGCAATGCTCAGCAAGAGCTAAAGGGCTGTGGGGGGCAAGTGGATGAGGCCAGACTCTGCTCAGTGGTGCCCAGCCACAGGAGAAGGGACAAGGGGCACACACCAGAACTAGAGGAGAAACTTTTTTGCTGTGAGGGTGCTGGAGGCCTGGGGCAGGCTGCCCAGAGAGGTGGTGGAGGCTCCTTCTCTGCAGAGCTTCCAACCCCCCCTGGCCATTGTGATCCTGGGCTACCTGCTGTGGGTGCCCTGCTGGAGCAGGGGGGTCGGACTGGGTGATCTCCAGAGGTCCCTTCCAAGCCCCCCATGCTGGGGTGCTGGGAATGCCCTCCAGAACTGCTGCAGCCCTGTGCCATGTCCTGCATGGCCTCTCCATGCCCAGCTGTGTGGAGGGATGGGAGGCCACTCTGTGAGCAGTGCTGGAGGCCAGCAGTGGCAGTCAAGGCTGTGGAACTGCTTCTCACACTGCAAGGCTGGCAGCCAGGCAGCTTCCCTCTTCCCTCCCCCAGTCCCAAGCTGAGGAGCTCTGTCTCTGTCAGCTTCATCAACTGCTTGATCCCAGCTGGGCTGATTGCTTCCACAGCACCTCCCAGCTCCACAGCCCTGGACAGCAGCAGCAGCTGCAAAGCAAGCACCAAGGGCTGCTCTGGGTGAGAGCACTGCTGCAGGCTCCAGCACCTCATCAGGCCAGGGGCAGCTGATCTGGGAGCTGGGAGCAAATCAAGTCTGGCTGTGCCCATGGCATCTGCTGAGTGTGGCTCCAAGCCCAGCCACAGGTGAGGCCTGGGCTCCATCCTCACCTCCTACACACAAGCTTGCAGGAGCAAGTTGAGAGTCCTGGCAGAGACCTTGAGAGGGCATTTTGTACCCTTGTGCCAGTCCAGCTCTGCTCCCTCCTGCCCAAGGAACACCTGAGAGCCTCCTGCCTGGACAGGGTAGGGTCCCCAGGACCAAACCAGGAACAGAGCTGCCAGTCAGACTCCCAGACAGGCACTGAGGAAGTGCTTGGCCCAGCTCTCCAGTGGTGCTTTGGTTTCCTCCTGGGCACTCCTGGCTGCTGCAGAGCTGAGGATCTCCACCAGGCCATTATTCTCAAGACACCTTCCTGAAGGAGGCAGCTGAGATGCTTTCCTGCCTGGCAGCAGCTGGCAGCTCATCTGTAACCTCAGAGGTGCCTCCTTGCCAAAGGAGCCTTGGCTCTGGCCTGAGCCCTCTGTATGAGAGAGGCTTCTGGGAAGCAGCAGGCAGGGCTGAGTCTTCTGTGCCAGTGCCCCTCCTGCCCCCTGCCAGCTCCCTGCCAGGCTCTGCAATCCCAGCCCTTGGCTAAGGCTGGGAGGTGCCAACGAGTGGGGCTGAGCAGCTGGCCCCTGGGGATCAGGCCTTGGCTCCACACAGAAGGAAGCTCAAAGCCTTCCCAGCAGCAAGCCTCATTCCACCCTGCAGAACAGCCCCAAGGCAGGAGCCCTGTGTCCAGCTGCCAGCTGCTGCCCCTCCTGCTCTCAGGGCCCTGGCAGGGAGGGTGGCAGCAGCATGGCTCTGCTGGCAAGCTGGGAGGCAGGACAAGCAGCAGGTGCCCCAGAGAATGTACCTCTGCCTCCAGGGAGTCCTTGGCATCTGCTGGCTGCTGGGCAGGATCCCCAGCTGCTCCCAGGGCCTGGGCTGGCTGCTCCACACCCCCAGCCCTGGAGCTGCTCCCGGCAGAGGCCCAGCACCGCCAGCAGGCTCCCTGCGCCTGGGCTGGGAGGCTGCACCTGGAACAGAGCAGCCCTGTGAGCAGGGACTGCAGGGGGAGGCAGGGGAGACTGCCCCAGCAGCTCCTCACTGGGCTCTGCTCTCTGAGCTCAGCAATGGCTCTGACCCAGCAGCTCCACAACAGCAGGGAGCAGGGCAGGGCTCAGGGCTGCCAGGGGTGAGGTTGGCACAGCAGAGCTGTGGGCACCTGGCTGCTGGCAGAGGGAAGAGGCCAGGGCTGGGTGCCCTGTGGGGAGGCAGAAAGGGCACCAGGAAGGGAGAGCAGACACACACTGTGCAGAAAGGGAGTCTGAAGAACCAAAGGGGCAGAGCCCAGGAGAGGCCTTCCAGTACTGCCAGTGGCCTACAAGGAGGCTGGGGACAGCCTTTGGAGCAGGGCTTGCTGTGACAGGACAAGGGGGGCTGGGGGGGAACTCCAAGAGAGATTCAGAGCAGATGGAAGGAAGCCATTCCTGATGCTGAGGAGAGGGAGACACTGGCCCAGGATCCCTGGTGGCAGCCTCTGGGGTGGCTTAGCCTGGAGCAAAGGAGGCAGAGCAGAGCCCTCCTGGCTCTCCACAAGTCCCTGCAAGGAGGCTGGAGCCAGCTGGGGCTTGGGCTCTGCTGCCAAGGAACAAGTGACAGCACAAGAGCAATGGCCCCAGGCTGTGCCAGGGGAGGGGCAGTGCCAATCATTCCTAGAGTTGCTGTGCCCACCAGGAAAAGGCTCAGGGCCAGACCTGGCCACTCTGGGCTGATGCTCCTCGAGGTGGCTGCTTGCAAACCCTGCTGCTCCCAGCTCTGGCTGGGCAGAACCAGCTCATGGAGCAAGGCTCCTCCTGTGGAGCTGGAGCCAGCGAACCACATGTAAGGGGCTGGAGGCACCAGGAAAGAAGAAGGGCTGCATCTGGCTCCAGCCTCCTTTCAAGGTCTTGTAGACAGCAATGAAGTCTGCCTTCAGCCTCCTCTCCTCCAGACTAAACACCCCCAGCTCCCTCAGCTGCTCCTCCCCAGCCCTGCTCTCCAGACCGTTCCCCAGCTTTGTTGCCCTTCCCTGGACACGCTCCAGCCTCTCAATGTCCTTCCTGGAGTGAGGCCCAAACCTGACCCTAGGGCTCAAACCGTATCCTCACCGGTGCCCAGCACAGGGCACAACCCCTGCCCTGCTCCTGCCGGGCTTCAGCCTGAAGAATCCCTGTGGCTGTCCTGGCAGAGCCAGGAGCTTCTCCTGGCTGAGCCCCTGGCAGCAGCAGGAGCTGAGGGACACCTCCCTGCAGCCAGTGCCCAGGCTGGGCTGCAGAGCCAGGGGGCTGGCGCTGCCGACGCCGAGGGCCCGCACGGGGCTGCCGTAGCCACGGCCGTGCTCCACCGGCAGCTGCACCTCGGCCTGGAGCTGCTCCCTGCCCTCCAACTGGGCTGTGACACACACAGACACCTGGCCCTCAGCAGGGATCGCTCCTTGACTGGGCTCAGCCCTCCAGCACAGCCTCTGTCACGCTGGAAGACAAGGCAGAGCCCAGCTGAAGCTGGAAGCCGCAGCCCTTGGTCTCTTGTGGGCTGGAGGAGCGAGGATGGGAGGGGAACAAACCAGAATGGCTTCCTTTGCCTGCAGCTGAGCTAGGGGGGCTGCAAACAGCACCTCTGCAGGAGCTTACACCCCCCCTGTGCCACCCTGCTCTCACAGACTCCCCTCATTAGCCACCATGGCACCAGCCCAAGGCACACTCGGCCTCAAGAGAAGGCTCTTTCCTCCTCCAGCCTCCTTGGAGTGAGTGCTCCCTGGCCAGCAGGAAATGCACTG
Organism: Dryobates pubescens; assembly: GCF_014839835.1. Classification (NCBI taxonomy): domain Eukaryota; kingdom Metazoa; phylum Chordata; class Aves; order Piciformes; family Picidae; genus Dryobates; species Dryobates pubescens. The sequence continues at coordinate 380,837 of NC_071634.1, forward strand.
GCATGCAGATCTGCAGCTCCCAAGGGTCCAGCATGATGGCAGTGGGCCATGCTCCATGCTTCAGGGCTGTGCTTGGGATAACAGGCTCCGCTCAGCCCAAACCCTGCAGCATCCTAGGAGAGGTTTTTCCCTTTGGAACCAGAGGCAGCAATGTGCTGGCAGGCTGGGCACGAGCCAAGCACAGGCAGAGGAAGTCAGCTGGAGTTTCCAGCCTGGCAGCACTGAGCTCTCACAGGACAGCCTCAGCATCCTCAGGGGGGTCCCAAAGCTGCTGCATTCACAAACATCCATGCTTGGGCTGGCAGAGCAGCTTTTCACCACCCTCTGAGTCCTCCTGCATGACTCCTGTGGAGCTGGAGCCAGCAAACCACGTGCAAGGGGCTGGATGCACCCGGAGTGATGAAGGGCTGCAAGGAAAGTGCTGGTACCTGGCTGTGAGGGGCAGTGACAGCAGCTCCTGGCCTACACCACCCACATCCACCACCAGTGCCAGCTCCTGAAGCCCCAAGGGTGGGAGCACAGGGTGACCCGGGGGGAGAGCAAAGGACCAAACACTTCAGCACCCCCACAGCTGCTCTCCTGCCATTCCCAGGCCATGGGAAGCAAGGGAGGGCTTTGCCCTTGTGCTGCTCCAGGGGCAGAGCACAGGCTCTGGGAGCACCAGAAGGCTGCTGGCAAGAGCTGCCTTGGGAGATGCCTGTGGCAGCTCCCAGGCCATGTGTGAGAGGAATGCAGGCAGCAGCAGGGCCAGCTGCCACTCAGCACTGCATGGCCAGGCCACAGCAGAAGTGCAGGGCAGAGCTGCTGACTCCAGCAGAACCACTCCAGCTTTGCAGGGGGAAGCTGCTGCAGAAGCTGGGCCCAGCAGAACCTGCTCAGCTCACAGCCACCACAGCTTCTGCAGTGCCACTGCAGGGCACTGCAGGGAGTCCAACTCCTCCTGCCCACAGCACAGCAGAAAGAAGAGCAGGCAGAGAAGCTAACTGCTCCCTACAGCCACCTCTCTCCCTGGCACAGCCTCCTGCTGCCCTCAGCCTTCCTCTGCCCAGCTGCAGGCCAAGGAATCAGCCTAAGCAGCTCTGAAAAGCTCAGCAGTGGCTTCTGGCCTTGAGCCTGGGGGGCAGGAGCTGCAGCTGCTGCCTGCAGGCTCCAAAGGCTGCTCCCTCAGGCAAGTCCCAGAGCAGCAGAGCCAGCAGCAGCCCAGCCCTGCTGCAGGGCTCTGCCTGGCCTCACACTGCCAGCCAGCAGCACTGCAGCCCTCTCCCAGAGCAGGGAAGCCTCAGCCCCAGCTGCCGAAGCCCCCCCGGCCCCACCGCTCCCTACCTGCACGGCCAGGAAGCTCAGGGCAGGGCTGGAGCCTCTGCCAGGGCTGATGAGGACCTGGCAGGGCCTGAGGCACCTCCTGGCTCTCCTCTCCCAGGGGGGCAGAGAGGTGTCCAGCCCCTGGGCAGCGCCGGGCACGCCGGGCTCTGCCGTGCCGGCCCCGGGCACGCGGAGGGCGAAGGCCAGGGGCAGCGGGGAGGGGTTGGGGTGGCCACAGGACAGGCTGGGAGGGAAGCCTAGGAGAAAGGAGACAGCTCTGCATCTCTGCACACAGCTCCTCTGCCTCCTGCTGCCAATAGCCTGGCATGGGCAGACTGCCCTCGGCCTCTGGCTGCCTCGGCTCAGAGCTGCAGCTGCCGGGGAAGCCAAGCCAGGGGCAGCTCTGCACAGAAGGACCTGGCACTGCTGGGGGACAACAAGTTCCCCATCAGGCAGCCAGGTGCCCCATGGCCAAGAAGGCCAAGGCTGCTCTCAGGAGAGTGTGGCCAGCAGGGCACAGGGAGCAATAGGAGCCTTCAGCTGCAAAGGCCTTCTCCAGGCCAGCAGCTGAAGAGGACTCTTCTCCTCTTGGAGCCCAGGGCTCTGCCTGCTGGGATCCCTCTGGGTTTGTCTGTTCAGAAGGAAACCAAGAGACAGAGCAGGGAGGGAGGGAGGGGAGGGTGCAGCTCAGCAAAGCCAGCAGCTCTCTCAGCAAAGGCCAGCAGCAGGAGGAAAACAGAGAGGCATCCTGGCCAGGCTGAGCACAGCTCCTCAACCACCCCAGAACTGGCTTCCCCTGCACACCTGAGAGCACCTGGGGAAAAAGCCTTCTGTGAGCCTGAGCTGAAGCAGCAGAACCTGCATCTCAGTGCTCAGGCAGCAGAGCTGGGCCTCTGCTGGGCAAGGAGAAGGAGCCCAGGGCTCTGAGCACAGCAGGGCCTGAGGCAGAGCTATTTCCTGGCCACATTACCTGGCAGTGCCAAGCAGTGGCCCTCCCAGCACCAACCAACATCTCCCACTGCAGCTCAGGGGGGAAATGGTGTCCAAGCCTGGCAACATTTACCCACAGCAGCTATGGGCCAGGCCAGAGCTTCAACTCCCCTCCTCCGCAGTCCCAGCCCCTGGGCCCTGCTGGGGCTGTCACAGCCACCCTGCTGCCAAGGACTGGCAGCCTGGGGCTGATCAGACCATGAGGGACCCCACAAGACACTGCTCTGCCAGTCCTTTGGGCCTCTCTGACCTCAGGATGGCAAAGCACTGCCCAGGCAGCCTGCAGCCCTGCTTTCAGCTCCTGAAGGCTGCTCTGGAGGGCCAGCAGTGCTGGAGGCTCTGAGGCTCCACTCTAGGGCTGCAGAGCCCTCAGGCTGTGCTCCAAGGCCAGGCCACACTCAGCACAGGAGACGTCCCCGAGGCGCAGGCAAGGGACAGCCAAGGGCAGAGGGGGTGCAGAGACACAGCCCCTGTGGGGACACAGCAGAGGAGGCCTTGGCTTGGCTGCAGAGCCCTGCAGAGCCTGCAGCTTGCACTGCTGCTGCCACGCTGCAGAGCTGCTCCCGCAGCACAGGGGGCTGCACTCAGCCTCTCACCTGACAGCCAAGTGCCCAGGCTCAGGGCATCCTTCCACACTGCACCTGAGCTCCTCTCTGAAGTGCCCCAGGACAGTGGGACAGAAGCAGACCTGGAGGAGCTGGAACTCCTCTGGCAAAAGGAGGCCCTGGCAGGGGCAGCAGCTGCAGCAGGAGCCCAGAGCTGGAGCTGGAGCTGGAGGAGGCATCGATGGCTCCTTTGTTGTGCAGGATCACCTGCAAGACATCCAATGGAACCCCCTGAGGAGCCTGCCTGCCTTCCTTCCTCCCTTCCCGGAGGCTGGTGTGTGTCCTGATCAAACCCCTCACAGCTGGCAGAGGCAGAAGATGCTGCCTGCTGCTGCTTGGCAGACACCAAAGGCAAGTTCTGCCTGTGGGGGTTTCATGCAAAGCAGCCAGAACTTGAGAGAATGAATCCTAGAATGGGTTGGGCTGGAAGGGACCTTCAAGAGCATCCAATGCCAGCCCCCTGCCATGGGCAGGGACACCTCCCACCAGCACAGGCCTCATCCAGCCTGGCTTTGAACACCTCCAGGGTGGAGGCAGCCACAGCCTCCCTGGGCAGCCTGTGCCAGAGTCTCACCACCTTCACTGTCAAGAATCTCTTCCTCATCTCCAGGCTCAATCTGCCCTCCCCAAGCTTCACCCCATTCCCTCTCATCCTGGCACTCCCAGCCCATGTCAAAAGTCCCTCCCCAGCTACTGGAAGGCACTCTGAGGTCTCCGTGGACCCTTCTCTTCCCCAGGCTGAACAGCCCCAACTCCCACAGCCTGTCCCCATGTGGGACTTCACCCCAAGCCCTGCCAGCCCCTGCTGCTCACCTCATAGTTGTTGTTGGCTCCTACCAACACCTGCCCAAGATCCAGCAGCTCAAGGCTGAAGCAGAGCCAGGGCCCTTGGTCTTCCTCTTGGATGTGCAGAGGCAGCCTGGCCTCACAGCCTGGGGAGAGAGTTCCATTGCTCTGACTCCTTGAGGGTTTGAGGTAGGAAGGGACCTTCCAAGCTCAGCCAGCCCAAGCATCAGCACTCAGCAGAACAGCTGCAGGCTCAGCAGGTGGCTCTGAGCCCCAAGCAACCTGACCTGAAGTGGTTCCAGGAGTGGGGCACCTACCCCTCCCTGGGCAACTGGGGCCAGGGTCTCACCACCCTCAGTGTCAAACATTCTCAAGGTATGAAGAGGTCAGCCAGGGGGCTTGGAGGAATCAAGGAGCAAAATTCGTTGACTCCCTAGTGAAACATGCTCGGTTTCCTCTTTAAACTCAGAGGGGCCTGGACTCTGGGACAGTTTCCACCCTGGCAGCACAGTGGATCAGCTGCTTTGCAATGCTCCTCTTGCAAAACTCCAGGAGAGTAAGGCCCAGCAGGGTCTTTCAAGAGCAGGCTCCTCTCTCCAAACACAGAGCATTTGCTCTGCTCTGCCTCCTAGAGCTCCAGAGCAGCTCAAGAACTGTGTACAAGCATCTCTTCTCCTGCTCTGCAATGCAAAACCTCTCCTGCCACAAGCCCTGGAGATCCACCCCTGCTGCAGAGTGATGGACACCTTCCTCCCCAGAGCAGAAAGCCCAGAGCCAGCAGCTCAGCACTGGCAACTTTTTCAAGCAAGCCTTCCCTTGCCCAGCTCTGACAAGTGCAGCTGGGGCAGGAAGGGATTTTGGTAACACAAGCCGTGGGCTCACACTGGAGGTGGCACTGGCCAAGGGAACCAGGCCCAATTCCTGGGCACGTCAAAAGCTGTTCCCTGGCATCTGTGTCCATTGGCTTGGGGCAGGGAGGAAGGATTGGTTCTTTTAGCACCCTCCAAGAATGGGAGCTGGGCTGCTGGACCTCCACGGGCTCTGGAGGTGAGGAAAACCATCAGGTTCCCTGGAGGAAGCCTGGCAGCAAGCTCCCTCCCACCCACAAGACACAGCCTGAGCAGCACCCTGCAGAGATGGAGAGGAAGGACAAGGAAGCCTGAAGCTGGCTGCAAGCACTCCCTGCCCTGTGCTAGCACAGCAAAGCCACCACCTCTGGAAGGGTAGAGCTGATGTCACTCAGGGGGCAGTGATGGCTGCAGCCACCAACAGCCTGACCACACTGCAGGCAGACAGCACCGGCACAGAGCTCATCCAGCAGGCTGCTGGGGCTCAGCTTTCCAGGGAGAGCCTTCTCCTGCTGAGCAGAGCAAGCCCTGAGCAATGCCACCCAGGGGAGCCATAGCCTCAGAGCTGCCAGGAGACAATTCCCAGGCAGGGAGAGGCACCTGCTGGCCAGAGATGGTCCTTGGGAGGGCACCCTGCACTCAGCAGGGTTCCCCACCCAAGGGCTGGCAGTACCTGGCCAGTGGGAGGAGATCCCACTGCAGCAGCCCCCCGGGAGCCTTCCTGGCTCACAGCCACTGCCACAGCTGATGGAGCAACAGCCTCAAGTGGCTCTTCCTCCCCTAGAGCTGCTCAGGGCTGCTCTTTGCACAGCCTGAGCTTGCACAGCAGCCATGCACTGGGCAAGGAAAACCAGAGAGCAGGGGGAACCTTGGGCTGGCCTTTAGAGCCTCCCTAGCCCAACCACGCTGAACCTGACTTGCTCAGAAGCCCCTGCAGAGCACTCCAGCTGAAGGCACTTTCCTCACCAGCTGTGGCTTCAGACTAACTCGAGATCCCTCCATGCCCCTGGGGCTGGAAGGTCACCCAAGGCTTCCCTGGATCCCCCAGGCTCTGAAGTGTGGGTTCCAGCTCAGCCCCTGGGCTCCAGGTGTTCCTCTGCTGCCCAGTGTGGCAATTTCAAAGCTTCACCACAGACAGCCTTTGGAGACCCTGCCCCATCTCCCACCACCACAGACACAGGTGCTGAAACCCAAGGGGACTTCCAAGTCCTGCCTTGCCCTACTCTCCCTGCAGAACCCTCCACCTCCAAACTCTGCTCAGCCTCTAAGGAAGGTTGAGAATAACTCTTGGGGCTGGAAACTGGGACAGCAGGAGGCAGTTAACAGCCTACAGAAGGATGGCCTCAACCTTCTGGGCCCCTGAAGCACTCTGCCCTGCACAGGGCTGGGAAAGGAGCCTGCCAGCTTGTGCCAGCTGCAGCAGGAGAAGCTGCAGTGAGGAGCAGCAGAGTTGTGCTGCCTGCAGCTGTGCTCAGTGCTGCTACTCAGTGCAGCCCAGCACTGAGCCTTGCCTCAGCCTCGTGGCCCCTCTGGAGCCCAGAGATCTCTGGACCTCAGGGCTTTGTGGCCCCCACAAAGGCAGTTTGTTCTCTGAGGAAATCCAGGCCCTGCAGTTCCTCCCCAAGACACCATCCTCAGCTGGAGTGTGGATGCAGCTGGGAAGGGAAGTGCTGAGCTCCAGCACCCCAAAGCCCAGGGATCCAGGCCTCGGTGCTGTGGGGGCTTTCCTGGCCTCAACCACTGCAAAGCACCGAGAGCCCTGGAGGCCACACTTGAGTGTCAGCCTTGGACAGGGCTCTTCCTGCAGTGCAGCTTTCCAACCAGCCTCTGCTGCTGCTCCTCCTCCTCCTGACTAGCAGCAGCCTTCCACTGGAAGTGAGCGCTGACATCGCTGCCGTTGTGGATGAGCAGGGTGCTGCGGGTGCTCAGCGACAGGTAGGTCTTCTCCATGGTCAGGGAGCTCCTGTCCAGCCTGATGTTCACATCCACAGCTGTGCCACTGAGGCTGCTGTGAATATCTTCTCCTGGAAAAGCCAAGGGGAGTCTCTGCTCATCTCACTTGTAGAAAGGATCCAAATGCTGCTCTAGCTGACAAGCTCCAGACAGCTGCAGTGCTCTCTGCAGGGCTGCAGCACCACAGCAGCACCCAGAGAGCACATCAGGTTTCCCAGGAAGCCAAGGGCAGCACCGGGCACAAAGCAAAGCTCTGCTGCAGGCAGAGACAACACACCCCCAGGGCACCTGTGAGCAAGGCTCTGCCTCAGCATCAGCTCTGCTGAGCCAAGGCTGGGGGCAGCATTTGGAGGTCCCACCTTGGCTCCCCACTTACTCCTCCAGGGCCTGCTGAGGCTGACACTTCTCCTGGGGCCTGAGCTGGGCTTCTCCTGCCCCAGGAGGAGTTTGACACCTCTCCAAGGAGGCAGTGAGCACCTCCTGCCCAAGCACAAGAGCATTTTAGTCCTGGAGCTGTGAGGTGTGGGATGGAGATGGGGAGAGGACAGTGCAGAAAAAGGGTCTGAGGCAAGGCAAGGGAGAAGTGGAGCACAGGACAGAGGAGTGCCAGAGGCCCTGGGCACCACAGAGTCTGGCAGAGCCCTGCCCTCCTCCTGCCACCCCTCAGGCCCAGCACTGGCTGGGAACCAAAGCTCAGCCTCTGCAGGGGGCAGCCAGGGACACAGGGTGCAGGCAGGCAGTGCCCAGCACTGAGCTGTGTGGCAGTGCAGGCTCAGGCAGTGGTCCTCGGGACGCAGGGCAGGAGCTCCCCAGCCCCCTGCACGGCGTCCCCGGCCCCCAGAGCTCCCAGCCAGGGCTCAGCAGAGAATGGGCTGCAAGAGAGAGGCACAGCAGGGCTGCTGCAGAGACCTGGGCACCACAGCCCTGCTGCAGGCCACTGCTCTGCAGCTGCCTTCTGCAAGCAAGGAGAACCCAGCCACAGGCAGCAGGATCAGAGAACCTTTCTGGCTGGAAGAGATCTCCAGGTCCCTCAGCTGCTCCTCACAAGACTTTTGCTCTAGACCCTTCACCAGCTCTGTTGTCCCTCCCAGACCCACCCCAGCACCTCAGTGTCCTCTCTGCAGTGAGGGGGCCAAAAGTCATTGCAGTACTCAGGCTGTGAATCCAGCACCCAGTGCAGGGTACACTGCCCTGCTCCTGTTGGCCACACCATGGCTGACCCAGGCCAGGATGCTGTTGGCCTGCCCAGCCACCTGGGCACAGGCTGGCTCATCTGCAGCCTCTGTTGCCCAGCACCCCAGGTCTTTGCTGGGCATCTTGCCAGCCACTCTTTCCCCAGCCTGCAGTGTGGCAGGGGGTTGCTGTGACCCAGGTCCTGGACCTGCCACTTGGCCTTGATGAACCTCATGCCATTGGCTTGGCCTTTGATCCAGCCTGGCCAGGTGCCTCTGTAGGTTAACAAGCAGCTCAGCACTGCTACCCAGCTTGGGCCTGTCTGCCAACTGACTGAGGCAGCCTCAATGTCCTCACCCAGGGCACTGACAGAATGTTCAGGAGAACTGGCCCCAGCACTGAGCCTTGGGGAGCACCACTGGTGACCAGACAGCCAGTGGAGTTAGCTCCATCCACTGCAGACAGCAGAAGGAAAACCAACCCCAGGGGATCAGAAAGAGAGCTCCTGGCTCAGTGCTGAGGAGATTCAGCCCTCAGAGGGTCCTAGAGTAGAGAAGGACACCAGGTGCCCCATACACTGCATCCAGCTCCCTGCAGTGGGGCTGCAGAGCCCAGCTGCTGGCAATGCCACCAGAGTAGGGCTGCTGGAGAGCACAGGGGTGGAAGAGCTGCTGGCACTCAGAGCCTCACCCTGCCTTGCTGCCACCCAGAAACCTCCCCTCAAGAGCTGCAAATGGCAAGGCACCTCCTGGCCCAGGAGATCACAGCCTAGAAATCAGCCAGGGACAAGCAAAGCCTGGCCTGAAGAGCAGAGCAGGCTGCTGAGCTCCTCACCTCCGAGTGCTGTTGCTGTAGGGAGCCACCCACGGTGCGGAGCAGCAGAGTCCTGTGGGTGCTGTGCCTGACCAGGCAGACGGAGAAGTTCAGCTGCTGGGGGAAGTCCAGCACAGCCTGGGCACCTACAGCCCGGATGGGCACAGGGAACTCCTCCCTCTGGGTGACCCAGAGCAGCTGGTGGCAGTAGTCCTGCAGGGAAAGGAACAGCCTCAGCAGGCTGCAGGCAGTGCCAGCCCCAGGGCAGAAGGAAAGCTGCTGGGCTCTGTCTCACTGCCAGCTGCAGGCAGAGATGCAGCAGCCCCTGGGCCCCTGGGGACCCTTCTCTCCTCCAGCACAACTGGCACAGGGCTGGGAAGGTGCAGAGCTGAGCCAACTCCTCTGCCCCAGCTGCTCCCTCAGCAGCCAGCAGCACCAGAGCAGATTCTCTGAGACTTGGATGCTGAGGCAGCACAGAGTGACTCCAGCTCAGGGGTGCCAGCCCCCCAGAGCCACTGCAGCCTGGGAGAGGCAGCACTGGGAGCCCGGCTGTGCCACGGTGCCAGCTGCAGTGCCAGCAATGCAGGCAGCTCCTGGCAGCTTGGCAGGGATGCTCAGGCACATTTCCCAAAGGCCTTTGCCACATCCCCATCAGCAGTGGCTCTTGGGGGAGGTGCTGCAACTGGACACGGTCCTGGCTTGAATGTCAGGGGAGTGCAGGCTCCCTGTGTGCTGCCCAGCCCTGCCCACAGCGTTACAGGGACAGGGCTGGGGCACACCCTGGGTTCTGGGCTCCTCACTACAAGAAAGACATTGAGGGGCTCGAATGGGACCAGAGCAAGACAATGCAGCTGGAGAAGGGTCTGGAGAACAGGGCTGGTGAGGAGTGACTGAAGGAACTGGGCTTAGTCAGCCTGGAGAAAAGGAGGCTGGGGGGAGACCTTCTGCCTCTTACAAGTCACTGGAAGGAGGTTGGAGCCAGGTGGGGCTTGGTCTCTCCTCCCAAGGAACAAGAGAAAGGACAAGAGGAAACTGCCTTGAGTTGCTCCAGTGGAGGTTTAGGTTGGACATGGGGAACATCAAGGCCTGGCCCAGGCTGCCCAGGCCCAGCAATGCCTGGAGGGGTTTCAAAGCTGCGTAGATGTGGTGCTGAGGCATGAGGTTTAGTGGTGACCTGGCAGTGCTGGACTAACAGCTGCCTTTGATCTTAAAGGACTCTTCTAACCAAACCAAAGCAATTCCATGCTTCTAGAAGCACCCCATGCTCTGTGCTGAGCCTTGTGAGAGACACCCCCCAGCCCCCCATTTTGCAGGGGAACACAGGCATGGCTTGGAGCAGCTACAGAAACAAGGAGCTCTGTGTGCCCAGCACCCACAGCATGGCTGGGAGGGTGCTGAAGCACTGGGCCAAGCTGCCCAGAGACCTTCACAGAGCCACAGAGCAGTGGGGTTTGGAAGGTTCCTCTGGACATCATCCAGTCCAACCCCCTGCTAATGAGGCTGTGCCTCTGTTGTGGGGTCTCCTCCTCTGAAGAGCTTCCTAACCCTCCTGGACATTGCCATCCTGGGCAAGCTGCTGTGGCTGTCCCTGCTCCAGCAGAGGGGTTGGGCTGGGTGACCTCCAGAGCTGCCTCCCAGCCCCCAACATTCCATGACCCTGATATCAGGCAGGCATAAAAAATGATGGCTCCAGAGATCAGCTTCTGTTGTCTGACTGCTGTGGACAGGACACACAGAAGGTGAAACCAGTTTGCCAAGGTGCTGCTGCACACCCTGCTCAGGCCCACTTTGGTTCTTCCCAACCACAGTTTGCTTTTGAACAGGCTTTTGTATTCAGGCATGGAGTAAAGCCATGAGAAGGCAGCAATGGACATATCCTAGAAAGCAGCACCTTGAGAGGCTGCCCCCAAGCCTCACCCTGAAGCCAACAAACATCACATGAGGAGTCCCAGCAAGGAGAAACAGCCCTGCAGCACCCAAGTGCCTCCTGTCCAGGAGAGCAGCATCTTCAACATGGGAAAGGGTTTCTCCCAGTCTGAGACCCAGTGCAACCCTCCTGAAAGCAGGACAGCTCCTCAAAGCCCACCCCAGATGCCCTGTTCTGCATCCAGCCCTGCAGCTGCACCTTCCACTGAAGGCAGCAACCCCTTGAGACCTCCAGCCTCACCTTATGCTCCTCAGGGGTGAAAAGGATGCAGTAAGTAGAAGCCATGCCAGGTGCTACTTTCTGGCACACATCCTTGGGGCCAACCAACTTGACGTAAGGAGAGGTCTCCAGAGAGACCTTCATCCACTGAGGAACTTGCAGGAAAGACAAAACTGGGATTTTGCCAGCTGTGGAATTGTGAGAAGAAAGCTGGCCATGGCCAGCTGCCATCCTTCCTTCCCAAAGCACTTTCAGCCCTGCAGGGATGTGCACAGAGGACAAGGGTGGAGTCAAGCTCCTGCTGCCTGGGCAAAAGAGCTCTAGGACAGGCTGCAGGCCAAAGCCCTGCTGGGAAGGAGAGCCACAGGAAAGGAGAAACTGAGACACATTTTAATGAGGAAAGGGGAAAGAGCAGCACAGTGCCTGGGATCAGTGTGCAGCACACAAATGTCCCTTGGGCCTCTTTCCAACACTCCCAAGCTAGGCACCAGAGCAGGAGTGGCTGTGTTCTCCCCAGCAGTAGCTGAGAGGGACCACACTTTGCAGCCTGCCTTGCCAAAGGGGATTCTCTTTCCAGCCACAGCCCTGTCAGAGCCTCTTCTCTCAGGACACACTTGGACTGCTCTTGCTCTTCCCCCACAGCTTTTGTTTTCCTCTTGTTTCCCCCAAGAGGCAGGTTTGGGGGGGAGGTCCTTCCCCTGCTCTCATGCAGGCTTCTGCCTTCCCACCTGCCCTCCTCTCCCCTTCACATCTTGCTCTCCATTGCAGAGCAGCAGCTTCCAGGACGCTTTGCTGTTGCTGAGCCCTCTCTGCCTCCAGCACACTGCCTGCTGCCTGCCAAGAGAACCCTCTGTGTGCACAGGGTTCTCTCCTGGAGCACTTTTGAACCTAACTCCTCTCCTCCCTCCTGTCTCTTCCCACCAGCTTGCTCTGGGCACCTGCCTCACTCCAGCAAATGTTTCCCCAGCTGAAATTCAGAGTGTCTCAAATTTTCCTCTTTACACAGGAACAAACTTGCTGACATTTGGCAGCACTTCCCTGCTCCACTTATTTGGAGAATCTCATAATCACAGCTTAGTACAGGTGGAGACCTTCAGGAGGGCATCACTCTGGAGGTGCTGTGGTGTTCCAAAGGGAAAGCAGAGATCCAGAGAAGCCCCAGCAGGGCTGAATGAAGCTTAGCAGGACCCCAAGTGGCAGCTAAAGGCCTCCCCTTGCTGCTGCTCCAGCAGTCTGTTCCACTGCTCTTTCAAAACACCTCTCCTGCAGCTTCAGTCCCACTCCCTAGGACTTATTCCAGCATCAAGCAGAGAAGACAACCCCTGAGCTTTGTCAGTGGAATGAAGCAGCTGTGAGAGGCAGAGATACCCTCCCAAAAACCAAGACTATCCAAGGAGCCATCAGGATGTGGTGCACACTTGAGTTAGCACATGAGAAGAACAACTGGAGAGCCCTCAACATTCTCAACCCAGGGCTTTCAGTGGCAAGGATGCCATCTAGAAAAGCTCCTCTGGGTTAGATACCACCAACACATGGCAGTGTCAGAGACAGCATGCCCAGAGTGGGCAGGTTCCTACCACCCCCCAGCACTTACCCTGCCCTTGTTGTGGAGAACCAGCATCGCTTCACAGACCTCGTGGGGGAAGTAGTTCTGAAAGACTACTTCTGATGGGACAGGCTCAAAGGAGCTCTGCTCCAGGACAGTTGAGAGCTGGAGGAGCACAGAGAGCAGGGACAGGTTCAGCTGCTGGCAGCAGGACTCATGAGTGAGAATCCTACACTGCTCTCCAGTCAAGCCCAGTCTCCTGGTGAGTCCCTCTGCCCAGCTCAGCCTGGGCAAGCAGAAGCTCTCCCACCTGGCTGCTGGGTGGCTCAAGAGGATCCAGGCTATGCTGAGCAGGCTCAGGCTAAGCAGCTCTTGTGGTGTTTTTCCAGGTCCCCTCTCCAAAACACAGGGCAAAGCCTGAGCACTCCCTGACAGTGCTGGCAGCACTCAAGGAGCAGCTGAGAGCCAGTAGTGGACAGGAGGCTCCAGGGGAAACACTCTGGGGATGATCTTTGCTCTGAGGCAGAGACCGAGGCCCATACGGCCCCAAAGAGCTTTTCCAATCTAAAGCCTGGAAGCTGCTAAGGAGAGAACAGCACCAGAGGAGGTCAGGCAGGGCAAGGAGAGGTGAGTGTGGCAAGGTTCAGCTCCTTTCTCCACAGCACTGGGCAGCTGGAGGAGGACTGGACTTGGCAGCTCCTGCTGCCAGGAGCTTTCAGGGGCTCTTTGATCCTGCTCTGGTGCTGCTGCTTTTGTTCAACTCCACTGCAGCAGCAGCCTGGCAATGCACACAAGCAGCAAATGCTGGCAGAGCAGAGGCCCTGCTGGGAGACAATTCCTCCCTGCTTTGCCTCCCCTCTCCCAGCTGTGCTGCTCCCACTCCACAGACCCAGGCAGCTCTCCTGCTTCTCCACACAAGCTGTGGCCAGGCCGAAGCCAGCAGCTGCAGCATGCTGCCAGTTCTCTGTGTGCTCAGCTCGGGGGTTCCCAACCTCCTGGGCTGGCCAGGGCAACCCTGAACCAATATGTCACAGGTCTGCTGCTGGCAATTTCTGCTCAGCAGCCTTCCTCCATGCTCTGCCCTCGGGGCTGCGTGCTCTGGAAAAGAAGCTTGAGGCACCCCTGCAGCCAACACTGAGCCAGGCAAGGCACAGCCACGGGCTGCGGCCCCTCTGCAGCTGGCAGGAGCCTGCAGCCTGCAAACCCAGCAGCCTGTGAGGGCCCCAACCTGCTGCTCCAACCCAAAGCACCACTGCAGCTGAGTGTGCTCACTCCTGAGCAACTCCTGCAGGCCTTCAGCCCTCCAAGGCCAAGGCTGCCATCAGTGAAGGAGTCCCAGCCCCAGGCGTTTGGCAGTGACCACACCAAGCAACAGCTGCCTGTGTCAGCAGGAGGATGGCAAATGGCAGGCTCCTGCCCTTGTGTCCTGCCCCAGCCTTCCCCCAGCATGGGGCTTTAGTGACAGTGGCTCAGCTCCAGTAACCCCCACCAGCTGCAGCAGAGCTTCTCCAGCACAGATCAGGACTTGAACATCTCACCAGGGAGCAATGCCTGAGCTTTCCCCTGGCAGCAGGAACTCAGCACTGTCAGCAGCTGCACAGCACAACAGGACCTGGTCAGCCAGCTATAGAGCTAAGCTGGAGGCAGGCCCCTTTCCAAATGCCTCATCAAACAGCAAGGAAAAGGGCAGGAAAAGTTGACCTTTGGACAGGAGGCCTCACTGGAGTCTGCAAGCTGGGGAATCAGGGGCAGGGTCCTCACCTCAGGATTGCCCCTCCTGGGGGCAGCTGGGGGCAGCTTCCTCTCCTGGGTGCTGCCCCTCTTGGTGGACACTGACAGTCTCCTCTCCTCAGCGTTGCCACCCTTCTGGATGATCTGGGGCAGGCTCCCCTCCCAAGTGCTACCCAGGCTCTGCTCCATGACCTCAGTCATCTCCTGCAGGAGGGGGGAGGGAGTCAGCTGAAACACACACCACCAGCACAAGCCACAAAAACACCTCTGCTCCTCTTGTCCGAGTGCCCCTGAGGAGTAATTTGTGGTCAGAGCTACCAGGCCACTCCTGGAAGCCTCCTGAGGGACCTGCTGCAGTGTTTCACATCAGAGCATTCATGAGCCAGAGCAGAAGGGACAAGCTCTAACCCAGGGGCTCTGTCCCATGAGCTTCTGCCTGATTTGCTGGGGCACTCCTGGGGATTGCTGCTTTCTGGGCATTTGTTCCCTCTGTAGTGCTGCTGGATAGAGCCAGGGAGCTCTGAAGAGAGCAGGGCAAGAGTGCTCAGAAATGCCCCAGCTCCACTCTTGCCCCAATGTGACCGGTTTAGGCTGTGCTTTAAGAAAGGGACAGTTGCTGGAACACTCTGGCTGAATGTTTTGGTGGAGACAATGAAAACATGATATTCTAAATGAATTTCATTGGTAGATTGGTAGAATGCAACTTTAAGTTTTAGTTCTGGTTGAGTCTCAGTTGGTTTAGTTCTGTTCTGCCTGTCTGCTTCTGAGCAACAGCTGTGGGACCTGTTAACCTGGAATAACAGATAAGAAAAACCTAATCCTTGCACACGCTTGGAGCTAACAGAGTTCCCTCCTTAACCATTCCCTTTTCTCTCTCTCTAACCCTCTTTGGGAAAAAGGGGAGAGCAGGGGTACAGCGGGGGGGAACCCTCCTCCTGGCTGGAGAAGGGAGTTTTGTTCTGTATTACTTTCTTTGCTGTGTATTTCTGTATATATTGTAAATACTGTATGTTGTGTATATATCCTCTGCATCTCCTCCTGCTGCTAAACATAGCTCTTACCCATTCTGCTTCTCTGACTGAGTTAGCTGTGGTTTCTTTGTGGGGGAGGGAGAGCTGAACTTTCTCTCACCACCACACCCAGGCTCCCCAGCCTGCCCTGTGGAGATGCCATTGCTGGGGGAGGCAGAGGAGAGCAGAAAAGCAGCCTTGTGCCAGGAGTGAGGTGCAGAGGAATGCCTCCAAGTCTGAGTTCTCCTTCATTAGCACTTTTCTCTCTGTCCTGGCCTCACAGACCCCTCCACAGAAGCATACAGAGACATCTCCTTGAGAGACCATCAGCACCAGGGCATCTCCAGTCGGGTGAGCTCCAGTCAGCAAAGGGGACATTTATGGAGAGGAAGGAAGAATTGCCCTGGCTCCACTGTTTGCAGGGCTGGATCTGTGCTCCATGTAGGCTATCCCAGCATGGTGGGGGTTGGAAGGGACCTCTGGGGATCATCCAGTCCAACCCTCTTGCAGAAACACAGTCACCCAGAGGAGCTTGCCCAGGATCACCTCTAGGTGTGTTTGGAATCTCTCCAGAGAAGGAGACTCCACAACCTCTCTGGGCAGTCTGCTCCAGGGCTCCTCCTTGACCACAGCAGCTACTTACAGTTCCAGGCTGCTTTACCTCTCTGCCTGGTGACCAGGTGCTCCCACTGTGCTCTGGAGCCCCTCAGGCATTTCAGAGGGCCCCTTGGAGCGATGGTTCTGCACAGTGGCCATGGCTCAGCTCACCTGCAAGGAGCAGCAACAGAACTTTGAAAAGCCAGAACCCCACTCACAGCAAACCCAAAGGCTCCACAGTGCCTCCAGGCTGGGGCATCCTTCCCAAGGGGAGGACACCTGGGCTGCCCTGCTGCTGTTTCTGACTCAGGGAGCACAGAGCTCCATTCCCTGGGTAAGAACCAGAGTTTCTCACCAGAGTTTCTCAGGGCTGCTCTGCTTGGCTTCAGTTACAGAAATGATCCAGCAAAGATGACTCCTTCCAGACACAAAATTACCACAGTGCCCACGAGCATTTCTCCATGGAGAATCTTCACTCACTGACACCCAAACTCCAGGCTCCCTACAGGCATTACAGAGGCTGCAGCAGCAGAAATAAAAGCATGAAACCACTCAAGGAACAAGCTCAGAAAGAAATGCTGCAGGTGTGAAAGCAGGGCCACTGAAGGCTTCATCCTAACAGCAGATGATCTCCAGCTTCCTTAGCCTACAGGTCCACCTGAGTTAACCAGATCCAGGTTAACTTCTTCTACTCAGCAGCATGGCCACCACCTCTCTTCATCGACAAAAAGCCTATCAACAGTGACCTCCACTCTGCTGAGGGGCACCAGTGACCCACACCCAAGCTGGAACAAGAGGCACTGCCAGCAGCCCTAAAAAACATCTTCTCACCCTTTCTGAACCATCTCTAGATTCTGCAGCAGCTGGACACTTCACAGTGTCCAGCACAGGCTATTGATGGTCACATCCTGACCAGCTGCCTTCTTGGATCCTCCCTGAGACATCTGAAACACTCAGTAAACCTCAGTCCCAACCAAGCTGCTTAAATCTCAGTCCTCCAAACCTTCTTGGGCAAATAATTCTGTGTGTGCCTGCCCCACTCCCACAATGGGGCCCAGTCTCTGGAAGAACAGAAGCACTCAGCTCAGAGACATCCAGCTGCAGAAGGGTAACTGACCAGAAGCAGCAGCAGGAATGCAGCCTACAGCCTGACCTTGGCAGGCTCAGCCTGATGCTGGCACCCCAGCACACACACACACTGCTGGCTGCCAGGACAGGGAACATTACCAGCTGCTGCAATGCTGCAATGCTGCTGCAATGCTGCAGCACTGGCTGGGACCCCGCGCTGGTGCTGAGGAAGCTTTGACTTCACTGAGTTGTTGCCCATCCCTCAGTGCAGAGGCAAGGTTGGACAACCTGTCCTGAGTTACCTGCAGCCTCCTGAAGCAGTCCAGCCTCTGGATTTTTAAGAGATATCTGCAGGAATTGCTGCTTCTCAGGAAATGACCTAGGGCTTTAAAATGCAAGGAAAGGAGAGTTGGGCTGGGGTAGCTTTGCAGTCTTTTCTACCTAGGCATCTGCTGCATCTTTCATCCTCAGCCTGCACAGAGTTTTCTAGGCAGAGAAGAAATCCTCTCATCCCTCATTTGCAGATGGGGCAGCACAGGTGAAAATTGAAGGAAAAAACATCCCAAAGCCCAAGTGCAAGGGGAGGAGGAGCAGACTGGCAGCAGTGAGACAGGCAGCCTCTCTGCCCTCCACGTTTAACCCCAGCCTGGATGCAGACACAGCAGCATCCCATGGCAATAAAGAAGACCCAGAGGCAGTTCGTGTTTCAGGGTGTGGTGGTTTGAAAGGAAAGGCTCTGCTTTCCCTCCCCCACTGAGAAAGAGACCACGGCTAAACCCAGTCGGAGAAATGAGAGTATATTGTACAAGGAAACAGATTCTATGTAACACAACAAATACAGGTATTTTACAATATATACAGGAATATACAGCAAATGAACTCAACCAGAAACCAGACCCCCCACAGAGGGGGCTTCCCCCTGTGCCCCCTTCAACCCCCTACCTCCCTTCTCCCCCAAAAGAGGTAGAAAGAAGAGACGAGGACAGTTAACAGGGCAGGAAAAGAATAAAGGCCTTGCACAGGGAGTTAGTATCTTATCTTAGTTGGCCAGAATCCCAGAAGCAGATCCAGCCGAGAGGGACAGTGAAGGAAGGAAGACTGAGAGAAAGTTCCCAACTCCCCTGGGTCCAATCTCTCCTCCCACAATCCTACCAATGAAATTCGTTTAGAAAACCAAAATATTTTACAAACATTTAGCCAGTGTGCCCCTTTCTTAAAGGCACAGTGTCAAACGGCCACAATCCACCCCTTCTAAACAATTTCATTGGTCGTTCGCACTGTCCATCCAATCAGAAACAATATTTACAGTTCGTGAGTAAAGTTCATAGTCCGTTCCGGCTATACTCAGATGTAGACGATTCAGAAGTCCTTGTCTACTTGAGAAACTCTTGCAGCTAGATCTGCCTGATGGTTGTGCTGCTGTTCCTCAGTAGCTTTGCTCTTGGGAATGTGAGCATCAATGTGTCTCACTTTCACTGGAATTCTCTCGATTCGATCAGCAATGTCTTGCCACAGTTCAGCTGCCCAGATGGGTTTTCCTTTCCTCTGCCAGCCATTCTTTTTCCAGTCCTTTAGCCAACCCCATAGAGCATTGGCTACCATCCATGAGTCGGTGTAGAGATAAAGCTTTGGCCATCTCTCACGTTCAGCTACGTCGAGAGCTAGCTGGACAGCTTTTACCTCTGCAAACTGACTGGATTCTCCTTCTCCATCCTTCGCCTCTGCAACTCGGCGTGTTGGACTCCACACGGCAGACTTCCACCTTCGCTTGTTCCCGACGAGACGACAGGAACCGTCTGTGAACAAAGCATATTTCTTGTCATCATCTGAAAGGTCATTGTAAGGAGGAGCTTCCTCAGCACGAGTTACTCTCTCCTCTGGAGGTTTAGCACAGTTGGTATCTTCAGGCCAACTTGAGATCACCTCCACCAGACCAGGTCTTTCAAGATTTCCCATTCGAGCTCTCTGTGTTATCAGAGCCATCCACTTGGACCAGGTGGAATCTGTAGCATGATGTGGTGTGGAACCCTTGCCTTTGAACATCCAATTCAAAACTGGCAATCTGGGAGCTAAGAGAAGTTGTGATTCAGTTCCAATCACTTCAGAAGCTGCTTTCACTCCTTCATAGGCAGCTAGAATCTCTTTCTCTGTTGGAGTGTAATTAGCTTCTGAACCTCTGTAACCTCGACTCCAGAAGCCAAGAGGTCGTCCACGTGTCTCACCTGGAGCTTTTTGCCACAAGCACCAGGTTGGACCATTGTCACCTGCAGCTGTGTACAAAATGTTCTTAATGTCTGGACCATCTCGGACAGGTCCCAGACCCACTGCTTGTACCACTTCTTGCTTTATCTGGTCAAAGGCTGCTTGTTGTTCAGGTCCCCAGTGGAAACTGTTCCTCTTCCGAGTCACATCATACAGAGGTTTCACAATCTGACTGTATCCAGGAATGTGTAGTCTCCAAAATCCCACTATCCCCAAGAAACGTAGAGTTTCTTGCTTGTTGGTGGGATTTGCCATGGTAGAGACTCTATTTACCACATCCACTGGAATGTGTCGGCGTCCATCCTGCCACTGCACTCCCAGAAACTGGATCTCTGTGGTAGGACCTTTCACTTTGTCTCTCTTGATGGCAAAACCTGCATTCAGGAGAATGTCCATGATTTTGTTACCTTTCTCGAAGACTTCCTCAGCAGTTTTACCCCAGACGATGATATCATCAATGAACTGGATGTGTTCTGGAGCACCACCTTCCTCCAGAGCATCGTGGATTACTGCATGACAGATGCTGGAGCTGTGGATCCAGCCCATTGGCAGTCGGTTGAAAGTGTACTGGATTCCTCTCCAGGTGAAAGCAAACTGAGGCCTGCATTCCTCTGCTATGGGAATAGAGAAGAAGGCATTAGCAATGTCTATGGTAGCATACCATTCGGCCTCTTTGGATTCCAGCTCATACTGGAGTTCCATCATGTCTGGTACTGCTGCACTCATAGGCGGAGTTACTTCATTCAGGGCTCGGTAGTCCACTGTCAGACGCCAGTCTCCATTCGGCTTTCGCACAGGCCACACTGGGCTGTTGAAAGGTGAATGAGTTTTGCTGATGACTTTCTGACTCTCCAACTGACGAATCAGATTCTGAATGGGCAACAAAGAGTCACGGTTGGTTCTGTATTGTCTGTGATGCACAGTCCGAGAAGCAACCGGCAACTTAATGTCCTGAATCTTGTGTTGTCCCACAACTGCAGATTCATCAGAGAGTTCAGGTCTAGCAGACAGCTTGAGCTTTTGTCCATCAATTTCTACAGAAGCTACTCCAAAAGCCCATTTGTAACCTTTAGGGTCCTTGAAACGCCCTTCTCTCAGAAAATCAATTCCCAAAATACAAGGTGCATCAGGTCCGGTCACAACTGTATGCTTCTTCCACTGCTTACCAGTTAGACTTATATTAACCTCTACCTTACTTAACTCTTGAGATCCACCAGTGACTCCCAGAATAGTTATGGACTCCGATCCCTGATAATTTGATGGCAATATGGTGCACTGAGCTCCTGTGTCAACCAAGGCCCTGTACTTCTGAAAGTGTGAAGTGCCAGGCCACTGGATGTACACATCCCAATAGATTCTGTTATCTCCATTATCCCTCTCCTCCCCCTGGCAGGAGGCAGGGCACCCCTAATTGTGGGGAACATTTCCACAGGTGCAACGAGCACACTGTGCAGTGTTAGAACTGGAGTCACTGTTGGAGCTGTCATTGTTGTCCTGGGGAACTGTGGAAGTAACAGCTACCCTTCTGGTATTGCTACCCTGGGTTCTGCCACTTTGCAGTTCCCTCAGTCTCCTGAAAAGATTAGAAGTTGATTGACCATCCCACCTGTTCATGTTCTCACCAAACTGATCACGTAGAGTTATCCAAATGGTCCTACGTGATTGCCTTGGTGGTCTGTTTTGGTTTGGCCTGTTTTGGAATGACCTCCTTGGAGGATGTCTATTCCTCACAGCTGAAACCTGCACCCACCTGGAGGAAGAATTGGAATCATCTCTTTGTGCCAATTGGCATATGGAATCTTTGATTTCATCCTTCAGCTCTCTCATGCAATCCTTTATCTCACTAGACAGAGCTTTAATGGCTGAAACCAAAGAAACACGTGTCATGCTATCATCCAATTGTCTTAGTTGATCAGTGAATTGGCCAACCGTGGGAGGATCTCCACCATAATTTCTTGCCACAATTCTACTTGCCAGAATGTTTGCATAATTGGAAGGAGCAAGTTTGATGAGCTTTTTAGCAAGACCAGCTGCCACAGGAATGTCATCAGGATTCAGAGTATCATGGTCACCATAGAGTATCTCTCTAATGGCAAACTCTCTCAGACGCTTAATTCCCTCATCTATGGTAGTTCAGGGCTTAGGATTCCATGGAAGGTCATCTCGGGAAGGGTATCTCAGGGAAACCGCCATTAAAAGGCGTATCCACAGATTAACCTTACCGAGAATCCTGGCTAGATGTCTATCTATTCCATTATCCTTTGAGAGAGTTCCTAGCTGAGCTGCTGACTTGTCTCCAACTATTAGAGCTGGAGCACCTGTATCATAACACCTAGCAAGCCAAGATAGGATGGGTTCCTTATCTGCTCTGAGGTAATCTTTGCGGACATTGCGAATCTCCTCCCTTGGTGACGAGCATTCGGTGATACCATCTTGCTCTCCATCTATCACATCTTCCTGAACCTTTTGTCCCCATAATCCTGCTGTCACTCTCCTAAGGACCTCTTTAAGCTGAAAAGCGCCACTGCCAGCTGCTGTCTTAGCTGCATCTCCATCCTGTGATGATCTCAATAACTCAGCTATATCTCTAAGACAAATCTTCTCCTCATCTTCAGCAGGCACTTTCCTAGCAGAGGTTCCCTCACCAGGATCATCCTGTCTAGCAGAGGTTCCCTCACCGGGATCGGTCTCCTGCTCTTCTCCTCCATTAGCTCCACTAGCTCCTGGATCAGCTTTGGCCTTTCCACCTCTGGTCTTTAAGACTGCTACTTGTTTAACTGGAGCTGTGTTTGAATTTACAGCCATCCTGATAGAAGCTGACAGGTCCTGATCTAAATCAGCCGCCGTGGGGGCCCCTTCCGGTCCTGTCATGGCGGACGGAAATGACCTTGCCTCACTACCGGTCGCCATCTTGGGAATGGGAGCCGCCCCTGGCTGCTTGCCAAAGTCATAGAGTGGAGCATTTAAGGCTGCTTTGCCAATAGGTTTTGCTATTTTTCTAATTGACGCAGCCCCTTCCTCGTCACTCGAGGACTCTGGGGCAGACTTAGAGGAACGCCTACGCTTCCTAGATTTTTGTTTAATCACAAAACATGCTCGAGAAACCTTTCTCTCTCTATATAGAGCCCACAGCAGACACACAATAATTATCAGCAACAGCAGGATTACACCTGTCAAATAAATCACCTTAAGATCCCAGCCAGCACTTAAAGTTACTCTTTGACCTCCTGAAGTGTTAAACTCCCTTATCTCGATCGGCAAAGTGGAAGACGTTCTATTGCCGTAATTAGTGAGCCGAAAAAAACCCAAACAGTGTTTATACAGCAGCTGGATCCTATGCATAAACCACAAATAGATTTTACGCATTAAATATTTACCTATCTGGTCTAACATCAACCCGATGCAGTACCGGTAGACCAACATGCCACAGACCGAGAAGAATAAACGTTCTAAAACCCAGAGCACCTTCATTTCGTTTCTCCGGCTGAGACAAGCAATAAATCAACTTAATTACTTAATTGCCCGGCCCCACGTTGGTGAGCCAATAAAAAAGAGTGTGGTGGTTTGAAAGGAAAGGCTCTGCTTTCCCTCCCCCACTGAGAAAGAGACCACGGCTAAACCCAGTCGGAGAAATGAGAGTATATTGTACAAGGAAACAGATTCTATGTAACACAACAAATACAGGTATTTTACAATATATACAGGAATATACAGCAAATGAACTCAACCAGAAACCAGACCCCCCACAGAGGGGGCTTCCCCCTGTGCCCCCTTCAACCCCCTACCTCCCTTCTCCCCCAAAAGAGGTAGAAAGAAGAGACGAGGACAGTTAACAGGGCAGGAAAAGAATAAAGGCCTTGCACAGGGAGTTAGTATCTTATCTTAGTTGGCCAGAATCCCAGAAGCAGATCCAGCCGAGAGGGACAGTGAAGGAAGGAAGACTGAGAGAAAGTTCCCAACTCCCCTGGGTCCAATCTCTCCTCCCACAATCCTACCAATGAAATTCGTTTAGAAAACCAAAATATTTTACAAACATTTAGCCAGTGTGCCCCTTTCTTAAAGGCACAGTGTCAAACGGCCACACAGGGAGCAGTTTGTCCAGCTGTGGGGGCAGGGAGAAGAGAAGGGGCTCCAGCTCCTCCGGGGGTCCCTGCCATGGGAAGTGCTGCAGCTCCAGGGGCCTCTCCCCCAGCACAAGAGCCTCTGCTTGGCTCCAGGGGCAACCTCCTCCCTCCAGTCCTGCCCCAAACAGCAGCTTCGTGCCGGCAATGGCCTCAGCACTGCTGTGTGGGACAGCGGCGCTCAGGCTTCCACCCTCCCTGCCCGGCCCTGCTCCCGGCCCTGCCCCCAGCCCTCCCTCCTGAGGCACCCAAAGCCCCCCCGGGGTTTGGCCGGGGAGGGGACACAGCCATCGTCACCTGGGCCCGGGGCCGGCCCCAGTGTCCAAGGGGATCCACCAATAGGCACTGGGATCCAGCAGCCTCCAGCAGCTCTCCCACTCCCACACGGTCGCTGCTGGTTGCCACAGCAGCAGGGCCTGAGGCCACCCAGCGGCACCCTGGCAGCCGCGGCACAAAGAGCCCAGCGGTGGGACCAGATGGCAGACACGGGGCAGAGGGTACAGGGCTGCCCAGAGCCCACCCAGAGCCCAGCCAGGCCCACAGGGGAGCTGCCTGTGGCCCCCCTGCTCCAGCTCACCCAGGGTGGGCCCAGAAAGCCCCCCAGGCCCCAGGGCTGCCCATCTGCTCCTGCAGAGAGCCCCCACACAGCTCCTGCTTCCCCAGGAGACACAAACCGGCTGCCTGCCCCTCTGGCCAGGCTGCCTTGGCTGAGCCCAGGCTGCCACCTGCCTCCTATGCTGCCAGTGCCCCTTGCTGCCTCACCTCCAGTTGCTCACCCACCGGCACCCCGAGGCTGCAGGCTGCTCCCAGGTCTCCCAGGGAGGCTGTGGATGCCTCTTCCCAGGGAGGCTGTGGATGCCTCTTCCCTGGGGGTGTCTGAGGCCAGGTCGGATGAGGCCTCGAGCTGAGTCTACTTGAGAGGCATCCCTGCCCATGGTGGGGAGGTTGATCTCTGAGGCTCCTTCCAACCTGAGCTATTCTGTGATGTTTAAAACACAACTCACCCTACAAAGCAGTCTTGCTTTTCAACCATCTTAGACAGGGAAGAGCAGGTGCATGGAAACTTGAAAGATGTATACCCCAGAGTGACTCCAAGAGCCTCTGCTCAGACAAAATGGCCCCTAGCAGCTAAGGATCATTTTTGTTTCATCAGAAACCTGACTCTGAAACTGATCAAAGTAACTAAAGACCCTGCAGGTCCTCCACGCTCCCAGGGTGGTCAGGGTCACTGAGAAATGTCTGTGCTCCTGTTGGCCCCACACTCCCTCGCTGTCCAGGAGGCCCATGATGGGCTGCAGGGCATTGTCAGCATCCTGTGCAACACTGCTGCAGGAGCTGGCAGGGACACTGCCAGTGCCCTTCACCTGGCCCATCTGCTTCAGCACTCCTCAATGCATGGCTGGAAACTGGGGACCACAGTGCTCAGTCAGCTCAGCATCTCCCACAGCCATGCCCAGGACCTGTTTGGCCAAGCAGAGCCCCCAGCCAGGCCCCAACTGCAGTTCCTTGACCCCCAAACTCACATCCTTTCAGCCAGGTGTATCTGGTGGCAAAGATTTGGCTCAGCTCATCCAGGACATTGTTGAGTTTCACCTGCAGGTCCTTGAGGATATCACTGGCTTCTGGGTCCAGCTGGAAGAGGGACAGGTTGGAGAAGCCATCAGGGTCCCTGGTCCAGCCCTGGTGGACTTTCTGCATGCCAAATGCATCCCCGGGCAGCCAAATGATGGCAGCAGCAAAGACACCCAGACAGCAGTAAAGCAGAGAGAGAAGACCACGAATCCCACAGCAGTGAGACAACCTGGGTAAGATCTGCGGCTCCTAGACCTGGGACAAGGGGACAGGAGAGAGCAGCGAGTTCCGCGCCTGCCTGGCCGTGGCTTGGCGCAGCCCGCAGCCTGCGCTAGCAACCGCAAACCTTGGGCGCCCTCGGCAGGCCCTGCGCCGAGACCGCGCGTCCCGGCAGCGCTGCAGAGCTGTAAGACTGGAGAAAGAATCAAGTTTTTAACGGCCTCCACATCAGACGAGAAGTGCTTTGTTCTTCCCTGCAGCTTCCTCCTGCGTGCCCTGCAGGCGCCTCTCGCTCCTCTGCTACCCCTGCAACAGGCACTGGGAGCTGAGCCAAAGCTGCTGCTGCTCCAAGCTGTGTGTGGCTCTGGCTGCGTCCCTGGCTACCCAGCACTTCATCTAACCCAGATCCTGGCTTGACCCATGTGCAGCCAGGGCAGCCACCTGCTGCCTCTGGGATGACACGGGGAGAGCTCAGCTCCTCCTTGCCCATGTCCCTAAGGGCAACCTGGCCTCAGCACAAACTCACCACACTTGACACATGCAAGAGACCCAGCAGGCACCCATGGTGCTGGAACAAACAGGCAAGTTTACAGTGGTGTCAGGGTGTGCCCAAAGTGCTCAGGGCTGTGCAAAACTCCGATGAGCTGCAAGAATAGCTCCTTGCCACCTGCTTGAGATTTTGCCACCAAAGTTTTCCCCTCCTGCCACCCAGCATTCCAGCCCACTTGGACTCCAGTCACAGTTTTACCATAGGGGTTTGGGGGTACATTTAGACCCTCTCCCAGGAAAGTGGTGGCTCTTTTTCATCCTGAAATATGGGAGTGGGAATAATTTCTGGGCAAGCAAAGGCTGACCGCCTCTGCTGCCTGGCTTCAGGTTGGAGCAGGGTGTTTTGTACTGCCCTGTTTTGCATCCCGAGCCTCCACCACCTCCCAAGAGAAGAGAGAAAAAGGAAGGAAGGTTTATGCACCATCAGACTTACCCTGAAATTGGAAGCAGCAAAGCAGTGAGAGGCCAAGATGTCTGCAGCAGAAGTCACTTTCTCCCCTACGTTACAGATGGCCTTCAGAAGGCTCAGCTTTTTGTCGTGTCACCTCATGGGGCTGAGGCACCTTCAGACAGCAGCAGGAGGGGTGAGACCTGAGAGCTCGTCTGTCCTTCTGGGGGCAAAAGAGGCTGCATTTCAGCATGAGCTCTCTGCTTGGGTTCCAGCTGTGACAACATGGCTGCAGCCTCCAAGAAGTTCACCATCCAAGACACACCCAGGGTACTCACACTGTGTCTGAAGAGGTTTGGCATCTGTGCCAGTGCCTGACCACTCTTTCTGGGCAAACATTTTTCCTACTGTTCAGTCTAAACCTCCCCTGGTGCAGCTTGAGGCCGTTGCCTCTTGTTCTGTCACTAATGACCAGCACCAACCTCTCCACAATGTCCTTTCAGGGAGCTGTGGAGAGTGATGAGGTCTCCCCTCAGCCTCCCCTTCCCCAAACTAAGCAGCCCCAGCTCCTTCAGTCACTCCTCATAAGATTTATTCTCCAGACCTTTCCCCAGTATCTTGGGGATCGCTTTCTAAATGTAATAAGCAATGTCAGCCTGCAGAGCAGTGCCGGCCCAAGGTGATGGCCCTTCTCTCTCTCAAGAAGCAGGACCAGAAGAGAAATCCTGAGTCCTAGATCTTCAATGAGAATTATTGCATAGTACTGGGAGGGTATAACTTCCAAAGCTGAGGATGCTTGGCACCTTTTCCAACCACCCTGAGCTCCAGTATTGTGGTTTAAGAGCCACCAGGTGGGTGAGTGGAAACCCAAACCCCCTAGGTGAGCAGGAACCTGACCCTCAGAGGGAATCTGACTCCAGAGGGAGTCACCCTGACCGCCAGGGGTGGGAACTCGACCCCGGGGGTGTCACGGGATCAGGTTATTCCCTCCCCTTTTCCTGCCTCTATGTAAGAGGGAGGAATTTCCAGTTTGCTCACCCTTGCCCTTCGTCTTCCTGCCTGCCTGAGAGCTGCTGCCCACACGGTTGGCTGCCACGTGGTCCCAGCCTACCTCCATGTGTGGGGCCTACATCCACGGAATCCATTGCCACCTGCGATCTGCTTCTGTACAGATCTGTATGTATCCTCTTCCCCTATATCTCTGTACATAATTTTTCCCTAAATACATTTTATTTTTTTACTTTCTTAACTTCTAAATTCTGTTCAAGGTTTTTGTTACCCCTTTTACTTCTCCTGCCTACCTTTTCCCTGTCGGGGGAGTGGGAGGGGGAAGAGGGACGTAACCTGCGTTCTGTCCCGTGGGCTTTAGCCCTGGTAG
The DNA here is from genome assembly GCF_014839835.1 of Dryobates pubescens. NCBI lineage: Eukaryota > Metazoa > Chordata > Aves > Piciformes > Picidae > Dryobates > Dryobates pubescens. The sequence goes on from NC_071634.1 coordinate 407,894, forward strand.
CCCAAACAGCGACATCTGTTCTATGCAGATGTGTTTCTCTCATTGCAATAGTCCTGACAGGATGTAGTTCCACACTGTGTTCTTCTTGTCAGTTTGGTTTCTGTTCTCCTGACACTTGTGTTTCAGCAGTCACCTGCATTCCCTTGTCACTGGAGTTTTCTTAGACCACAGCTGCTGTGGTTCAAAGTCTTGACTCAGGTTTTTTTAAGAGAGCCTCATAAAAGAAGAAAGCCTCAGTCCCAGAGGATTAGCAGTAGATGTTGTCTAACTGGACTTCATGAGGCCTTTCACATTGTCACCCAAAAGAGTCTCACAGACAAGCTGTTGAGGTATGGGTTGGATAAGCAGCCTGCAGTGTAGATTGAAAACTGGTTGAGCAGTTGGAACCAGAGGTTGGTGATCAGTGGCACAAAGTCTGGTTGGAGGCCAGCAACTAGAAGTTGGACCCTAGGGGTAAATACTGAGCCTCTTTAACACCGTCACTAACATATTGGATGATGGGGCAAAGTATACCCTTAGAAAGCTTGCAGGAAACTAGGAGAGGTGTATGATATGCAAGAGGGTCATGGTGCCATCAAGACAGACCTCAGCGAGCTGGAGAAATGGGCCAACAGAAACCTCAGGAAGTTCAACAAGGGCAAAGTCCTGCACCCCAGGGGCACCAGCCCCATGCACTAGTACATGCTGGGGGCCACCTAGCTGGAAAGAAGGTTGACAAAAAAAGGACCTGGGGGTCCTGGTGAACACCAAGCCAGCCAGGATCCCACAGCATGCCATTGTGGCCAAGAAAGCCAGCAGTGTGCTGGGCTGCATTAGATAGTGCTGCCAGCAGGCCAAAAGCTGATCATTCCCCTTTATTCAGCAGTAGTGAAACCAACTCTGGAGTACTGCACCCAGTCCTTAGTGCAGACAGTCAGACTACACTATACTATGTGAGAAGCTGCTTGGCCACGTGCTCCTCATCTCTTACTGCTCCCCATCAGCACATTTTCATGCCTTTTACCCCATCTGGTTTAAAAGACACCATGCACAGTGCCTGTAACCATTTCCTCTTTGTGTCTGTGTGGGTCTATACAGTTAATTTTGGCACCCTACATGCTATCAAACTTTCAGACCTCTGTAATCTTTACAAAATATCTTCTAGCCCTTGTAGGGAGGCTGGGAAAATAACCAGCATGGGTCTGCACCTCTTGCTGTCTTGGAATCATAGAATTGCTTAGGTTGGAAGAGACCTTCAGGATCACCAATCCAACCATCAACTACCCTGGCCACTAAACCATGTCCCAGAGTGCCATGTTACTGGATACTGAAATTTGATTAGATTTGTTGGAGAAGACCTTCAAGGCCTTCAGTTCAAGCACTCTTTAACTTTACCAAGGCTGGTGTAAACCATGCCCCTCAGCACCACATCTACAAGGCTTTGAAACCACTCCAGCAGTGGGGACTCAGCCACCTGCCTGGGAAGCCTGTTCCAGTCTTTGTGAGCCCTTCCCGTGAAAAGTTTCTTTTAATGTCCAACCTAAACCTCCCCTGAGGCAACTCCAGGACAGCTCCTTCGGTCACATCACTCAGGACAAGAGATCTCATCCCTACCTGGCACCAGAGACAGAAGTTGTAGATGTTCCTGCTGACTGGAGTGAGGTTGGACTAGATGACCTTGCATGACCCTTCTATGATTCCATGATTGAGGTCCCAGACTCCATAGCATTGGAATTTGTGGTGTAATGAAAGGGAGCTGAGTAAGCTGCCCCTGGCCACCTAACTTTCTGCCACAACTGTGAGCTGGGCTATTACAATCTTTGGGTCCCTTTTACACACAGGGCTTAAAAATGAAGATGATGAGATAGACATGAGAGCAAAAACTGGTGTCAAACAAAGCTCAGATGAGGAGGTCTAGTCCTTCTTCAACCCTCTTTCCTTGTGACAGTTTGGCTTGGGAGGGTTTTACTTCACAAGAGGCTTCCAGCAGCACTTGTGATGGGACAGGCTGCATGGAGGGGCAGTGTCCCATTCTCACCCAGGTGCCTGAAGTGTGGGCTACATCTCCAGTACAGGCCCCTTGCCCTCCTGCATCCCCTGGTGCTGCCACAAATTATGCAGCAGGCTGCTGTGTCTGGACTGGGGCTTGACTTGCTTTCCTGTTGAAATTTCATGAAGCTGTAAAAAGCTTCACTTGTAGATTTCCAGGAAAAAAAATCACCTGAAGAAAATGAATACATGGATGCTGAGCTCTAGCCTCTACCCAAGCACTGCTACCCCACTGGCCACGCAGGGTTGGGAGGAGAATGGGAAATAAAATGACAAACCATGGCAGCTGGGATGAGGAGAGATTGACAGCACAACAGAAAGGAGAAAAAAATCATGGTACCAACAATCACACTAATGAAATGACCATAAACCTGGTGACAGAAAATGCAGCTGCCCAGCACCTCAAACCACCACCCCTGGAAGTCCAGCTGGAGAGCAGTGACAGTGGTGTCCCTCAGGGGTCCTTACTGGAACCTGTGCTGTATAATATTTGTATTGCTGCTAGAGGCAGTGGGATCGAGCCAACACCAGCAGTGTGCAGAGGACACCAAGCTGAGTGGTGTTGTCAATGTGCCAGAGGGACAGGATGGCATCCAGAGGCACCTGGACAAGCTGCAGACGTGGCCCCTGGTGAACCTCATGAGGTTCAACAAGAGCAAGAGCAGGTCCTGCTCCTGGGCTGGAACAATCCTCACTGTCAGGACAGGCTGGGGGATGAGGGGAGAGAAAGCAGCTGTGAGGAGAAGGACTTGGGGGTGCTGGTGGGGGAGAAGCTGGAGATGAGCAGTGAGAGCTTGCAGCATGGAAGGCCACTGGCAGCCTGGCCTTCATCCAAGGGCAGTGTGGCCAGAGATGGAGAGAGAGGATCCTGCCACTCTGCTCTGCTCTGGGGAGACCTCACCTGCAGTGCTGTGTCCAGCCCTGGAGTGCTCAACACAGGAAGGACCTGGACCTGATGGAGAGGGTCCAGAGGAGGCCATGGAAATGATCAGGGGCTTGGAGCAGCTCTGCTATGGGGACAGGCTGAGGGAGCTGGGGCTGTTCAGCCTGGAGAAGAGAAGGCTCCAGGGAGACCTAATAGCAGCCTGCCAGTACCTGAAGGAGGCCTGCAAGAGAGGCACTGTTCACAAAGGGACAGCACCAGGGACAATGGCTTCAAAGTAGAGCAGAGCAGATTTAGATTGGATGTGAGGAACAAGTTCTGCCCCAGGAGGCTGCTGGAACACTGCAGCAGGTTGCCCAGGGAGGTGGTTGAGGCTCCATCCCTGAAGATATTCAAGGTGAGGCTGGACAGGGCTCTGGGCAGCCTGATCTAGCCGAGGATGTCCGTGCTGACTGCAGAGGTGCTTGGACTGGATGAGCTTTGGATGTCCCTTCCAACCCAGACCATTCTGTGATTGTATGATTCTGCCCGGATTTGCTATGTTGACCTCCCTTTCCCAGCCCCAACACTCCCATTTTGTTACCTAGGTTCATGGCCCACACAACCCCATTTAATGCTTACCTTCTCCTGGAATATAGTCTAAGATAATCATCACTTGATGGTTGTGTACCACGGTGCTCCGAACTGCTCCTGGTATTGCTGTAGCTGGTGACTGAATCTCAGCGTTCCTGCAGGAAGAGCCTTGCCGAGCAGTAGGTGGCGCTGGAAAACGCTCCCGGGCGGCTCCGGGCCGCAGCCCCTCAAGTCTCTCCGTGTCCCATTTATTGGTGTAGGACACAGCAGCATAATCTGCATCAAGCATCTGTATCCTCAGCAGTGTTTCAGATGGGCTGTTGACAGTGCCCATCACTCTTCCTTCTTGGGTGGCGAGAAGTTGTTTGTCATAGCCAGAAGCAAGCTGTCAAGCCCATGAGTCAGGGTGCCCAGACCATGAAACTGACTTCAAAACCAGAGGATATCTCTGTTTTTTTAAAGTGTCTTTTTAAAGTTTCTTTTGTATTCTGGTTCCTAAGCTTCAGGCCTGTTATAATAGCGTTTATGTGCCCCCCAGGAAAGTGCTGGATACTAAAATCATCTATGGGATGGGTTTGAACAACAGACTTCAAACCACAGCTCAGATCTGACCTGGGGGTGTTTGGAAGTGTGGTTTTGACCCATCCAAAGTAAAGAAACCACGCTTGGCAACCACCAGACACTTAGGAAACTGAATAGAGAGTTGCACAGTTCTGAGTCTGCTATCAACTAGTAATTTTTTGGCTGGAGCACATGCTGGGAGAAGACAATATAGGGGAGGCCAGTACAGCCCACACACAGCAAGAGGTTTTCTCATGTCATTAACTGTAGAGAGCTACATCTTTAGCTGGCCCCAGTAAGGTAAAACTGGGTATATGTCCTATGATGTCCAGAATAGAAAGGAAGGTGGTAGAGTCTTTATGACGGCAGTGCTGGCCTGCACTTCCCCATCTCAGAGATGGCCTTAGCATTACTATCAACAGGCCATTGTATCAAGAGGAACCATGCCATGCCATGGTGCTCTTGAGGATAAACCCAAGTATCAGTCCTTCTCTTGCCAGGTGCCCCAAGGATCTGGAGTGTCTCGGGGAACCAGGCACAGATGCTGTCAGTACAAATGGGGACAACAGAGGACATTTTTTGCTCCTTGTCAGCTCAGCTGTGAGGCTCCACAGTGCAGGCTGTACAAGACCCAGGCGCTTACAGGAAGCCTGAATTTATTCTGCAGAAACAACATTTTCATGGTATTGGTGCCATAAGAGATGCTCCCCAACTGTGTCTCTCCAGGTGGCCAGCATGGCACAGGCAGGCCCACAGAAAGGCACACAGATGAGACACACCCAGCAGCTGCTGCCCAACAGCTGGAGCTGTTGTGGCTGGTAGGCAGTAGGGCTGCCCTGGGTTTAGCCCCAGGGAGCCTTTTGCAGGGAGCACCACTCCTCCTCCTGCCTGCAAGGCAGCTGCTGTTGTCAGGGAAACAGCTTCACCAGGCACCAGCACCACAGGGGCTTAGCTTTATCATGCCCCATGCAGTATGGGCTGGAGCCTTCTCCCTCCCACCAGGCTGCAGACGCAGCTCATGGACCCATCCAAACCATATTTCCCTTATACATGGGCAGGTCAGATCAGGCTTGATGGAGAAAAGCACATCTCCTGCAGATGCTTCTTCCTAGATTTGGTATAACTACCACACATTCATGCAACAGCCAGCAGCATGGATGGAAACACCAAGGTGCAGCCAATGCCATGCTTCAGCCCACTGGAAGTACCAATGAAAAGCAGTGTAGACTGAAAACCATGGTTTGGACAACTTTGAAATGCAGACAGAGGTTATGGGCCCTTCACCTAATGCCTCTGATATCATGGACTGACAGCAATCCCTTTTTGTGGCGTATTTAACCTTGGTTTTGTTGGTGAGACACAATCACCTTGATGATGTGTTACACCTTGATGATGGCATTCAAATTAGATGGAAACAGTTTGAAGAATTCACATATAACATCATAGCATCACAACATTAATGGGACGACGGAGTCAATACAGCTGACCAATATGATCAAGTATCGATCCTTTATTGTTCCAGTATGGCAGGCCTATGGCGCAGGCCTATGGTGAGTATAGCACAGTAAAGTAAAGCATAGAAGCATAGTAAAGTAAAGCATAGTAAAGTAAAGCATAGAAGCATAAAGCATAAAGCATAGAAGAAGGGAAAGGAAAGGCAGAAGTGCCTAGCAAGGGAACTGCTACAACTTATATAAACTCGGAGTGCCTCGTTGGCATGGACTCATTGGTTCCCTATGAGTGATCACACATCACACTATTGTAGATTATTGGTCCAACTACTGCTGACAGGTGAGGTTTGTTGATGCAGGTGCATGTCCTGTTGTCCCAAGATAACTTGCTGTGTTTCTAGCTACCAGTGCCTTGTTACGTGCTGCAGGCACAGCACTGTTTGGTACACTGCTAGCTGGCTCTGCACGTATGCTGAGCATGGCCTAGCACCATGTCAGGCTCTAGGCCTGCACTGCCAGATTGCTCACACTGCTCGTCGCTGGCATTGCCACACAACATCATCACTAAAACACCCAATCAGCGTTCCAGTAAGGACCCCTGAGGGACACCACTGTCACTGCTCTCCAGCTGGATGTCAAGCCATTGAGCACCACCCTCAGGATGTGACCATCCAGCCAATTCTTTACCCAATGAACATTCACCCAGCAAATCCGTCTGTCTACCTTGGCCAGCAGGATATTGTGGGGACTGCATCAAATGCCTTGCAGGAGTGCAGGCAAATCACGTTAGGCCCTCAGCTCAAGACTTTGAAAGGTCAGTGGAAAGGTTCTTGCCATTCTGCTTTTTGCTGAAGTTGGATCACTTGTCTCTATTAATTTAAAGGTATCCCTGAAGTGTTCACAGGGGGTGAAACTGTAACTCAAAGGGGTAACCCCAGTGCTGTGCCGCTCCCAACTAAGCAAGTTTATGTTTAGAGTCTCTGTGCTGGCCAAGAACCTCAGCACAGCACCTCATTCCTGTGTCATGTTCTATCACCTACAGGCTTCCCACCTCACACAGGGTGGAAAACTGCTCTTAATTGATTGTTAACCTCCCAGCGTCCCTCCATGTGCCTTTTATTTACATTAACAGTCTGAAAGAGCAAAATGCTCCCCTTCAGGTTTCATTCTGCCAGAGAAACGAGTTTGCTGTCATCACTTCCAATAAGCACAACCTGAGACCTGCCTTCCTACATCTCTCCCTTCCACCGTTTGTCTTTGCTACCTCATGGCTGTCCGTTTTTCTTTTGGTTGCTACTATGAAATGAGTACTGGGCCATTTTGGCCAAGAAAATTACTCAATAGTCCACAAGAAGGGGAGGACTGGAGCAATTACTGATCTTCAAAGGGAGAACTTCCCTGGGTTGATATCCTGAATTGAGGGCTGCAATCCCCAAACTGCAAATCAGCATTAATCCCCCCCAAGTACAAATTCAAGAGAATGATGCTATAATTTATTTCTGCATCTCCAAAGCTCTCAAATCTTCCTGACTCTTCTCTCCTGAAATAATTTCGTAGAATCATAGAATGCTTTGGGTTGGAAGGGAGCTTTAAAGGTCTAGTCCAATACCCCTGAAATAAGCAGGGTCCTCTTCAACTAAATCAGGTTTCTCAGAGCCCTGTCCAACCCAACCCTGAATGCCTCTGGAGACAGAGCATCTGTCACCTCTCTGGGCAAACTGCTCCAGTGCCTCACCACTCTCAGCATAAAAAGTTTTTTCCTTATATCTAATCTAAATCTCTCCTCTTTTAGATTAAAATCATCACCCCTCATTCTGTCACAACAGGCCCCACTAAAAAGACTGTTCCCATCCTTCTTATAGGCCCCTGTTAAGTACTGAAAGGCTGACAGAAGGTCTGCCCTGCTCTTCTTCAGGCTGAACAACCCCAAGTCTCTCATCCTCATAGCATTTCTGTGGCTGCTTCTGGACACACTCTAACAGGTCTGTATCTTTCTTGTGCTGAGGACTCCACAGTTGAATCCAGCAGATGGGATCAAACCCCCACAAGTTGGGTGAGGAGCTGGCGGGTCCCACTTAGCTCCTCACCCTGCAGCAGCACTCCCTGAGTGCAAGCCACCCTTTAAAAGATTTTTGTCATGTGATCAAGGACGAGGAAAAGTCTGAAGGACTCAACACCTTCTTTGCCTCAGTCATTAGCAGTCAGACCAGTTGTTCACTGGTTACCTACCCCCTGAGCTGGAAGATAGAGATGGGGAGCAGAAAGAAGTCCCCATAGTGCAAGAGGAGATGGCCAGTGACCTGCTGCACCACTCAGACACACACAAGTCTACCAAGCCACTTTCCATCATTGACCAGCAGTCCTGGCAAGCTAGGGAGCGCCCAGCTGACTGGAGGTTGACAAATGTGTTGCCCATCTACAAGAAGAGCCAGAAGGAGGACCTGGGGCTCTGCAGAGCTGCCAGGCTGCCCTGGGTGCCAGGGGAGGTCATGGTGCCATGGTGCTTGATGCCATCATGCAGCATGTGCAGCATGTGCAGTGCAGCCAGGGGATCAGGTCCAGTCAGCATAGGTTCATGAAGGGCAGCTCCTGCTTGACCAACATGCTCTCCTGTGACAAGGTGAGGGACAGGCTGTGCAGTTGTCTACTTCAGTGAAGCCTTTGGCACCATTTCCCACAGCACCCTCATGGAGAAACTGCCTTGGCTTGGATGGGTGGACACTTCCCTGGGTGAAAACCTGGCTGCTGGCCAGGCCCAGAGAGTGCTGGGGAATGGAGTAAGCTCCAGCTGGTGGCTGATCACCGGTGGTGTTCCCCAGGGCTCAGCACTGGGGCCAGTTCTCTTTAACCTCTTCATCAAGGGTTTGGATGGGGGCATCAAGGGCATCCTTAGGAAGCAGACAACACCAAATTGGATGGGAGTGTTGATCTTCTCAAAGGAAGAAAGAATCTACACAGGGATCTGGCTGGGCTGGATGGTTGGGCTGAGGTCAGCTGTAGAAGTTTTAACAAGGTCAAGAGCCAGGTCCTGCACATGGGTCACAACAACCCTGAGAATGCTTCAGGCTTGGGGCAGAGTGGCTAGAAACTGCCCAGCAGAGAAAGCCCTGGGGGTGCTGGGTGACAGCAGCTGGAGATGAGCCCAGGGGGTGCCCAAGTGGCCAAGAAGGCCACCAGCAGCCTGTCCTGGATCAGCAGTGGTGTGGGCAGCAGGAGCAGGGCAGGGATTGTGCCCCTGGACTCAGCACGGGGGAGGCCACAGCTTGAGTGCTGGGTTCAGTTTTGGGGCCCTTCAAGAAAGACATTGAGTGGCTGGAGCAGGTCCAGGGAAAGGCAACAAAGCTGGGGAAGGGTCTGGAGAAGAGGGCTGGGGAGGAGCAGCTGAGGGAGCTGGGGGTGTTCAGTCTAGACGAGAAGACGCTGAAGGAAGACCTGAAAGGAGGTGAGGGTTGGTCTCTTCACCCAAGGAACAAGTGATAGGACAAGACAAAAATGTCCTGAAATTGTGCCAGGGAAAGGTTAGGTCAGAGATGAGGGAAAATTTCTTTGCTGCAAGAGTGGTCAGGGATTGGAACAGGCTGCCCAGGGAGGTGGTGGAGTCACCATCCCCAAAGGTGTTCAAACAATATGTGGACATGGCACTTGGGGATACGGTTTAATGGTCATGGTGGTGTTGGGTTGATGGTTGGACTGGATGATCTTAGAGGGCTTTTCCAAACAAAATGGTGAATCCATGCCCTTTCCAGGGGAGCCCCTCTGCTGCCATGCATCATCCCAGCTGGCTGAGCAGCAACCTCAACCTGAGTCTGTACGTCAGGGCTGCCACCGTGGAGCCAGGCTGTCCCTTCACTCCCTTCCTGCCACCCTCTCACCAGCTGGGAGGACTTTGTGTCCCAAAAGCTCATTCTTTCCATAGTGTAAAAAATAACCCAGCATATGCTCCTCTCCAGCGCTGCCAGCGCCACAGCGCCATCGCCGCAGCGCCGGCCTCGCTTGCTGTTGTCATTTGACTTCAGCTCTCCTTAATAACAGAATTACAACGGGTCTAATCCTGAAAAGTGCTGAGGAACAGCTTATCCCAAATAAATTAAGCAGGCACTCAGCACCACAGCCAGATACTTGTATCCATGTCCTCCCAGATTATTGATCTCTCCTCCTGGCTCTGCCCTGGCCCCTCGGGGAGCAATTATCTGTGAATGAGAACAGAATAACTCTTTTAGCAGAAGGTTTCCACGCTGTGCACAAGGAGTGCTCTGAATGCATTTATCATGCTCACTACAAAGGGAGGTGGAAACAAACCCCCCCTTCTCTCATTTTTTTCTGTCTAAGGAGCAATCCCTGCAGCAGCCTTTACCCAGTGGCTCCACACAGCAGGGGAAAAAAGTTTTAAAATGGATATAGTAAAAGTTTGTAAGGGAGGCATGAATCAGTTCTTCAGAAAAACAAGGCAGCGATGCCAACTGGAAATGTTTGCTTTGGGGGGAGCTGGATGGCTGGCGTCAGCCAGGGCTAGAGACATGCCAGCGGAATGCAATATTGGGGAAGCAGCAGGTCACTCAATCGCTGGCAATTTGCCCAGGAGCAACTGGATGCCTTCAGAGTTGTTGGGTTTTTTCTTTCTTTTTTTTTCCCCTGTGTGTGGGGTGTGTATGTTGCTTTTTACTTTTTTTTTTCTCCAGGCAAACAGAGTCCCAGCAGTTTTGGGGGCCAGGGAGCTGAGGAAAGGCATTTGTGCGAGGCACGTTCCTGCAGGAGTACCCCTGTGGGCTGCTCGACAGTGACAGAACAAATGGTGTTTGGATGGATTAGTTTCAGTCGTTTCTGCTGCTGCCTCTGCACATAAGGCAAAGATGCAGTCCTGCACACTGGCTTTGCTGGGGCAGCCCCAAGGAAGGCACAAGGCTGGATGATGTGACAGAAGTGCCCCTGACTCCAAAATCACTCCCCAGCAAACAAGAGCATTTTTCTCTTCTGATAACAAGTACCAAACAGCAGAGAAGAGACTTTGTATTTTGGGGAGGCAATAGGTTAATTTGCTTACAGGCATGGAGAAAGTAGGCAGAAGACAAAAAGAAAAATTTGCCCTTATGAAAAATGTTGACTCTGCTCTTGTGAGACTCCATCTCAAATACTGCATCCAGTTCTGGTGTCCCTGAGGGAAGAGGGACACAGAGCTGTTGAAACAAGTCCAGTGGAGGCCACAAAGATGGGGGCTGAAACACCTCTACTGTGAGGACAGGCTGAGGGAGATGGGGGTGTTCAGCCTGAAGAAGGCTCTGGGGGACCTTAGAGCTGCCTTCCAATAGCTGAAGGGATCCTGCAGGAAGGCTGCAGAGGAACTTTTTACAAGAGTGTCCACCCATACAACAAGAAGAGATGGATTGAAATTGAAGGAGAATAGGTTTAGATTGGATCTGAGGAAGAAATTCTTCACTATGAGAGTGGCAATGGATTGTCCAGAGAGGCTGTGGATGCCTCCTCCCTGGAGATGTTCAAGGCCAGGTTGGATGAGGCCTATGAGTAACCTGGGCTAGTTGAGAGGTGTCCCTGCCCATTGGCAGGGAGGTTGGAATAGATTATCTCTGAGGTCTCTTCCAGCCTAAGCCATTCTATGATTCCATGAATGTTCACTAACTCCCCACAGCACACGAGAAGGCAAAGCCCTAGCATCCTTTTTTGTCTGCATATCCATAGTTTTGCATTTCTGTACTGTTTGTGCCCCGTGCCAGGCTTCATGCAGAGGCCAGTTGCCCCTTGGAGGGAAGGTGCCATGGCAGTGGTGGCTCTGAGGAAGCTGGTGGCTGGTGGCCTGACTCACAGTAACCATCACCACTAGGGATTTGCCCTTTTTGCTGACAATGGAAATCAATATTCAGCCAGTAGCTGTGTGCAGCACAGTCACCAGCACCTGCTCCAGAGGTAAAACAGGCAATAAAATCACCCTTGTTGTTGTCTTCTCCATCCATACAGGGAAAACTGATGTATGAGAGAGAAGGGAGCCACTGTGAAAGCAAGCCCAGGAAGCAGGCTGTAGCTGGGAATCCAAGTCCCATGGGTTCAATGCCACTCCAAAGCATTTTCACAGTTAAAAACATCACCCACACATCTGCCACAACAATGCCACTGTTCCACAGGATGAAGGTGCCCAAGGAGACTGCCAGAGCGGTGGTCATCTTCCACACAGGCAGATAAGATCAATACATGAAGAAACTGCAGAGAAATTGTAGAGCTTTGGAGGCAGACCCCAGCTATGATCAGCAGGTAGAGGTCCATGGTGGGTTTCCTAAGCAGAGTCTGTACCTGCGCTCTGCTGTTGTACCCCAGCCTCACAGCTGCCCTTGCACTGCCCAAAGTGGAGCCTGATGGCTTTGAACTGCAACTTCAGCTCAGGACTCACCACACTCCCCACCTGAAATGCAGCTTTTTTCCCCTCTGTTCTGGCTTTCAGAGCAATTAGTCCAACAATGATTTTAGCTTGATCACTCTGTTGGCTTGATGTGGTGGACTGAAAATTACCCCCCAGCTACTTTGGAGAAAATACCCTCAACATAAAACTTTGCCAGACCAGCTCAGTTGGAAAGCAAATGAAGCTCTATTTACAAGCAAAACTACAATCTAGAAATAGGGAATGCAATGAATATGTACAAAATATACAAAATTTACATGTATTTACAATTTATAAACAACACAAGAACCTCCCTGGACAAAACCAGAGAGTTACCAACAGCTTCCTCCACTTCCACCCCTTCCTTCCCCCTGTACATGGGACAAGAGAAAGAGAAGAGCAGATGGTAGCTTGTTAGTACTTAGCCACAACAAGAACACAGCCAAGGTCAGCACCATCCAAGCAAAAGCACCAGCTGCTATCAGCTAGAGCGAAGAAGTCGAAAACAGAGAAAGTTGGTTTATACAACTAACTTCATATTAGGTACCAGACCAATGGGATTATTTAGACCTCATCATTATTTTCCCTTTTACCTCCAATGGTAATTTATTTACATTTCAACACTTTTCTACTCAATCTGTGGAAAACAACCACATTTCATCAAGTCCTTTCCTCCTAGTTTTGGATCTTGATCCAGCTACAGGGCAGAATGCACCAAACATCCCAGCTCTTCATCAGTCTTCTTTGCAGTCATTTTCATCTTAAAAGATTCATACTTGGACCAAGACCTTGCCATGAAATCACTGGTCAAGTGCTTCAGCTAAAATGGATTGCATTCTCAGGTCAGTCAGTGTGACTCTTGAGAAGACTTCCCTGTCCCAGATCCTTCTACTGTAAGACAGCAAGCTTTTCCTTGTTGTGTTTTTTTTATTCTCATGGGCAGAAAGAAACCCTCACAAAGAGCATGCATGGCAAAACAGCACAAATAACTTGTTTGTTGTAAAGTACCCTTAGTGAAATAGAATAATAGAATCATAGAATCATAGAATGGTTTGGGTTGGAAGGGACCTCCACAGGTCATCCAGCCCAAGCTCCCTGCACATCAGGTTTCCCAGAGCCCTATCAAGCCTAACCTTGAATATCTCCAGGGATGGAGCCTCAACCGGGCAACCTGTTGCAGTGTTCCACCACCCTCATGGCAAAGAACTTCCTCCTCACATCCAATCTAAATCTGCTCTTCTCTCATTTCAAACCATTGTCCCTTGTCCTGTCCCTGCAGGCTCCTACAAACAGTCTCACTCCATCCTTCTTGTAACCCCCTTTGGGTACTGGAAGGCAGCTCTAAGGTCCCCCCGGAGCCTTTTCTTCTCCAGGTGGAACACCCCCAGCTCCCTCAGACTGTGCTCATAGCAGAGCTGCTCCAACCCCCTGATCATTTTTGTTCCTGACAATATCTTGGCCAAAAAAATATATAATTTCCCTAACTTCTTTTTTAGATTATTATTCCTTGCAAATGATCACATCAGAGTGTCCATACAACCATTTGTGGTGGTTTTAGGCTATGCCTTTAAAATTTACTTACAGATTTTGAGCAGAAAATAGAAAAATATAAATAAATCACTACTGGGTGCAAAAAGGAAAACAGAAGATTATTCTAAACAAATTCATTGGATAAATATCTAGAATGAGACAGGCTGTACCATAACAATTCTCTCTCTTCTTTCCTGATCTCTGATGTTTTGCTTCGCTTGGGAGACATTAACCTGCTTGTCATCTGGCCTCGGCTGAGCTGTTTAGTTAAGTCTAACCCACTGCTTTTCCCTCTTTTCTCTCTTGGGACAGGGGGGCAAGGGGGACAGTGGAACAGCCTCCCTGGTCTCTGACCAGGGCAGGGTTTCTGTTGTTTGCTAATTGTAAACACCTGTATAATATTGTAACTCCTGGATATGTTGTACACATTCATTGCATTCCACTGTAGTGTAGTTCTTGCTTGTAAATACAGCTTCATTTGCTTCTGACTGAGTTGGTCTGGCAAAGTCAATGCTGGGGGGGAAACTTCAACCCACCACACCATTCTAGATGTTGTGGTTGTCCATTCAGCCCTGGCACCTAATCACCTGTCCGATGGCACCTCCATCTTCCCATGTTCAGGGTGGTTCAAGGGCAGCACTGATGGGCAGTGAGGAAATATTCAGTGGGGACATAACTGCCCCGCAGGATGTCAGAGTGAGCTCTGCCATCCAGCCCTGTGCTCCAGGAGACAGACACAAATGAGCTCTTCTTGGAGTAATCAGTTCTGTTTCCTGCACCTCAGTTCCCCCATCTGGAAAATGGAAATAATAGTCTTGGCTTCTTTTTTAAGTTGTTCTTCTTTTCCAAGAGATGAGCAGCCTTTTTAAAGCCTAGCGCAGTCACAAGCAATGGACTCGCATGTCTGCCAAGAACCAAAAGTGATATGAGGGTGATGAAATTCAGGCCACCTCATCAGCAAAGCATGTTGTCCTGGCCTTCAAGACAAGGATAGGGCTCCTGAAGAGAGCCTGTTCCTTTTTGGGACAGAAAGGAGTGGACTCAGCCTATTTCTGTCTGTGCATCACTACAGACGTACATAGCCCTCAAAACTCAACCAAAGCCAAGTGCACAGCCCAGGAGCTCAGCTACACCATGTGGGCTCATTAGCTGGGTAATTTCCCCATGATAGCCTGTGCAGGATTAATGCAACCAGCCCTCAGCAAGTCTTCATGCTTCAGCATCTGTACAATCCTTTCAGCAGGACTGGTGGAGGACAAGACTGGGCAAAGGGACGTGCCTGGGGACTGTAGCTGGAGAGCACAGCATCTCCAGAGGACCAGGTGGAAGAGGATGGTGACACAGTTTGGCTGGCAGAAGGAAGCTGGATGGAAGAGAGATTCAGGCATGGACTAGGTTGGTAGAGACCTCACAGATGAAGCTGGAGGCACGATCGAGAGCTGCTTTGCAAAACAGGGCCAAATCTGTCCCTGGCACAGCTCCACCACGGCCACGTCCCTGTGCTTGTGTAGTCTCCAGCTCCGGCCACGCTGGGAAGCACCGGCTGTGCAGCACTGGCGTGCCAGGCATGAGGACAGTGCTAGATGCCAGACATATCTGTTCAGCTGGGCTGTAACATGGGGCTCGGCGTGCACCTGTCCGACCCTGACCGCCCAGCTCTGAGCGGCCGGCGGCAGCGCTCTGATACCAGATGCCTGCCTGCTCCCTTCCCCAGCAAGGCGACGCAGTGGCTGACAGCCCTGCAGCTCTCCAGCAGCCAGCACTCATGCAGATGCATGGCAGGACTCAGCCTTGTGTGGCCTGTTCAGCTCCATCCTGTCCTTCCAGCCTGTGTCATGGCTCATGGGTACTCCTGGACCAGCCTCTTAAATTGATAGAGTTCTAAGGATCTTCTGATTGTGTTAATGAATGTTTGGGTTCCTCCAGCTGGAGATGAGACCAGCAGGGAATCCTGGAAGCTAATGTAGGGAGGAAGAATGCAAGATGTGAGGTCACTGAGGTGTGTTTGAGGACATATAAAGCATTCAGAGGAAACAGCTGCAGCATCAGACAGCTAAAACTCAAAACATGGGGGATAACATCTAATGGGGTCAGGGAAGTAGGCACTGATAGAGAAAGTTGCATTTGCCTTTCCTCGCTCCCTCTTGCACCAGCCTAGGCACCAGCTCTGCATAACACTTCACACCCAGAGGAAGAGTCCTGTCATGTCTAGCCCCTTTGTTAGAACTGTTCAATGGGTGATAGTCTTCACATTGCCTCTTCTCTTTCACTGCTGACCCCAAATAAGCACAATCTCATTAACACAGATAGCATCAGGATGAAAAGGCCAACATGGTGCACAGACTCTTGGGAAATAGATTTTGGTGCCTTGAGATACAGAACAAAATATTTCTCAGGCATCATGTGCACAGCACAGTGACTTTTACCACTTTCCCTGATCAGTTCTTGGTTCTGGCACAGAGATGATTTTTAATGCCAGGCCATTGTGTATCTTCCTTCTTTATTTCAGGCCGCAGCCCCATCACATTCTGGATGCAATCCATCTGGTTTCACTAATTGTTTTAACATCGTGTTTATAACTAGCTAAGGGCTGATCACATAATAGGTAGAGTCAGTAAGCCATGTGCCAGTTATGGTTATTCTGCACCTCAAGTCCTTATTCTGTATTTTGATGTCCACAGCCCGATGGGGATGTTGTGTGTTCTGTTGCGTTTGTGCCTTTCCACCTTTGCAGCCTAGCATTAAAGTAAGCACTCTTGTCCTGATAATTGAGAAAACCAGAAATATCATTTTGCTTCCACCTAAAAAAGGAAATTACATGAAAGAATCAAAGACTCTGCTTGCCAGATACTGCTTGTCACCATATTTGACTTTGCTGAAGGAACTTGTGCTTAGGAACTTCTCAAGAACTTGTGCTGAGAGAATTTGTTCAGTCTAAACAAAATAATCTTCTCAATAAATTCCTCCTACAAGAGCAAGCACTCAACAGAACAAAACCACATCTGATAATTTTAGCTCATCTGTAGCCAAGTGTAGCAGCACAACTTCATGTTCAATGGACTCAGGACATTTCCTGGCAGATCACTGCATGCCAGGGAGTAAAAACCTCCTGTGCTAAAAAGGGACATCCCACTTTACTTTACTCTGCTCTGGTGAGACTGCAGTGCTGTGTCCAGCTCTGGAGCCCTCGGTACAGGAAGGACATGGACCGGGCAGGGCCCAGGAAGGGCAGGTCCAGAGGAGGCCAAAAAAATGATCAGGGGGCTGGAGCAGCTCTGCTACAAGGAGAGGCTGAGGGAGCTGGGGTTGTTCAGCCTGGAGAAGAGAAGGTTCCAGGGAGACATAACAGCAGCCTTCCAGTACCTGAAAGGGGCTACAAGAAGGATGGAAAGAGGCTGTTTGCAAAGGCCTGCAGGGAGAGGACCAGGGACAATGGCTTTGAACAAGAGCAGAGCAGATTTAGATTGGATGTGAGGAACAAATTCTTTATGCTGAGGGTAGTGGAACACTGGAGCAGGTTGCCCAGGGAGTTGGTTGAGGCCCCATCCCTGGAGATATTCAAGGTGAGGCTGGAGAGGGCTCTGGGCAACCTGATCTAGCTGAGGATGTCCCTCTAACTGCAGAGGGGCTTGGACTGGATGAGTTTTGGAGGTCCCTTCCAACCCAGACCATTCTGTGATTGTATGGTTCTGTGATTGCATGCAGAAGCCTCCTTGTTCTTTCTGCCCTACTCACCCTAGGGCAGGCTGGTGGGAGTAATCTCTTGGTAGACTCTCAGATATAGCAAGAGATGGTCTTCACTCCTCCCCAAAGGTACTTTATAAAATATCAAGAAACTTTGGTTGCGCTCATCTTTGAGGAGAAACAAACAAACCAAACAACCAAAATATTTTTAGTTTAGTTTTGGAAAGAGTGAACATCTTGCTGGCAAAACACTGCAGTGACACCAGGCAAGCATCTGGCCCTTTGTGGCTGCATGGAGACAGAAGGAGAGTGAATTCTCCCTTTCCAACAGTGCTTGTAACTGGCCATAGTTTGTAAAAGCAGATGATTTAATGATTCATTCTGGCAGGTAGGGAAGGATGCCTTCAGGTTTGGGCTTCCCACTTCACTTCTACCAGATCCCCCCAGAAAGCCAACGCATTGGTGGCCAAGCCCATTGCATGCCATGGAGGCAAGCAGTGCTATGTGACACATGAGAATTCAGCAGCAAAAGAGATACTGTGCATCAGCCCCAGGAGGACAAATCAAACACCTCCTTTTCATGCAGAGACCTTCAGTGGCCTACCTTGTAAGTCAGTTTACTCAGGACAGCTCTGTGCTGATGGAGATTAAAGAACTCTTCCCTGCTTGGATTGCTTTCCAGTGAGAAGATCCAAAATCAGCTGATGAAAAAAGGGTCATTCCTCCTGTGGAGGGAGCAAGATTGTTTGTGGAACCAAGTGATCAAACAAGGACCCCAAGCAGGCCATGGATGGAGACACATACCCAAATCCTTTGGGTGCTGGGATAGATGATGCAGGTTTGGGACACCATGCCTTACACTTAGCTGCAGCTCTGGGGGATGATCATTGTTTGGAGAAGTGATAGGTGAAGGACCCAGCATTCTCTCAGGCACTTCTTAGTTGTAAACTTCAAGGCTGGAGGCTCAGTTCCAGTGAGGAGCACACACTACTTGAAAGAACTTAAAGTCCTGAAATGTCATGCCACAACTTCTAATGAGCAGTCACAAATAGGACATCCATAGCCACCATCACATAAGGATGTACAAAACCCTTCTTTGCAGAACTAGGTTTCTCCTTCCCCAGAGACATTGCACAAACCCCTCTGTCCAAGAAGAAATACTCTCAAATCACTTCAGTAGCATTCTAGCCATACTAATTTTCTGGTTAATCCATCTCATGGGATTTGGCACTGAGGAGATTTAAATAGCCCTGCCTGCTCAAGGCATCCTGATGTGATCCGCCAACCATCTCAACTTGGCATACATGATCAGAGATGGGCAGCATATCAGAATGCTACACTCTGGTGGGAATGAACTCTCTTGTCAGCACCGAGCACCAGAAGCAGCAGGTCACAAAAAGGGTCATGGTTGTCATCTGAGGCAATATAGTAGATTCCTTTTCCATTTGTGTACCCTGCTATTTGGAGTTCACCTAAGAAAGAGAAGCTTTCAAAGAGTCTTCGTGAGTGCGTGTTTTGCACCGAAGGCAGTTTCACAGTTAATGGACCTTGTCAGAAACTGTTACAGGAGATGTCAGACATCCCATGGCAGGTAGTGAAGACACATGATAGGCATGAGTCAAACATACCTAGAAAGGACCCTACTGAGGGTAAGGTTGGAAGAGACCTCAAAGACCATCAAGTCCAACCTGTCACCCAACACCTCATGACTACTAAACCATGGCACCAAGTGCCACATCCAATCCCCTCTTGAACAACTCCAGGGATGGGAACACCACCACCTCCCTGGACAGCACATTCCAACAGCTAATAACTCTCTCAGTGAAGAACTTTCTCCTCACCTCCAGCCTAAATTTCCCCTGGCACAGCTTGAGACTGTGTCTTCTTGTTCTGGTGCTGGGTGCCTGGGAGAAGAGACCAACCCCCACCTGGCTACAACCTCCCTTCAGGGAGTTGGAGACAGCAATAAGGTCTCCCCTGAGCCTTCTCTTCTCCAGGCTAAGCAACCCCAGCTCCCCCAGCCTCTCCTCACAGGGCTGTGCTCCAGACCCCTCCCCAGCTTTGTTGCCTGTGACCGTTTGAGGCTGTGCCTTTAAGAGAGACACTGTTGGGAACACTCTGGCTGAATGTTTTGGTACCAGAACGAAAACACTTTGATATTCTAAATGAATTTCATTGGTGGATGGGCAGAATGCAACTTTAAGTTTTAGAGCAGTTGGAATTTTTTCTCACTTTGGGTTTCAGCCTGTCCTCCATGCCAGCCTGATCTGCTTCTCTCCCTGTCCACTTCTCAGAAAAGTAGCTGGAGCTGACCTTGGGATAAGCAAAACTAATCCTGCATGTGCTTTTGAAGCTTAATAACATCTCCTTTCCTTACTAACTGCCTTTCTTTCTCTCTCTAACCCCTTTTTGCGAAAAAAGGGAGGTAGGGGGAGAGAGGGGGGAACAGGGAGGGGGGAACCCTCCTCTCGAGGAGGGAATTTTGTTGTGTTATTTTCCTTTGCTATGTATTTCTGTTTTGCTGGAAGGGCCGCAGATAACAGCTAAGCATTAACCCACCGCTAATATTCCTTGCTGCTAAAACTCTTCTTTTGTGTAACTGCCTTTTTCTCTCTCTAACCCCTCTTGGGGAAGAAGGGGTGGTAGGGGGAGAGAAGGGGGTACAGGGGGAACCCCCCTCTGTCTGGAGGTGGGGGAGGCGGCCTGTTCCTGTATCCTCCTTTGCTGATTATTTCTCTGTGTGTTGTAAATCTGTATATTTGTGTACATCAATTCCCTGCGTCTCACACTGCTATGTAAATACAGCGTTCCCTTTTGCTTCACTGGCTGAGTTAGCTGTGGTTACTTCTTCTTAGTGGGGGAGGGAAAGCTGGGCCTTCTCTTTCAACCCACCACATAGGTGAAGAGATTTAGGGAAGATCTGAAATTTGATGCCAAAATCAGGTCCTTTAAAAAAAAAAAGGTACTTGATCCGTAATGGTTCCTGATTTCTATTAGGAAAAAATTGAGAGGTAAACATTTTGGAGCAGCCCTGGAAATGCTCTGTTGCCCAGCTTAGAGGTTTAGTTTATAAATGTATTGGTCGGAAATAGGATAAAATATGAATAAGATTTATTAAATATCACAAATCGTTTTCCCGAGCCAGGTTGATTGAGGTTCATCTGCCCGGTCGATGACAGGATGATTACACACGGTAGAAGGCTGATAAACAGTAGAATAACAGTCTAGAACACTCAGAACTTGGAATACAGAGGAACAAACTGGAATCTCCCTGTGTGCGTGAAACCAAACAGCGCTGCTGCCTCGGGTGGCACAGACGAACGACCTCGAGTTCACAGCGGAGCTAACCAACAAGTAACAAGCTATAACCCGTGGGAATAACCAGGGAAATTGCTCTATTTTACTCACAAACCGCCAAGCTGCTACCTACCAAAACCTTTGCTGAAGAAAGAGATGTTTTGAGTTCGTAGTTATAGTCCAAAGGGCAGCATCCAAAGATTAGAGGAAATAAGAGAGCAGGCTGCTGCAGGCCCAGCTCCAGCACTATGCCACTTAAACAAAAGAAACTAATTGCCCCGAAGATAAAGCAAGCAGGGTGCTTGTCACCACCTGGAATCCCATTAACGAACAGGGGAGAGAGGTAAGGCAGTAACAAGCATGCCAGGAATGAGTGTAACGAGCAAAAAGCATACGAGGTCTTCCCCTATCAATTCCCTCTTTGCAAAGGGAAGAGCCCAATGGCACATTGGCCATTCAAATCCCACCAATCCACTGCACACACCTTCTCTCATGGCCTCTGACACCTGCAGTCGCCTCTCTGAAACGTGAGGCCTGGGGATCAGGTTCAGCCTCCACCCCCCTTCAGGCAGCTGTAATGGCACTTCCAATACATTAGGGTCCTCGACCTCAATCCGGACCCTGTAACAGAGAGGGAGGAGAGAGGGGCAGTGGCTCAAAACAGATTTAGCTGTCCTGTTAATGCCTCTTCCAGGACACTCAGTTCAGTGCACAGGAAGCATTTTAACTGTCAGTTGGAACACTGTCATTCAGTTGGAACACTGTCACCTGGACCTTTAAAAAGAGAAATCTATTTTTACCCTCAGCCCCAGGTGAGCTCAGCAATAGATCTTTATACTGATTCTATGGCTTTCCTCACCTTGCTTGTGACCAGACTTAATACTTACCATGATATGTACCTGCAGATTTGAAAGCAGACGAGTCCTCCAGGACCCTGTCAGGGGTTCTGAATGTCTGTAGGACCAATCAGTAGCAGGAAACTGGTTGTAAATCAGAGTGAATGCTAAAATGAAAGATCCTCCGTGTCTTGCTTGACTGTGCATTGTGTTTGGTTCAGCTACAAAGTGGGTGGAAAGCACAAGAATAAAAATATCCACGTGAAAACTGGACTGAAGTCCACACCACATATTTCAGTAGGCTCCCATTTCAGAATAGCTAAGGTTAGCTGCTGATCAGTTCAGCCCAGGATCACAAAGAGAAATATTATCAGTTCCTTCTGCTATGTTAATATCCAATTTAGTTTTCAGCAGTGCAATTTCCTGCCTGCTCTTTGAACAGCTCTCAAAGGACAAGACATCAGATCATGGTAGACATCCTTCTAGTGGTGACATCTGCTAAACTAGTCAGAGTGTTCACATACAGCCCACTCAATGCAGCCTGAAATATTTTATAAGCCACCAGTGGAACAGAGGATGGTAGAGTGGGTCCCTGACCTTTACTTGAGCCACCCTGACATTCAGTACAGAGGGAGAATCACAATTCAGCAGTTTCTGGGTCCATTCAGCTTAGGGTTTCTGTATTATCTCCAGACACAAGAAATTTCACTTAACACTATATGGCACTCCCTATCCTTCACTGCTTCTGTGCCTGGGATCACTGGCAAATCTCCAAAAGCCTCTGCAAAGCAATGACAAGGTGGGTTTGGATCATGCCTAAAGTGCAAGATGTAATTTAGAAGTGTGCTGTCTGCAGCTTTGCTGGAGGATGCTCCTCCTTTGAACAAGACTCAACCAGCAGTGAGCACATTTGAAGAAAATATCTGAACACCTAGGAACAGGTTGATCTAATTACAGTTAGAGAAGTTAAGAAATACCAGAAGTAGAATATTACCCAAACACTTATGTTGGGTAGATCCAGTGCTGCTCTTGCCATGAATATCAAGGTTTGCAATCATGTTTCACAAAAACAACCAGGAATTGCCAGGGACTGCTCATAGCTCATCCTCAGTTACCCACAGGACCTGCAGTCTCTGCCACTCTGTCTCTCCTGTACTGTTTGGCTACATCCCAAAATGTTTTCCATACCAGTGCTGACTTCAGACTGAAATTTGTGTTCTGTAGACAGGAGGCAAAAAAAGAGGGAGCTCAGACTTTTCTTGTAGGTTTCCTTTGTTTGCTTCAAGGAGTGCTCCTCTCTGCTCCTCAACATCCTTCTGGGTTGAGGTTGTATCTCCTGAGTATGACCTCTGCTATATTTGAGCACCAGTTCCTGACCTACACCTGCCTGACCTCACTCCTATTCTGTCTAGTCCTTGTCCAGGATCCAGTTCTGTGTCACTGCTCTTCCTAACCTTCAGTTTACACGCAGGCTAAACTTTTCTTCTTAAAGAGCTCCTAGACATATTTTGGGCAAATCTTTGGCCTTTGATCTCACTTATCAGGACCACTGTATTCTTTGCTTTCACATCCACTGATCACAGTTGTCCTCAATCAGTTCTTTTGAGCCCTGCCTGACCCTCACCACCCTGCTGAAACCTCTTAAGATTGAGGGACCCGGTTAAAGGGTATGACAGTGTCAAACATTGCTCAGTAAGAAGCATGCCTGGTTGTCTCTTTTCCCAAATACAGAGCTGAGAGTGTGTGGGGCTGAGGGTGGAGCAGGCTGGGGCAAGAAAAGACACTTGCTCAAACTTAAAATTGTAGTGGTTTGAGCCTTAGCTGGGAGTTAAAAGCCCAGATGGGGGAAAGGCTGAGAATCTCTCCCCCACTCCCCCCTCCTCCCCCCAAACAGAGAGGGGGAAAAAAAGAGGGGTAAGGAGCAAATCCACTAAACAATAATCTGGAGTCGGCTTGGAAGTAGAGAGGTGAAGAATTTTCTTTAAAATATATATATATATATATATATATATATATAACAATAACAGGAAAGGTTCACAAGGGGCAAGGAACAAGGATGGATGGGAGGGGGACAAGAAAGAATAATACAAAACCAGTCTTTCTCTGAGGAGGTGCAGAGGCAGCAGGGAGAAGGATCAGGTCCGGCCACGTGGCTGAGGAGCAGGAGGGCAGCTGCAGCAGCTCTCATCCAGGGGAGGCAGGAGCCAAAAGGAGGCCAACAGCTACAATGCCCTGCTTTTTATACCCTAGCTGGGCAGGGAGGGGGGAGTGGAACAGACTCAGTTTCCTAAGGGAAAATGCCCTGCAGGGAGGGTAAAGTACCCACAAGCCCTCCCTCTGCTTTGGTTTTTTGTTTTCAGAAAAGGGCATTAACCCACCACAACATTCAAGACCATTCAAGAACAGCAGTGAAGGTCCCATCTGCATGCAGCGACAGCAGTGTGCAGAAGACACCAAGCTGAGTGGTACTGGTGATGTGCCAGAGGGACAGCATGGTATCCAGAGGGACCTGGACAAGTTGCAGAGGTGGACCCAGGTGAACCTCAAGAGGTTCATCAAGAGCCAAGGGCAGGCTCCTGCATCTGGGCTGGAACAATCCTCATTGTCAGTACAGGCTGGGGGAGGAGGTGATGGAAAGCAATCCTGAGGAAAAGGACTTGGGGGTGCTGGTGGGGGAGAAGCTGGAGATGATGTAAGAGTCTAAACTCCTGGTGTGAGTCAACAAAGATAAAATCACTTGCTGCTTGCCCAGACAGTACCAATCCTGGATGCAAATCACCTTGCGATTGCATCGTGATAACACTGGACTGCAGCTGGCCTATAACAATGACCCAAGGACCCACCCATTACGCCTTCAAGACAGCTATTAGATACCCCCAGGAAGGGAGGGTGATGAGTCAATGGACTCTCCACCTGTCTCCTGATGTGTGATAAGTGGGTAGGCAGGGAGATGGAGAGGAAGGAGGCGGAGGCCCCCCCCCACTCCATCCAGACCACTGTCCAAACTCACATGAATACACAAAAAAGACTTCCTGGGGAACGATATCTGGATACTTATGATTTCCTGGCTCCTGAATTCCTGAGGGACAATGCTTGGACACATACCTAAGGACTAAAAACTGTATAAAAGACTTGACCACTACTGGCTCAGAAGGAAGAAAAACGCGGGGGAAGAAAACCGCAATGGAAGGAAGAAAAGAAGGAAGGAAGCAGACTGAGCCCTCTCCCCGTGTCCTAAGTCCCGCTTGCTGCCACTCATGGAGCTGACCCATGCTGTCCAGAGGGACCTCATCTATTCTCCAGCCAAAGCCTCAGCACCCTTTTCTCTACAACCCAGGCTGCCCAGAGGGATCACATCGCATCTCCAGCCAAAGCCTCAGCACAAACCCAGCACCTCATGCAACACCTTGCCTCCAGAGACTCAAACTGTCTTGGGGTGGGTGAGGGGTGTGGTAATATAACTCCTTTCCTCTTCTCTCTCTTCTCTCTCTCCCTCTCTATCTTCTCCCTCTCCCTCTCTATCTTCTCCCTCTCCCCTTCTTATTTCCATTTTATTTATGTAATAAATAGTCTAGCTGTTGATATTTTGGCCTCGTTTGTGCCTCTCATTTCACAACACGGGAATATTCAAAAGAACTAGTCTCTTTCCCTCTCCGGACCGAGACAGATGAGCAGTGAGAGCTTGCAGCATGGAAGGCCACTGGCAGCCTGGGCTGCATCCAAAGCAGTGTGACCAGAGATGGAGAGAGAGATCCTGCCCCTCTGCTCTGCTCTGGGGAGACCTCACCTACAGTGCTGTGTCCAGCTCTGAAGCCCTCAACACAGGAAGGTAGACTGTATCCAGAGGAGGCCACAAAGATGATCACAGGGCTGGAGAACCTTCCCTATGGGAGCAATGTGAGAGAGTTGGAGTTGTTCAGCCTGGAGAAGAGAAGGCTCTGGGGAGACCTTACAGCAGCCTTCCGGTACTTGAAGGGAACCAATAAGAAAGCTGTGGAAGGACTGTTTAAAAGGGCCTGCAGTGTTAGGACATGGTGCAGTGGTTTGAAACTGGAGCATAGTAGATTTAGATTGTGCATTACGAAGTTCTTTACTATGAGGATGGTGGAACACTGGAACAGGTTTCCCAGGGGAGGTGGTGGAGGCCCCATTCACTCAAAGTCAGTCTTGTTGGAGCTCTGAGCAACTGACCTAGTTGGGGATGTCCCTGCTTACTGTAGGGTGGTTGGACTAGATGACCCCTAGGGGCTCCCTCCAACCCAAACCATTCTGTGATTCTATGATTCTAGAAGTGAAATAGGGGAATGAGGTTCAAAAAGGGAATATAGAAAAATTGACAATGTTAAATATTAATAAAGATCTATTAAACAACATTCTGAAGAGCAACTTCCTCAAGCTTTGAAAGCTTATTAGCTTCTGAAACAAGTGGTTTAACAGATAGCTGTTCATACTAATAGATGATCAATGTAAGTGATCAATCAAGACACATTATCTCATGATACCAAAGTAAAATAAATACATGCATCCCACACTAGAGTCTTTCCTTACTGGGAGCATACCTGAAGAGGTATCTCAAGTCCAGGTGTCAACAGAAGAGATTTTTAAACAACTGATAGAGTGAGTAAATGCACCTGCAAGACCAGATGCCTTCCACCCAAGAGCTCTATGAAGATCGAGAGATGAAACTGAACCATTCATGGTGCAAAGCCAACCTGCTGTGTACATCAGCCTATGCCAAAAGAATAGAAGCAGTAAAACATGATACAAAATGAAAAAGCTTCTAGAGATAGCTCACTGAAGAAATAAATACAGACAAGAGTGACTGTAAAAGGCAAACTGATAAATATTCTAGAAGCAATGATAGACATCAGGAAGCAAGGTGGGATGGGGATGCGTCAAGTATTGCATCTGCCGATGGAAGCTGTGTCTCCCAAGCTCCTTGAAGGTGTCACTGGGTTTCGAGGGGTGGTAATCTGAGTAATATGGTTCACCTGAAATTCCACATATGGGACCTATGTAAAAACCAAGCTGTGTGGGGTGCTGCACTCACCTGAGTGCAGGGGTGCAATCCAAAGGCTCTTTGACAGGCTTGAGAAATGGGCCAGTACAAACTGCATAAGATTTAACTCCTGCAGCTGGACCAGGCCAGTCCCAGGCACAAATATAAAATGGGTGCAGAGTGTGTTGAGAGTAGCCCTGAAGAGAAGCACTTGAGAGAAGCTCCCCAGGAGCCCGCAGTGCCCTCCTGCAGCCCAGCAGGCAGCTGTGTGCTGGGCTACAGCCAGAGGAGTGTGGGCAGCATGGCAAGAGAGGGGATTCTGCCCCTTCTGCTGAGACCTTACCTCCAATACCACATCCAGTTCTGGTGTCCCCTGCAGAGGGACACAGAGCTGTTGGAAAAACTCCAGAGGAGGCCACAAAGATGATCCAGGGCTGGAACACCTCTGCTACGAGGACAGACTGAGGAAGCTGAGGTTGTTCAACCTGGAGAGAAGGTTCCAGGGAGACCTTAGAGATGTCTTTGTGGTGGTTTAGGCTGGGTGCTGGCCCAGATGCCACTGCGCAGGCCACACCTGGGAGGTCCCAAGGGGTGGGCTCAGCCCAGAGGGTGGTCACAGGGACCAGGTATTCCATTCCCATAATGCCCTGCTCCCCTATAAAAAGTCCATGCGGGGTCTTCAGTTCCTCTTTCGTCCCCTGCTGCTGCCTAGGTAAAATGGCATGAGCTGCCTCCCTTGGGCCTGCCCAGGCCCAAGGCTGGGTTGGGGGGGGGGGGGAGGAAAGAGCCCTGGGGCTGGGGTTTGGGTGTACCCCCAGGTGGGGATGGGATGTTCTTGGGTATGTTCTGGGATTTCTCTCTTTGTCATGGTGCTTGTGGGTCTCTGTAAAACTTTGTTTTACAAACATTGTTGTTTGTTATTGTTCTCCTATTTAACCTTTCCATCACTTTTGCAATCCCTTTGCCTGAGTCGTTATTTCTGCCTGTGGTGAGGAGGGGATCTGCCCCAACCCATTACATTTTTGGCGCCCAACGTGGGGCCAACTGCAGCTCGGATTGCAAAAGATGGAGAGTTTAAATTTAGTTCTGGGCGTCGGTTTGGGTTTGGGAAGTTGGGGCTCAGGTTCTGTGCTACCAGGGCGACTGTGTGAACTCCTGTGGACTGCAGAAGGACACATGGTGCGTGGCTGATGGCATGGAAGTCCCTCCTGTTGCTTGGGAACAGCGAGGGGTGGCTCTTTCTGTGACTTTCTGTCCAGGGTGGCTTAAGAATGCTCGAGTAGCCTAAGAAGGCGAGACCTGCCTTCTCCTCGTTCTCTGCGGAGCGACAGGGAGCAGAGGAGGGGCAGTGGCAAGCAGAGCGTGGTCGGCCCGTGGCTGCTGCGGGGGCGGACACCTGTGGCGAGCGGGCAAGCAACGGCTTCCGCAACCCGAGGGCGAGCAGGGACTTCAGCCGGAAACCTGTTCTCAAAGGTACTGAGAACACACTCGTGGCTTTGGCTGAAACAACCGTTTGGATGCCCGAAGGGCTGGAGGTGACTCGGACTCTGCATCGCGGTGACAGAGAAGGCGAGGGCCGGGCCGGGCCGCGTTCAAGCGGCGGCGGCGGCACCGCCCGAGCCGGGCTGCGTTCAGGCGGCGGCGGCAGCTGTAAATCTTTCCCTGGTGTTTTCGGGCATGTTCTGAAAACGGCGCCGAGCACCTGGCTCCGCCTCCTCTCTTCTCAGCGAGCTGTGCTGCAGCCGCCCCCTCCGGGGGAGGGCTGTGAACCGGATGCGGTGATGCCTCGGTATGCGAACGCCCCGTGGGGGGGCGATGTGCCTGCGATGTGCATTGGTGTAGCTCTGGACTGGCCAGAAGCTGTCGGTTGTGGTTCCCTGGAGGGATGGAAAAAGCGGTCGTGGAGCCTGATTGCTCCGACCGGCTTGCCCCAGGGGTGGAAAAAAGCCGCTGAGTAACTGTAAATGCAAATAAAGGCTCGGCTGAGAAGTTGTGAGGTGTTTCCAGGTGACCAGGATGTCCCAAGGAGTCCACAAGGAATTCACACTGCAGGAGGAGGACTGCATCGCTGGGAGGTTCCATCATATGAGGAAGAACAACTGGAATGGACTGATGCTTGAGCCTGAATGGGAGACTGTGTGGAAGCACGCCCAGATGAAGACATGGACTCTCACTAGACATGTCAGCAGAAGAGTTCTAATTTGATGATATGTTCTGGGTGAAGGGATTATGGTATGGAATAAGGGGTGGTGTGTGGTGGTTTAGGCTGGGTGCTGGCCCAGATGCCACTGCGCAGGCCACACCTGGGAGGTCCCAAGGGGTGGGCCCACCCCAGGGGGGTGGTCACAGGGACCAGGTATTCCATTCCCATAATGCCCTGCTCCCCTATAAAAAGTCCACGCGGGGTCTTCACTTCCTCTTTCGTCCCCTGCTGCTGCCTAGGTAACATGGCGTGAGCCGCCTCCCTTGGGCCTGCCCAGGCCCAAGGCTGGGTTGGGAGGGGGGGAGGAAGGGAGCCCTGGGGTTGGGGTTTGGGTGTACCCCCAGGTGGGGATGGGATGTTCTTGGGTATGTTCTGGGATCTCTCTCTTTGTCATGGTGCTTGTGGGTCTCTGTAAAACTTTCATTGTTGTTTATTGTTGTTTTCCTATTTAACCTTTCCATCACTTTTGTAATCCGTTTGCCTGAGTCCTTATTTCTGCCTGTGGTGGGGAGGGGATCTGCCCCAACCCATTACAGTCTTCTAATAGCTGAAGGGATTTGTAATAATTATAGTTACAGAATAAAGAATTAACCAGGTTGTAAAAGACCTTTGAGATCACCAAGTCCAACCTATCACCCAGCACCATCTAATCAACTAAACCATGGCACCAAGTGCCTCATACAGTCTCTCTTTTAATACCTCCAGTGATGGTGACTCCACCACCTCCCTGGACAGCACATTCCAATGGTCAATCTCTCTTTCTGTGAAGAACTTCTTCCTAACCTCCAGCCTAAATTTCCCCTGGCACAGCTTGAGACTGTGTCTTCTTGTTCTGGTGCTGGGTGCCTGGGAGAAGAGACCAACCCCCACCTGGCTACAACCTCCCTTCAGGGAGTTGGAGACAGCAATAAGGTCTCCCCTGAGCCTTCTCTTCTCCAGGCTAAGCAACCCCAGCTCCCTCAGCCTCTCCTCACAGGGCTGTGCTCCAGACCCCTCCCCAGCTTTGTTGCCTGTGACCGTTTGAGGCTGTGCCTTTAAGAGAGACACTGTTGGGAACACTCTGGCTGAATGTTTTGGTACCAGAACGAAAACACTTTGATATTCTAAATGAATTTCATTGGTGGATGGGCAGAATGCAACTTTAAGTTTTAGAGCAGTTGGAATTTTTTCTCACTTTGGGTTTCAGCCTGTCCTCCATGCCAGCCTGATCTGCTTCTCTCCCTGTCCACTTCTCAGAAAAGTAGCTGGAGCTGACCTTGGGATAAGCAAAACTAATCCTGCATGTGCTTTTGAAGCTTAATAACATCTCCTTTCCTTACTAACTGCCTTTCTTTCTCTCTCTAACCCCTTTTTGCGAAAAAAGGGAGGTAGGGGGAGAGAGGGGGGAACAGGGAGGGGGGAACCCTCCTCTCGAGGAGGGAATTTTGTTGTGTTATTTTCCTTTGCTATGTATTTCTGTATATATATTGTAAATACCTGTATAGATTGTGTTATCTATAATCTGCTTCCTATATATGCTTGTAAATATAGTCTGCTTCTCCGACTGAGTCTAGCTGTGGTTTTCCTTCTCTGTGGGGCAGGGAGAGCTAGGCCCTCTCTCAACCTACCCTGCCCTTCTCTGGACACCTGCCAGCATCTCAGCATCTTTCCTAAACTGAGGAGCCCAGAACTGGACACAGGACTCAAGGTGTGGCCTAACCAGTGCTGAGCACAGGGCACAATGACTTCCCTGCTCCTGCTGGCCACACTGCTCCTGATGCAGGCCAGGATGCTATTTGCCTTCTTGGCCTCCTGGGCACACTGCTGGCTCATGTTCAGCTGCTGTCAATCAGCACCCCCAGGTCCCTTTCTGTTTGGCTGCTCTCCAGCCTCTCTGACCCCAGCCTGTAGCTCTGCATGGGGTTGCCATGGCCAAGTGCAGCATCTGGCACTTGGACTTGTTGAATGTCATCATGTTGGACTCTGTCCATCTGTCCAGCCTGGCAAGGTCCCTCTGCAGAGCTCTCCTACCCTCTAACAGATCAACTCCTGCCCCCAGCTTGCTGTCATCTGCAAATTTACTCATGATGGACTCCATCCCCTCCTCCAGATCATCAACAAAGATATTGAACACGATGGGGCCCAGCACTGATCCCTGGGGGACACCACTGCTGCCTGGCTGCCAGCTGGCTGTGGCACCATTCACCACCACTCTCTGGGCTCAGCCTCCAGCCAGTTCCTAACCCAGCTCAGAGAGCTGCTGTCCCAGCCAGGGGCTGACAGCTTGGCCAGGAGTTTGCTGTGGGGGACGGTGTCAAAGGCCTTGCTGCAGTCCAGGCAGACTCCATCCACAGCCTGCCCCACAGCCACCAGGCAGTCACCTGGGCATGGAAGGAGATCAGGTTGGTCAGGCAGGACCTGCCCTTCCTGAATCCATGCTGGCTGGGCCTGATCCCTTGGCCATCCTCTAAGTGCTGTGTGACTGCACTCAAGGTGACTGTTCCATAGCCTTGCCTGGCACTGAGGTCAGGCTGACAGGCCTGGAATTCCCTGGCTCATCCAACTGGCCCTGCTTGTGGATGGGCATCACCTTGGCAGGTTCCAGTCCTCTGGGACCTCTCCAGTGAGCCAGGACTGGTGACAAATGATGGAGAGTGGCTTGGAGCTGATCGGCCAGCTCTCTCAGCACCCCAGGATAGATCCCATCCGGTCCCATGGACTTGTGGGGATCCAAGTGGCTAAGGAGGTCTCTAACTACTTCCTCCTGAATCACAGGGGAACTGTACTGCCTTCTGGCTCCATCTGCCAGCTCTGCAGGCCACTTGTCCTGCAGACAACCTGCCCTGCTATTAAAATTTGAGGCAAAGAAGGTGTTAAGTACCTCTGCCTTTTCCTCATCTTTTGTTTCTATGTTTCCCTCCGTGTCTGCCAGAGAGTGGAGGTTGCTCTTGCCCTCCTCTTGCTATTAATATATTTGTAGGAGGATTTTTGTTGTCTTTCACAGCAGTGCCAGGCTAAGCTCTAAATGGGCTTTTGCCTCTCTAATTTTCTTCCTGCATGACCTAGCAATATCCTTACACATTCCCTGGGTCACCTCTCCTTCCTTCCAAAGATGATACCTCCTCTTTTTTCCCCTTAATTCACCCAGAAGCTCATTGCCCATCCAGGCTGTCTGCCCCGGGGCACATTGGCACAGCCTGCTCTGAGCCTTCAAGAGTTCTTCCTTGAAGCAGCTGCAGCCCTCCTGGACCCCTTTGTTTTTAAGGGCTGTTTCCCAAGGTACCTTCTGAGTTGGTTCCTTGAGTAACCTGAAGTCTGCCCTCCAGAAGTCCAGAATGGAGGTTTTGTTGCTGCCCCTCTTAGCTTGGCTTCATATTGAACACTCAATTATCTCATGGTCACTGGACCCCAGACAGCCTCCAACCACCACATCCCCACCAGCCCTTCTCTGCTTGTAAAAAGAAGGTCAAGCAGAGCCTTACCCCTGGCAGGCTCACGCAGTACCTGGGATAAGAAGCTGTCCTCCATGCACTCTAAGAACCTCCTAGACTGTCTCCTCTCTGCTGAGATCCCAGCAGATATCAGGCAGGTTAAAGGCACCCAGAAGAACAAGGTCTGGTGATCTTGAGACAGCCTCTAGCTGCCTACAGAATGCTTCATCAACATCATCTTCCTGGTTGGGTGGTCTATAACAGACTCCAACCAGGCTGTCAGCCCTGTTGGCCTTCCCTCTAATTCTCGCCCACAGGCACTCAACCTGATCATCCTTGATCTCTAGTTACATGGCATCTAAAACCTCCCTGATGTACAGGGCCACCCCTCCACCCATTCCTCCTGGCCTGTCTCTCCTGAAGAGCCTGTAGCCGTCAATTGCAGTGCTTCAGTCATGTGAGTCGTCCCACCACGTCTCTGTGATGGCAACTACATCATAACTTTCATGCAGCAACAAGGCTTCCAGCTCCTCTTGTTTGTTGCCCATGCTTCACGCATTAGTGTCCATGCACCTCAGCTGGGCTGCTGGTTTCGCCTCTGACTCCATCTTATCACCTCCAGCTTATCACTCCTGCCTGGGGACTGGTTTCAGCCCCTTGCCCCTTCAAATCTAGTTTAAAGCCCTGTCAATGAGTCCTGCCAACTGCCTTCCTAAAACACTTTTCCCTCTGTGGGAGAGGCTATTCTACAGGATCCTAGAGGAAAGCTGCAGAGGAACGTTTTTGCAAGAGTGTTTGTTATGATGGGTAAAAGGCTATTGAATAGTCCATAAGCAGAGTGAGGCATAAAAATATTAATAACTTTATTAATCATAAAAATCCCACAAAAATATTACATAAAACCTATTTCCAGGTGGGGGATGTTGGGTGGTGGAACAGATCCTCCCCAGCAGGAGCAAGTAACAATTTAAACAACATGTACAAAAATCCAGAAACAACAAACAGTGCTTGAAACTGTGAAGAGAGGGAACCTTGACAGTGGAGCCGGTGATGGCTCACAAGGGGGGAACTCCAGGACTCCCTGGGTCACCAGACCCTCAACAGATGCTTATAAAAATCAGCTGTTGTGATTCCTCACTGATCCTGGTACCTCGTGGCACGCGTGAGGATTTAAACAAAACCAAGATGGCATCGACCACGTGGAGGCTGCAGGAGCAGAGTTTCACTTTCTGTTAGTGTCTGCAGCTTATTGCTGAGGCAGGATTTACTCCTGAAGGATTTGTAGCTGAAAGCTTTGTAGAAAGGAGGTTCCTCTGCTGCAATCCTTCGCAGCGGCGCTCGCTCCTTGCTCCAGTCAAACGAACTGTCCTGGGGACTCAGCTCCTCTGGGGGTTCGCCTCTCGGCCGGCAAGACACCTGTCTGCCCCTGGGCTTTACAACGCTGAAACAGCCAGGGGTCTCTGCTGTCCTGTCTGGGTAAACTGAAACACAGTTCAGCTTCCAAGCGAAGCTTGTGGTTCCTTCCAGAGCATGGACAATTGCAAGGCAAGGCTCTGGCTCTTTGGGCTGGTACTTATAGATTTCCTGAGACAATAATGGCCAGTGACAACACAGAGTGAGAGAGAAAACCCTGACACTGGAACCTATAGAAAGGTTGTTCTCCAAAGGTGGCCAAAGGCACACACGCCTGGCCCACTCGGGCTCCAGGGCATGTTCAGGCAAGCCTGGGCGACGTGGGTGTTTACCTGAAAACACCAGAGCTGCTGGCTCCTGCCCCATGGTCTGCTTCAGAGCATTTCTGAGGCTTTTTGTCCCTTCGGGACAGTGTTCCCCAACAGGACAAATGGAGATGGATTTAAATTGAAGAAGAACAGGTTTAGCTTGGATGTAGGAAGAAATTCTTCACTACGAGGGTGGTGAGACTCTGGCATGGACTGTCCAGAGAGGTTGTGGATGCCCTTTCCCTGGAGGTGTTCAAGGCCAGCTTGGATGAGGCCCTGAGTAACCTGGGCTAGTTGAAAGGTCCCTGCCCATAGCAGGGGGTTGGAACAGATGAGCTCTGAGGTCTCTTCCAGCCTAATCTATTCTGTGATTCTTAAAAAGGATAAGGTCCTCTTGCAAGTCAACAATTGGTTAAAGCTGGGAGACCAAACAAGGAATAAATGATCAGGTTTCATAACAAAGGGAGCCAATCTGCCAGACTGGATGAGGGTCTATGCTGCTGGGAGCTCTGGTGCTCAAGTCACACATTAATTCTGAAGAGGTGTAAGAAGCTAAAAGCAGAGAGATGAATGATGATGCTAAACCATCTGAAGCAGTGCAAACTAAAACTGGAGCAAAGAAATTCAGAAGGCTTGTGCTGGGTTTGTGCTTCAGTGGGGGTTGGTAGCAGGGGAAGGGGCTTTGAGAAGCTTCCTCAGCTCTCAAGTGGACCCTCCTCTGGCCAATGCTGAGATGATCATCACCTCTGCAATACCATTTTTAAGAGGGGAAAACCTGATGGACAACTCCCTCTGTTTTGGGAGCTCTTTTGTTTTGGAGAGTGGGACAGAGCCTAGAGACAAACATGAGGATGCTCAGGTCAGGGAAGAAGGGGCAAGGAGGGACACCAGAGCAGCCATTCCCCTGAGGCCCATGCTGAGCTCACAGTCCAAGCCCCCACAGCCTTTAGAGATCAGTCTTTGAGTACTGTCTGCAGCCCATGGGGGACCCCATGCTGGAGCAAGGGACTGATCCCGAAGCAGGCTGTGACTCTGGTGAGTAACTGGTGGGTGAGCCCCCCCCGCCCTTTGCACCATCAAGCTCTTGTATTCTCTCCTCCCCATCCCACCAGAGAAGAGCAGGAGTGAGCAAGCAGATGCTTGGTGCTCTGTTGTCAACCGGATAGGCTCAGACCATCGCAAGGACTTGCAGTGCTAAGTGACTACACGCAAAAAAAG
Organism: Dryobates pubescens; assembly: GCF_014839835.1. NCBI lineage: Eukaryota > Metazoa > Chordata > Aves > Piciformes > Picidae > Dryobates > Dryobates pubescens. The sequence continues at coordinate 442,673 of NC_071634.1, forward strand.
TGAAGATCACATTCAGAGCTATAGAAGTAATGAGAAAAAGGCAATCCTAGGGATACATGCCCAGTAATGAGCTTTGAGTGCTGTGAGTTAGAGCTACTGTGGATTGGATGCTATGTGGGGATTTAAAAGGCAAAGACTAAATTTAATCCATCAGGAAAATACTTCAGAGCAATATAAAGGAATTTTGCACACAGCACCAGTGCACCAATCTCATTCAGGACAAAACAGAACTACAAAGGGCAAGAAAAGGCAACAAGACACTAGAGATAGGAAACAGTTCCCAGATGAGATAAAATAGGCTGAAGTCCTTCATCTTGAGAGAAAAGAAGACAGAAGAGATCTGAGAGTGGTCTGCGGAGTCACAAGTTGCATGAAGATGAATAGGAAACAATTGTGCACCATTTCTCAGAACATCAAGCACCAGAGACTAAGCAATGAATGATCAGAGTTCAGAACAGACAGTCCTGGCAAATGAGCTGGGAGACTCATTGCCACATACAGAAAAAAGTACAAAGGAGTATAAAATGGCTTAAAGCAGTAATGGTGGCTAGGCCTGCAGAGCTACCAACACCATAGCCTACACTCAGTCTTTAGTCTAGGATTTGCTTTCCATAGCTGCTGACTGCCAGAAGCTGGGATGATGTAACACAGCTAGGAAGTCTCTGCACTCAGCCTGCTTCTTACTAATTTAGTTTCTTACAGTCTTTTTGTTTTATAACTCCTACAGAGGATGATTCTCGACTCCCATGGCCTACTTCTTCACAGAGAAAGTTATCAGAGATTGGAAGTAGCTGCACAGAGCAGTGCTGAAGTCACCATCCCTGGGGGTGTTCCAGCAGCCTATGGAGCTGGTGCTTAGGGACATGGTTTAGGGACCCTGCAGTGCTGGGTCGAGGGCTGGACTGGATGAGCTTGGAGATCTCTTGTAGCTGGATGTGTTCTGGGATTCACCAACATGCCTCTGAATTAACGTGAAGCTCAGACTTAACCAGGAACCAGGTGCCACATGAAGTTTTGTTGGAAAATAACAAGTACACTATTAATACACTTTAATAACAAATTCAGTCCTTCTGGTGAAGGGCTTAGGTGAAGAAAAGAATGAACTTTAGCAGGTCATGAGACCTTCTTCACAAAGATGAGACTCCCTGGGAATTTACATTCTCGGAATCTCCCTTTCTGCACCATGGTGATAACTGCCCACTGGAGATATGGGTACTCAGCTCATTTAAATTAAGCTTTCAGTGGCAGCACTCTTCCCTTTCACTATTTAAAGCTCTGAACAGAACATCTGAACAGAGAGTCTATAATAAATGTGTCTCTGATTGCACTTCCTTTGCTGTAACTGAGTCAGTGGGAATTCTTGGGATCTTGCAAACCACATTAAACAGCCACCATTAAAAAGTATCTGGTAGACAAGTGCTTGCTGTGCTCTCACCCACAAAAGTAAACTGCTGTCCAAACTCAGAAAGTCATAGAATCATAGAATTACCATTCTGTGATGTTGGAAGGGACCTCTGGAGATCACTGAGTCCTTGCCAAAGCAGGATCACCTAGGGGCAGGCCACACAGGAACACATCCAGATGGGTTTGGAATCTCTCCAAAGAAGGAGGCTCCACAACATCTCTGGGCACCCCACCCTAGGGCTCCAGCACCCTCTCAGCAAAGGAATTCTTCCTTTTGTTGAGGTGGAGCTTCCTGGGATCCAGTTTGTATGCATTGCCCCTCATCCTATCACACGACTGGAAATAGCCTGGCTCCTTCTTCTTGACACCCACCCCTCAGATAGACAATGATCACATCCCCTCTCAGCCTTCTTTTCTCCACATTAAACAGCCCCAGGGCTCTCAGCCTTTCCTCACCAGATAGATGTGCCACTCCCTTCATCATCCTCATAGCCTCCATTGGACATTCTCTAGTATTTCCTTATCCCTCTTGAACTGGGAAGCCCAGAATGGGGCCTTAACAGGGCAGAGGGGGAGAACCTCCCCAGACCTGCGGGACACACTTTTCTTGATATATCCCAGGAGACCACAGGTCTTCTTAGCCACAAGGGCACACTGCTGTCCCATGGAGACCTTGCTGTCCATCAGGACTCCAAGGTCCTTCTCCATGGAGCTGCTTTCCAGCAGGTCAAGCCCTAATCTGTATTAGTGCATGGGGCCGTTCTTCTTCAGGTGCTTAAGTTCCCTGTGGTCCAGCCTCTCCAGATCTCACTGAAGGGCAGCACAGCCATCAGGTACATCAGTCAATACTTAGGTCTGAACTAAAACTGAGACTGTGCTGCACCTGTGTTCTGTACTGTCCTGTAGCTGTTTTCTGTTTAAGGTCCACTGTTCTTTTTCTAGACCAAAACAATGTCAAGTGAAAGACTTCAGCACTCTCACACCTCATCTTTTTTCTTTTCTTTCTTGCCACATTTTCTCTGCAGAGATTCTTAATATTCTGGTTTTGCTTGGCCCTTGCTACTAAGCATGGCACTGAAGACATCTTTATCCAAGGACATCCCAGCCTTTTGTCCATTTGTTTTACAGAGCTGGCAAAGTACTTCGGAGTGCAGGAATCACAGAATCACAGAGCACATCCAGTTGGAAGAGACCTCCAGGCTCACCCAGCCCAAGCCTCCACCCAGCACTGCAGGCTCAGCACCAAGCCATGGCCCTAAGCACCAGCTCCACAGCTGCTGGAACAGCCCCAGGGATGGGCACTGCAGCAATGCCCTGGGCAGCCTCTGCCAAGCTCTGAAAACCCTTCCAGGGCAGAAAGATTTCCTGAGCTCCAGCCTGAGCCTCCCCTGGGGCAGCTTGGAACCATTGCCTCTGCTCCTGTCCCTTGCCCCCGAGGAGCAGAGGCTGTGCCCCCTCCTCGCTCCAACCTCCCTGCAGGGAGCTGCAAAGAGAATTGGACAGGATTTGAAGCTGACCAAGAATATCAGCTGATGGGGGGGCACAGCTGAAAAGGAACAAGCTTGCTCTCACTGACCAGAATCAATGCTAGAGATCTAGGTTGGACATCAGGAGGACATTCTGTGCAGTGAGGGTGGTGAAATCTGGAAGTGGTTGCTCAGGTATGGGGTTGAGGCTCTGTCCCTGGAGACATTCAAGATCAGCCTGGTTGTGTCCCTGGGCAGCTTGCTCTAGTTGGAAGTGTCCCTGCTGCCTGCAGGAGGTTGGACAAGATGACCGTCAAAGGTCTCTTCCAACCAGATATCAATCTGTGAATCTGTGTAAGCCTCCTGGCAGGTTAGACATGTATTATACCTTGCCTTAGCAGAAAGGAGGCACTGAGGTGTTAGTCCAAGTGATGTAACACTTCCACTGGGCCTGAGAACTCCAGGGGGGTTACAATTTTTAATAAAAATGGGTTTTATAAGATTGCTCCTCTCAATCTGTAGCAGAATACATCCAAACTCACCTGCAAGCCTGCCAAGCACCCAGGGGTTTCCACCAAGGTGTACATTGAGGGGAGGGGAAAGAGGGGAGGAGGAGAGGATTAAATATCATCATTCAGTCTAAGAGAATAAAATGAAGCTGCAGCCTGTCTTAAGCATTTTTCCCCCAGAGTGCATATTGACTGTCAAGTAAAACCCAAGACTTTAAAAAGAAATCCAGTTTTAAGTCAGCAACAGACATGACCCCAATATACATTGGAGTGAGCATTTCTTCTTTTTTTCCCTCACTTCAATATCCTTCCTCAGTTTCACATCAGCCAAGAGCCTACAGTCTTGCCTATGCACGTGACAAGTCTCCAAATAGCTTTAAAACCCTGCTGATGGGAGACCACCAACTTCACAGGTTCCTGCACCTCCCACGGTGCACTGCATGGGTATTTAGCAATGCTGCAGGCTTTTCCTGGTGCTGGAGGGTTTTCTTCTTCTTTTTACAGATAACAGATGTGCCTTTTCTCACTATTTTTGCCTTTCCTGCCTATAATATCAAAATTATTATTTTTAAGGTGTATTTTCCTAAAACTACAAAAACAGGAAGTCTGTTGCTTTATTCTCCACCACCACCACTGCTCCTACTCAGGATAGGATAGGATAGGATAGGATAGGATAGGATAGGATAGGATAGGATAGGATAGGATAGGATAGGATAGGATAGGATAGGATAGGATAGAATTGAGTTGAATTGAGTTGAATTGAATTGAATTGAATTGAATTGAATTGAATTGAATTGAATTGAATTGAATTGAATTGAATTGACCAGGTTGGAAAAGACCTTTGAGATCATCAAGTCCAACCTATCGCCCAACACCATCTAATCAACTAAACCACGGCACCAAGGGCCCATCCTAAACATCTCCAGTGATGATGATTCCACACCTCCCTGGACAGCACATTCCAATGGCCAATCTCTCTTTCTGGGAAGAACTTTCTCCTCACCTCCAGCCTAATCCTCCCCTGGCACAGCTTGAGACTGTGTCTTCTTGTTCTGGTGCTGGTTGCCTGGGAGAAGAGACCAACCCCCACCTGGCTACAACCAACCTTCAGGTAGTTGGAGACAGCAATAAGGTGTCCTCTGAGCTTCCTCTTCTCCAGGCTAAGCAACCCCAGCTCCCTCAGCCTCTCCTCACAGGGCTGTGCTCCAGAACCCTCACCAGTTTTGTTGCCCTACTTCAGCACAGCCCTGCTGCTGTGCTGCAGGCATCACTGTCCACCTCCACTGCAGGTGGAAAGTGTGCCAATGGCTCTGGGACTGCCATGGCTGGCACAGAAGGATGGGGTTAACTGCAGAGAAATTAGAGAGTAACTTTTGACTAAATAACTTCAGCTGGTAAATGCTGTATGGATTACTTCACTGCAGTTTCAATCTCTCTCCCTTCACTTTAGTCTCAAGCAAGCTTTACTTTCAACCACAGTCAGGGTAAAGGGGAACAATCCAATTGGATGATAACGAGAGGCTGCACAATCTGCATTGCTGTAACTGCTGAAGAGGCAGCAGGTGAATGCACAGTGCAGGCTGTATGCACACAGTGCAGGTTTGTATGCACATGGTGATTGTATGCACATAGTGCAGGCTGTATGCACATGGTGCAGGTTCGTATGCACACAGTGCAGGCTGTATGCACATGGTGCAGGTTTGTATGCACACAGTGCAGGTTTGTATGCACACAGTGCAGGCTGTATGCACACGGTGCAGGTTTGTATGCACACAGTGCAGGCTGTATGCACACGGTGCAGGTTTGTATGCACATGGTGCAGGTTTGGATGCACACGGTGCAGGCTGTATGCACACGGTGCAGGTTTGTATGCACATGGTGATTGTATGCACATAGTGCAGGCTGTATGCACATGGTGCAGGTTTGTATGCACACAGTGCAGGCTGTATGCACACGGTGCAGGTTTGTATGCACATGGTGATTGTATGCACATAGCGCAGGCTGTATGCACATGGTGCAGGTTTGTATGCACACAGTGCAGGCTGTATGCACACGGTGCAGGTTTGTATGCACATAGTGCAGGCTGTATGCACATGGTGCAGGTTTGTATGCACACAGTGCAGGCTGTATGCATATGCTTCACGTTTGCATGTACTCAGTGCAGGTTGTATGCAAAAAGTGCAGGTTTGTATGCACACAGTGCAGGTTTGCATGCACTCAGTGCAGGCTTGGATGCACGCAGTGCAGGCTGTATGCACACAGTGCAGGTTTGCATGGACTCAGTGCAGGCTTGGATGCACGCAGTGCAGGCTGTATGCACACGCTGCAGGCTGTATGCACACGGTGCAGGTTTGTATGCACATGGTGCAGGCTGTATGCACACGTTGCAGTCTGTATGCACACGTTGCAGTCTGTATGCACACGGTGCAGGTTTGTATGCACACAGTGATTGTATACACACAGTGCAGGCTTGTATGCACACGGTGCAGGTTTGTATGCACACAGTGAAGGTTTGCATGCACACGGTGCAGGTTTGTATGGACACAGTTCAGGCTTGTATGCACACGGTGCAGGTTTGTATGGACACAGTTCAGGCTTGCATGCACACGGTGCAGGTTTGTATGGACACAGTGAAGGTTTGCATGCACACGGTGCCGGTTTGTATGGACACAGTTCAGGCTTGTATGCACACGGTGCAGGTTTGTATGGACACAGTTCAGGCTTGCATGCACACAGTGCAGGTTTGTATGCACACAGTGAAGGTTTGCATGCACACGGTGCCGGTTTGTATGGACACAGTTCAGGCTTGCATGCACACGGTGCAGGTTTGTATGGACACAGTTCAGGCTTGTATGCACACGGTGCAGGTTTGCATGCACAGTGCAGGCTGTATGCACACAGGGCAGGTTGTATGCACACAGGGCAGGTTTGTATAAACTGGCTGTCTGTGCCTTGCACCTGTAAACAGAGCACAGACAGTGGCAGGCTCCATGCACCAGTGCATCATCGTGAGGTACAAAGACCATCGTGACCCAGCCCTGATTTGGGCCTCCTCAACTCTCTTGTGATACCCATAACCACAAGGATACTAAAATGAGAGAAGCGGATGGTCTCACAGGCACTTATGTGACTTAGGGACACATAGGTTTAGGTTTCTTCTTGGAAGCACTCAGTAATGCAGCTACAGCTAAGGGAGCTATATAACCATCACACAGAAAATACATGTGTCTTAAGGGCAAGATGTGAAAAATTAAATATAGAAATGGCTACAAATTCCCTTGGGTTTAATGGGTTTCATCTATTGACCCCAAAAGTGGATTTAGCCCACACAGCCAAGCTAGAGCAGCATAAGGATTTTAGGTAGGCAAAATGTAATAACAGACTGAAATCTGCCCTAGCTCTTGGGTTTAATCCTTCCTCTCATAAGAAGAGCAGCCATGTAGGCTTTGACTGAAAGACGGGCCCTGCTGGAGGGCCTGTTGCTACTGCAGCTCACTGGGGGTTTGGGAGAAACCAGGTCAGTCAAAAATCTCTTTCTTGGCTCTCACCTCTGTGAGTTAGAGGAACTGAGATGAACTCCAAAGATGGAAAAAACAGTCACTGGGGCATGCCCTGGCATTAGCTGAAATAATTCACAGGCTCTAGCTGAGGATTTGCCTATACCACCACAAGGTAGGAAGGAAGGGTGATGCTACTCACACTGGCAAGCCTGGCACTTCCGAGTTAAATTAACTCACCTAAAGTCCTTCTGTAAAAGAAAAATCAAACTGCAATGATACCTGGGACAGAGGATTTCATGGAGGAGGCAGCTCAGCTGTGAGAGTGCTGAACCAAGACCCAACATATCTTCTCTAGTTTGGTCTCCAAAACCTTTAGTTCCTCAGCCTGAAGAGGTCCTTGCTGTCTGCTTTGGAGCAAACTGACCACAGTAGCACAAAGCAGAGGTCATCAGCCACCAGACAGCCTGTTTTGCTTTGTGGACCTCAACTAGGTCAATAGAAGCTCCTTCTTCTTTTGCCATGGAGTGCCAATGGCTGCCAAGTCGACAGGCTGTGGGAGAAGGAGCGTTAGGAGCTAGTGTCCATTTCTCTGCAGTGAATTCAAGCATCTCACAGCTTGTATCCAACTGATTCTCAATATGACTTGAAGTTTAAGATAATTTGAAAACACAAGCCAGGTGCCTAAATCATTGAATGGTTAGGGTTGGAAGGGACCTTAAAGCTCTAGTTCCAACTCCCCTGTCATGGGCAGGCACAACTTCCTCTAGATAGAAATAAGAGATACTTTTAAAAATGACAGAAGACCTCCTGAGATCCCCTCTGTTCTAAATTTTCCTACAATCCCCTGAGATGCAGTTCGTTCTCACCCGTGCCACAGCTCTGTGACCTTAGGCAAGTCCCTGCATGTCTCCATCCCTCCCTCCTATCCTGCCAGTTCTGCGAAGCCCTGCTGAGCTGCGGCTACTCCCTCCGGTGTGGGTAAGGGGAGTGCATGGGTTTCAGGGAGCCAGCAGCAGGCAGCCTATGGCTGGTAGCAATTACCCAGGCGTCCGGGCTCTCTTCTTGTCCCTGTAAAAAAGCAGCAAGGAAACCCCTTGCTGCAGAGCAGTTCTTCCCAGCGGGTCCGAAGCAGTACCAAAAGAGCAGGCAAAAGCTTCAGAGAGCCGTGAAAGGCAAAGCGGCGCTGGGACGGGATCTACGAGGGGCTGGAGCTTCCCCGGCTTCCCCCGGGTCTCCATCCCACCGGGGAATCCTCAGCGCTGCTGGGCACATTTAGTCAGGCAACATTAAGTCAGGCACCCCCCTATCTCGCAGAACAGGATCTCGATGAGGGAAACGAGGGGGAAAGCGACACAAAGGGGATTGGAAACCAAAGCAAATCACCGATTTCCTCGGAGAGGCGGGGGGGGGAGGAGGGCAGCGCACACGGTGCGTCGCGGAGTCTCCGGGGGGCAGGATTTCTCTTCCACCGCACGGAAGAGGCAGATTAAAGTGGGAGTGGGGTGGGAGGGAAGGGGGGGAGAGTAGAGGGGAGGGGGAGAGTAGAGGGGAGGGGGAAGGGGAGGTGGGGGCACGGAACAAAGGAGATTGGCAGCACAGCTGTTTTGGGAAGAGGGAAAAAAAAAAAAAAAAAAAAAAAAAAAAAAAAGGCCAGCCTTCCTGTTTCTTTAAAGCCGCTCATCTGCGCGCCCGGCCGGCTCCGGCGCCCAGGGGCAGGCTGCGGGGAGCCGCGGGCGGGCAGGCGGCCGCACGCACGCACGCACGGACTGAGAAACCCGCCCGCCAGGGCTCCCGCTGCCCGCAGGGGCTCCCGCTGCCCGCCGGGGCCGAGCGGGCGCAGATGGGCGGCGGCGGCTGCGGGGCGGCGGCAGCGCGAACGGAGCGGCGGAGCAGCCGCTGCTGAGCGCACCCGCGTAGCGCCTAGCGCCATGCGGAGCGCGCCGCTGGCGGAGGGCGAGCCGTGGCCGCGCCTCTGCGCCGCCGAGCTCGGGGGGCTGAGGCGACTGCGGCGCAAGCAGGGCTGCGGAGGCTTCCGCGTGGAACTCAAAGTGCTGAGCGGGAGGCGGACGGCGCTCCGCGGGCCCCCCCCGCGCCCCGCCGCGCCGCCACCCGCCTGGGAGCCGCGCAGCGCCTGCACCGCCGCACCGCCGCCCGCCGCCCGCCCGCCGCCGCCGCCGCCGCCCGCCACCTCCCCGCGGCCGGGCGAAGCGTCCGGCGTGTCCCCGGAGATCAAAGCCCTGCAGCAGACGCGACGGCTGCTGGCCAACGCCCGCGAACGGACCCGAGTCCACACCATCAGCGCCGCCTTCGAGGCGCTGCGGAAGCAGGTACCTGCCGCCGGCCGGCGCGTCGGGGCCCCACCGGGAGCCGTTGCTCCGCGGGCGGGCGATGGGGAGGGTCGGTGGGTGGTGCCCGGCACCGCGCTGCAAATTCCTGCCGCCTCCGAGCCGCCGCTGCCCCTTCGGGACCACCCGAGTGGCGCCGAGGGTTGAGCGGGGCTTGCGGAGCACGGCTCCGCCGGGGCCAGGGCAGGTCACGAAGGCGGGAGGCTGCGGTGGCCGCCTGACAGAAGGGGAAGTCGGCTCAAAATGCCTGGAAGTACCAACCCTAGAACTGTGTTAACACTCCAGATAAATAAATAAGGGTTTCTAATTTGCTTATTTGCTTGCAGTTAGAAACTTTTGGACTTTTTTTTTTTTTTTTTTATCCCTGGAGAGATATTGCCCGGGGAGGGGGGCGGGGAAGTGTGAGAAACGAAACAGCCCGTGAGTACTGGGAGTGAACAACCAGGGTGGGGAGAGGCGCTTGGCCAAGCTGTGAGGTGGACGATGCTCCGGGATCAAGAGCACAAGTACTTCCGCGCTGTCCTGCTGGGGTGGGTTGCCTCAAAGGATCACTGGTAGTTTGCGCAGCAGCATGCTCCCGTTAGCGTTTTGCAGGGTGTCTGATCCGTCAGGGCCCTTGAGGCACTTGCAGCCACCTCTGAAATTTTCTGTGTCCTACATCTGCCTGGGATACTCGAGTTACGTTGTGATACCCTGCTAGTTAAGTTTCTGGTTATATTTACTGTCCTGTGTACAGTACAGACCTTTTGTGGTGAGAGGTCTTGAAATTACTCATGGTCATTTCTGGAGAATAATAGACATGTTCTTGCTGGCAGAGTGGAGCTTCTGAAAAGTAAATGTAGTTTTGGACAAAATTCCCCCATCACTTTCCCAACTTGTGGAAAGTGAAGAGAGATCCAGGTCTGTTCCCACAAGGGTGGATCAGTGCCCTGGCCCTGGCCCCTATACTCAGCCCTGTGCTCCTCTCCGTGTGTGGGCAGCCTGTCATAGCTCAGTGGCAGAGGCAGATGTGCTGTCACACTGCACAAGCCCAGCTGTCCCAGCTTCTCTGCCTTTGCCCATCTTGGAGGGTTGTGAGCTGCAGATGAGTCTGTGAGAGATATTGAACATCATTTCTCCCAGAATGGTGCCTCCAGCCCCATGGGAGTAACACACAGGCTTTTGGCTACCATCTTTCAGACATTACTTACCCAAGCCATTTCCCCAAGTGTGTTTGCTTTAGGACTCAGTCCTGTTTTCTGCTTAGAGGAGCTCTGCTTTGTTCCCATCTTAGGTGGGATGCTTGCAGCTCTTCCCAATGAGCTGGGCCTGCGGCCCTACCCAACTGCATGTTGGGTAGTTGCACCCTGTGAGTTCATTGTTTCCAGTCATCTACATCTGCAAGCAGACTTCCAGCCCCTGCCTTGGTAGGAAGTGCAGGCTGAGACTCAGGCTGTGTGTCCAGAGAGAAGCTGATGAGCATCTAAACTCGAGCAATTTTAATGACTGGGTGGTGGTGGGATCTGACAGCTTCTGTTACAATCATGTTTCTCCAGCTTGTGCTGGATGCTGTGCTGAGAGAGTGCCCCTTTGGACACAAACTCTGAACCTGATATACTTTGTCTGTAGGCTGCTTCCATATCTCGGTTGTTCGTTGACTGCGTAACACGCCTGCAAGTGTCAGTCTCACTCTCTGTGGACAGACATCTACACCACCAAAACCACAAAGGGAAGTAGCAGTGATTTCCCAAATCACTGCCAAGCTTGTTCTAGGCTGAGCCTCAAGCAAAAGTCAGGCAAGCAACAAATTAAAGCCACACTCTTTGGGGAAATGGGCAACTCTTGAAAAGCCTCAGATTCCTGGCCTTGGCCCTGTCTCCATAAATCATTTCAGCCCTGGACTCCGCTGGGAGCCCAGAAAGCCTGGAGAAAAGTTGCTGTCCTCTCTTCCCATGAAAGCCAGTGCCTAGAGGGTCAGCACAGGACCGTGCTGGCAGAGTTGTGGTCGCTCTGCAGAAAGGACTGGTTCTTGGGCAGCGCCTGCTGTGTGGGTTTCCCAGCGATTTGCTGAGGGGTGGGCTGGCTGTCCTGGCCATCACTGCATGACATTTGGATTCATTTCTTGCTGGGCTGCCAGCGGCATGCTTGATGCTGTATGTGACATCAGGTGACAGTCAGCTTCATTGCACATACGTCACTGGCTTGTCACTCAAATCGCTCACACCGGCACCAGAAGAGAGGTTTGTGAGGAGCAGTCGGAGTCAGAGGAGAGGATGTTGCTCTCTGTCACATCTTGGCCAGCAGGGCTGTGAAGTGGCATTGTGGACAGATGTGTTTGTAGAGGCAGATGCAGTAGGGAGGCTTTGCATTGCCTTGAGTGAGTCCCATCTTGTCACAGCCCTGAGCATACACAAGACCATCACCTTGCACAGGAGGCCATCGCTGTGTGCCATCGGAGCAGACCTCAGTTCACTTCTTGTTCCTCAGTTAGCTTTTTGTCCACTCCTTGTCATCATGTGTCAGGCTCTTAAACAGCTGTGATCCTTTTTCTGAGGCACTGAAACTGTTCCCTCCCCACAGACAGGTGGGCGAGGAGAGGGCAGAATGCCATGCTGGGATACTGCCACCCCAGCCCTGTGCTCCTGTGGGATGGGCTTGGGTGCTGGATGTGGAGCTGCTAGAGGTAGGAGCCCTGCTCCCCCTCTGGTACCCAGCACCCATGCACCCCTCTACCACCCTGTTTGGAGATGCTCATCATCTCTGGTACACATGAGATAAAACCCCAATGCTTGCAGAATCAGCCACACCACAGCCACACTGTGGGGAGCCCATCCATGCCCAAGGAGAAGGAAGAGGAAGCCATGCTTCTCCGTAGGACACCTTCTTGGCCTCAGCAGCCCACCAAGGCCAAGTGGCTGGCAGGCATCGCAGGGCAGCTGGGCTGGCAGTGGTGCCTCTGCACTGCAGCTGTGTCCATATGGCACACATGTTAGGGCTGGTGTCAACCAGCTCTCCAGATGGCAGGAAGGGATGTAAGGATGCTTTTTCCCTAGTTCTTGGTGGAGAAAGACCTGACCACAGATTTTTCACACAAGGAGAGCTTAGGCCAGCCATGTCCCTGAGTATTTGCTGTCCCTGGCTTGTATCTGAGTCCAGGGCCCTCTCCACGGCGGGAGGTAGACAGGCAGATGCTGGCTTCAGGAAGATGCCAGCTATTGGGAGAGACATGTCATTGCCACTGTGCTTGCCCCTTGGTGCCACAAGAAACAAGAATCTCTCTACCTCTGTTTTCATTGAGCTGCTACCTTCCCCATAGGGCCATAATGCTGTAGTGGGACTGAAGAGCAGATGCTGCTGGGGTACAGCCTCTCCTTCCTAATCTTGACATTTGTCATCTTCATCTAGTCTGTTTGATAGAGATTTCCCACCCTCAGTCCCCCAAGCATCATTTGCCCAACCAGTCCCTGCACTGACACTGGACTTGTGAGGCTGGCAGTATAGTTCCTTGTGGAAAACACTCATCTGCTCTCAAACACTTCCAGATGCTGGAGACACTTCTGCTATCCTTCACTCTCCTACTGCTGCCTTTCTGAGTGACCCTTGCTGGTGCTGCTACCATCCCCTTGTCTGGACAGCTCCTACCTGGATCTCCTGCCTTCAAATGCCCTGACAGGTGCTGGTCAGCAGTGTGGCAGCAGTGTGTCCCCCATAAGTGACTTGACAGGTTGTCACCTCCATCCCTATGTTCTCACTCTCCATACCATTGTGGGTGGGCAATGAGTCCGAACATCCCTGATGCAGAGACACACATTGAGTTCACAAGAACCCAAGGTCATCTCCTCCTCCATCTGAAGGGCACTTGTGCTGGTGGGTGTTCCAGTTCATGAATCAGTGCAACCTTTCAGAGGAAACAAGATGCCACCACCCATCTTCAAAGCCACTGCTGTCTGGATCCCTTTTTTGTCTGCAAGTTCCTTTTGGCAGCAGGAGTCTCTTACTCCAGCATCTCCCCAGTGTGAAACTGAACCATCTTAATTTTTATTACCACATGGACTTAGCTACCAGGAGAAGATGGTGCTCTCCACCATTAGACTGCAGTAGACATGCAAGCAAACCAGATCCCACCAGCATGTTACACTCAGATGAGCTGTGATCAAGCTTCTTAGCTGCTGACAGGCCCTAAGGTGGCAGCAAGCTCTCCCTCCATGAATGGAGACAACCACAGCAGCCTTCCTGACCTGGAGCCTGCCTGGGCTTGAACATCTGATTTCTCTCTGGAGCAGGGCTGTCCAGCTCCTTCTCGAGACAGCAGTGCATGGAGCCACAGCAAGCTGGAGGCTGTGCTGGCAGCAAATATGGCATCAGACAGTCACCTTCCCTTGAAGCACAGGGGGGTTTTCCTAACTCTCTTCACACTGCATGATCAGGGTGCCCTCTGCCTGAGCAGCTGCCAGCCTCACTCTCCATGCTCCTGGGGGTTCTGGAGATGTTTCAGGGTTTTATAGGGCCCCTTTACAGCGCTGGAGAGGAGGTCTTTTTCCTCCTGCTAGTATCCTGTCAGTTTTTGCTGCTGACATGCATGTGGCTGCTGTAGCTTGTTGTTAAATTGGTGCAGTAAAGACCCTGCTTGCGCCTGCTGGGCTCATGGTGGGATGTCAGGAACAGCAGCCTACAGGCCATGGGAGGAGGTTGTATTGCTGTGGGGTGGGGTGGGTGCAGAGGGTTTGAAGGGACAAGCCACGTACTGAATGCATGCAGAACCTGTGACCTTAGCCACAAGCCAGTGGAAGCTGAGACTGTTCTGGAGATGCATCACAATGTGCTGCCCCTGTCATCCCCAAGGCAGCTGTGGTTTGTCACCTCTGCAGGTGGGACACCAGACACAGCCAGTGATGCTGGCCTGTCCTCACTGCCTGCTGTGCAGGCTGAGAGCTTTCCTCCATGACCTCCTGCCATCTCTGGGGGTGGCAGCTGGGCACCTTTGGCCTTGATCTGCAGTAGCATTTGGAGAGATGACCACAAAAAAAAAAAATGAGGGGGATGGAACCCCTCTGCTGTGAGGACATGCTGAGTGCTGGGATTATTCAGCCTGGAGACAAGAAGGTTCAGCAGAGACCTTATTGCAGCCTTTCAGTACTGAAAGGCGCCCAAGAGAATTTTTAGTGGGGTCTGTTGTGCTGATGTTCTGAGCAACCTGGTCTAGTCACATATGTCCCTGCTCACTGCAGGGGTCTTGGACTAGGTGACTATTTTAAAGGTGCCTTCCAACCCAAACCATTCTATGATTTAGTAACTCCTTGAAACTGTTGTTCCTAAGGGTAGCCCCTTCTGGAGGAGATTTTCTAGATGTGGAGTATCTCCTGTGATACCCCAGCAGTCCTCTGCACAGTTCCTGGTTTGGGAAGTGATTCAAAATGCTTGCAGTGTGATGTTTTTCATGCATGATACTGTGGGTGTGTGTTGCATGCCTTGAGGATGTGCAGGGGGCCTCGAGGGTGCAAAACCTCTGGGGAATAAGTGCAGGGGGACTGTCCAAAATGGAGCAGAGCCAGGCCTGGGGCAGCATTAAGCAGACTGCTGTTTGGAAGAGAGCAGTGGGATGAACTCAGCCAGCACCACACCAAAGTTTTGTTTGGAGGAAGCCAGTTCACTCACTCCAAGGAGTGAACTCATGTTTTTGCAATGTGAGCAATGAGGGAGCCAGGAGCTGGGAGGGAGCTGGAAGCTGGGTTATTGGACAGCATGGACCCACCCCAGAGACCAAGGTCAGGACTACTGCTCTTGCCTGAGTGCTGCTGCTTTTGTTCTTGTTGGCAGTTTGAAGTTAGGTTTGGTCCCTGGCTTGATGTTTTGCTGCTTGTGGCAAGGCAGGGATGAAGCTTTCTTTCAAGCTGCTGTGATTGGTTTGCTAGCACAGAGCTGCCTGGTCCCCAGGGCTGCAGGCTGCTGGCAGAGAAACAAAATCCTCCCACACCAATGGTATGAAATAGCTGCCCATTGCTGGCCAGGAGAGAGTTCTGCACAGATCTGACACCATGGCATCCACAGATGGTTGAGGGAGGCAGTTGTGCTCCTCTGCTCCATGCTGGTGCACCTGTGTCCAGCTCTGGAGTCCTCAGCAAAGGACAGACGTGGACCTGTTGGAGCAATCTGGAGTGGACCCACAAAAATAATGAGAGGTCTGCAGCCCCTCTGCAGTGAGGGCAGGCTGAGAAGGTCAGACTGTTCAGTATGGAGAGGAGGAGACCTTACTGCAGCTTTTCAGTACTTGATAGGGGCCTATAAGAATGACAAAGACAAACTTGTTAGCAAGGCCTGTTGTGGCAGGACAAGGGGTGACGGTCATAAACTAAAAGAAGAATTAGGGTAGATAGAAGGCAGAAATTGGTTATGGTGTGGCCTGGGTTGCCCAGAGAGGTGGTAGAAGTCCCATCCCCGGAAATACTCAAGGCCAGGCTGGACAGGGCTCTGAGCCACCTCATCTTTCCTGCTGCTTCAGGGGACCTGCTTGTGCCCTGCCTGACCTTCATGTGGAGGGAATCTGTGCAAGTCTGCGCTGCTAAGTCCCATTTCTACCACTATAACAGAGAGGTTTGGATCCGCAGCACCCTACACTCTTCTTTCTGTCGTGTAGTAAAAGCAGAGTGGGCTTGACTGTGTAGACACTGCCTGTGCAGGTCCAGAGAGTGTTGATAGAAATTGTATTTTACTGGTAAGAATAGGAGTGACACAGAGCTACCTAGCCAGAAGCTCAATGGTGTGAATTGGCTTAATGCTCCTGAAGTCCATGGGGTTATTCCTCACAGATCCATGATGGTGAGCACAGCCTGCACCCTCATATGGCAGAGGTGGTTATTGTCCCCTCTCACCCTTTTTTTCTCCAGTTGTTCCCCAGTTTCATCTGACAGCCTCCTCTTCTGTGCCCTGGGTAAGAATCAGCTCCAAAACCGTGTCTTTGGTGGATGGCAGTGACCATCCAAGGGGCTGCAGCAGGGCCTTGCTTCCTCAAGAGGGCTGGCTGTGAGCCAAGCACTGCTCTGGCCAAGTGTGCAGCAGACTTCCCATGGACTTCAAAGGGCACATCTTTGGTCTTCCAAGGGTGCTGCCTCTGAATTATAGACCTCAGGAATGGAAAATACCTGTTCAGTCACATCCTATCTTCCTGGAAAAGAAGGGCTCTTCTGCACAGGAACATGTCTCATGAGCATTCATCTTGCATTGCTTCATCCCCTGCCAGCCTGGAGATCACTGGTAAAACCCATGAGGCTCTGCAGAGCCCTTTGCAGACACAGCCAACAAACATCTGAAGCTCTAGTTCCTGCTGGTCCCAGCCCACTGCTGTGCTAATCTCTCAAAGCCAAGGATGGTGCCAGTGTCCTTTCCTTTCTGGAAGACAGCTGCACTCCTCTGGAGCAGTGTGTGTTTGCAGCTGCAGCTCCTTCCTAATTCCTTTCAGTCGCTGCAAATGTTGCAGGGGAGGTGCTGAGCTGTGCTGCTGCTCAGCACTGAGCTCAGAGAAGGGACGTATTTTCATTACCTGCATGGAAACTTGAACTCTCCCCTGGCTCCCCCGGCCATGGCCCTGCCCAGCTCCTGTCCCTGCAGCTCTGCCACCAAGGCACTGCCTGTTCCACTCAGCCACGATGAGCGAGGAGGTGACAGAAAGAAGGGGCTCGGCTCTCAGCAGGAGCGTGATGGAGGCTTGCTGGCATCGCCCTCTGCTGACAGTCTACATAGCACAGACCCCTTGAGAGCCGGGAGGGCTACACCTGTGTGGCCACACTGGCATCAGACATTTCTCCCGTTCCAAAGAGACTTGTGCTGGTTTGGGTTGGGCTTTGAAGATTGTTTTGGCATCCAAGCGTGCACTGATGTCTTTTACTCCAATTTGTGCAAATCTGTCACATCTTCCCTTCTGGCTTCATGTTAAAGAAAGATAAAACCAAAGTCCACTTTCCTCACTCCCCCACCCCCTCCCTGCTTGGGGAAGTTTTGGATCTGGATCAGAACTAAGTAAGTGGCTCATTCCTCTCTCAATTTCCCATGTTTAATTCAAAAGGAAACATTAAAATGGCAGGAGCTGAGCCAAGACAGGGAGGGTTCCTACAAAATAGTTATTGTAACAGGGTTACCATGGCAGAAACTCTTATCTGCTGATGCTGGTGCCCAGCACCCATCGTGCTGGTATCTGAGCTCAAGGTGAACCTCTTCCTGTGGACCTGTGGGGCAGCTCCTGTTTGGATTTTGCTGTAGCCTGTGGGAAAACTGTTGTGTAATCCCAGCCTTGGGGATTTGTCAGCTCTGGTAACACTGTGATCTTTCTTGGAATTTTTAGCAAACGACCTACAAAACAGTTTGGGGATTGGTTTTGCTTCTGTTTCTTTTTCCTTTTCTTTTTTTCCTTTCCCTTTTTCCTTTTCCTTTTCCCTTTTCCTTTTATCTTTTTTCTTTTTCCTCCTCCTTCTCCTCCTTCTCCTCCTTCTTCTCCTCCTCCTCCTTTTTCTTCAATAAAACACAAAAAAAGAACAAAACAGATGAGGAAAGACATGAGCCTGCCTTCTTGTGTTGTAACTGGGCAGCGTCTGTGCATCAGCCTCCAGGAGATTTCGTGGTCTCTTTTCCTTCCACTCCATTTAACTTCCCTCTTGCTCTAATTCAGAAATTATTCCCACATTTCACTGAATCCTTCCATGTTAGTTTCCGTCTTGCTTTGGTCTTTCATGCTGCTGTTTGATCTGGGACCTCCACTGTTCTTGTTACATCAATGTCAAAAGGGATTTGGGTGTTTGTGCTGCCCCAAGCTCTTGTTTCAAAGTGACTCTCAGTTTATTGCATTTTGGGGGCCAGGTATTGCTTCTGAGGGCAGGCACAGATGGTGGCTGCATGATGCTGGAAGAGAAGGGCAGGGAAGGTTTTTACTGAGAGATTCATCGAGGGGGTTTGGGGGGCGAGGTTAGGGAGCGTGCCTGGGAGCATTGGAAAAAAATGACCAGTTTGGGTTTGTAATCAGTGGACAGGCAAGGGAGTGGTGAGTAGGGAAAAGGGTCGATTCCTGCAGGGAATGATGGCAGGAGTGGGCAAACCAGGGTCTGACTGAGCTTAGCAGCAAGCTGGGTTGGAGACCTCAGAGGTCCCACCACCTGCCATTGTGCCTGTGTGAGCTGTGCTGCTGAGTGGATTGATAAATGCCCACGTGAGGTGGCTGAGTGGTCTGATAGAAGTCTGCTGGCAATACTCCAGCAAAGGCTAGCCAGATTTGCTAAAGGCAGCACATACAAGGAGAATTACAGAGGACTTGAGGACTCTGAATGACTGGATAGTAGTGTGGTGATGAAATAAATACCGTGTGGATAAAGTGAAGTGAATCAGGTAGGAAAACACCTATCAGATTCCACATGGGAAGTCACAGAATCACAGAATAGTCTGGGTTGGAAGGGACCTCCAAAGCTCATCCAGTCTAGCAGCAACATCCTCTGCTAGATCAGGTTGCCCAGAGCCTTATCCAACTTCACCTTGAATAGCTCCAGGGATGGAGCCTCAACCACCTTCCTGGGCAACATGTTCCAGTGTTCACCATCCTCTTGGTAAAGAACAGACCATGAGCTGACCATTATTTCAAAGAACAGAGACCTCAGGGTTTCTGTAGATGGTTCACTGGAAGTCTCAGGTCCCTGCCTGGTAGTGGTCACAAAATCAAATGAGGAGTTACAAGCAAAAGAATATTACACTGAATTGAGAACTTGAGGATCTATTGAATAAACAGAGCACCATGAGTACAGTGTGGTGTTCTGAGCACCCACAACATGAATACTGTGTGGTGGTGTGATCCTGTCAGCTTCAAAAGAGCTAGGAGTGGATCAAGGAAGATCAGCAAGTGTCATCAAAGGCATGGGATAACTTCCATACAACTGTCTGAAAGGAGGTTTGGTCTTTTTCACTTGGAAAAGAGGCTAAGGAAATGATGAAGGAAAAAAACATGTGTCACTGAGGAGGTGAATAAAAACCTGTTGTGCCATCTTACAGTACAGGAACTGGGGGAGCCAAGTTCAAAACAAAGGGAGGGCAACTTTGTCTAGACTAGGGAGAAAGCTTTGAAAAGTGATGTTGTGGGTGCTCCAGACTGACAGGAGGCAATTACCCAGAATCAACTGCCAGGAGCTTACCAAACCAAAGCTGTGAATAAAAAGGATCTATCATGGGTTGCTAAATGCAGGGAAGGCACATCTAGCTGAGGTCATGTAGCTGACTTTAGTTGGGGCCTAGCAGAATACTTGGGGAAATCCTATATGTGCCTGAGCTGTTCTGCTCCTCCCTTGGCATCTGCGCGTGGCCACTGTGGGGTTTGTGGTGGGAGTGAACCCATCTTCCCTTCTGGAGAGGCCAGGGATTGCTCCAGGGATGAGCCTCTATGGAGGAGAGAAGCTGAGGCATGAGCATGGCAAGAAGCATTAAAAAATCTCTGACCCTAAGCAGTGTGACACTCTAGAGGGATGGGGAGGATGGAGGCTTGTATGGAGGCAGATGGTAGAGGGACATTGAGGCATTGCAATGATTAATGTAGTATGAAAATTTAGCCTGATAGGCAGCCAGACAACCTGAGTGGCTAGGATGGATTTCAGATAAATGCCAGGCTCTGGTTTCTGGACTCTTGTGTATGAAAGGCTCAGTGACCTTTAGCAATTCTTCAAACTAGTGACTGGGGCCCCAAGCCTGTTGGACTCAGAAGGTCTCTGGTTAAGTTGTGCCTACAGCAGAGCATGTGTGAGGGGCTCTGCTGGAGCTGCCAGCAGCCGGCCTTCCGCAGTGGGACACCAGTGCTGCTCCTGTGTTCCAGCACATGCTGTTTACTTGGAATTGCTTGAATGCTCCACATTACTCTAGAAAGCTTCAAGGGTAAGGAAATAAATTGTGTAAGATGCAGCCAGAGCAGGCTCTGGTATGGTCTCTGCTGGGAGGTAAGGCGCTGTGATGGGGCAGTTCAGTGGGAATTGCTTCCTCCACGCCATGTTCCTCCAACAGCACAATAAGCAGTGTTGTGTTTGAGCACAAGCCCACCGGACTGTTACAAATTTGTTCATGTCCCCTCTATTGCCTTATTCTGCAAGACCTGTGACAGCACTGCAGCTGTTCTCATGGGGAGTAAGTTACTCAAGACAAGTCACTTGGTGGCATGGGGGATCAAAGGTTTCTGAGGAAAGGTATTCCCCTTTCTGCCTGGAGCCCTGTAGCATCCACCTTTTCTCTCCATAAATGTGTCTTCTGTGTACATTGTACATGATGCGTGTTTAGCAGGAGGGTGGGGAGACTCTAGAACAAGCTGCCCAGGGAGGCTGTGGATGCCGCTTCCCTGGGGGTGTGCAAAGCCAGGTTGGATGAGGCCTTGAGCAGCTGAGTTTAGTTGTAAGATGTCCCTGCCCATGGCAGGGAGGTTGGAGTAAATGAGCTCTGAGGTTCCTTCCAACCTGGGCCATTCTGTGATTCTGTGTCCTGACATTGTGTTTCAAGCAGAACTACCCTGCTGAATTAAAGAGGCTTCTTGCTGCTTTCATCCCTGTGGAGATCAGTAGGGGGTTCTCACAAACCTGTTGGGACCATATGGCCCTTGCCCAGCAGCCTGCCTGTTCCTGCTCAGAACTGCTGGCATGATCCCCTGCGGTTGTTTTGCTGTGCTTCACTCAAAATGTGGGGGTTATCTGGTCTCTTTTTTAATTTTTTTTTCCCTGTTACCCTTTCTAGGTTCCCTGCTATTCTTATGGTCAAAAGTTGTCCAAACTGGCCATCTTGAGAATAGCCTGTAACTATATCCTTTCCCTGGCCAGACTAGCAGACCTGGATTACAGCGCTGACCACAGTAACATGAGCTTCTCTGAATGCGTGGAGCAGTGCACTAGGACCTTACAAGCAGAAGGAAGATCTAAAAAAAGGAAGGTATGTTACAGCCTCCTCCCCTGGCTCCCCAAATAACAGCAAAAGTTTGGAAAGGGGAAAAAAAAAGAAAAAAAAACACAACATGGTTGCCTTTCTTTGTCAACCTCTTGAAATCTCCCTGATTTGGTTATCCCTTGCCTCTCTCTTGGCGTTTCTCCTCCATCCCTCTGATCCTGCATTCCTCTCTAATCAAAAGCTTTTCTCTCCTCCCTGTCTTCCATGCTGGGCTCTTCCTCTTGTTAGTCACCCATCATGTGTTTTAACACGAGACTGATCCTATTAGAGCCATCCTGGGGCTGTTCTTTGTTAAATCAACCCTCGGGTTGCCTTTTGGAGCCCACAGAATGCAGTGGCCTGCCTGTGTCTTGCTGCTATCTCCAAGAAAAACTGCCCAACAGCAACAACAAATGTATCTGATGGAGACATTGTAGGTACAAACACACGAGTAAGATGTATGAGCTGCAGGACATGTGGGTGTCTTGAGGAAGCAAGATTGAGTCTAATTATGCCTTGGCATTCTTTTAGGTTACTTAACACTGCTCCAATTAGGTGAAATCATCGTCAAGCGGCAGGAGGAGGAAGCACAGCATTCTGCCAGCTTCCCTCTCGGAGTGACACGGCTGCATTAAAAGAGTGATTGATGTCTTTGTTCAGGCTTTTATGACAAAAAGAGTTTTGTAAACTTGAATTGAACTTCCCCCTGCTTTCTGGGCTCGCCTGTCAGGCAGGATAATAAATCAGCAGGATTTTAATGGATGAATGGGCAGCTAAGCTAGGGAGCAGGCTGGTTCCCTGGTGTCATTAAGATCTGCTTCTGATTTGGGCAGGTTTCCTCACTTTTCTTCCTCTTTAGCCCATCAAATCATCCTGCAGCAATTTGGTTTATAAATAAACACAATAGCACACTCCCTGTCACTTCCTCTCACTGTCACTGCCTGTATTTGTGCCCTGGAGCAGTGCAAGGCAGAGACACAGCGCTGCTGACCCACAGCTGGTGGCACCAGCTGAAACTGGGATGTGCACAGGGAGCTTCTGCCCCAAACCCAGGGCTTCATTTGGGGATTTGCAGTGCTGCAGGCATCAGTGTCTCAGGAACACCTCTGTGATGCCACCAACCCTAGGGCAAGATGAGGGCTGGGTCTTAGGTCTCCTTGACAAGATGAGATGGGCAAGAATAGTATATAGAATAGTATAGAATCATAAAGGTTGGAAAAGACCTCTAAGATCATGACCCTTAAACCGTGTCCTGAAGTGCCACACCTCATTTTTTGAACACCTCTAGGGATGGTGACTCCACCAACTCCCTGGGCAGCCGGTTCCAATGTCTGACCACTCTTGCAGTAAAGAAATTGTTCCTCATATCCAACATGTAGTTCAGTGGGGTCTCTGCATTATCACAGTCATAAAACAAAAGGCAAGCAGGAGACTTTCTAGGACACCATCAGCCACAAACTGCATTAGAAATTAAAATCTTTTAACACCAGTCACAGGCAGAACAAATAATTCCTGTGTGTGCTTACAAGAAGAGGATGAACATGCCTTTTGGAGTGTCAGCAGATTGCTAGCTGTGTCTTGGGACCCTCCACGAGTGGAGATGTAGGAGAAAAAGTGGATGAATATCATTTTGAGGGTGTCAGCATATGTCTGGGCTGGTGTTCAGGCTTTGGGTGCCCGATGGGCTGAGATCCATTGTCTTGGCTTTTGTAAACTAACGCAAGCTTAAAGATGGAAAATACAGAGCCACCTTACAGGTAGCTCCAAATCCCAGGGTGTTCACATTTAAGGGTTAGGGCTGAGTCTATCCTTAATTAAAAAAAATAAATTAGGAATTGAAAAGGTTCCACATATGGTGTTTGCTTGGAGCAGCTCTATGGAGAAAGTCCCAAGCCCATCAAGAGCTTGTGAACAATGAAACTCTGGTGGGACGTTAGCACATCCCATCTGCAAAAGGGCCACCACCAATCCACAGAAGCACCATCACCAGCAGATCATCTGCTTTTCTTCCAAATTCTTGAAGGACACCCAGCCAAACTCTTCCCCCAAGGCCTCCTCCAAAAAGCAAACTGGTCTTTGTACCTAAAGCAGGGTCTTGGCCCATGCTCTGCCTGGATTTTCAGTCTGTAAAGTGTCTTGCAAATGCATTTCTGCTCTTTGGGAAAGGCCCAGTTTAGGGCAGCCCAATAGCCTGTGAATTCCCTGGCTGATAGATGCCAGTTTATTTCCAGCAGTGTTTGCTTAGGTGCTGGCAAGAGCACATCTACCTAACAATGAAGCCAAACCCAGTAGGTACCACTAAGTAACACCAGCAACTCCCAGTAGATGGGAAGGGATGCAAAGCCTGGGTGGGAAGAGCTCATCTTGGTATCACCCTTTGTCCCTGAGCCAAGCAAATCAGCAGCATCCTGAGCATGAGGGAGGGAAATGTTGTTGTCGGAGGGAAATTGCAGATCTAGAATGACTGCAGGGAATATCCAGGCTCTGGATGTCAGGTGCTGCGAAGGGCTGCCTCTTCTGGGAGGTCTCACGTGGGCGACTGGATAGGGATGCAATGGTTTGGCCCCAAATCATGGCACCCTCATTAATTTTTACATGGCCACATTCTCCTGAGCTGTGTGTGGTTTTAATCAGGGCTCCAAACTGCCTGCTGAGCAGCTCTTCTGAGTTATCAGCATTGGGGTCACTGTTACAGTTTTGTTGTTGTTTTTTGGATTGCCTTTTTTATTGTCTCTTAAAAAAAAAACCACAGCAAGCCCAAGCATAGATTCTGCTGCTGGTCTCTTCTCCCAGGCAACCAGCACCAGAACAAGGGGACACAGTCTCAAGCTGCGCCAGGGGAGGTTTAGACTCGAGGTGAGGAGAAGGTTCTTCACTGAGCGAGTCGTTCATCATTGGGATGTGCTGCCCAGGGAGGTGGTGGAGTCACCGTCCCTGGAGGTGTTCAAGGGGAGATTGGATGTGGCACTTGGTGCCATGGTCTAGTTGTGAGGTCTGTCGAGACAGGTTGGACTTGATGATCCTTGGGGTCTCTTCCAACCTTAGCTATACTGTGATACTGTGAGCTCCACCAAAGCACCCACACCTCCTGCCAGCTCCACTCTGCCTCCTGCTTACTCTCTCAGCTCTCCAGTTGTGATGTGCTGTGGCACCATCAGCTTTTCACACAAAAAATTCACTGCCTGCAGTTTGTTTTGGCAGACAGGGGCTCCAGGTGTTGCTCTTGCTGGATTGTGCGTCGCCTTTTGCTTTGTTTTTGACGGCAAATTGTCTGCTGTCCGTGAGGTTAGGTTGTTGCAACAAAAGTTTTTCTCTCCCTTCCTCCCCCCCATTTTCACTCCACTTTGTTAATCAGAAAAACTGACTTTAGCCTTCCAAACTTGATTAGGAAAATAAAAGAATCCCCTTCCCAGTCCTAACTTCAGTTACACAGCGGTTTTAGTTGTTGCAACTGAGACTTGACCAAGGGGGTCTGATGATGGGAGATTGTATTTGTAAGCAGCAAAGGGAGTAATTGCAGGGCTTCTCCTGCCTTTTCCTCTGAACAATTAAAAAATAGCTCTGGGGGGGGGTGGTGAATTCTGACCATGGTCTTCATTTTTTGAACCTGCCTTTTGCTTGGCTTTACAACTGATCTGGAGTGAGCTTTTCCCTTCACTGTGCATTCAGGAGTCACACCATATCAGAGATTTGGGTTACAACAGAGCCCCAAGTCCTACTGGGGCCACATCAAGGGGAATGCCGTGATAAAAGGGAGGAATCTGCCCTTGGCTCCAACCAAAAGCATTCTCCAGGAGTGCTGAGGATACAGCAGTGAAAAGATGTGAATGAAAAAGTGGAGTCCAAGTTTCCTTATCCCTGGAGTACCCTGGTTCTGCACAGGACATGACACTGAGTGGCCAGAGGTCATCAAATTTTGTAGGGTTTGGGGTTCAGCCTGCTGTTGGCAGAGTCTCTTTTTAGAGCCTTTGGATCCCAGGGCCAACTTCTGGTGACCTGCAGGAAGGCAGCTTTATGGCTCAGTGCAGGGCTTTAGGCTGCATGGCTGGGTGCTCTCCCTGCAGGCTGGTGGATTTGTGGGTACAGAGCAGTACACTGCAGCCCCCTACAGCCCCACAAGATCCAGCCCACAGAGCTATGGGCCAGACTTTACCTCCCCATTAGGCACCCAGAGCTATAGGACAGCCCTTATTTCCCCACCAGGCAGCAAAACCACAGCCCTTTGTTTTACGGAGATCGGGATCCATCTGCTAACAAATACCCTGCACAATACACCCGGCACCCAGCACAGAAAAGAAACCCCTGAACCCTAAGGCAAAAGCCCTGAATTCCCATGGCCGGCTTCTCTTGTCCGCTTTCCCTCTCCTCTTTGCTTCAGATTAGCCCCTGTGTTAGGCAGCAACATTGCTGCAGCCATGGGAGCTGAGCCGAAGCAGGCAAGGATGGGGGAGGGATGTTTTTTTTGCTTCATCCTCCCCCTGTCCAGGCTCTTCTGGCAGTCACAGACTCCAGATGTTCGCAGCGCGAGCTGGGAAGTCCTGCTGGCGCCACTTAGGGCAGAGGGCAAGGGAAAGGCACGCGAGCTGGAACCCAGAGTCCTCAGTCACTGCGGGACTTGGCGCATTCCCCAGCGCGCTGCTGGCACATTCCCCAGCTCTCTCCTGGCCATCTGTTCCAAAAAAAACACTTTCAGAACCTCATCATCACTCAGGATACAACACTGCAAGCAGCTGTTAGTGAGGCAGAAGGGGGGGAAAAAAAAGCACATTAAAAAAAAAAAGCAAAAGGCCAACCCATGCGAAAGGTCTCTTTGTGAGAGAGGAAGCTGGGTTATGAATAGCAGGCGAGCAGTTGGAGCTCAATAAAAGTTTTCAGCTGGAATTTGGTTTCTTGTTTTTGTGCCTGTGTGGATGCGCACAGACACAAGGAATTCAAAATTAAAACTCCTCTCTGTGCACATTCCAGGGCCATTCAATTCTGCAGAAGCATGTACAGGCTGAAAAGCCTCTCTGTTTGTCACAGCCTGCTGCACATGGCGTCTGTAATTGCTGTGTTACATAAAGCAGTTATGGGGGTGCTCTGCCGTGCCTGGCTGCTGCCTTGCTGACAGCATTGCTCCCAGTGCCACTGGAAGCGTTCAGAGCAGGCCAGCCTGTGACATGTGGCCCTGCAGGTTTTGTGTTATAAAAGAGAAATGGTAGTGGCAGGCCTGATTTGTATGCACTGAAAACATTCATTTGGAGCATATTTTTTTGATAACACTGTAGCATGACTCCTGATTTATTTAGACAGAGCACCAAGATAAAGCCACAGCCCAGCCCGTGGTGTGCGCGGCGGATCCTGGCCGTTCCCCATCATCTGCCGTTGATTATCACACGGCGCTGGGAGCCAGCACAGTGAAACCCAGGGCAAGTCTTCCTCGTGGCTTCCCGTCCTGTGTGGGGAGAGGGGGGTCTGATAATGAGGTTCAACCTCTTGTTCCCTGCAGTTTAACTTAGCAGAGGTTGTTCTTTAAAAATAGCTTCATTTCCCTGCTAGCACTTGCATGCCAGAGCGGGCAGCCAGCCAGTCTGCTTCCCCGCGGCCCCAGGGAGGAGCTGGACCACAGGAGAGCAGCGACCCACTCCCAGCTGTCTGTCTTCCTGCCGAGCAGTGGGAGAGCAGCATCCCTGGGGAAAGGGGCCCTGGATCCACCTGGCCATGAGTTCTCTCTGCCCTGCTGAAAGGTTGTGCATGTGGGGAACAGACCTGCTTAAAAACAAGGCCTTGTAAGCACCGCAGCAGATTCCTGCGCTCTTTGCTGGTGTCTGTGTCCATGCAACCTGAAACAACAGGGCAGAGGTGTGAGGCTAAGGGTCAAGTCCATGAGCAAGTCCACCCATTGCTGAGCAGGGAGGTGGCAGCAGCTATATGCATCCCAAAGGGCACTGCACAACCTGCCATGACCATTGGAGTGTTGAGCATCAGTACCCCAAAGATCAGAGCTGAAAGCAAAAGGGATGTGATGTGGGACCCCACTGTTGTACAGCAGCACCCTAAAGCCCCCGTTGCTTTAGGAGGTGGTGGAGCAGCCACATCACAGCACACAAAGACTGGGGTCCAGGATTTGCTGTGTGGTGGGAGCAGCATCTCAGCATAGGCTGCATTCCCTCTAGGTGCCCAGTACCGGGCAAGATCCACTCCACAGATATCAGCAGGACTAAAATGTGAGTAGAAGAGACAGGAGGAGCCTTGGAGCACTGAGCTGACTTAGTTCCAGAAGTGCTTTGATTTATAGAGATTGAAATGCTCCGGGATGCTGCAAACTCACCAGGGTCATTGGGCCACTTGTCAAACTGAAGAGCCGTGGGAGTTCTGATATCATTAGTTTAAAGCAGACCTTGGTTCATAAATCTGTCTTCAGAGCTCCTGGCTGGAGTAGAAAAGGGTGGAGGGAAGAAGAGTGGAGCCTGTTCCCACCTATTGCAACCCATGATTGGCACTGGGCAGCCTGTGAGGATGAAGCGAGTGGTGCCAGCAGTGGAGGCTGAGCTCCTCCAGCACATTGCAGAGGGATATCTCTATTCCCCTTTCCACTTCCTTCACCTTGAGGGAAGATTGTCTTAGTTCATTGCTACATATCCCCTCTTGCTCCTCCATGGCTGATCTGCAATTTGGAGCATGTCCAGAGAAGGGCAACCAAGTTGGGGAAGGGTCTGGAGAGCAGGGCTGGTGAGGAGCAGCTGAGGGAGCTGGGGGGGTGCTCAGCCTGGAGAAGAGGAGGCTGAGGGGAGACCTCATTGCTCTCTACAGCTCCCTGAGAGGAGGTTGCAATGAGGTGGATGTTAATCTGTTCTCCCAAGTATCTAGCAAGAGGACAAGACAAAATGGCCTCAACTTGCACCAGGGGAGGTTTAGGTTGGATATTAGGAAAAAATTCTTTCTTGAATGATTCTGTGGTTCCATGAATTGCAACAACTTACAGCAGAGACTTGCCCCTGAGGCTTCCTTTCCTAAAACAGTCCTGCTTCCCAAAACCCCCTTATGCTCTTCATCAGCGTGGTGCAGGCCTTAACTGCAGTCCCAGGTCCTTTAGAGAGCATCAGAGGCACAAGAGCAGGAACTGAGAACCCTGTGATTCTGGTGACTTCAGCTTAGGGCATGAGGCTGCTATTCCTGGGAGAATCATGCATGCAGTGGAAAAGGTTTTTCCTGCTGTTACTGCTGTTGCAGAGAACAGGAGGGGAGATTTGTCTCTGCTGTCTTTTAGTGACAGCAGTCATTGCTCCTCCCTTTTCTTCTTCATTTTCTTTGCATGTGGGAAAACGTAAACAACTGACTTCTCTATTGCAGGTTATCCATGTGTATTATTTATTATTGAAAAATTCTTTCAGGGGCTTCCCAGCAGAGACATTTATGATACATCAGGCTGTTTGTCATTCCACCTAAACCTCTTTTATCCAACATCCCAAATGGAAGGCCTTGAATTAGAGCGAGAGTTTTTATGTTCTCCTGCTCAAAGAAGCAGCCGGCAGTGCCTGGCAGTTAGTACAGGCACCTCCTTACTGACCGTCATTGGAATCGTGAGGTACAGTCTCAATTTTGGCTCATCCACTGTATCCTGATGTGCTGACCCCAACTCCAGCAGGCCAGCATTTCTTGCCTGGTGGTTGCCCTGAGCTCTCTCAGCAAAACACTCTGCTTCAGGGAAAACTTGAAGGTCCATGGGCAATCCTGTCCTTCCCAGGGTCTGCACTTTGCAGGAGGGTGTGGATACTGAGCTGTGATGGCTGATCTCACAAGCAACTGCCCTATTGATAGGAATCCAATTAAACACAAAATAAAACATTGCAAATCTCTTAACACCCAGTGATGGGTAAGGAGATGCAGTACAGAAACAAAATGGAGTGAGGAAAATATGTTTTTCAGGCCAGGCTTTAAGGAGTTTAACCTGTTTAAGACTGTCAGGAAGATGTCTGATGTGTCCAGGGAATTGATGTCTGTGCACAAAGGTCCTTCAGAGGCCATACAGCAACCTGAGGGGCTCTTAAGTCCACTGGCAAAAAGCAGGAAACAGGGGTTCGACTCTAAGTTTCTAATTCCTAAGTTACTTAAAGGAGGATTTGGAGCCCATGTGATGAAGGAGTTTGGACAATGGAGATGTGGTCTCTTGAGAGAGCAGGCCCAGAGGATTTTACTGTTTTGGGCTATGCTAATGATTGTTCATGGGGTATTTGCAGGACTTACTTTATAGTGTCCAAGGGAGCCTAGAGGAGGTTTTCACTGTCTGAAGCTGCTTTGGAGTTGTGCATTTTCCAGAGGACTCATGCAATTACCCAAGCGCACAGCCCACAGCCATGACATAAGGGACAGGCTACCGTCCTGCAGGCTGAGAAGCCATGCATGCAGAAAAGTAAATGTGGTCACTGAAACAGAAATAAACTCTGTACCCTGCACAAATCCAGCTTATCCAAACTCCTTTGCTGTCCCTCTGCAATTCTGAGATCAGCTTCTGAAGCTGTAAACAGACCCCCAGAGATGCAAGTCTTGTTGAAAGCAGGACTTTGCCATCAGAATGTTTTTTGCAGTAACAGCCAGCACCTGGTTACATTTTTTGTCTGTTATAAATGCAACCTAAATGCCCATTTATAACCTTCTCTAAGCCTTCCCTGTCTGCTCTTTGTCCATCCTTCTGCTCTGTGTGGGCTCTGACAATTGGTGTGGCACCTACAGGTGGCTGCTCTGCAGTCCGGGCTTGCAGGCGGTCCTGTAGGCTGCAGTCCCCAAGGACACCCCAGCACGTGTCAGTGACAGTCATCTACACAAGGAGCTGCCAGTGTTCCTGTGCTGTGTTCCTCCTCCTGATGGCTTCTTTCTCTTTCCAGGAGTAATAACCAGGAGGGAGCATTCAAAAGAGCTTCCAGACAGAGTTACATCTGTTCTTGGCAAATGTTGCATGATCCAGATGAAGACTGCAAGCAGCTTTTTTGCAGAAATCCCTTTTCAAGATGATGATTGGCCAAGGAACTTTATTAATCTCTGGAACAGAAAGGAAGAAAAGGAAAAGAAAACAAAACAAACAAAAGAAAGGATGAGGATTCCTATTGTTGTTAAGCCAGCCACCTTTTAGTATGTGCAATTTAATTAGCACTTTTCCCTTTGCTTAACTGGGAAATGTTCCCCTCTCAGCTCATGTGTAAAGTAATTTGTTGTTGTTGTTGCTATTGTGCCAAAGATTTGATGGAGCTTCTACACTGTGTCTTATTTTTGCCTTAACATTAAATCTTTGAGCCAAAGAGAAGTCAGAGATGCCATGCAGATGGTGATGAGCAGGCCAGCCAGCTGTCAGTGACAGATGTGGACTTCTGAATCCCTCTGTGAGTTGCCTCTTATTTCTCCTGCCCACACTCCTCCGCATGCAGCCCTGGCGCCAGTGTTCAGTGTGGGCAAGGTCTGGGACAACAACAAATCATGCTTCAGCGTTCAGGTTTGCTTCTTTGTTTGAGCCACTCTGCAGTTCTGCCTTCGGGGCAATTTCCTGCCTGTGTAACACATCCACGGGGTGGAAATACTGACACAAAGTGAGAACTGAAACAGGAGCTAGGGCTTTATTTTATTGTTTTTTAACAAATCAATAAAAGTAAATAAGGAAAAACTCAGTGCCATGTAAAGAAAACAAATCAGAAGCAAGTTTGGCTAATCAGAAGGACGCGCAGCAAACATGGCAGGCGTTCAGCTTTGGGACAGCCTTCTGCCCCTGGGGTTCTTCAAGCGATCAGAAGCCCATGAAATGCAAAAGCGTTTGAAGCCTGCACTGTACCTTTCACTTCAAATTGAAGTAAAAAAAAGATAAAAGATTGAGAAACATTTGCTTGGAGTAAGCAGACTTACTGGTAATGCAGTTGGTGTGCAAGACATCTGCTAATGATGGGGGGTGGAGCTCTGTGTCCAAGGGAAAGCAAACTGAGGGTGTGCACACCAAGGAGATGATTGTGTTCTGTTCCCTGCTCAAGGGGCAGGGTTATTTGTGAGGTCAGGGTGGCATCCTGGCTACATCAGCAGGAATCGGGTGCTCAGGTGTCTGGCTTACTCCAGTCTGAATCTGGCTGACCATCACCAGGCACTGGGGGGTGAGGGGCTGGAGCAGAGAGGCATTAGGTGGCAGAGAAGAGAATAAGCCCTGTTCTACTACCACAAAGACAAAGCTTGAACTCCTCAGTGCCTGCTCGTTTCTCTCCCAAGCTGAGCAGCGGGCAGATGGACACCAAGCTGGGGAGCCAGAATGCAAAACCTGAGCTCCCTGGAGCAGAGTGGGTGTCTGGGGTGCCATGCTGCCATGATGGTCTGCTTGTTGCCACGTATTCTGACCCAGGTAAGGATGGACAAACTCCTGGTAAGGATGCTCCAGATGTCTTCTATTTGATTTCTGGGACACCTGAGGGATGGCTGTGTCCAAACTCCCTCCCAGAAGCTCGTGATATACCTCTGCCCTCACTGCTGGTCATTAGAAGCAGCCCAATAAAATACCTTTCTAGATTGTCATGTGTATTCCTTTCTTAAAGCATGGGGTTTAATCCTCTCTTTCATTACGTTCAGGTATTCATCTTGTAACAGGGAGAGGGGTGGATCTCATGGGCCATGGGAAACACTCCAGGGGGTGTACACCCATGTCAAAGGGTAGGGCTTAAAGTGCATCTGCTTTTGCAAACCCCAGAGTCGTCTCACAGAGGAGAGCCAGCCAGAGAGAACAGAATCACAAAACATCCAGTTGGAAGAGACCTCCAAGCTCATCTAGTCCAACCCTCCACCCAGCACTGCAGGGTCAACACTAAACCCTGAGGGAGCTGGGGGTGTTCAGGCTGGAGAAGAGGAAGCTGAGGGAGACCTCCTTGCTCTCTACAGCTCCCTGAAGGGAGGTTGGAGTGAGGAGGGGGCAGCCTCTGCTCCTTGGTGGCAAGGGACAGGAGCAGAGGCAATGGTTCCAAGCTGCCCCAGGGGAGGCTCAGGCTGGAGCTCAGGAAATCTTTCTGCCCTGGAAGGGTTCTCAGAGCTTGGCAGAGGCTGCCCAGGGCAGTGCTGCAGTGCCCATCCCTGGGGCTGTTCCAGCAGCTGTGGAGCTGGTGCTTAGGGCCATGGTTTGGTGCTGAGCCTGCAATGCTAGGTTAAGGGCTGGGCTGGATGAGCTTGGAGGTCTCTTCCAACCAGATGTTTTCTGTTATTCTGTACGTTTGTAATGGGACAAGCTTGCCCAAGAAGCTGTCTTGAAAGTTTTAACTCATGACATAATAATTTGTAAAATCTGGGTCCTTTCACATCAGTATTGAAAGGACAAATCAGCTTTGGAGGCATCCATGCATGTACTTCCTGGTGTTCAATGGATTTTTTGTAGCAGCAAGCACAAGCAGCTGGTCTGGTTCCCTGGTGTTCCCAGGGATGTGTTTTGTGCAGCAGTAGCTTCAGGAACTGGTCAATATTAACATTAAGTTCCTGTCCCTGTGAGCATGTCCCCTCTCACTTGGCACACTGCACTAAAAGAGATGGCCAAGGCTGGCTCCCATCCAGTTGTGTAAGAGAGTGCAAAGCATGGGCTTAAGGGTAGGGATCTTTGCAAGGAAGCAGAAGATCTCATTGCTGTTCCCCTTTCCATTGTAATAATCTATACCTCATGAATTACACCATCAACCACTCCTGGGGTTGCTGTGTGGAGGAAAGCAACAAAGTTTTTATGGAAGAAGCCTGAGAGGGCTGAAAGTGAGACAGATTGGCAAGACTCACAGACAGGCTTGAGCCCCTGACTGAGGAGCCAGCAGAGGAGGGTGGGACTGTGGGGTTAGCAGGACCCTGAGCAGCTGAGGTTTATGTGGGGAGAGCTGTGCTGGATCCTCACCTCATCAGCGCACAGGGTGGAGCAGCCACCAGGCTGGCACCAAGTAGTGAGTGGGTGCTCTTTGCCAGAGGGAGGCCTCTTCAGTGAGCTGCACAAAAGCGCTGTGAAGGTCATGAGACCTTCCTGAGACACAGACTTGTGAAAGCTCAATGAAGATGGGAGACAAATCCTTCATTCTGGAATTTTCCATGTTGGACTTCATAGCCATATAAAGTGTGGGGCAGCACAGACATGCACTACCTGTGCACTCATCACTGACTGAGTCTGACAGGCTGCATCTCTGCCCATCGACAGCTCCAACCTGATTGTGATGGCCTCATATCAAAAAGTCATAATCAATCATCAGCAATACCTTGGGAACTGGGGCAAAATAAGGAGAAAATGTTTATTCTTCACAACAGCTGGTGCTAAGGGCCAGGAAATGGAGCCTTCTGCTAGCACCAGTTACCAGAGCCAACAGCACTGCTGCTGAACGTTCCTGGGGAGCAGATGCCTCATGAGCCCCAAAGATACTCTCCCATATCAAGTTTTTGTAATTGCAGAGACATGGAAAATAAAGGCAGAAATCATAAAGCTTTCCTTTTCCTCTGGTCACTAACCATCCCAGGGTGCATTTATGCACAGTCAGAGAGCTGCCTCCTTCCCAGCCTCTCCTCCTTGCATCCACCAATGCGAGATGCTAGGCAAACATTTCCAAAAGCTGCCTTTGCATCTCTGGCAGTGACGTAGTGTGGGCACGTTTCTGAGTGCGAAGTTCTTCATCTGTGAATGTCTGCACTCGGGGTTTATTTGCTTGGACTGCACTCATATCCATGTGGGGGGCACGACCAGGTACCCAACGTTTCCCATGTGCTATCTGTGGGGAAAATTGGGTTTAAAGGATTAGAAGCCAGGTAAGGACTGGAAAACTGTTAAGGATTTGCAGCTCCAGGGTGGTGTTTATGGCTACAGAGCACAGAGTGAGGTAGAGAAAAGCTGTGCAAGATTCATGAGCTTCTTCCTTCCCTTGGGGTGAAAAGCACCTCTGTACACATCTGAAGCATGTGAAGCATGGTGCACAGATCACAGAGGTGGCTTCAGACCTGGAGATGATCTGACAGTGTCAGCACCATCCAGAATCAAGTCCTGGTGGGAGCAGATCAGCTGTGGAGCTGCCATGTTACCGTGCTGTGAGGCTGACCTGAATGGGGACTTGCTGTTCGGCTGTGTTCAGCCTCACTGACCTTGCCTGGGGACCCCTAACACCCCGCTGCCTCACACCTCACCTGTTAGCTGCGGTGCTGGGGAGGGATGTGCCACAGCTCAGCCTACATCTTGTCTCTTGGGATGTGTAGTGCTGCGCAGGTGGCAGGCTCCCTCCGTATCAGTGACAACCAGGAAATTGCAGCAGCCCACGTGCAAACCTGCCCCAGCTCTGCATCCCGCCCCGTGTTTAGCCTTTTCCTGCTTTTAAAGAAATGCTAAATTTAAGAGAGAAATAAACCCACTGGGAGCCTTGCAGCTTTTATGGAGAAATGTGCAAAACTGAAAGCTCTGGAGTGCATTTGCCCAGCTCCACACACCGTGTACCTTACCAGCTCCTCACCAGGCTGGGAGCTGGCTAATTTGCTCCATGGCCTCATCCTGCAG
Organism: Dryobates pubescens; assembly: GCF_014839835.1. Classification (NCBI taxonomy): domain Eukaryota; kingdom Metazoa; phylum Chordata; class Aves; order Piciformes; family Picidae; genus Dryobates; species Dryobates pubescens. The sequence goes on from NC_071634.1 coordinate 477,293, forward strand.
GCATGCACCCCTGCGAGCAGCACTTACTCATGGAAACACTATGCCTGCATTCCCCACGGCAAGCAGCCAGCACCAACCTGCTCCTCGGGCTGGCACTGTGCGGGCCATCAGCCTGGCACCGTCCAGAGGGCTCCAGCAGCACAGCAAGCCACCAAGCCTGGCATGAGACCCCACATGCCCTGGAGGACACTTTCTGGTCATGCTCTAGGTCACATTTGGATGTTTTCTGACAACATGAACACCAGGTTCTCTTATTGAAATAAAGTGCAGCTTCCAGCAGGCTCCAGAGACATGCCCAGAGTCTTGCCTGCCACTCCTGTGCTACCAGAGTTTGCTCTCTAGTATGCTTCCCTTAGGAAAGTTTGGGTGGTGTTGTTTCCCAGTACCCTCCAACAGCCTTCAAGCCCTCAGAACTGGACATGAGATGCACAAAATGGGCTCATGCCATCTGACTCCCAAATCATGCCAGCACCTCACACATTTGCAAGGCTGCACAGTGGTCATTCTCCTGTTCTTCAGCAGCCAGACACAGCAGGGCAAGCTACCCTCTGAGCCACAAATCCTGTTTTCTGTGGCAAGGCAGGACCACACCAGGTCTGCAACCTACATCATCTCCCAGGGCTCCCCAAGGAGGTTGTAAGCACATTCTGTCCCTGCCTGTGCACCCTCCCATCCCCTACTTGGAGGATCAAAGTGCTTTGGAAGAAAAGAAAGTCATGGGGTCTGCCCTTCTTGAGAGACAGAGGAACAACAAGTTGCTTGCTTGCATTCAAAGCCAGTAGAGTTTGAATGGTTTGCTCCCGCTGGAGAGAACTTCCCAGGTCTGAGGCTTTTCCTCACTATGACAGAGGCTGAAGTACTCCACAGGAGCTCAGAAACCCCCTGAGGATCATAGTGTCTTCACAGCTTCAGGCAGTACCTGCTGTGCCCCCCTGCCACGTGACTGCAGCTGCATTGAGCTCATAACACGTTCCAGGCTCCTCTGGTTTGACTGACACATCTTTGGACAGCTCAGAGAAAACATTTTGCAAGATGCACAGTCAAAGGCTCTTTCAAGCCAAGATGCTGTGGAAAGCCACATGAGCTCTCCAAGGCATCATCTCTCTCCCTGCCAACTGCTCTGATGAAAGCTCCCTGTGCAGGCCAGAAGATACAGCGGGGAGATACATCCCTTTAATTTGCATCCTGGCTGGCTCAGGGAGACCGTTAACATTGCAACTCCCTAGTCATTTTCTGCAGTTCAGCCATCTCCCCTGCAGCAGTCTGCTCTGGGCACCAGGGCCAGGGATACACATGGGAAGCCTTTAAATGTCATTAGGCACCCCATGAGTGTTCAGTGCATGCTTGTGTTGGTGTCCCTTCACGAGCAGTACTGGTCACTGCTGTGCATTCATAGAATACACAGAATAAACCAGGTTGGAAGAGACCTTCAAGATCATGGTGTCCAACCCATCAACCAATCCAACACCACCTAAACAACTAACCCACAGCACCAAGCACCCCATCAAGTCTCCTCCTGAAAACCTCCAATGACGGCGACTCCACCACCTCCCCAGGCAGCCCATTCCAATGGGCAATCACTCTCTCTGTGTAGAACTTCTTCCTAACAGCCAACCTAAACATCCCCTGGCGCAGCCTGAGACTGTGTCCTCTTGTTCTGGTACTGGCTGCCTGGGAGAAGAGACCAACATCCATCTGTCTACAACCTCCCTTCAGGTAGTTGTAGAGAGCAATAAGGTCACCCCTGAGTCTCCTCTTCTCCAGGCTAAGCAACCCCAGCTCCTTCAGCCTCTCCTCACAGGGCTGTGTTCCAAACCCCTCACCAACTTTGTTGCCCTTCTCTGGACTCGTTCCAGCAAGTCAACCTCCTTCCTAAACTGAGGGGCCCAGAACTGGACACAGTACTCGAGGTGCGGCCTAACCAGTGCAGTGTACAGGGGCAGAATGACCTCCCTGCTCCTGCTGGCCACACTGTTCCTGATGCAGGCCTGGATGCCATTGGCCCTCTTGGCTGCCTGGGCACACTGCAGGCTCATGTTCAGTCTACCGTCGACCAGCACCCCCAGGTCCCTCTCTGCCTGGCTGCTCTCAGCCACTCTGACCCCAGCCTGTAGCACTGCCTGGGGTTGCTGTGGCCAATGTGCAGAACCCGGCACTTGGATGTGTTCAATCTCCTGCCCTTGGCCTCTGCCCATCTGCCCAGCCTGTCGAGGTCCCTCTGCAGAGCCTCTCTACCCTCCAGCAGATCAACTCCTGCCCCCAGCTTGGTGTCATCAGCAAATTTACTGCTGATGGACTCGATGCCCTCATCCAGATCATCAATAAAGATGTTAAAGAGCATGGGGCCCAGCACTGATCCCTGGGGCACACCACTAGTGCCTGGCTGCCAGCTGGATGTGGCACCATTCACCACCACTCTCTGGGCTCGGCCCTCCAGCCAGTTCCTAACCCATCGCAGTGTGCTCCCATCCAAGCCATGGGCTGACAGCTTGGCCAGGAGTTTGCTGTGGGGGACAGTGTCAAAGGCCTTGCTGAGGTCCAGGTAGACTACATCCACAGCTTGCCCCACATCCACCAGACGGGTCACCTGATCATAGAAGGAGATCAGGTTGGTCAGGCAGGACCTGCCCTTCCTAAACCCATGCTGGCTGGGCCTGATCCCTTGGCCATCCTCTTAAGTGCTGTGTTCCCCACAGTACCTGCCCTGTGCCCTGCTGTCGGACCCGGAGGTAACAGGCACACAAGGATGCAGCACTGGGGTCAGCAAAGGAGGTCTTGTTCCACCCAGGACTGATCTCTAATAGATGAATGCTTTGATAACGTGGTGCTAGCCCTAACAGCTCTTGGTGCTAGCCCTAACAGCTCTTGGTGCTAGCCCTAACAGCTCTTGGTGCTGGCCCTAACATCTTCCATGCTACATTTTTCTAGGGGCAAAGGCAGCTAAAGAGGTCTTTGAATGCCCTGCTCCTTTGGACCCATGCAACCATCTGTAAACCTGGTTAGTGAAAGAACACCTGAGGCCACAGTGGGGCAATAAATGAAGAGATTGCTAAAGTCTAAGGACCCCATCTGCAGCACAACCCCCAAGGAACAGCTTCGGCGGAGCAGGGAGACAGCGAACAACTACCAAGCAACTGCAGGAAAAGGTTTGGGGCACTAAGAGTTCCTTAAAGCAGCTTTGATCAAGGATGAGCTTGAATAGGGGATTGACTCCTGGGGGACTGGAAGGAGCAGCATGACTGCAACATGGAGAGGTTTAGAATCTTTATACAGCAAGAGAATAATCCCCAGTCTGATGCCCCTTAGGAAATGGCCAATCAACAGCAGTCTCCAGCCTCATCTTCTGTTGAGAAAAAGAGGAAAAATTGTTTTGGGGGAAAATAGGATCATTTTTTCTGCTGAAAGCTGAATTTCTTACACACACACACACACAAAAAGAAAAAACAAACAAACAAACCACATCTTGCCACTTCCCCAAAAGGCAGGGGAAAGTATCAGCATTTTCACACAGGTGATTTGCAGTGGTAGCTTTGCTGTCTTCAGCTTCAGTGTTTCTTCTGCTGAGCCTCCCTGCTCTGCCCTGAGTTGGCTGTGCCCATCAGCTGGTGTGCATCCTCCCTGGGGCAAGCAAGTTTTCCCCCTCAGGCAGCTCCCAGCACACAGCTCTGGCATGCTGGAGGCACGTGCCACCAGAGCAAGGCTTGCTCTCTGCTCAAACTGCTCTGTGCCCTCCTGTGCCACTGCCACAAAATACCTCTTATGCCACAGGACCAGGGGTATGGAAGAAACTGCTGAACTGTGACTCTTGGGGACACTGTGAGGCAAATGTTATCAACAAATGTCTCATATTTCACAGAGGCATTTTAGGGACTACCCCTGGATTTGATCAGATTTCCTTCATTTTGCAGATCTACAAAGGGTGTTTTAAATTACTCATCTTGTCATCGCTTTGTTTGCTGCTCTAAACAATTTGTGTTGCAGAGATCAACCAGCAGTTTGCTCAAGGTTGGAATAGAACCTTAGAACAAAGAATTACATCCTCATGGGAGCATCAGCAGAAGCAGATTTTCTCTTAGCTGGGAAGATCTGGTTTCTCAGTGAGACTTTACCATGAGAAAAGAAGTTCTTTAATCTACAATGAGAAATTTGTCTTCGTGGGGCCCATCGCTCATTTATTTCCAGTGTTTGGGAACAGGTTAATTAGTGTTGGCTCAGTCAGTGTAGTCAGAGTTCCTCAAAGGTTGGAGTTCCTCAAACCAAAGCACAACTTGCTTTGCTAGACATTCGTGTCCCTGCAGCATTTCCAGAACCAGGAGAGAGCTCAAACCAGCTTTGCACGGGAGCTGAGCTGTTTTCACACCTCCAGATGCAGCTGTGTGGGAAAGGACTCTCAGTTTCAACAGTACTGAAATACTGCAGCTTTTCTGGTGACAGTGAGGACAGGTGGCCTGTCCCCACTCCCCTGGCTGCCATTGCAGCCTCTGCAGCTTTCCGCTTTGCAAAGCAACTCTTTGGTAAGTTGATGAGGGTGTGCACCATGCCCTGTCACCAGCCTAGCACAATGGGGACCGGGGCATGCTGACAGCACGCTGCCCTTGGGAGAGGGCCCCCGTCCTGCGCGCACTGCCAGCAGAGAAGTGTCAGCGCAGGCGGGACCTTGCTGCTGCAGGGCTTGCCCTCAACTGCAGACGTTTACAGCGACAGCAGCTGGGACACCTGCCTTTGCCTTCTGCTCTCGACATGGCCACAGCAAATTCCACATGCAGAGTAACTCCGTGACTGAGAATTAGGAATGCTGAGGGTTTGAAGCAGGTGCTGGGGGAGATGCAAACCAGGCATCTCGTGAGCTCTCTCATCCCAGCTGTGTCATACAGATGCTGACTTCAGAGGCTCAGCTCTCAGGGAACGGTAGTTCCCTGGCCCATTCCCTCAAATCACACAGCTGCCACACCAGACCTGCTCAGCTGCATGCCTTCAGAGGAAAACCTCTTCACCCCAAATCTTTCCATTTCTCTCATCTTCCCTCTCCTTCCATCAAAGTTTCACATGCCTTTTTTCCTCCCCCATCCTGTTCTCACCCTTGGGACAGTTCAATCTCTCTTCTTTTTGTCTCCTGCCCAAGGGAGGCAGTGCTGATCTTCGAAGGTCCTTTCCAAACCCTAACAGCCTGTGATGCTATGAGTGTCAGAACTGATGCGTACAAGAAGAAGAGCCCATCAGCCCAGCAACACTGGAAGCAAAGCCACACTCCTGCTCTGGACTGGCTTCATACCACTGTAGTGCATGGACAAGTTTATTCAGTTTGAGTATCTTCCAGTAGCACTTCCTTCAGACCAGGGCAGCTTCACCAAGGCCACAGCCAGCATCAGTACCTCAGTGATGGCACCGTTTTAAATGCATGCACCAGCCACAATCCTGCAAAAACACATGCACATCAGCTTGTTGCACAAGGAGGCACCTCGTGTCTGGATCTGTCCTCCATAGAGAGTACATCAGAGAGTGATGAGATCAGAGCTGTAGTGGGTTCTGCATCACCACCACTGCCTGAAACACACCAAATTATAAATCTGTTTAACACAAGTAGCCTTGCCACCCAGCCACTGCTCTTGCTCTTAGTCCTTGTAATGTCTCATCCAGCTCATTCAACACAAGGACACCATTTCCCCTGGGACAGCAGGAGGAAGAGAGGAGCAGTTACCTAGGACCCCAGCTCACAGATGAAGACTGGTACCTGTGGAGGTCCTAAGCTAGGGGCCCCGCTGGACTTGGCTGTCTCCTCAGCCAGGACAAGCAGCCTGCAAGCCGGGGCAGGACTCAGCTGCAGGAGCTGGCAGCACAGAGAACGAAGCATTCAGCAGCCACTGAAGTCACAAACAGGCAGCAGGCGCCAGAACCCTCAGCTGGGGCTCCTTGAGCTAGGCTGAATTTATGCTGATTTGAGCCAGCTGAGGATCTACCCTGCTGGGCCAAGTCCCGCTGCCTACCTCAAGTTGGCTGCCGTGACTGATGAGTAAGATTCCCACTTATTCTAACTGGAAGCATGAGCAGTGCCTGTGTTGACTCCCATTGTTGACTGCAGCCCTTTGTCTTAGGCTGTAAGTGATAGGGCTCATATCCCAGCTCAGGCTGCATGCATTCACTCACCCCCTTTGCAAACAGCATGTTCCCGAGCTGCGTGGTGAAAAGGCATGCACAAACACAATGGGGCTGGGATTGAGCCCAGCTGCAGTACCAAAGGAAATACTTCTGCTGCTGACAGTTTGTCTGTAGGGATTTGGAGAAAAGTTTTGTGCATCTACTTAGGCAACATATGGTTTTATTTTGCCTGTTAACAAAAACAGTAGTGGTCAAAAGTCAGCACCCTCCGATGACTGTTTGGTGGCCAGTGCGGAATGGGCTTGGTGGTCTCAGTCCAGTTCCTTATTTGTCCACATAAAAATGATCCTCTTCCTGCATTCCTCTCTCACTTGGCACTGTGGCTTACAGTCTCCACAAAGAATCCAAGGAGTTCTGAGGTTAATCTCATCTGTCCGCCCTCCTGATTGAAATCAGTGGCTGATGTGTTTCGGGTTAAGATACTTTCTAGCTTCTTTAATTCTCCTTGTGATGAAAACCCCTCCACGATCTGTTTCCTTGAAGTCTGAAGAGAGTCAGAGTTAATCTTCATTAGCTGGGGGCCAGGGCATGCCAACTAGTCAAGCTTCTAAAGCAAACACAGAGCCGACGAGGACGAGCACCACGCCAAGAATGCAAATGGTCTGAATTTAGCCCTTCATCCCCAGGCTGAACGCATGCTGTTCTCCAAAGATCTCTGCAGCACTCCATCAGCAGCTGGTCACCTTCACATATGAAACTGAGAAGAAAATCCACAAGGGTCTGGCTTTATATTTGGCAATTACTTCAGTGGGGTGGTAAAGGCCAAAATGTTGGCAGAGCTTCCATGGGTGCCCATCTCACATAGTTCCAGTGATGTAATTGGCAGACACTGGCAGTCAGCGGTTCTGGTAGGAAAAAACCCCACCCAGCACCACCATCAAACCCTCCATAGCTGACACTTCTAAAAGATTGTAAAATTTCAAGGTGCAAACAGGTCTAGAGCATAGCATGGTAATGAGCACTACAGCAGCCAGAGCACAACTGCTAGCATAGCATCTGCAGAGGCAGCAGCAGCCTGGAGCTGGGAGGGGCTGTTAAGGAGACCTGCCACGTGAAGGACTTGTTTTCAAGGGAGTCCATCCAAGCTGGAAAACAGCAATGCACAACATGCAGACTAAGACAGATGTAATCCCAGGCCTGGGGGCCGAGAAGCAAGCCTGGAAAATGACAATTAAGAAGCCAAGATGTGTGGCATAATCCAGGCTGCCCCAGCAAGGTGAAGGTAGTTTGATTGAGGGCCAGATCCTGCATGGTGTCTGGCTGCTCCAGCCATGTTTTTGCCATCCATAAATGCTCCTTATACCTCTGGAAGCTGGAGAGCCAAAGTATTTTGCAGAGAATGCTCAAACTTGGCCATGGGGCAGCCAGCAATGGGGCAGCCAGCCAGGGCTGAAGGAGCTAAGCCAGGCAGAAAACTGCTACAGCTCAGGTTGATGGGCAACAGGCCACCCCGTACCACAGTCACATACACCTCCATCCACAGGGGAAAGGGAAAGGCAGAAATTGTTTCTGCTCCTGTGAAAGACAATTGGTGAAAACAAAAGCTTATCTTCATGATTTTAGGTGGAAGTTTGGGGAAGTTAATTCAAACAGAAAAAACTGAAAATATTTGGTTCCTGGCAATTAAAAACTGGAAACTTTTATTGCACCAAACCAAAACAATTTGGGGTTTCTGGGGTTTGGTTTTGCTCTGGGTTTTCACCAGGCTCCTCAGCCTTCCTTTTGCCAAACAAAATGAACATTTTTCAAGTTTCTTCTTTCTCAATGAAAACCCTAAAATTGTTGTTGAAATCAGACATTTCCCACAGAATGTCTTTTTTTTTTTTCCCTTCTAAAGGCATTTTTGGCAAAAAGAATCTTCTGAATTAATAATTTCATCCAGCTCTGTGATCGCCCTTGGCCGATCACACCCTCACTTTTCCGTCCTCTCCTCAGGTGACTTTTAGAATCACACAGTCATTGAGGTTGGAAAAGACCTTGAAGATCATCAAGTCCAACCATAACCCAACCACCATGGCCACTAAACTATACACCACAGTCTAGTTTTGACCACCGTGTGGCCAAGCTTTGCCAGCTGTGGAGCAGCTGACCTTCCTGGGGACACCTTCTGAGGTGGGAATGGCTTGAGGTTTTTCTGTGAAAGGTCAGCTAACTGTGTAAAATTAAGAAATGTAGCCAAGGGAAAATTAGCATCTGGAATCTGTGTTCAGCAGTTCTTTCACCTGGACTCTGGCTCTGGAAGATGAAGGTTCTGGTACCTGTTCTTCAAAGTGCCCAAATGTCATTTACCCACAGGTTTGTTAGAGCTGCTGGCCCTGAATCTGCCCCTAAGCTCTGCAAAGTGCATGGCTGGTACAGTCTGCACTAATATTGCAGGTCTGGCATGAGGAGAATGGGCATGAAAAATGGAGAGGAAAAGTGAGAAATGGTGAACTTCTGTTCCAAACACAATGCTGGTGATGAAAAAGAACTTGAACACTTTTCTACCCCTTCTCTGAGCTCAGCTCAGAACTAACAAGGTGTTTGCTCCCTGTCACCAGGGATAACTTTGATCTGACTCACCACCAAAACCAGAAACTGCAGGGAGGGAAATTCAGGCTGGAGTCTGAGTATCAGACCAGGCAGATCCAAACCACAACAGCAAATCTCAGCCTTGAGAAGTTCTGTGAATGTGAACTTGGACTGGCTTTTGAGATGCCCTCTTCCAATCAGCTGCCCATTACATGGCCAATGAAAGAGCCGTTCTTTGCCCAGCTGAAACTAAGAGAAGTTGGGGTCTTTGTAACAAAGTGGAGCCATTTTATAGGTGTTTTTTTCCTGGAAATAACCTCTTTTCTTGCTTTCCTGGCATGTTTGGATGTTTTCCATGGCTGGGGCTTTGAATTAAGTATTTGACAGAACCGTAACTTCTGTGGAAGTTCAGGAGAAGGAAGGCCAAAGAGGGGAGAGCAAGGACACTTCAGTGTTGTGGAGAGCATGTTGTGGGGAGAGGGGAAGTAAAGAGTCTCACATTTAGGCAAAAATGCCAAGTTGGAGGGCATTGAGCAGTGTGTTTGAAGGGATCAGCCAAGATAAGAACTGATGGCAAGAAGAGATGCATTTGGAGTGGGTTGGAGAAAGGAGGGAGTAAGGAATAGGTGGGTGAGGAGGAAGCAGGTCAAGGACTGGGTATGAGGATGAAGTCATCTGTCAGGAGTTTGGGGACACATCAGGGAAAAGAACAAGGGTCTGGGAGACTGGTGGGTTCTCACAGGGTGGGTGAAGAGAAGAGGGTAATGAAGGACTAAGAGGGCTGGGATGTTGGTGAGGATGAGGACCCTCAGACTATTCTTAAACTAATTTTCAGCAAACTTTATTTAAGCCTTGACACAGTGCAATGCTGCCTGTCACTGGGGCCCGGCTAACAGTGCTGTCCCTTAAGGCCCAGGTAAGCAAGGCAGGGAGAATAAATCAGTTTAAATCTCTGCAGAACGTTTCCTAGTTGCAACAGGGCAAAGGAACAGACACGGTAAACTGCTGCTATTCAGCTCACTGTTAAGTGGTACATCTGAGTCCTCCAAATACAGAACAGACGCTCTGTTATTAATACAAAGCCAGAAACAAGCTAAAATACCAGCACAGGCTGGTTGTAGAGGCCCTGAAGTAGAGCAGTTATCCTGGAAGGAGAGCTGGGGCTACTGGTGATGAAAGCCTCACAAATGGGGGTGGGGGAAATGCCAGACAGCCCTGGGAGAGAAGGAAATATTTATCTTGATTTATTCTGACACTGGAACTGTAATGTCCTTATAATAAACTGTGTCTCAGGAGTGGCTGCTATCTGCATTGTCTCAACACCAGAGAGGGAGAAACCCAAGAGAGGGAAACTGAGGCAAAGCCAAAGTTTGACACCCAGCTCTATAAGCTCCTTTCCTAGTCCTCGATGGGGGCTTTCCATCCATCATGTACTTGTGGTTAAGAGGATGTAGGGAGCTGCCATTCCTTTGCTTTCCAAAGCCGTTCCTCAGGAAAAGACTAATTAAGTGGTGGTGTTATTACAGCAGGTCCTTGAGTCTCTGAGCACAACCAGGGGAGTTAGGCAGGCGTCAGCTACAGGGCAGGGCTTCCCATTGCCCACTGGTGCAATTGTCATGGCAGCTGAGCCAGAGCCATCTGACAAAGGACATCTGATCTGTGTAGGTAGAGAGTCTTGCCCTGGTTGTTTGTGGTATGTAAGTGTCTCAGCACATCACAGCATGGTGTAGATCTGACCGTGAGGAGCTCAGAGCTGAAGGGACATGGGACCCACCTGGACATGGTGGCCTGAAGGATGGGTTGAGAAACCAGGCCTTTGGAAAAGAAGGAAAAGGACAAAAACTGACATTTGCCAGAGAAGCAGCACAAAACCATCTATTTCCATTTATATGTAGTAGTTCCCTACCCAACTCCAATTTCATATCACCATCCAGAGATTCCTCTTCACTTCCATCTGAATTTATTTGGAGAAATCCTCTCCCTTCCTTCAGGAAGCCCAACAGGACCTTTTCAGCAGGTCCCTCATGAACAGTGTTTGTTTAGTGGAGGCTGTAGGCAAGGACAGATCTCACCTGATCTGCTGCATGAGGAACTCACTGCTTTTGTGAAGGTCCCAGCCTCAGCCTCTACCCTCAGGCCCTGGCTGCATTCTCAGTGTCTGTGCAAATCTGCCAACCATTAGCAGATGCCTGCTCCCAGGGCTCTGCACCCTGCAAATCCATTTGCACTTTCATCGCAGACATAGAAGTGGCCTAGTCCAGTAACCAAGCATGTGACCTTCCAGCCACCAAGCACTGCCGGTATCTCAGCTATTTCAGATTGTTAATGACTTAATTTAATACAGCCAGAACCACTTGACTGAAAGTACAATTACCTGCAGCAGCTAATTAACTTCAGTAGCCAAGAGAGGACTTGATACAACTTTTCAATGTCATTACAAGTTTTGAAGAGCAAAATGAATTTCAATCCATCCTGACACAGCAATCCACCCTCAGCTGCAGAGGAAGGCAGCACAAGTGGCAGGGGCACTGAAACCGAGGCCAGGGGCAGTGCAGGGAGACAGGGAGCATCCGCGAAGGTGCGGGATGGGGGCTGCACCAGGGCACTGGGTGGTGCAGGTTGGAATTGTGGCATAGCCACTCACTTTTTAGGGCTTGCCTGTTAGCCATCAGTTTAGACTTCATGGCAAAGGCAGGGACCTTGATGTCTACCTGTGTCTTCTCTGGAGGCCCAGCTGTGCTGTCACTGACTCACCTGCTCCTGCACGTGCAGCAGGGTGCACAGCAGCAAGCACAGGTGAGCTGGTTTGAGTAGAACACAGCCACCCCCAATGCCTCTGCACCCAAGGAGGCAAGAAAATGCCCAGTGGTCCTCTTGTTCCTGTCTGTCAGTGCCTCATCAAAACCTGCCCTTCTCTGAGCCACACCTGGAGCTTCTACTGGAGGTTTCCTCTTCTCCCATCTTCCTGGACATGTGTTAAGTGCTGTGACTTGCAGGGAGATGAGAGTTTGAATGCAGAGCTTGCAGGGTCAAAGTCTGACTGTACTTGCTATAGCAACTGGACTTGAGGATGCTAGGTGGGACTCATGGCCACCTAATGCTGCATTTCAAATAGTACAGGGGAGCTGCAGATGTCTTTGCTGGTTGTAAAACATGTCAGACATGATTCAGGAAAAGAAAAGAATCAATACAGCTGGAAAAGACCTCAGAGATCGTCAAGTCCAGCCTATAACCCAACAGCTCCTGACAACTAAACCATGGCTTCAAGTGCCACAGCCAGTCCTTTTTGAACACCTCCAGGGATGGTGACTTCACCACCTCCCTGGGCAGCACATTCCAACAGCAAATTACTCTTTCTGTGAAGAACTGTGTCCTCACCTCCAGCCTAAACTTCCCTGGCACAGCTCGAGACTGTGCCCTCTTGTTCTGGAGGCTTGGGTCCATCCCACAGGCAAAGGATTTCTGTGCACAAGTTGTTGCTGCATTAATGGATGCAACAAGCATGGTGTGGAGTTGCTGCCTTGCAAAGCTTTGGCATTCTTGGTATCTGACCTGAAAACCCAACAGTCACGAGGCACCTTCCTGGCCACCTCCCAGGTAATATCAACAAGAGGAGAAGGACATATTTGGAGTTTCAATTTGCTTTCTTGGTTTGAGCCTCTCCTAAAAGCCATGAGGACAAGAAGAAGATTTTAAGTGAAAGGTGAGATTTCTCCAACAAGCAACCACCTGCCCTCAGCTGCTTGGACAAGACATTTTAAGCCTCTCTGGAGCCTGTACCACTTAAAGCCAGCACACATAATTTCCATGGAAATGCTCCCAATTTTCTCTGGTGTAAATAAAGGGCAGGATTAAACTGACTGTAAAAGAGACCAAAAAACCCAGTGAGAGTAAAACACACACAACCTACTATTGTCACAGCGAGCAGCATTAGTGGATATGGGTGGAATAGAGACAGGACATAAAGGAACTGTTTGTTCTTGCTGCTAAGAACCTTTCAGATTCCTACTCAGCTTGTATCTGTCAAAGAATTTTTTCCCCAAGAGTTTGTGAAATGTTCCCATAAATCTGTCTCATGTAGAGTTTTAATTGCTGAGTTCAAAACCAGGCTGGCTCTGCCAAATGTGATAGCATCAGCTGGTGGCATCGTTTGTCAGTGTTACGGGCAAATAAACCAATGAGTTAATCAAAGGGGATGAAAAATGAGATGGTTTCGATTTTTGGAGCCCTCAACCCATTTCTTTCTCTTTTTGTTTCTCACCAATCTACATCAAAATGCCAGCAGCACCAGCAGGCCAAAAGGCACTCATTCAACAACCAGTTGTAGGCAACACATTCTCAGCTGATAAAATCAAGGGTAAACAGGAGGAGACAATGGTGAGAAGGAGGCAGAGAGGCAAAACACATTCTTCTGGATGGCACAGCTGGAGAAGATGAGTTGATAGACAATCACTGCTGCTCAGACAGCACCTCAGTCTAAGGCCCCTCCGCTTCCAACTGATATGAGGTCCCATTAGAGGGACAGAAAGGTGAAACTCATTCTGGTGAGGATCCCATCGACAGCTATATAAACAAGCAGAGACCAAACTCCAAGTAAGTTCTTGTGTTGGGGAATCCCCTTTGCTGCAAATCTGTTGCCTGGAAGCTCAGATCTGGGCTCCTGCTAATCCTTGGCAGATTCCAATCATGAGTTGTTGTTTGACTGCACAATCACTGCCTGTCTCTTGCAGGCAAAAACGCTTGCTTGCAAGTCTTTACTCTTAATATGCCAGTGCTGGCCTTCAGCAGACCCCAAAGTAGGTAAGAATCAGAGTTTGGTCAAAAGACATCCTGCTTATCTCCTTCTTAAATCCCTCTGGTGGAAAGATAGGAATGATTTACTGTATGAAGACCTAGCACACTGTATGTGGTACCTCAGGCTCTCTAATGCTCTAGAGACTCAGTGAAAGGTTTCTGTTCTCCCATACACACTTGTAGCTTCCAGCACCACCCTGGAAGTCTATGGAGATGTACAGGCAATGACAAATGAACACAGTGATGAGCTTAGCATGTGATCTGACAGCTGAGTGTACGTGCTCCTGGCCTGTCACATCTGCAAAGGGACTGTATGAGCTGAAACCTCTGCATCGTACCTTGTTGTTGACCCCAAAACAGAGCCAAGGTCTTCCATGTCCATGGACAACAGCAGCAAGAGCATCTCTCCTCATTCTGAATATTTTGAAGGCACCTTCTCATACTATTTTCTGCCTTAGTCCATCCCCACTACCACTCCTAGCAAACTTTACTCTGAATCTTACCCGGACAGTTCTGAGCTGACATGTTTGTAGAAAAGTGGAAGAGCAAAAGAGGGCATTTTGCATAGCTCTGTCCTCATCCTCTACCCAGCTGCCCTTACCACATCCACAAAAGCCCCCAACCTTGCACATGTAATAGTTCTCATTCCTCCTGCCTTTTTGTCTTTCTGAGTTTTGCCTCCATAACGAGAAAAATCACAGGGGCATCATCCTCTGAGCAAAGTTTGTTCAGGCAGGGTCAGACCAGATAAAGGTGAGAACCTGCTCCACTGCCAGCTCTAACTCCTTTAAACTCCATCTTCTTGGTATCCTTGCATCCAGAGATGAGCAGGTCTCTCCCTGTACAAATGTTGCTCTTCCTGAACAGGGAAGGTGATGGGGCAAGGTGAGCTACTCAGTTTTGCACTTTGAGATGCTGTAAGAATAGAGCTGTTTTCTCTCTCATAGATGTGGAATCACTTCCTCAAGAGGTGTGGAGGAGGTGGAGAGAACAGTGGCATTCCTTTGCTCAGAGCTCCCACGGCTTTGAGGGCTTTCCCCAGAAAAGTGAGGACTTTCACCATCTGTGAAAAAAAAAACCAAAATGGTAGTTTAAAGGAAAACAAAGTTGCCTTTCCTAAGGCTTGATCTTCTGTTCTCTGCACTTGACCTCCTGCTGACTAACGTGTATGAAAATACCCTCCACAGTGAGTTACAGAATCAGAAGCAAATCAGAAGTGATTCTCTTAATTTTTATTACACAGGAGTTCTTTTTCCTGTCAGATGGGGTTTGACTGAGCTGAGCACTCCAGTTCCTCCCAACAGATATCACAGAGGATGGTCTCACAGAATGTTCATTTCCCTTCTGTGGAATCTCAAGATGGAACCACAGCCTTACAGAGTCCCTGCAGCCTAAGAGGGCAGTGGCATCTAATTCTTCCCTCCAACTCAACAACATCAGTGGCCAGACATGCCACCAGCTTTCAGGAAGCAAAGGCTGAGCCAGAAGAGAGAAACACAGTAAACACAGAGAAAATAAATATGTTCTAGAAAGAGGAAACAAAATGCAGGAAAGAAGCAGGATAAAGGATATGATTGGTGAAGCAGCAAGTTCCTGCGGGCAGGAGATGTGACCAAGATGTCTTCTGTTTCCCCAAGATGCAGCAACCAGCATGCTGGCTTAGTGCATACAAAAGCAGTCAGGCTCAGAGGTGAAATCATCCTACAAGGCTCAAGATAATACTATTGAACACCTTGAGCTGATGCCTACTACAGACAGTCTTTCTACCTCCACTTCTGGCATTGCAGACCATGGGTGAGGGTCTCCGAGCCCACTCCCTGGGCCAGTGGTTCACTGCTTTGGCACATTTCCATTCTGAAAGCAGAACACAAAGCAAGAATATCTGTCATCTTGCCAAAACTCACAGTTCCACCCCAACCTCATGACCTTTGAAATCTCAAATCCTAGAAGCAAGTCTTTTACCTATACCTGGAAAGAATTCCTGGCTGGGGAGCATCCTGTTCTGTACACACATACAAGAAGAAAAACAGCACACGTTTGCCTCCAGCCCTACCAGTGAGTTCTCATCCCTGCTGAAGAGACCCATTGTGGAGTGACTGCATTATAAAAGACATTAAGACCTCTTCCAGACCATAAAATATGCAACAAAACAGAGTGCCAAATACCAGTCCTTGCCATGGCCCAAGACAAAGAGCCGCCCTGCCTAGTCTTAATCCCTGCAGCTGCCTAGAACTATTCATGTCTCCCAGCTTTACGTAAGGAGCCATTCCATTCTGGCTCACACTCTCCCCAAAGCAGGACTCTGCAGAGTCTTGAACACAATTAAAGGTCATTCTGTGAACAGAGAATCCAGGAAAGCCTGGGGTGGCAGACTGTGACCTCTTAGCAGAGCAGGTCAGAGCAGGTCTCTTCGGTGGGCTGTACCTTTACCAGGACACAGTCACAACTGTTTCTCCCTTCCACACACTAGCACCCCTTGCTTTTATCTAACAGCTTCATGATTAGGATATTTACTTAGCCTATGAGGGACCTGACTTCAACTTCTTCCTCCTCCTGGGGTAATCTGAACATCTCCCATCTTCTTGCCCCTAAACCACCAGACTGGACAGAGCTTGCACACTTAAGCATGACCAAAGCCCAGTGAGTTGTCTTACTGAAGTCAGCTTCATGGGCCAGTCAGAGACCACACACCACCTCCTACTGCTGGCAATGGTAGCAATCAGCTTCAGCTGCCCCCAGAAGAAGCAGGCACAACATAACCTGCAGAAATGTGGGAAGCAGCATAGTTTGCTAAGCTCTGGGCAACAGAAGCTCCCTGTCTAGATAGAGTCTTTGTCTATGTACAGTCACCTTGGGGTAGGCTTCTGGTGGGATTAGTTGTTCTTTCTTACTGACACTACTGAACTTTTCATACATAACCATGAGCACTGGAAAGCCTCCTCTGCAGGCTACAGAGAGAAAGCCATGGCCACCCCTTCTGCAGCAGAAAGGATTTTTAGGCTTTCATCATAGATTTGAAGATCCTCTGCTGAGTAGCTTTGAGGTGGGACTGATTGCCTTAGAGGATGAATTTTGAAGCTGGAACCTCTGCTATTGGTGGAGGATATTCCACCTAAGTCGTCTTCTTTGTGCATAAAAGCCCAAAGAGAAGAACCTATGAACATAAAGGCAGCTGCCACTTCCACACAGCTGTCTGGCTCTTTGCCTTTTTTCACAAAGGCCTGAAAACAGAATGCTTTGCTTTAAACTACAAGAACATTTGGCTCAACACAGACTTTTATTTCTTGAGTTTTTGATAAAGAGCTAAAAATGATAAGCTTGGCTGGAATGAAACCTACTAAGGCACATAAATAAACAAACATCTGCTTCTTCCAGCTCAGATCATCCCAGTACATGCTCTTTCTCCCAGCTATCAGTTTTCATTGGGTATGAGATGCTACCTTGGGTGGTTTGCTTATTTGGAGACCTCTGCTTAAAAGCAGCTATCAGAAATTGCCCCTGCTGTCAAGAAGCCCCTGTGTCCAGCACAAAAGCTCTTCTGCACTGTGAGGTGGCAGCTCATGGCAGCAGCATGCAATAGTGTCCAGCTACCAGGGCTGAGCTTGGTGCTCAGGTATGGTGCCTTTACCTGCAAGTGTTCTGAGGAAATATTACTAAACCCTGGCTCCCAAGCCCATTCCATACAAGCTTTATGTGACAGTAAACCCTCAGATTAGTGGTTCCCAGAAGTTTAATGTGCAGGGCCTGAAGTAACCTGAACCTGCCTGCTTGGTGACCCAAAGTGGCTGGGACAATTACACATCCATTGGAACTGGCGGAGCTGGGGGGGGGGGCATGGAAGGCAGCCTATATTGAGCTATCAGCTGTGAAAGCATTTTCCCTCCTAAAAATGTGAATGAACTGGGCAAAGCAATCTGGGCAGAGTTTTCCCAATGATTATGGCATTGGCAGTCTAAATGTTTGGCAAAGTTGCTCACAGAAAGCTGGATGCAACAGCAAAGCTCAGATGTGTTGGTGCAGGCTCAGCCCTTCTGTGTCCCAGATGTGGCTCCAAACACCCAAAACAGAGGTTATTAAATAGAGGCTGCTTTATGCTGTCATGTGTCAATGCACCCAGCTGTAGCAGCACATGAGGTAACCTTAGAGGGGAGCCACACTAGGGTTATCCGTCAGCACTTTGAGAGAAGCACCTTCTCTAGTCCTTCTCCAGCCCTGTAAAGGACTACTCAAAAGAGGACATAAAAAGCCACAACAACCCCCTAGACATTTTTAAATGTACTGAAACAATGGATTTTCAAGTGTAGAGGTTAAAAACTTGGGGTGGGAGACCCAATGAAGTTTGTTTTCCTGAAGGCTTTTCCCTTACAACAGGTCCTCACTGTGCTAGGCTAGGAAAGATGAGGCCAGTGGTGCCCTGCACCCAGCAGCAAAGGGATTCCTCCCATTAGTTTGCACAAATCCATTAAAAAATCTGTGAGGTCACCTTGTCTTTGTCAGATTTGGTTGATCAGGTGATTGAGGTGAAAGCAATGGCTGCATGGCAGAGAGGCTGCTGAGGAAAGGGAAAAGCCCAAAGATGGAACAAAGTGTATCCAAGATACTTGTAAAGAACCCTGGGCTTTGGAGCTGGCTACCAGTTAAAAACCGCAGATGACTCGAGGCAGCCTTGTGCAACAGGCTGCTTAGAAGTGCACCCACCACTGAAACCCAAGGGCAGGGACACCTTGCACTGGCTTGCTCCAACCCTCCAGCCCGCCCTGGCTGAGCTTACAGGGGCACAGGCTTGAACTGTGCCTGACCATGAGCCCAAACCCAAACTCTGTCAGTTAAAGGCACTGGAAATCAGGACCTGGCTTTCCAGTTGTAGGTATCTCCAAGCAGAGGTGCAAGCCTCCCATGGTGGGTGGACATGATGCTTTCTACTCCTTTCCTCTGGATGCTTCAAAGGCACTCTTAAGGCACTCTTAAGTCTCTGCAGCAGAAGGTGAATCTCCAACTTGCACAGCCCAGCTTCTGTGTCTTTGGGATTTGCTGGGCAGCTAAATACCTGTAAGGAAGAAACCACTCCATGCTACTGTGAGGAAAGCAGCAGTGGTACTCACGTAACACATAATCTAGAATCACAACTCAGTCTCCTTCACAGAGGAAGGAAGATCTGTCCTGGCTGGTATAGACAACAGAGATTGGAGTCAACACAGCTGATCAATATGATCAAGTATCGATCCTTTATTGTTCCAGTATGGCAGGCCTATGGCGCAGGCCTATGGTGAGTATAGCACAGTAAAATAAAGCATAGAAGAAGGGAGAGGAAAGGCAGAAGTGCCTAGCAAGGGAACTGCTACAACTTACATAAACTCGGAGTGCCTTGTTGGCATGGACTCATTGGTTCCCTATGAGTGACCACACATCACACTATTGTAGATTATTGGTCCAACTACTGCTGACAGGTGAGGTTTGTTGATGCAGGTGCATGTCCTGTTGTCCCAAGATAACTTGCTGTGTTTCTAGCTACCAGTGCCTTGTTTTAGTTACGTGCTGCAGGCACAGCACTGTTTGGTACACTGCTAGCTGGCTCTGCACTTATGCTGAGCATGGCCTAGCACCATGTCAGGCTCTAGGCCTGCACTGCCAGATTGCTCACACTGCTCATCGCTGGCATTGCCACAGGCTGGTGGCACTCAGCCCAGATGGACACTGCGGGGTCAGTGTGAGCATTGCTGGGCAAACCCCAAGGCCAGGCTGCTCTGTTCTTAGCCTGTGCCTCATGCAGCAAAGCCCTGGGGACTAAGGTGGGTTCAAAGCTGGCAGCTGCTGTGCACTGGGCACAAAGCTGCCGACACTGCCTCTGTTGCAGGCACCACCACAGCCTGGGGGAGGAAAGATGAAAAGAAAACATGGGCAGGTTTGGCAGACAGCTGGCTGCTTTCCCCTTTTGTTTATAAAATGTACGAGGGAGAAGCAGCTGAGGGCTGTGTATCTATCTGCAGCGCAGGCAGCCCTCACAGCCTGACTGAGCAGCAGGCTGAGCCGAGGAGCTGCAGTTCTGCATCCTGCTCTTCCCAACACCTGGGAAAAACTACATGGGACAGGCTGAAGGGTTGGTGCGAGTGGCTCCAAAGCTCTCTCCCAAGACAATGAACTGTTGTGATTATTCACTAATAACGAGGAGGTGTTTGCAAGCTAGCCTGACCACAGGCTATGCTAAACACCTTATCATCAGCTGCGAGCGCAGGGAAACCTGAGAGCGCTTCAGAGCATGCCGGGTCCCTCCCTGCCGGCAGCGCTGCTGGCATTTTATCTGCCGCCTCCGAATCTCAGTATTATTTTAAAACTGTAATTGAATTTCAGTGCTCTGTGTGTGTGTGAAGAAAGGAAAGGCTTCTCCCAAGATTTACTGCCTGTCTGTTCCTGATGGGCTGTTTTGACTCTGCAGAGCAGCAGAGGCCGTGCAAACCGCGCTGCTGGAACAAGTTCAAGCTTTTACAGCCCTTCAAATTGGGGCTGGAGCCGGAGAGGAAATACTAAAATCCTGTATATACAACTTCTGTCTGTGAGGGGGAGAGGAATTCCATGAAAATTAAGAACTCAATGATGTATAAATTTATATTCTGTTTAAAGGCTGGGTTGAGTTGGGTTGGGGTTTTTTTTTTTTCTTCCTTTTCTTTTCTCTTTTCTTTTTTTTTTTCTGGCCTTTTTTTTTTCCTGTTGAAAAAACAATTGAACTCTTATGTAAGGAAACCCAGGATCTTTAAATAACACTGGGCCCTGTGAGCTGCTGGTAGAACAGGGGCTCAATCTTTTAAGCCAAGCCATCTCATTAGCATGTGAGCCAAGTTTTGGGAAGGTGAGTCAGTTCAGATGTGTTGCTCCTGAGAAGGCTGAGCAAATTTCTTTTAATGGCATGTGCTAGTAGTAATTAAACTGCACTCTGCAATCAGCAGACTGTCCCTCCCAGCTGCAAACAGCCGCCAGTAGGGCTACACTCAACAGACACATTCACAGAAGCTCCTGCCCAGCAGGGACTGGCAAGCCCCACAGGCAGGCTGGAAGCAGGAGAGTATTCAGGATGCGTTTAGCACCCTCTGATGGTTGCACGACCTTGCCCTAGAGAGCCTTTCACAACAAAAAACCCAATCACACAGAACAGCCTTATCTTGGGGGTTGCCATCCCACCTGTGTGACACTTACTGCCTGGTATCCAGCTGGCCCCACTCTGCCGGGAACACCATGGATGCCATGACCACCTTCTGTGGCATTCCAAAGGGATCTTGCAGCCTCCCTGGCTTAGGCATCTGGCTCTCATCCAGAAGGAATGCTCTAACCAGGACTATTCCCATATTGTTTCCATTATATTTTTATGACTGCTATGTAGACAGGGAGAAAGGGGAGGTGGGGGGCACAAATCAGATAAAAAGAAAAGCAGGACATCAAGGACATCAACTTCTGCCTTTGAGGAGGGAGCTGACAAAAATGTGATGGTCAACCCCCTCCAGCACATGCCTGCAGACACTGAAAATCTGACTAAGCACAAGCAGCCTCACCATGGGAAGAGCCAAGCACTTCCCTCAAATACAGTTTTACAGCCCCTCCTGCAAGCAAGAAGCCTGTAAACCTGAGTCCCTTCCCTTTTGGGCTGGCAGGGTGTTCTGGCCTGGGCTATTTGCCCTGGATCACTCAGATCAGAAGCGAGCACAGCAGTCTGACAAACTGGTTTCTGCCTGGAAACCCTTGCACAGCTCCAACATGGCACTCAGCTGTTCTCCAGCCAATGTCATAGAATCATAGGCTTACAGAACAGCTTAGGCTGGAAGAGACATCAGAGCTCATCTACTCCAACCTCTCAACTAGTCCAGGTTACTCAGGCCCTCATCCAACCTGCATGTGTTCCAGGGAGGGGGCATCCACAACCTCTCTGGACAACCCATTCCAGAGTCTCACCAACCTCGTAGTGAAGAATTTCTTCCTCAGATCCAATCTAAACCTATTCTTCAATTTCAATCCATCTCCCCTTGTCCTGTTGGTGGACACTCTTGTAAAAAGTCCCTCTGCAGCCTTCCTGCAGACTCCCTTCAGGTACTGGAAGGCAGCTCTGAGGTCCCCCTGGAGTCTTCTCTTCTCCAGGCTGAACATTCCCAGCTCACTCAGCCTGTGCTCATAGCAGAGCTGCTCCAGCCCCTGGATCATCTTCTCAGCCTCCTCTGGACTTGTTCCAACAGCTCTGTGTCCCTCTTACCGTGGGGACACCAGAACTGGATGCAGTATTGGAGGTGTAGTCTCACAAGAGCAGAGTCAAGGGGCAGAATCATGTCACATGCCTTTGCTCCAGGAGCGACACTACCCAGCCCCATGGCTTACAGCACCACATTGCAATGAGCTGCAACACTGTGACTCCTTGCAGCTCACACTCATTGACATGGAGTGGACCAAACCGTGTCTTCCCCAAAGATAGCTGTCATGGATTGAGTTGAACCTGCTGCTGTTATCCACACCGTGCTGCAGACATGCCAGCTCCAAAATGAAAGTGCAGACTGGAGCAAAGCATGGTGGGCACTGAAGTTCAGATTGCAGCTTGGGAGGCCTCCTGTTCCAGTTGCTGCTTCTGTGGGTGTTGGTCCTTTTCCACTGGGATGGCAGTGAGACAAGGAGGACTTTTTCTGGCTTGGGCTTTTGGCTTGCTTGCTTCTGCTTGCTGCTGCTTTGCAGCCTGCCTTTTCTGCAGACAGGCTGAGGGAATTGCAGGCATTTTCTACTACTTTTCTTTCTGGTTTTGATCAATAAACTCTATTCTTATATCACTTCTTTTTGTCTCAATCCCCAGTTTTTAGTGTTACTTTTCCCTTGCTCCTGTGTTGGGAAACAGCCAGGTTAATGCACTGGGTCAGTTTGACCCATTTTGTCCAGATTCAAACCATCACAATAGCCCAAAGATAGTCTGGAAAATGGGATTGTATTATTCCAATCTGGATCTTTTGGCTCACTGGTACTAATGGGCTAGACTGATGCCATGGGGCTGGAGAAAGGGAACACATTTCTGCTACCCCACACTGGTGCCCATGCCACTGGGCTTTGGCTTTGTTGTGCTGGTTTCCATCAGTCCCTGCCCTCCCTCCACATGGGAAAATGTTTCTGGAGTTTGTCCTGCTGCCAAAGCAGAGAAAATCACAGAATCACAGAAAACATCTGGTTAGAGGAGACCAGGCTCATCCAGGCCTGCCCTCTACCCAGCACTGCAGGCTCAGCACCAAACCATGGCCCTAAGCACCAGCTCCACAGCTGCTGGAACAGCCCCAGGGATGGGCACTGCAGCACTGCCCTGGGCAGCCTCTGCCAATCCCTCAGATCCCTTCCAGGGCAGAAAGATTTCCTGAGCTCCAGCCTGAGCCTGCCCTGGGGCAGCTTGGAACCACTGCCTCTGCTCCTGTGCCTTTCCACCAAGGAGCAGAGGCTGCTCCCTCCTCACTCCAACCTCCCTTCAGGGAGCTGCAGAGAGCAAGGAGGTCTCCCTCAGCCTCCTCTTCTCTGACACCATGTCACATGGGCCCAGTGCCTTGGGCAGCATCACCTTTGAGTGCTGCCACTTAGGACATGCAGGCAGGAGCAGCCCAGGTTGCCTGCAGCTCTTCATTGGCACTGCACTGCCCACTCTACCTCAACACCCTGAGGGTGCCATGGGTGCCAGTCACTGTCAGGCAAGCTGTGTCTGCATGTCTGCTCCCTAGGTAGTCATCTCCTAAAAAAGCTCCTTTAGGAATGGGAGCTGAGAGGAGACATGGTCGCTGTCTATAAATACAGCAGGGGCAAGCACCAGGGAGACAATTGCGCTATTGAAGCTAAAGACAATGTTGGCACAGGAACAAACAGGCATGAAGAGGCCAGGAATAAATTAGGCAAGAAATTAGAGAAGACAACCCTCTGAGAAACTCTTGCCTGGAACAGCCTACCAGTGAGGGCTACAAGACACAAAGCTCTTCTCTGTGGGATGGATGACTGCAGGAATGAAAACTGAGGTGGAGTGGGGATGGCTGCATGTCACTGCGGCCTAGAACACAAATGCTCATCCAGGTCATCCTTCCCAGTCCCACATCCCATGTTCTAATGAATGTGTAGGCACCACTATGCATAGTCAAATACAAAGGTAAAGCTACAAATGCTAGATTTGACCCAAACTGTCCCACATGGAATCATAGAATTGTCAGGGTTGGAAGGGATCTCAAGGATCATCCAGTTCCAACCCCCCTGCCATGGGCAGGAACACCTCACACTGTAGCAGGTTGCTCACAGCCACATCCAGCCTGGCTGCAAACACCTCCAGGCAGGAGGCTTCCACCACCTCCCTGGGCAACCTGTGCCAGGTTCTCACCACCCTCCTGGGGAACAACTTCTTCCTCACAGCCAATCTCAATCTCCCCACTTCTAGTTTTGCTCCATCCCCCCCAGTCCTATCCCTCCCTGACACCCTCAAAAGTCCCTCCCCAGCTTCCTTGCAGCCCCCTGCAGATCCTGCAAGGCCACAAGAAGGTCTCCTGGGAGCCTTCTCCTCTCCAGCCTGCACAACCCCAACTCTCTCAGTCTGTGCTCACAGCAGAGCAGCTCCAGCCCTCTGCTCCTCCTCGTGGCCCTGCTCTGGACACCTTCCAGCCCCTCCAGATCCTTCCTGGCACAGAGGCTCCAGAGCTGGCCCCAGAGCTGCAGCTGTGGTCTCAGCAGAGTGGAGCAGAGGGGCAGAATCCCCTCCCTGGCCCTGCTGGCCACACTTCTCTTGCTGCAGCCCAGGCTCTGCTTGGCTCTCTGGGCTGCAAGTGCTCCCTGCTGGCTCCTGTTGAGCTTCTCCTCCCCCAGCACCCCCAAGGCGTTTCCTTCAGGGCTGCTCTCCAGCCAGTCCCTGCCCAGCCTGGATCAGTGCCTGGCATTGCCCTGCCCCAGCTGCAGGACCTTGCCCTTGGTCTTGCTGAACCTCCTGAGGTTGCCCTGGGCTCAGCTCTGCAGCCTCTCCAGGTCTCTCTGGATGGATCCCTTCCCTCCAGCCTGTCTGCTGCCCCACACAGCTTGGTGCCATCAGCAGCCCTGCTGAGGCTGCACTCAGTGCCACTGTCCCTGGCACCAACACAGATGCTGAACAAGCCTGGTCCCAGTGCTGATCCCTGAGGGACTCCACTTGTCCTGGCCTCCACTTGGCCATGGATCATTGCCAGCCACCCTTTGGGTGCAGCCCTCAAGCCATTTCTGTACCCACTGAATGGTTCATCCATGGACCCCATCCTGCCCCAGCCTGGGGACCAGGATGTGGTGTGGGGCAGTGCCGAAGGCTTTGCTCAGGTCCAGGTCAACGACCTCAGCTGCTCAGCCTTCATCTCTTGATGTTGTGACCTTGTCACAGAAGGCCACCAGGTTTGTCAGGCAGGATTTGCCCTTGGTGCAGCCCTGCTGATTGTGCCCAGTCAGCTCTTTGCTGTTCTTCTGCCTCAGCAGTGCCTCCAGGAGGATCTGCTCCGTGCTCTCACCAGGCACAGAGGTGAGACTGCCCGGCCTGTAGTCCCCTGGGTCATCTCTCTTTCCCTTCCTGAAACTGGGAGTTATGTTTCCCCTTTTCCAGTCCCTGGGGCCCTCCCCAGACTGCCAGGACTTGTGGAATATGATGGAGAGTGGTTTAGCAAGCTCCTCCCCAGCTCCCTCAGCACCCCTGGCTGTATCCCATCAGGTCCTATGGCCTTGAACACTTTCAGGTTCTTCAGATGGCCACCACCTGATCTTCACTCACCATGGGCAGTTCCTTCCTCCAGCCCCTGCCATCATCTTCCATCACACTGGGAGTGCAGCTGGAGCCCTTGCCAGTGAAGACTGAGGTAAAGAAGTCATTGAGAGCCTCAGCCTTCTCCATGGCACTTGTCACCAGCTCAGCTGTTGGCTTTCTGAGGGGCCCACACCTTCCTCAGGCTTCTTTTCACCATTACTATACCTATAGGAATGTTTACTGCTGCCCTTGCTCTCCCTGGCTGGACTGAACTCTAACTGAGCTTTGGCTTTCCTCAGCAGGGCTCTTGCTGCTCAGGCAGCTCCCTTACATGCCCCCATTCCAGCTCTCCTCTCTTCCACTCCTTGTAGAGTTCCTTTTTGTGTGCCAGGGTGTCCAGCAGCTCCTTGCTCATCCCAGCAGGTCTCCTGGCATTCTTTCCTGCTTCCCTCCTGGTGGGCATCCTTTGCTCCTGGGCACAGAGAAGGTGATCCTTGAACACTGCCCAGCTGTCCTGGGCCCCTCTTCCCTCTAGGCCTTTGTCCCACGGCGCTTTGGCCAGCAGATCCCTGAAGTGATCAGAGTCTGCATGCCTAAAGTCCAGGGCTGTGAGCCTGGGATACTTCTCCTAATCACCCTGAGGACCTTCAATTCTATTGCTTCATGGTCACTGCAGCCAAGGTTATCCCTGAGCCTCACACTGCTCACCAGCCCTTCCCTGTGGGTGAGCACAAGGTCCAGCACAGCCTTTTCTCCTTGGTTCCTCTGCCACTTGGAGGAGGAAGCTGTCATCTGTGCATCCCAGGAACAGCCTGGCATGCTGTACCCAGCTGTGTTGTCCATTGCCAATGTCAGAGGGATGGAGGAGAACACAGCTTGAGCAGTTGCCCCAAGGTCCTGAAGTCTCTTTTTACTGATTGTGAGCCTCTCACTGCTGCATCATCACTCCCCACCTGAAAAACCAGCAGTGGGTAATAGTCTGAAGGACTCACAAGGGTGGGAAGTTTACCTACAACATTCTTTACCTGGGCACCAAGGAGCCAGCAGAGCTCTCCATGGAGTGGATCCAGTCTGCATATCAGCCCTCCACTCCCCTCAGCAGGGAGTCACCTACAACAACAACCCTTCCACTTGGCTTCTCAGGGTCAGTTTTCACAGCTGGCCTGAGGCAGGTCGGCCTTGGTGGTACCTCTGCCTTTGTGGCACTTTTGGCCTTCGTGAGCCCTCACCCTTGCTCTCAACCAGTTCCTCCTTGAGAGCCTCATACTTGTTCTGCAGGGGCTCTGTGGGTGGTGTGCTTCTCAAAGGAGCAGGTTTGCTCCATTGGTATTGTTTGTTTCGTGGGGTAGCTGCCTGTTCCCATTGACCCTGCACGGGTGAGCTGCTCCAGGAGGGCTGGGGACTTGTTGATGAGAGGATATCGAATCCTCTGCTCCACTAAAAGCCAACTCCTGTTCTGTATTTGTAAAGATCAGTTTGTGAAAGTTATCAATTTCCCTCTCACTCTCCCTGATGCTTCTTAACCTACTCACCTCTTCCCTGAGCTCCATCACTTCATCCTGGAGCTGTGCCAACCAGCTGAGCAGGTCAAAGCCTGCTCAGACGTCACACCCCCATAGTCAGTGTTGCCCCCTGTTGCCTGTGAAAGGCTGTGCCATCCCTCACAACCTGAGGCCTGGATGCCTACATCCATTTTGATAGGTGTAGAGAGCACAGTCTTACTCCTCCAAGTAGCCACCATTATGCCTTCACTAAGGCTGCAGCACCTTGTGTCCTGCCCACATGCCCTGCTTGTGCCAGCTACTGAGCTGGTTCAAAAGGAGCCCCTGGGGTACACTCAGTCACTATTTGCTCTCCCTGCGCCTGTTAGCCTGCCTGCACCAATGGCCGGCCAGGCGTTCCCGGCTGTCTGACCAGGACCCTCCTCCTCCTGTCCTCCTCGCCGGATTCCAAGGAGTGAGGAGGTTACTGCCTGCAGCTGGCAGCCTGAGAGCCTCTGCCGGTGTCTCCGGGTTTACACCTCCCGCAGCCTCTCCGGGAGCGCCCGCAGCCGCGCCGCCCTCGCAGGCACCCTCGCAAGCGATGCCGAGCCGGGTCGGGTCACCTCTCCCCCTCTCGCCCTCGGTCTCCCTGTCTCCGAGAGCCCTCTTTTCTAAAGATCTCGGCACAGCGCGGAGCTGGCCGGTGCTGATGCAGTTGCCTCGCAGCTCACAGTCTATGATTCTAGGATTGGCACAGGCTGCTCAGGGAGGTGGTGGAGTCCTCATGCCTGGAGATGTTCAAGAAAGATGTGGCTATGGCACCTGGGCACATTGTTTAATGGCCATGGTGGTGCTGGGTTGATGGCTGGACTTGATGATCTTAGAGGGCTTTTCTAACCCAAACAATTCTGTGGTTCCCTGATTCTCTGACAATGGCAGCTGAAGGGACACAGCCCCCTGAAAATCACTGCTCCACCCTGGGGTCTGATTTTCCCTCATGGCAGGAGGAGCATACTAGCATCCTCAGGGCTTTAAACAGGTTTAAGGGGTCCAGCCTGCACAGACAGAGCACCTCTTAATGTCATGCCTGCTGCAGCACTTCCCAAGGAGCCTTGTCACCCCATGTGCCAAGGGTGGGCGAGGAGGTGGGCAGAGACAGCTGCAGCTCACACACAAACTGAGCTGGAAGGGGAGACAACAGCTTTCCCCAGGAGCCCTGATCACCTCCCACCAGGCTCAACAGCAGCATATGTATGTATGTATATGTATGTATATGACTGGAGGGAAACGGTGCTTCAAAAACCATATTAATGATGTTCTTTTTTCCAATCCTCAAGAGCTGCTGAAGCTCTGTCAAAAGCCAGCCCCCAAGAGAAGAACACACTTTGATAAGGTTGCAGAAGTGGACCTGTGCTTAGATATGTCTGGTGCATAAATGTATGATAGATGGGATCCCTGAGTTTAAAAGCTCAGGTGCTGTAGCTCAGATTTGTTCTGTAAGCACTTCTAGGCCAGGCTCCCTCTCACATCCATCTCACTCAGGCTGTGTCATTCCAGCCATCCCAAATGAGAGCCAGCACACCCTTCCCAGCACACCACATATCATCTCCTCCCTGTGCACTCCACATTCAGCAGACCGAGCTCACAAGGGGTGTTTGATCTGATTGTTTTTAAAAGGCACATCAAGGATGCCAGCTGAGGGCAGATGGGTAGCTGGAGGCCTAAGCACTGAGCCTGGCACTTGCACACAGCTCTCAGTTCCATGCCACGTTTCAGCTCCATCCTGAGAACGCTGTCAGCCAGTTCATCCCTCACTGCTCTCAAGATTCAGAGACCTACAGAATGGGTTGGGTTGGAAGGGACCTCATAGATCATCCAGTTCCAAAGACCCTGCCATGGGCAGGGACACCTCCCACCAGCCCAGGTTGCTCAAGGCTTCATCCAGCCTGGCCACCTCCAGGGAGGGGGCAGCCGCAGCCTCCCTGGGCAGCCTGTGCCAGAGTCTCCCCAGCCTCACTGCCAACAATTTCTTCTCAGTCTCAATCTCAATCTCCCCTCTGCCAGCTTCGGTCCATTCCTTCTCATCCTATTACTACAAGCCCTTGTCAAAGTCTCTTCCAGGCTTTCTTGTAGGCCCCCTTCAGGTACTGGAAGGCTGCTCTAAAGTCTCTGTTCTCCAAGGCCCAGAATCAGTTTACACAAAGCCCCACAAGCTCTTCTGCTGCTCCACTTGCCTCAAGTATTTTTAGGATCTTTCTGACCATCAGAGACTCAGAAAATGAGAGCCACTACACTAGGCATAAGAAATGTTGGATAGGGCACTGTCAGGAGAGGAGGCATTTCATGTAACTCTCCTGATTCTCAAAGAGTAGCAAAAGCCTGCACCACATCTCCAAGTGCTTCTGGAGGGAGACAACTGAATTTAACTTGAACTCTGGAGAGGAAACCACTGCAGCTGTGTAGCAGCCCACGTGTTCGAGCTTCATACTTGCTCTAGAAATTATTTCACCTCAGATGCACTTGGTTTGCAGACTTCAGGAACATGGCTGAGGGAGCTGGGGTTGCTTAGCCTGGAGAAGAGGAGGCTCAGGGGAAACCTTCTTGTTGTCTACAACTCCCTGAAGGGAGGTTGTAGCCAGTTGGGGGTTGGTCTCTTCTCCCAGGCAACCAGCCCCAGAACAAGAGGACACAGTCTCAAGCTGTGCCAGGGGAGGTTTAGGCTGGATCTTAGGAAGAAGTTCTTCCCAGAAAGAGATTGGCCACTGGAATGTGCTGCCCAGGGAGGTGGTGGGTTCACCATCACTGGAGGTGTTTAAGAAGAGACTTTATGGGGTGCTTGGTGCCATGGTTTAGTTGATCAGATGGTGTTGGGTAATAGGTTGGACTTGATGATCTCAAAGGTCTTTGCCAACCTGGTTTATTCTATTCTATTCTATTCTCCCATGGGAGATGAAGGCAGGAGATGTTTGAAAGTGCTCTCTGCTCAGCACTGCCCTGAGGCACTCTCCTCCTTAGGCACCATCCATGTGGAAGCTCACCCCATGCTTATGCACAGAGCCCCTTGTCCCATCCAGCACTTGGCCCTTGCCTGGGTTTGTTTCAAGCTGAAAAGATGTTAAGGAGGCCTCTGGGGAATTAAACCAAAATGGCATTTTATTTCTTCTATTTTTTTTTTCCACCACCTCTTCTCAAGTCCTCAAGTCCCAGGGCATCCTGCCTGACACAAACCAGAGATGTCTCATTTAGGCTCTGAATGAAGTCACAATTTCAGGGTCTCCAGGTGGAAAGTTCGCCGGAAAGGCCACGGGGGGGGGAGTCTGTCCTTCCTAAGGAGGGTGAGAAGCTCCAAAAGAAACCTTGCAAAGGTAGGAAACTCGAATCTGTGAGGAGCAGGACAAACCCATGAATAATGTTTCTTCTTGAGCCCATACTGATGGTTTTTTTAACAAGGTGTAACACTTTGAATGTTCAGAGCACCTTACAACAGTGACAAGAATAAATGAGCCATGACATTTCCCTCCAACAACAGCCAATGGGGAGGCTCAGGCTGGAGCTCAGGAAATCTTTCTGCCCTGGAAGGGTTCTCAGAGCTTGGCAGAGGCTGCCCAGGGCAGTGCTGCAGTGCCCATCCCTGGGGGTGTTCCAGCAGCCTGTGGAGCTGGTGCTTAGGGCCATGGTTTGGTGCTGAGCCTGCAGTGCTGGGGGTAGGGTTGGCCTGGATGAGCTTGGAGGTCTCTTCCAGCTGCATGTGTTCTGTGATTCTTTGATTCTTCAAGCATAAGTCTTGGAACTGTGTCAAGACTCAGAAGTCACTGAACTCCAACATCAATTTCCTTGCTTTGCTTATCTTGCAGATGCAGTAAGAAATAGGGATCCGCCTTGACACACAAGGGCAAGTGGTTAGGCTATTTCAGTGCTGCTCAAGCAGGCAGGAACACACAATCTGGAAACCATTGCTGCCTTACAAAAGCAGCCACTTATTCTGAGGATCCAGTAAGACAGGCTTTGCTTCACACCTGAAGCTTGGCACAGCTTTCCTCCCAACTTTAGGCTTAACACCTTTTTTTCCTACAAAATGTGCTTTTGAGAGCTCAACTATCTTCCTGCTAAGGTTTGTCTCATGCTGAGACATAAAAAGCATAGATTTTTGGCTAGAAATGAATCACTGAGGTCAGAAAGTTTCTACAGACCTCATAAACTCCACAGCCCTGTGTGATTTAAGGCTACAACCCTTCAGGTTTCTTTTGGGCCAGTCTTTGTCTGAAGCAGGAATTTGGTTGACCACTGCTCAGTTCCCAGTTCTTCAGGAGATATTTTACAGTTTGGGAGTGACTTCAAGGTGGTGGCTCTGAAAGAAGTATCCACTGTGTTGCATGGACTGTTGAGACAGATGTTGCCACAGCAGAGCTCTGGCTGCCATCCACCAGATGCAGTGCAAGCAGGGAGGGTGGATCCCACCATGGGCCCCTCTCACAGAATCACAGAATTGTCTGCGTTGGAAGAGACCTCTGAGATTATCAAGCCCAACTATCGACCCAATGACACTATGGCCACTAAACCATGGCCCCAGGTGCTGTGGCCACAGGTTTCTTGAATACCTGCAGGGATGAGGACTTCACCACCTCCCTGGGCAACCTGTGCCAAACCCTGCAGCCTAAACACCCATGCCCAATTTCAGGCCGTTCCCTTGCCTTCTATCACCTCATACTAGGGAGAACAGACCAACTCCCACTTCACTGCAACCTCCTTTCAGAGAGCCATGAGGTCTCCCCTCAGCCTCTTCCTCTCCAGACTAAACAACTCCAGTCCCCTCAGCTGCTCCTCACCAGCCCTGTTGTCCACACCCTTCACCAGATTTTTAGTTAATCTGCTTAAAAACATTGTGTCAAAATGAATCAAAACTGGTTTGGGCTGGAAGAGACCTTTAAAGGTCATGTAGTCTAACCCCTATGCAATAAGAAGAAACATATGCAACTAGAGCAGGTTGCTCAGATCCCTGTCCAGCCTGACCTTGATCACACACAGAAGCAAATAGCTTTCAGGCCTGAATCTGCAGTACGTATCAGGATGAAAAACTATGTCCTCGACATCTCCTCAGTTCCTCTGGCCCTCAGCATCACAGGCCAAGGCTTCTCATGCCACTCTCATATTGCTCTATCACAGAGCACTGCAAGCTGATTTTTAACAACTCTTTCACCTTTCCCTCCAAAACCTCTGCCTGGTGAAAGGCGGCTTCTTCACTTCCCACACTGGGACGCAGAGGGGCACCCACCTCAGCAGAGCTACCTGCAAGCTGGCAGCCACACAGGGTGCCAGGACTGTGGTTTCCAGCACAACAAAAATAACATCAAGACTCTTGACCTATTTCAGGATTGTTCCCTCATGCAGGGCTGCCCAGCCAAACTATTCCAGGCTGCTACTGTACTGGATGATGGACCCTGCCCATGTGTGCCTGGCATACTGCACATTCCCTTGTAAGGGCTTGCCCCATCCCCTGCTCTGCTCCAAGCTCTCATCTGGCCACTCGCCTCACACCTGCTGATGGAAGGTTCCCACAACACCCACTCCTGAGAACCTGCTCCACATGGTTTCCTGGGATCTCCCTGGCAAGCTACAATGGCTTCACAGATTCACAGACAGCAGTGGGTTGGAAGGGACCCTCAAAGAGCATCTTGTCCAAACCCCCTGCAGGCAGCAGGGACACCTCCAGCTAGAGCAGGCTGCCCAGGGACACAGCCATGTCAGTGATGGAGACTGGAATCAATACGGATGACCAATATGATCGAGTACTGTTCCTTTATTGTTCCAGTATTGTACTTCTATGTTTACAGCTACCAGTGTCCTGCTTTATTTACATGCTGCAGGCACAGCACTGTTTTGCTACACTGCTAGCCACTTTTGCACTGATGCTGAGCATGGTCTACCACCATGTCAGGCTCTAGGCCTGCACTGCCAGGTTGTTCACACTGCTCATCGCTGGCATTGCCACACACCCAGGCTGAGCTTCAATGTCTCCAGGATTGGAGCATCAACCCCATCCCTGGGCAGCTTGTGCCCTCCCTGTGCAGAGCTTCCTCCTCATGTCCAACCTAACTCTGCCCTGCTCAAGTTTCAAACCACTGCCCCTGGGCCTATCCCCACAGCCCCTTCTGAACAGTCCCTCCCCAGCCTGCCTGCAGCTGCCCTGCAGATATTGAACTGCAGCTCTGAGGTCTCCCTGGAGCCTTCTCTTCTCCAGGCTGAATAGCCACAACTCTCTCAGCCTGTGTTTGTAGAAGAGGTTCTCCAGTCTTTTGGCCCCACTGCAGCAGGTCTGTGTCTGTCCTTGGGACTGAAGGAAGTGCTCCCAGACAAGAGCTGAGGTCCTGCAGTGCAGGGTCACGATTCCCTGGTCACGCAACATCCCATGCAGCAGATAAGTGCTTCTCATTAGGAAACCTTTTCTAACCCCACTCCTGCTCACTAGATCCTCTGCAGTCAGCTAGGACCTGGTACAAGAGCACAGGAGAAGGAAGAGGGACATGAGAGCTGAGTGCAGCACTGGATCCCCAACTTGGGTCTGCATTGGTACAGCAACTGCACTCACCCAGGATTTCTAATCATTGACACCAGCAATTTATAACAGCAAGCCCAAACTTCTACAGGGTTTACAGGGTGCTTGGGTCATGGCTCAGGAGCAGGATGGCAGCATACCTTGGGAAATGGGATTCTGGCCCACGCCAAGGTCTGCAGGGGCGAGTAATGCTAATGAGGTGATCTTGGAAGAGAAATAGGCAAGAGCCAGTGGATATGGGGCTTTCTGAAGGTCAAAACAGTTCAGATCTCAAGCCAGAGGGGCCTGCATTCACACTGTCCAGCTGCACTTTTAATAAGGATGTTTGTGGTGGTTTGAGTCTTAACTGGGAGTTAAGAGCTCAGATGGGGGCAAGGCTGAGAATCTCTCCTCTGCTGCCCCCTCCTCCCTCCCAACAGAGAGGAATAAAAAAGGAAAGGAGCAAATCCACCAAACAATAATTTGGAGTCAGCTTGGAAGTAGAGAGGTAAAGAGTTTTCTTTAAAGTAAATAAATAAATAAATAAATAACTATATACACACACATATATAACAATAACAGGCAAGGTTCACAAGGGCAAGGAACAAGAATGGATGGGAGGGGAAAAAAACAAGAATACAAAACCAGTCTCTCTCTGAAGAGGCGCAGAGGCAGCAGGGAGAAGGATCAGGCCTGACCACATGGCAGAGGAGCAGGAAGGCAGCTGCAGTAGCTCTCATTCAGGAGAGGCAGGAGCCAAAAAGCAAAGCTAATGGCTAATGTCATCCCTTTTATACCCTAGCTGAGCAGGGAGCGGGGAGTGGAACAGACTCAGTTTCCCCAGGGGAAAACGCCCTGGAGGGAGGGCAAAGCACTCATAAGCCCTCCACCCTGTTCTCAGGATGGGCATTAACCCACCACAATGTCTCACTGCTGGTTTTTTTACAGCCTCTGAAGACAATTGGCTCTATTGACTTTAGAGGGAGAACAGACCAGATGCTACCTCAAAGTCTGAGAGCTAAATTGTTGAGGGAACTTGCAAAGTTCCTGCACAAATATCCCATGACACCCTGAACCTGGCATCTGCCAGCACTGGCCTGTGCAAAGCAGCTGGAGAGCAGGGAGGAGCCCAGAGCCTCCATGGGCAGCCAGCTGCTGGGCCTCTCTGCTGCAATGGGATGGTGTCCTGGTTTGAGGCCAGGCAGATCCTCTCTTGCCCCTGAGAGGGGCAAAAGAATGACACT
The DNA here is from genome assembly GCF_014839835.1 of Dryobates pubescens. Lineage (NCBI taxonomy): Eukaryota > Metazoa > Chordata > Aves > Piciformes > Picidae > Dryobates > Dryobates pubescens. The sequence continues at coordinate 511,742 of NC_071634.1, forward strand.
CCTCACACCAATGAATTGCAGAAGTGATGGAAAGCTTAAATGGAAAGCAGGAAATGTTGTACAGGATCTACAAGCACAGTGACAAAAGAGTCCCAAAGCACACAGAGTCCCCAAAGTCTTCCAGCACTTCCTATCTCCCCACCTGAGGGTACATCCAAAACCCCCAGTGCTCTTTCTCACCCCCCCCCACTGCTAGGCTGGTCTCAGCTGGCCAGGTCTGAGACTGCCACCCCCCTTCTCCTCCTGGCATGAGGCCTGACCAGGCCGAAGAGCCTTGAGATACTCTCCCAGCATTACCTGATAGGGAGCATCTCCCACGGGAGCAGAGAGGGAAGAAAGAGGAAGAGAAAGACTCTGCAGAGGGATTTATAGGGCACAGGATATTATGGGTATGAAATAGGCTGCTTCACCGAGAGAGTCATTTGCCATTGGAATGTGCTGCCCAGGGAGGTGGTGGAGTCACCATCCCTGCAGGTGTTCAAGAGGGGATTGGACGTGGCACTTGGTGCCATAGCCTAGTAGTCATGAGGTCTGTGGTGACAGGTTGGACTTGATGATCTCTTCCAACCTTAGTGACACTGTGATACTGTGTTCACCTCCTGGGCTGGACACTCGTGACACCGGAGGTGTAGCTGTTGTGGCAGCAACAGGCGGCACCCAGCCTGAGCTGCCACAGCGGTTCAGCGGTAACCCACCTCAGGAGCACACTGCTGCCAGGACCCCCCGGATAAGCCACTAACTGCCCCTTTTGAATCCGGCAGGACCCGCGGCTGGCTCGGCATTCGACTGAGACCGGCTCCTGCTGAATCTCCACGTGTTCGGGATCGCCTCGGTCCCCTGCGTTGCCGCGGCACTTTAAAAGCCGCAGGCACCGCGCGGCAGGTCCATTCCAGCCGCTCTCTTGCTCAGACGCGCGCGCCGCTGTGCTTTATCTAAAACTTGCCCAGCAGGTGCCGCGGGCAGGGCTGGCCATGGTGGTAACTCGCCGCAATAATGCCTTCAAGAAATCAGTCTCGACTCAGACTGAGAGGGAATGTAAGAAGGTAGGTAAGTGTCCAGGCATCTGGCTGCAGACAGTGCTGGAGCCTGGCGCTTGAGATGCAAGGTACTGGGGACAACTCCTGCATAACATGTGAGCAGATTGACTATTTACTTAACTTAGTGGCCAGCCTGAAGGACGAGGTTGCTAGACTTAGAGATGTAAGAGATTGTAGAAGGGTAACAGACCTGAGTAACCAGGCTCTGCAGGCCTCCCAGGCAGAGGCTGGTTATTCAAAGAGCAGAGGGGAATGGACACAAATTCCTCTCAAAAGAAGTAAAGTTAAACCTCCTTGTCTCCCAACACCTTCCCCACTGCCCTTGGAAAACAAGTACAGGGCATTGGAGGTCGAGGGTGAGGTGATTCTGATGGAGGACACACCATCTGGGTTTTTGCCCGAGGCCAAGCAGCCCGAGGCCAAGCAGCCCAAGGCCAAGCAGCCCGAGGCCAAGCAGCCCAAGGCCAAGCAGCCCAAGGCCAAGCAGCCTTCCCCTGGTATCAGGACCTGCTCCCTTAAAAAAAAGAGGAGGGTAATTGTCATTGGTGATTCTCTCCTGAGGGGAACAGAAGGCCCCATATGTCGGCCAGACCCTACACACAGGGAAGTCTGTTGCCTCCCGGGAGCTATGGTCAAGGATGTTACCAGAAGGATGCCCAGTTTGGTGCAGCCCTCTGACTACTACCCATTACTAGTTATGCAGTTAGGGAATGATGATGTTGCTACCAGAACTTCCAGGGCTATCAAGAACGACTTCAGGGCCCTGGGGGATCTCATTGAGGGGTCTGGTGCTCAAATAATTTTCTCATCTATACCCTTAGTTACAGGAGGGAATACCATAAGGAACAGGACAGCAGCCATAGTCAGCAAGTGGCTTAGAGGCTGGTGTAGTCAAAAGAATTTTGGGTTTTTCGATATTGAAAAACTGTCTAATGCACCAGGTCAGCTGGCAACAGATGAAGCACATCTGTCCCAGAGGAGGGGAAAGATCAGAGTGGATGAAAATGGCCTATCCCTCAAAGGGAAAAAGATTCTAGGAAGGCAATTGGCAGGTCTCATAGATAGGGCTTTAAACTAGATTCGAAGGGGGAAGGGGCTGAAACCAGTCCCCCCAGGCAGGAGTCTGGGGGTGATAAGCTTGAGCCAGAGGTGAAACCAGTAGCCCGGCTGAAGTGCATGTACACTAATGCACGAAGCTTGGGTAACAAACAAGAGGAGCTGGAAGCCTTGCTGCAGCAGGAAAGTTATGATGTAGTTGCCATCACAGAGACGTGGTGGGACGACTCACATGACTGGAGTGCTGCAATTGATGGCTACAGGCTTTTCAGAAAAGACAGGCAGGGAAGAAAGGGTGGAGGGGTGGCCCTGTACATCAGGGAGGCACTAGATGCCATTGAGCTGGAGATTAGGGATCATCAGGTTGAGTGCCTATGGGTGAGAATTAGAGGGAAGGCTAATAGGGCTGACATCCTGGTTGGAGTCTGTTATAGACCACCCAACCAGGAAGAAAAAGTTGATGAAGCATTTTTTAGGCAACTTAAGGCTGTCTCAAGATTGCCTGACCTTGTTCTCATGGGCGACTTCAACCTGCCTGACATCTGCTGGGAACTCAACACAGCAGAGAGGAGACAGTCCAGGAGGTTCTTGGAATGCATGGAGGACAGCTTCTTATCCCAGGTGCTGAGTGAGCCTACCAGGGGTAAGGCTATGCTAGACCTCCTCTTCACCAGCAGGGAAGGGCTGGTGGGTGATGTGGTGGTCGGAGGCTGTTTAGGGGCCAGCGACCACGAGAGAATTGAATTTTCAGTATTTGGTCAAGTTAAGAGGGGCAGCAAGAAGACCTCCACTCTGGACTTCCGGAGGGCGGACTTCAGGTTGCTCAAGGAACTAACTCAGAAGGTTCCTTGGGAAACAGCCCTTAGAAACAAAGGGGTCGAGGAGAGCTGGGACTACTTCAAGGAGGAACTCTTGAAGGCACAGGATCAGGCTGTGCCAATGCGCCGGAAGAGGAGCTGCCGGGGCAGACGGCCAGCCTGGATGGGTGATGAGCTTCTAAAAGAACTAAGGGAAAAAAAGAGGGTGTATCATCTTTGGAAGAAAGGTGAGGCAACCCATGAAAAGTTTAAGGATGTTGCTAGGTCTTGTAGGAAGAAAATTAGGGAGGCAAAAGCACATTTGGAGCTTAGACTGGCCTCTGCTGTGAAGGACAACAAAAAGTCCTTCTATAAATACATTAATAGCAAGAAGAAGGGCAGGGACAACCTCCACTCCTTGGTGGACATGGAGGGGAATGTTGTAACAAAGGATGAGGAGAAGGCAGAGTTACTTAATAACTTCTTTGCCTCTATTTTTTCTAGCAGGACAGAATGTCTTCCAGACAGCTGGCCTGCAGAGCTGGCAGAAGGAGTTAGGGAGCAGCATAGTCTTCCTCTGTTCCAGAATGGGGTAGTTGGTGATCTGCTTAGCCATTTGGATCCCCACAAGTCCATGGGACCAGATGGGATCCATCCCAGGGTGCTGAGAGAGCTGGCAGATGTGCTGGCCAAGCTGCTCTCCATCATTTTTCAGCAGTCCTGGCTCACTGGAGACATCCCAGACGACTGGAAGCTGGCCAATGTGGTGCCCATCCACAAGAAGGGCCGGTTGGATGAGCCAGGGAATTATAGACCTGTCAGCCTGACCTCAGTGCCAGGCAAGATCATGGAACAGGGCATCTTGAGTGCAGTCACACAGAACTTGGAGGATGGCCAAGGGATCAGGCCCAGCCAGCATGGGTTTAGGAAGGGCAGGTCCTGCCTGACCAACCTGATCTCCTTCTATGATCAGGTGACCCATCTGGTGGATGCAGGGCAGGCTGTGGATGTAGTCTACCTGGACCTCAGCAAGGCCTTTGACACTGTCCCCCACAGCAAACTCCTGGCCAAGCTGTCAGCCCATGGCTTGGATGGGAGCACACTGCGATGGGTTAGGAACTGGCTGGAGGGCCGAGCCCAGAGAGTGGTGGTGAATGGTGCCACATCCAGCTGGCAGCCAGGCACTAGTGGTGTGCCCCAGGGATCAGTGCTGGGCCCCATGCTCTTTAACATCTTTATTGATGATCTGGATGAGGGCATCGAGTCCATCATCAGTAAATTTGCTGATGACACCAAGCTGGGGGCAGGAGTTGATCTGCTGGAGGGTAGAGAGGCTCTGCAGAGGGACCTCGACAGGCTGGACAGATGGGCAGAGTCCAATGGCATGAGATTTAACACATCCAAGTGCCGGGTTCTGCACATTGGCCACAGCAACCCCATGCAGAGTTACAAGCTGGGGTCAGAGTGGCTGGAGAGCAGTCAGGCTGAGAGAGACCTGGGGGTGCTGGTTGATGGTAGACTGAACATGAGCCTGCTGTGCGCCCAGGCAGCCAGGAGGGCCAGTGGCATCCTGGCCTGCATCAGGAACAGTGTGGCCAGCAGGAGCAGGGAGGTCATTCTGCCCCTGTACACTGCACTGGTTAGGCCGCACCTTGAGTACTGTGTCCAGTTCTGGGCCCCTCAGTTTAGGAAGGATGTTGACTTGCTGGAGCGTGTCCAGAAAAGGGCAACAAGGTTGGTGAGGGGCTTGGAGCACAAGCCCTGTGAGGAGAGATTGAGGGAGCTGGGGTTGCTTAGTCTGGAGAAGAGGAGACTCAGGGGTGACCTTATTGCTCTCTACAACTACCTGAAGGGGGCTTGTAGACAGGCAGAGGTTGGTCTCTTCTCCCAGGCAACCAGTACCAGAACAAGAGGACACAGTCTCAGGCTGCGTCAGGGGAGGTTTAGGCTGGAGGTTAGGAGGAAGTTTTACACAGAGAGAGTGATTGCCCATTGGAATGGGCTGCCTGAGGAGGTGGTGGGGTCGCCGACGCTGGGGGTGTTCAGGGCGAGGCTTGACAGGATGCTTGGTTGTATGGTTTAGTTGATTGGGTGGTGTCGGATGATAGGTTGGACACGATGATCTCGAAGGTCTCTTCCAACCTGGTTAATTCTATTCTATTCTAAAAGTTCAATTTCTGCACAGTCTGTTACTTGCATAGTCAATAATAGGATGCACGAATGGCTTAGCTTTTTTTTTCCCCTCTCTCCTTCCCTCCCCCCACCCCAAATGCAATTTTTCCCCTCAAAGATTACTGAAAATTACTTTTGCAAGTCAGTATGAAGGCTTATCAGTCCAGTGGTGTTCAGATCCCATATTAACTGCCTCACATTACTGTGAACAAGAACTGCTGTAGAAACCAATGGAGTAAGAATGTAAAGTACTACTGCTGTAGATACTCAGCATGACTGCCATGGAGTCATGAGAGTTCTCCACCAGCAGCTTGATCGACAATACCCAGAGAGGAGTGAGTCCATGTCAGGTTTCAAGCCAAGAGGTCAGCTCTGAGCTTTCTTTGAGGAACACAGCAGGCAGCTCTGAAGCCACACATTTAACTTCAACAACGCAATGATGAAATACCATTTGAGCACCCTGTCTTCCATGGCATCTGTCCTCCTCTTCCTCACCATGGCAACTTCAAAACCTGGCGTGAATACCCTCCTTCCTGAGCTTTTCAGGGGAATATCTCCTCCAGCAGCCATCATCCACCAAAGACACTGGACACCTACGGGACAGCACTTTCAGTGCTTCATTCCAAATTCAAATCCCTAAAATTCACACAACTGCTGCTTGCTCCTGCGCCTGACTTTTGGAGGGACCACGGTCAGTGGGCACTGCCTCTCTCTCTGCAGCACTGCTTTTTTATTCCTGTTTTAAGGCTTTTCCTGACAAGAAAATGTTTAAACATCCAATTTAAAAATTACAATTATTCTTACCATGCAGGGCACAGAATGCTAAGGAGCAGCATGAGCAGGGAGAGGCACACAAGAGATGTGCCGCAGTCCTTGCAGAAGCCTCAAGGCAGGTTTTGGCACTGCTCGCTCCTCACATCATGCACGAAGGCAGTCAAAGGGCTGGAAATGGATCTCTCAGTGGTGCACAGCAGGGCAGCCAGGGCAGATCACACCATGGGAGCTGAGAACAGCTCTGGATTGAGGACAGAATGAATGTACCCCAAAGGTGTACAAAGGGGAAAAAGGCAAATGGATTTCTATACGCACAGCCGAATCAGCTTGAGCCTCTGCAGCTGAGCTCACCAGCCTCCACGAGGCCACAACCAGGACAAGACCTCCCCAGCACTAGGCCTCAGCAGGCCCCCCCCAAGCCTGACTTCCCCCCACACGCACTATCTGGCACCCTAGGCCCAGCTGCACAGAAGAAAAAGAGCTTGGCCAGCAGGGCTGCAGCCCCCAGCCAGAGCCAGCCACAGCCATGAGCAGGGAGCAGAGGAGGGAGTAAGAGAGAGAAGGGGCTGTGAGGTCTGCTCACATAGGGATGCAGGATTATGGGAGAGAACAACAATGTACACCTTCCTGGGTCTACCCTCTGGGATGGACTGTCCGGCCCCTTGGACTCTGTCTCTGGAGGACTTTTGTCCCTGAGGTAAGACACTTAGTCCAAAGCCTACCACAGGAGGCACCAGACAGCTGCAGCAGGGTGGCACAAGGCCATGCACACAGGGTGACCCTGAGCTGGAGATACTGCCTGATGCTCCAGCAATCCATAACCATCTTGCACTGTCAACTGAGGAGCTGACAGTGTGACTGACATTTCAGCATCAGGTTTTGCAGTGAAGTGTCCCTGCTGCCTCCAGACATGCAAAACCTTCAGAGGAAAGCACTGGGCATCTTCAGCAACTCACCCAGAGATCCCACACACCAGCTCACATATTCATATAATAATAAACCAGGTTGAAAGAGACCTTCAAGATCATCGCCCCATCTCCCCACACTGACATGAGCCACTTTGCAAAACCTGGAAGCTGCTTCCTTGACCCATCAGATAAGGCTGCTACAGGAGTCAATTTTGCAGCAACACTCCTGGCCTGCAGCTGAAGCAATTCCTGCAGTAGCCTGGCCTGATAAAACTACTGCTAGATTCCTCCCTTTTTGGCTGAAGATTTAATTTGAGATCTCATATCCCACTGTGCACTCCCCCAGACTTCCAAAATGTGCTTCTCTAAACAGCCTTCCCATCTCACACTGCCAGGCTCAGCACATCTGGAATTCAGACTTCACTGTCACTGACCCAGGACTTGCCATGGTTCTGCTCCAGCTCACAATTAAGCACACACAGTGGTCATGCTCTGAGCAGCCCTTCTGCCAGGTAGGGCAAGAATCTCATAGAGCTAGGTCCAACAGCTCTCCTTCACTTTTGAAACCAGACAGCCCTGGCTCAAGGTTTCCATGCCTCTGCGGAGACTCTACAGCCTGTATGGAGCCGTTACAGCCTCTGCGGAGCGGTTACAGGCTGTATGGAACTGCTACAGCCTGTACGGAGCCACTAAAGCCTCTGCAGAGCTGCTACAGCCTCTGCGGAGCCGCTACAGCCTGTACGGAGCCGCTACAGCCTCTGCGGAGCCGCTACAGCCTCTGTGGAGCTGCTACAGCCTCTGCAGAGCTGCTATAGCCTGTACAGAGCTGCTACAGCCTGTACGGAGCCGCTACAGCCTCTGCAGAGCTGCTACAGCCTGTACAGAGCCGCTACAGCCTCTGCAGAGCCTCTACAGCCTCTGCAGAGCCGCCACAGCCTCTGCAGAGCCACTACAGCCTGTACGGAGCCACTACAGCCTGTGCAGAGCCGCTACAGCCTCTGTGGAGCCGCTAAAGCCTGTATGGAGCTGCTACAGCCTCTGCAGAGCCGCTACAGCCTCTGCGGAGCTGCTACAGCCTCTGCGGAACCGCTAAAGCCTGTATGGAGCTGCTACAGCCTCTGCAGAGCCGCTACAGCCTCTGCGGAGCTGCTACAGCCTCTGCGGAACCGCTAAAGCCTGTATGGAGCTGCTACAGCCTCTGCAGAGCCGCTACAGCCTCTGCGGAGCTGCTACAGCCTCTGCGGAACCGCTAAAGCCTGTATGGAGCCGCTACAGCCTCTGCGGAGCTGCTACAGCCTCTGCGGAGCCGCTACAGCCTCTGTGGAGCCGATAAAGCCTGTATGGAGCCGCTACAGCCTCTGCGGAGCCGCTACAGCCTCTGCGGAGCTGCTACAGCCTCTGCGGAGCTGCTACAGACTCTGCGGAGCGGTTACAGCCTCTGAGGAGCCGCTACAGCTTCTGCAGAGCCGCTACAGCCTCTGCGGAGCTGCTACAGCCTGTGCAGAGCCGCTACAGCCTGTACGGAGCCACTACAGCCTCTGTGGAACCGCTACAGCCTGTACGGCGCCACTACAGCCTGTACGGCGCCGCTACAGCCTCTGCGGAGCCGCTACAGCCTCTGTGGAGCCGCTACAGCCTCTGCGGAGCTGCAACAGCCTCTGCGGAGCTGCTACAGCCTCTGCGGAGCTGCTACAGCCTCTGCAGAGCGGTTACAGCCTCTGAGGAGCCGCTACAGCTTCTGCGGAGCCGCTACAGCCTCTGCGGAGCTGCTACAGCCTGTGCAGAGCCGCTACAGCCTGTATGGAGCCGCTACAGCCTCTGTGGAACCGCTACAGCCTGTACGGCGCCGCTACAGCCTCTGTGGAGCTGCTACAGCCTGTATGGAGCCGCTATAGCCTGTACAGAGCTGCTACAGCCTGTACGGAGCCGCTACAGCCTCTGCAGAGCTGCTACAGCCTGTACAGAGCCGCTACAGCCTCTGCAGAGCCTCTACAGCCTCTGCAGAGACTATACAGCCTGTACGGAGCCACTACAGCCTCTGCAGAGCCGCTATGGCCTGTACAGAGCAGCTACAGCCTGTGCGGAGCTGCTACATCTGTACGGAGCCGCTAAAGCCTCTGCGGAGCTGCTACAGCCTCTGCGGAGCCGCTACAGCCTGTGCGGAGCTGTTACAGCCTGTGCAGAGCCGCTACAGCCTCTGTGGAGCCGCTACTGCCTGTACAGAGCCACTACAGCCTCTGCAGAGCTGCTACAGCCTGTGTGGAGCCGCTACAGCCTGTGCGGAGCCGCTACAGCCTGTGCGGAGCCGCTACAGCCTGTCTGGCACCACTACAGCCTCTGTGGAGCCACTACAGCCTGTACGGAGCCGCTATGGCCTCTGCAGAGCCGCTACAGCCTGTGCGGAGCCACTACAGCCTCTGAGGAGCTGCTACAGCCTGTACAGAGCCGCTACGGCCTCTGCGGAGCCGCTACAAGCTTACCTCACCAAGATGATGTCCCCATCCAGACATCAAGCATAATCAAGCAAAGAAATCTCCAGATGCAGTTCCTCCTGCTCCTGACTGAGCAGAACATCCTCCTCATCTCCACCTTCTGCTCTGAACCATCATGTATAAATCAGCAGTAACATTGCCCACAAGGAAGACTCTGGAGGACCCAGACTGGGCAGATATTCTGCTTCCAGCAGAGTCTACTCTCAGTTTTTGTTCAAGCAAAAAATCTATGGGGATTTCATCTGTGTTTCCCCCACAATCCACCCTGTAATACTCCAAATAAATTACACCAGAGAGAAATTCTCCCTAAGAAGTGTGCAAGTTAGCATACTGCAGGGACCTCTTTAACCCACCCCTGTTCTACCAAAGACCCACACCAAGCTCAGGTTTTATGGGCTGAAGCAGCAAACACCATCAACAGCTGGGGAAATGGAGACCAAGTCTTGATCCTGCCAGCTTCTGAGCAGTCTGGCCTCGTCCAGCAAAGCGGCAGCTTAGCTGGTTCGAGAGTCCCGGCTAGAGAAGAACAGCAAAGCAACACTTGGCGTCCCCTTCGCGTCTGTCTGTCTGTCCGTCTGGCTGTCACTGCCCTCTGCTGGGCAATGCAGCAGCTCCAGGACCATGCATGCCCAGGACAGTCGCACAGGCCTGGCACAAAAACGGCTTGAGGGTCAGGCGGCAACACCGAGGAGGGAGCGGGGAGGATGCAAACCTGCCCTCCCTTCCAGGTGAACTCGAGCTCCCTGCCACCCCACGCCAAGGTGACATCCCAGCGGCAGCAGCGTGGTGCCGCAGCAGCGTGGTGCTGCAGCATTGTGGTGCTGTGGCACCAATCAGCCCCTGAGCAGGTAACCAAGCCAAGGCAGACACCTGTGAGGTCCATCAGCTGTAAACACACTGACCATTTCTGCTGGGCTGGGGGACAGCTTGCAGCACAGGCGGCCAATGGCAGCCTGGGTGGCACCCAAAGCAGTGTGGCCAGAGATGGAGAGAGAGGATCCTGCCCCTCTGCTCTGCTCTGGGGAGACCTTGCCTGCAGCGATGTGTCCAGCTCTGGAGCCGTCAACACAGAAAGGATCTGGATCTGATGGAGAGGGTCCAGAGAAGGCCTCGAAAATGATCAGGTGGCTGGAGAACCTCTGTTACAAGGAAAGGCTGAGGGAGCTGGAGATGTTCAGCCTGGAGAAGAGAAGGCTCCAGGGAGACCTAATAGCAACCTTCCAGTACCTGAATGGGGCTACAAGAAGGCTGTAGAGAGACTGTTTTCAAAGGCTTACAGTGAGAGGACGAGGGACAATGGTTTGAAATGAGAGCAGAGCAATTTTAGATTGGATGTTAGGAAAAGTTCTGCACCATGAGAGCAGTGGAACACAAACAGGTTGCCCAAGGAAGTGGCAATATCCCCAAGTGAATATCCCCATCCCTGGAGATATTCAAGGTGAGGCTGGACAGGGCTCTGGGCAACCTGATCTAGCTGAGGATGTCCCTGCTGGCTGCAGGGGGGCTTGGACTGGATGAGCTTTGGATGTCCCTTCCAACCCAGACCATTCTATGTTCGATGATCCTAATTTTCTTTGCAGTAACTCTTGTGGGGCTGTGTTCTGGATCTGTGCTGGAAACAGTGTTGGTAACGCAGGGACCAAGAATAGTGTGGCCAGCAGAAGCAGGGAGGTCATTGTGCCCCTGTACTCTGCACTGGTTAGGCCACACCTTGAGTCCTGTGTCCAGTTCTGGGCTCCTCAGTTTAAGAAGGACATTGAGAGACTTGAGCATGTCCAGAGAAGGGCAACGAGGCTGGGGAGGGGCCTTGAGCACAGCCCTGTGAGGAGAGGCTGAGGGAGCTGGGGTTGCTTAACCTGGAGAAGAGGAGGCTCAGGGGTGACCTCATTGCTCTCTCCAACTCCCTGAAGGGAGGCTGTAGCCAGGTGGGGGTTGGGCTCTTCTCCCAGGCACCCAGCACCAGAACAAGAGGACACAGTCTCAAGCTGTGCCAGGGGAGGTTTAGACTCAAGGTGAGGAGAAAGTTCTTCACAGAGAGAGTTGTTAGGCATTGGAATGCGCTGCCCAGGGAGGTGGTGGAGTCACCGTCCCTGGAGGTGTTCAAGAGGGGATTGGACATGGCACTTGGTGCCATAGCCTAGTAGTCACGAGGTCTGTGGTGACAGGTTGGACTTGATGATCTCTGAGGTCTTTTTCAACCTTGGTGATTCTATGATTCTATGTTCTGGTTCCTGCTGAGCAGTGCTCACATACAGACAAGGCCTCCTCACACCACCCCACCAGTGAGGAGGCTGGGGGTGCACAAGAAGCGGGGAGGGGACTCAGCTGGGACAGCTGATCACAGCTGACAAAAGGGATGTCCCATGCTGTCATGCTCGGCAGATACAGCTGGGGAAAGAAGGATGCTTGTAGTGATTTCTCTTCTCAAGTAAACATTATGGTAACAGAGTCCTACTCACCCAGAGATGGCTGAGCATCTGACTACAATGGGAAGTGGTGAAGGAGTTCCTTGTTTTGCTTTGCTTGCGCCTGTGGCTTTTGCTTCCCCTATCAAACTGTCCTTACCTCAGCTCACTGTTACTCCTCCAGTTCTCTCCCCTGTCCCACCATAGAGGAGTGAGTGAGTTGCTGTATAGGGCTAAGCTGCTGCCTGGGGCTGAACCATCACACTGGTGTAAAATCAACATTAGCTTGCCTTGAACCACAGTAAAACCTAACAGAAAGAGTGCAGCTAGCAAGGGCATGGAAGTGCTTGCCAACAACTCTGTGTATGCATGGCAGCACTGGCACCACCACAAAGGCACAGAGACGGTGCGGGTGCACTTCGGACACATCTCACTAAGAGGTGCCAGAGAAGGTCAAGATAAGCATGAGGGGCTTCCAAAACACAGAGCACCCCCTCAGCAGACAAGGAGGATGGGTGGCAAGACACAGGAAACAAAGTAAGTGGAATCAGGAGCAAAGAAACACATCACCACCACCACCCCCTTCCCCTTCTGGGGATGGGGCAGTAGCATAAAAACACCAAGCAGGAGCAAGGGAACATGGAGAAAAAAGAAAACAAGAAGTCTGGTTCTGATTTGCTCCCTTCAGTCTGGTCACCTTGGCATGGGTGGCCAAGAGCCACCCCAAGCCTGTGCTCAGGGACTGCCAGTGCCCAAGCCCTGTGCCTGCAGCCAGGCTGGCACAGTGGGTCTGACCCACAGCAAGGGGCCAGCTGGCATCTCAGCAGCTTTGCTCTGCAGATCAGAACTGGTGGGCTCATCTTCTCCCATCACAGCCAGCTCTCATTCTGCCACAGAGGGATGGAGGGGATGGATTGACTCACAAACAACACAGGGCTCTGCTGGAGAAGGACCACTAAGCCTGTGGTCCTTCCCACCATGCCTGCTTCTTTGGGTACCAAACAGCCCTACCCCACTGTGCCAGGGGCAAAGCAATCATCCCAGGATTGCTGGGAGCTGCACACTCATCCATTGCCTGTACTATCTGCAGACTCTTTCTGTCCCTTTTGGTGGTTTTATTTGTACCATTGACTGTGAGGAACACAGACACAAGGCACTAAAATTGCATGGTGGGCATCAGAGGTAGCTGTCACCTACCTTGAGGGGTAGGGAACCATGATCCCTGCACAGATGCCTTATTCTGCTCCTTCTTCGAGAGAGGTTTCAACCTCACACACCCTGAGGGGAGACCTCCTTGCTCTCTACAGCTCCCTGAAGGGAAGCTGGAGTGAGGAGGGGGCAGCCTCTGCTCCTTGGTGGCAAGGGACAGGAGCAGAGGCAATGGTTCCAAGCTGCCCCAGGGGAGGCTCAGGCTGGAGCTCAGGAACTCTTTCTGCCCTGGAAGGGTTCTCAGAGCTTGGCAGAGGCTGCCCAGGGCAGTGCTGCAGTGCCCATCCCTGGGGGTGTTCCAGCAGCTGTGGAGCTGGTGCTTAGGGCCATGGTTTGGTGCTGAGCCTGCAGTGCTGGGGGGAGGCTTGGACAGGATGAGCTTGGAGGTCTCTTCTAACCAGATGTTTCCTGTGACTCTTCTTGTCCTGTAAGAGGTTAGGAAAACTAGAAGATACCTCACATAATGCCAGCATCCAGCCTGTGCTGGCTTCTCCTGGGACAAGCACAACATTTGTCAGGAGCTTGCCTGCAATCCTGCAGCTACTCTGCACACACTGCAAATGGTCAGCAAAGGAAACAGGGACTAGATCCATGCTTTCTCCAGCATACAGCCATGGGATGGTGCAAGAAGCCATCAAGCAAGGTATTTGGGAATCTCACACACAAAGGTTTCTTCCTATGCTCTGAGCACTAGAGAACAGCTGAGGCCTGAAAGAACTGCTCAGACATACTCCAAAACTTGTTAGCACAATCCCATGTGGCCAGTTTGGCTCGGTAGACGGTCAGAACCGCTCCTTCGGGACAGCACCGCTCGCTTTGTGAGTTTCTGCTCGGCTTTTTGCCTTGCTTTCGGGGTTTAGCGGGTCGGGAGGACTCGGGGGCAGGGATTGAGGCGGGCTCGTGCTCTCGCGAGCGCGCACGGGAGCGAGTGCCTGACATCAGCCGCGGGAGATTTAAATCCCGGGCGGGCTGTGCGCGCGGCGCCAGTTTGGCTCGGTAGCCTTTCGGCTGCACTCATACGCTGCACCATGGTCATTACTCGGACCAAGGGTAGAAAAACAGCATCTACCCAGACAGAGTTGTTTCTCCAGCATGCTGGAGTCCAGGCTGCCAGCTGCAGAGAGTGCTTCAGCCTGGCACTTGGAATAGAGGGAGAGGGAGAGGGAGAGGACACCTGTGTCAGGTGTGAACAGGTGAACTTTCTCCTCAGCCTGGTGGCTGAGCTGAAGGCTGAAGTGGCCAAGCTGAAGGAGGAGGTGTCTAGGCTAAGGTCAATAAGGGAAAGCGAAAGGTAGTTAGACTTGTGGGAGAAGGCTCTGCAGATCTCCCCTGCTGAGGGACGGGCCCCTGAAAACGGAGAGGGATGGACACAAGTCCCTGCCAAGGGTGGCAAGAGAAATCCACCCTGGCCCTCTCCTCCTCCTCTGCTGCCATTGCATAATAAGTATGAGGCCCTGCAGGCTGAGGGCGGTGGGGATGAGAGGGCTGAGGAGCAGCCATCCAGAGGGGAGACCAAGGCCAAGCGGTTCCCACCAGCTGTAATGACCAGCTCCGGGGAGCAGCCTAAGGCCAAGCCTAAGGCCAAGCAGCCACTACCAGCTATAACGACCAGCTCCACAAAGAAAAGGAGAAGGGTTATAGTTGTTGGGGACTCTCTCCTGGGGGGTACTGAGGGACCCATATGTCGTCCCGACCCATCCCACAGGGTGGTCTGCTCTCTACCTGGGGCGCAGGTAAGGGACATTGCAAGGGGAATCCCCAAGCTCATCAGTCCCTCTGACTATTACCCTCTGCTGGTAATACAGGCTGGGAGTGATGAGATCGACAGGAAGGGCACCAGGGCAATTAAGAAGGAGTTCAGGGCCCTTGGACAATTGATTGATGGGGCAGGCGCACAAGTGGTGTTCTGCTCAGTTCCCTCAGTGGCAGGGGAGGACACTGAGAGGAACAGAACCCACACCATCAACAAGTGGCTCAGGGAATGGTGCCAGCGGAGGAACTTTGGTTTCTTTGATCATGGGACAACTTTTACTGCACCCGACCTGCTGGGTCCTGATGGGGTGCAGTTATCTAGAAGGGGCAAGAGAGTCCTAGCACTAGAGTTGGCAGGGCTCATTAGGAGGGCTTTAAACTAGGTCTGAAGGGGGTGGGTGAAGACATCGGTCCCTCTGCAGAGGTAAGAGTAGGGCACAAGGTAGGGTCAATTGAGAGGTCAGGAGCCCAGCTGCAGTACATGTACACCAATGCACGCAGCCTAGGCAATAAGCAAGATGAGCTGGAGGTCCTAATCCACCAGGGCAACTATGATATAGTTGCCATCTCAGAAACATGGTGGGACAACAGGCACGATTGGAGTGCTACACTGGGGGGCTACAGGCTCTTTAGGAGGGATAGGCGAGGGAGGAGAGGAGGAGGGGTGGCTTTGTATATTAGGGAGACACTTTCTGCCTCAGAACTTGAGGTGGAAGATGAGGGAATTGAGAGCCTGTGGGTTAAAATCAGAGGGCAGCCCAACAAATCTGACATCCTGGTTGGAGTCTGTTATAGACCACCCAACCAGGATGAGGAGGCTGATGAATTATTCTACAAACAACTGGAGGCTGTTTCAAGATCATCAGATCTTGTCCTCGTGGGGGACTTCAACCTGCCGGATATCTGCTGGGAACTTAATTCAGCAGAGAGAAGGCAGTCCAGAAGATTCCTGGAGCGGATAGAGGATTGCTTCCTAACGCAGCTGTTAAGTGAGCCTACCAGGGGACAGGCTCTGCTTGACTTGCTGCTCTCCAATAGGGAAGGGCTGGTGGGGGATGTGATCGTGGGAGGCTGCCTAGGGTGCAGTGACCACGAGATAGTGAAGTCTTCAATATGCAGGGAGATAGGGAGGAGCACCAACAGAACCTTCACCTTGGACTGCAGGAGGGTGAACTTCAGCCTCTTTAAGAAACTTATTTGTAAAGTTCCCTGGGTAGCAACCCTCATGAACCGAGGGGTCCAGGAGGGTTGGAGCTGCTTCAAACAGGAGCTCTTGAAGGCACAGGAACTGGCGGTCCCCATGTGCCGAAAGATGAGCCGGCGGGGAAGGCTCTGGGCCTGGATGGACAAGCAGCTCCTGGAGGATTTAAGGGAAAAAAAGAGGCTGTATCACCTTTGGAAGGAGGGGAAGGCTTCTCGAGGTATGTTTAAGGAAGTGGTTAGATTATGTAGGAATAAAATTAGAGAGGCAAAGGCCCAGCTGGAACTGAAACTGGCCACCTCTGTGAAAGATAATAAAAAGCAATTTTACAAATATATCAACGCTAAAAAGAAGGGCAAGAAGAACCTGCACTCCTTACTGGAGCTGGAGGGGAACATGGTGACCAAAGATGAGGAAAAGGCTGAGGTCCTGAACGCCTTCTTTGCCTCGATGTTTAACAGCAAGGTAGGAGTCCAGGATGAGTGGCCTCCTGAGCTGGGTAATAGGGTCGGGGAGCAGTGTAATGCCCCAGAAATCCATGAGGAATTAGTCCGGGACCTGCTGAGCCACTTGGACACTCACAAGTCCATGGGACCAGATGGGATCCATCCTAGGGTGCTGAGAGAGCTGGCAGATGAGCTGGCCAAGCCGCTCTCCATCATTTTCCTCCAGTCCTGGCTCACTGGAGAGGTCCCAGATGACTGAAACTGGCCAATGTGGTCCCCATCCACAAGAAGGGACGGATGGAGGAACCTGGAAACTACAGACCAGTCAGCCTGACCTCAGTGCCAGGGAAAGTGATGGAACAGATTATCCTGGCGGCAATAACTGCGCACCTGAAGGATGGCCAAGGGCTCAGGTCCAGCCAGCATGGATTTAGGAAGGGCAGGTCCTGCCTCTCCAACCTGATCTCCTTCTATGATCAGGTGACCCATCTGGTGGATGTGGAGCAGGCTGTGGATGTAGTCTATCTGGACTTCAGCAAGGCCTTTGACACCGTCCCCCACAGTAAACTGCTGGCTAAGCTGTCAGCTCGTGGTTTGGACCACAACACTCTGTGCTGGGTTAGGAACTGGCTGGAGGGCCGAGCCCAGAGAGTGGTGGTGAATGGTGCCACAGCCAGCTGGCAGCCAGGCACCAGTGGCATCCCCCAGGGATCAGTGCTGGGCCCCATCCTCTTTAACATCTTCATTGATGATCTGGATGAGGGGGTTGAGTCAGTCATCAGCAAGTTTGCAGCTGACACCAAGCTGGGGGCAGATGTTGGTCAGTTAGAGGGTAGAAAGGCTCTGCAGAGGGACCTCGACCGACTGGGCAGATGGGCAGAGTCCAATGGGATGGCATTTAATAAGTCCAAGTGCCAGGTGCTGCACTTTGGCCACAGCAACCCCATGCAGAGCTACAGGCTGGGGTCAGAGTGGCTGGAGAGCTGCCAAACAGAGAGGGACCTGGGGGTGCTGATTGACACCCGCCTAAACATGAGCCAGCAGTGTGCCCAGGTGGCCAAGAGGGCCAATGGCATCCTGGCCTGTATTAGGAATAGTGTGGCCAGCAGGAGCAGGGAGGTCATTGTGCCCCTGTACTCTGCATTGGTTAGGCCACACCTTGAGTACTGTGTACAGTTCTGGGCCCCTCAGTTTAGGAAGGACATCGAGACACTTGAACGTGCCCAGAGAAGGACAACAAGGCTGGTGAGAGGCCTTGAGCACAGCCCTGTGAGGAGAGGCTGAGGGAGCTGGGATTGTTTAGCCTGGAGAAGAGAAGGATCAGAGGTGACCTCATTGCCCTCTACAACTACCTGAAAGGTGGTTGTAGACAGGAGGGGGTTGGTCTCTTCTCCCAGGCAACCAGCACCAGAACAAGGGGACACAGTCTCAAGCTGTGCCAGGGGAGGTTTAGACTCGAGGTGAGGAAAAAGTTCTTCACTGAGCGAGTCGTTCGTCATTGGGATGTGCTGCCCAGGGAGGTGGTGGAGTCCCCATCCCTGGAGGTGTTCAAGGGGAGATTGGACGTGGCACTTGGTGCCATGGTCTAGTTGTGAGGTCTGTTGGAACAGGTTGGACTTGATGATCCTTGGGGTCTCTTCCAACCTTAGTTACTGTGATACTGTGATGTGGATCTGGACTGGTGTGAACCCACAATCCCCTCCTCTGGAATTGTTCTGGGTGGATTCAGCAATACTCTGCAGTAACATATTCCAGAAAGTGATTGCACTTTCCATGAGAAAATTGTGTTCAGATGCCCTTTGAATGAGGTGTGTGACAGAAAAAAATGCAGACAAGCACATAAAGCAGTGGGAGATCCTTGCTGTGGAGAGTGCTGCAATTAGCTCATCTCAGAAGGGAAATCCTTGAAGCTGAGGCCAGGTCCTCAGCCTGGATTTTTCCTGAGCTTTTCTAACCACAGAGCCTAGGAAGCACAGTAATTGATAAAGAAGTGAAACCCACCGCTTTTAAGCTCCTTATCCCTCCATTTCACCTGGAAGGAGGCTATCTCAGCACTGAGCTCCAGGATCTGAATGCCACAGAGCTGGGCAGTGATCAGTGGAAAGTCTGAGGGTGTGACATGCACAGGGAAATCTGGCATCAGCAGAGCAGCAAATGAGACAGAGAAATAGGTTTGCCCTCTCTGTGGGAGGAAAGCACAAGGGTTATCCCAGCAGCTTTTATAGATTAGTGCTGCAGCCAAACCTGGAATCTGCTGGCAGCTTTGGAGGACTTTGATGAGATTCCCCCCAAAATGTGCACTGAAGGAGCTTGTTCCATACACTCCACTTGTCCCTCTTGATTTATATCCCTCAGTCTCTGAAAGAAAAACAGAGCCAGCAGCATGAGGTACTTCCAGCAGAGTGGGACTGTCAGCCAGACTGCCTTTGTGAAAGGACTGTGAAGGAGCAGCAGCACAGCAAGCAGCAAGAGCACAAGAGAGAGCATCTGATCATAGAATGGCTCAGGTTGGAAGGGACCTCAGAGATCATCTACTCCAGCCCCGCTGCCATGGGCAGGGACACCTCTCAACTAGACTTGGTTGCTGAAGGCACATGGCCTTAAACACCCCCAGGGAGGGTGCATGGTTCAACATTCCCATGTGTGAATTGTTACCACAAAGATGAACACTGGGAAGCTGTGATAATTTCACCAGCTCAGGAAGTTCTTGGGCTTGGAGGTTTATTTTTGTACAAAAACTTGTGGTACGTGGATGCTGTTGACAAAATAATGCAACTCGCTTCAACCTGCTGTGGAGCAAGTGCAGCACACAAGACAGCAGAAGGTGAGTCTGGTCCTTCCATTCCCCAGCCTAGTGATGAGGCTACATTTGTGTTTCCTGACCCTAACACGATTCCTTGCCAGCTGCTAGCAAGGAAAACTTCAAACCCATCAGATCCTTCTGCTGAGGATGTAGCTCCTGCCTGCAAAGACTTCTGTTGTGATTTCAAGCATCATCTTCCCAAGGAAGAGACAGAGCTGACTGGCCAAAACTAGGTGGGAGATGACCTTCCCCACCCAGGCACAGATTTTTCCATGGTACATGAACTTGTAACACCTTTATCAACCTGTGAAGCCTGCTGGCTGTGAGCCTCTCAGGGCACCAGCAGGCAGGGGTCACACTGGGGGATCTTTGTGTCTTCAGTAAGCCTAAAGAAGAAAAAGGAAAAAGTGTTTGACACACCAGGGATTTGTTCAAGAACAAAGGTTAAGAGAGGATGCAGGCCACAGCACGGGCAAGGCCTGAATGGCAGCCAGTCCCATCTTAGTGCCTCAGGGCAGCCTGCCAGAAGGCACAGGAGCACACAGAAAGCTGCTCTCATGTAGAAATGGACATCCAAGCTGAAGAGTTCAGAGAGCAAATTGGACCTGCTAATAGACTGCAGAATCATAAAATCTTTGGGGTTGGAAGAGACCTTTAAGATTATCCAATCTAACTGCACTCCAACCCAGAACTGCCATGTCACCGCTACACCACATCCCTCATCATCACATGTACCACTCCAGGGATGGGGACTCCACCACTGCCCTGGACAGTCTGTTCCAGGGCTTGACAAACCTTTTGGGGAAGAAATTCTTCCTTGTGTTCAACCTAAATCTTCCCTGGTGCAACTCGAGGCAATTTCCTCTCTTATCACTTGTTCCTAGGGAGCAGAGCCCAACTCCCACCTGGCTCCAACCTCCCTTCAGGGAGCTGCAGAGAGCAATGAGGTCTCCCCTCAGCCTCTTCTTCTCCACACTAAACCACCCCAGCTCCCTCAGCTGCTCCTCACCAGCCCTGTTCTCCAGACCCTTCATCAGCTTTGTTGCCCTTCTCTGGACCTGTTCCAGCCTCTCAATGTCCTTCGTGTAGTGAGGGGCCCAGAACTGATCCCAGTGTTCAAGCAGAGACAGATAATCACTTCCCTGGTTCTGCAGGAACCACTTTTGCTGATCCAAACCAGGATTCTGTTCACCTTCTCCACCAGTTTAAAACTTGGTGCTCTCCAAAGGCAGCTGGAGGTATTCCATGGTTCTCCTACAGGAACCCACTGTCAGACTGGCAGATCTTTCTGGAGTGACATCTATATGGGTACTGGTACAGGGACCTCGGCACCCAGCTGACTCCTTGGTTCTGTACAAGGAAACACCTGCATGTCCTGTCTGTCCCCAGGGTGCTGGTGACATGAGGGCTGACAGCAGTCTGGGTCACACCATGGGCTTGCAGCTGCAGCTGTTGTTAGCAGAGGTAACCAGGTGGTGGTGGACAGCATCTCACACCTCCTGTGATATTCCTTTTCCTTCCCTTCAAGCAGCCCTTCAATGAGATGATGAATTGAGCATCATTCAGTTCTTGTTCAACAGCTGCTGCAGATGGGAAGCCGGAGCCAGAACAAAACCACTCCAGGTGCATTTACTTAGTGCTTTGGAGCACTCTTCCTAACACCACCGGTTAAGCAGGAATATGTTTTTGGCTGACATTTTTTATGGCAGCTTTGCACTGGGAAACATCTCTGTCAGATGCACAGAATGTGTCTGATTTGGAGCTCTGGAGGTTGATGCTTGCCAGCTGCTGGGCTGAATCATCAGGATCTCTTCACAGGTACATGCAGGAGCCATTGTACTACCAGGTGTGATCATTTTATGGCAGCTCTGTCGTTTGTGGACTGCAGAGAGAAATGACAGCAAAGGCCTGACCTGTGAAGGTCTCTGTGGAAGAATGTCTGGCCCATATGTGATCAGGAATTAGCTTGGGGTTGACGAGGGTGAGACCTCCAAGCAATGTCAGTAGGAGCAAGGGCCCAAAAGATGTCATTAACTACCACAACCCACGGCAGCCGTCACCAGCAGCAAGCAAGTGAACCCAGTCAGGGAGGAGACTTAACAGCCACATGTGTGGGATCAGGGGCAGGCTGCAGCCCCTCAGAAGTCACAGCAGGCTGAGGAGACTCACCGAGGACAAGTGGGCAAGCCAGGAACAGACAGGGTGGGGCTACATTTGCAGGGTCCTGAGCCGAGAGCAGGAGCAGTGCAGCCTCTCTGGAGCCAGGAACTGGGCTGCGGGTCAGAGATAAGCAGAACCTGGGGGAAAAAAAGCCTGAGATCCCAGGCCTGTGTGTCAACCAGTTGTTTTAATACTCCTTCTCTCTTCACTGATACAGTGATCAAAAATCTTGGAGGAGAGAAAAAGCAGAGCTCTTTCAAACACAAGGAAGGATTCTGCAGGGCATGGGATGTGGCAGAAGTGGCTGCAGTCAGTAGTGATGGGTGAGCTCACACTGCTCTTCCCAGCAGTTCTGAACCTGCACAGAACCCACCCCCAGCATTGCTTGGGCAGCCACACATGCAGTGGTGTCTGTGCTGCATGCAGACCCAAACAGATATTCTCTGTGCCACCCCATCTGCAGGGCAGGTTTCACACAGGAGCTCTTACAGCTGCCACCAGTGCTGCAGGTGTGCAGAGCAGCTGAAGCAAAATGCCAGCTAAAGGGGCAGTGAGCCACGGACCAAACCCTCCCTGCACAGACTGCAGGATGGCTTGGCAGGGAAGTGTTCTACTGGGCCCACTGCAAGCCTCAGCTCCAGCGGGCTTCTCCAGGGTTCTCACAGGAGGGAGAGAAACTAAACAGAGGGTCATAGAGTCAGCTTCCTGCAGCTTTGGAGCCTCTCCTTCATTTCTGCACAATGTAGAAGTTCTTTTGTCCCAAGATCTCCTCTCCTAAGCTACCATTCCCAGTCACCACTCAAGAAGAGAGGTAAGTTCAAGCCCCTAAAGACACATCTCCAACTAAATAACAACCTCTGCAAGCTGATAAAGTGCTTTTTCCAGGAGTGTAAATTTTAAATCACGCCAAGAGATGCTTTCATTTTGGCTATGACTGCCTTCTGAATTAAGGACTTGCAGTTCCCCCCCCCTCTGTCCCCACAATCAACTGTCTGTTCACAGTTTTATGGTTGACTTTGCTTTCTCACATGTCCTGTAAGGGGAGCTAAAAATGCTTCAGGAGGAAGGGTGAGTAACCACAAGGCCAGCATCAGTGTCTAATATCATTCAGCAAGCCAAAAGGGCAGAAAGAGGGAGGGTGGAAAGAACACTCCCTTCCTCCCTCTGGGGCAGCTAAATACATCTCCTGCCCACAGAGGGATCAGCTGCAGCTGGAACAGTCCTGCCTGGAGCTCATCCAACAGAGTTTTCAAACTTTCCAGTGCTGGAAGGCCTCCCATCACAATCCATGCCAATTCTTCCCCAATCCTATGTTAGAAAAAGTCCTGCTGAGCCTTACTCCCCCCACCCCCAGGATGCTCTTTGTGCCCCTTAGATTTTGTCCTCTTCCCAAGACAGTGCAGAGGGAAGAAAGGAATCACTCTGTCATAGACCCTGTGCATTGTCATCTCCAGACTAGCTGGTCTCTGTTTGCTTATGCATCCTGGCTAGCCATGTGTTTGGAGCCTCAGGTTTGGGTTGGAAAGGCTGAGGAAGGGTCTGGAGCACCTGGGCTACTAGAAGGGGCTGAGAGAGCTGGGTGTGTTCAGGCTGGAGAAGAGGAAGCTGAGGGAGACCTCCTTGCTCTCTACAGCTCCCTGCAGGGAGGTTGGAGTGAGGAGGGTGCAGCCTCTGCTCCTTGGTGGCAAGGCACAGGAGCAGAGGCAGTGGTTCCAAGCTGCCCCAGGGGAGGCTCAGGCTGGAGCTCAGGAAATCTTTCTGCCCTGGAAGGGTTCTCAGAGCTTGGCAGAGGCTGCCCAGGGCAGTGCTGCAGTGCCCATCCCTGGGGGTGTTCCAGCAGCTGTGGAGCTGGTGCTTAGGGCCATGGTTTGGTGCTGAGCCTGCAGTGCTGGGGGGAGGCTTGGCCTGGGTGAGCTTGGAGGTCTCTGCCAACTGGACGTGCTCTGTGGTTCTGTGACCTTTAAACATCATCTAATCTAATCCCCCTGCAGCCAGCAGGGACATCTGCAACTGGAGCACGGTGCTCTGAGCCCATATCCAACATGGCCTAGAACCCTTACAGGAATGAGGCATCTACCACCTCTCTGGGCCCGTGTCTCACCACCCTCATTGTAAAACATTTCTTCCTTACATCTAGTCTACATCAGTCCCCATTTAGTTTAAGCCATCACCCCTTGTCCTGTTACAACAAGCCCTGACAATAAGTCTGTCCCCATCTTATAAACCCCTTTAAGTACTGGAATGCCACTATAAGGTCTCCTCTGAGCTTTCTTCAGGGTGAACAGCCCCAGCTCTCTCAGCCTGTCTTCATAGGGCAGGTCCTCCTCTGGACCTGCTCCAATGGGCCCTGTCCTTCTTGTGCTTGTAAGATCTCAAGTGAGCAGAGGGGCAGAATCCCCTCCCTCACCCTACAGCCCATGCTGCTGGGATCAGCCCCAGGACACAGCTTGTGGGCTCTGAGCACATGGTGCCAGCTCATGGCCAGCTGGAAAAGCCAGATCCATAGAATCACAGAGTGGGTTTGGTTGGAAAAGACCTCTAAGATCAAGGAGTTCAACCAGTGAGCTAAGGCCACAATGGCCACATGGGTCCACATGTTCCATTCCCTGACCACTCTCACAGGAAAGAAATTTTTCCTAATTCTAACCTAAATCTCCTCTGGCACAATTTGAAGCTATTTCCTCTTGCCCTGTCAGGTGATACATCCACCTGTACTCTCAAGTCCTCCTCTGCAGGTTCTGTTCTTCAATCTCATTATCCCCCAGCCTGGATTGATATCAAGGATTGCCCCAGCCCAGGTGCAGGACTTGGCCTTGTCGAACCTCATGAGGTTCACATGGTGTCCTGGGTTAAAGGAGCAAGACAGACTCTCTAACTCTTCTCAAAGTGGTTAGAAAAAAGCTCCACACGTGGACTGACAGAAATACAGAATATTATGGGAAGTCTAAATGGAAGTGCAATGGTACAGTGCAAAACAGAAAAATACAGAAAAGCCATAGTCTAAGCTTAACACAGAAACCCCAGCCTCCACCAGCCAGACCAAACTCCTAGGCATAAATGCCCCCACATAACCTTCCTGCTACTGCCCCCACCCCAGACCCAAAATGATGCAGCTTAAAGTTGTCTTTGCCTAGGCTGCTAGCAGGCCTTGAGGCCCAAAAAAACTCCTCCCCACTGAGGCAGGAGGTAAGAGCCACATTGGGAGGAAAGCAGAGAGAGGAGAAGGGGAGGCACAGCATGTGCTGTTCCCTTATCAAGGCTGGATGCAGGCATTCTGGGAATGAAATAACATCATTTCCTGTGTCCACCCACTGGGCTGGAGCCCCAGACCTCCTGGAGGTCTTCTCTATGGTTTCTTAAAGATACTCTGTCTCAAATGCATGACACATGTGCCCAGCCCTCCAGCTTGGCCAGGTGCCTCTGGATGGCACCCATCCTGTCACTCTGGCCTGTCAGCTGTATCACTTAGTTTGGAGTCATCTGCTGAGAGTGTTGCCCTTGTTGCCCTCCAGGTCTCTCTGTCGGCACAGAGGATGGAACCACTCTGGATGAGCCTCCATGCACCAGTCCAGCTCAAAGTCACAGCACTACACCTGTGGAGACCTACCATGTTTATACCAACTCAGGTGTTCTACCACACTGTGAAGTCAGCTCCTGAGAGACTTGGTCCAAAGCCTGTTGAAGTCAATGAGTCTCTGCATGTTAATGAGCTTTGGGACAACTCCACAGCAGAGAAATAAGAAATACTATTGCTTGCAGGTCTTCTCTTGAACAGCACTCACACTGAGTACCCAATGCAAGAGATGCATCCATGTCAGATCAAGACTGACTCAGCACTACAGGCTCATGGGCTCGGTCCTGATCTCATCCCATTTGCCTACAGCATCAGTAATCTGCTAAAACCATCTCACACAGAGATGCATCAGCACCAAGATAAGCTGCACCAGTAGCCAGCATCGGATGAACTCTAGCTCATTAATTACAAGCTCTAGAGTCAGGAAAAACTCGAGCATGATTCCTGGTGTCCTGGGTTAAAGCCAGGGCTGCAGAGGATTTTACATGCATCAGCACTGCCCTGGCCATTATGGCTGCCCAGACTTTCCCATGCAGATAAATCTCAGATTGTCTCAAATCCAGCAGATTCTGGCCACCTGCAAGCTTCTAGGAATCATGAGCAGCAATCTGTGTGCTCATGGAGGCAGGAGGAGGAGACATCAATAATCCAGCATCCAGAGGTGTGAATGTGCATCATAAAACATCTGTCTGTGTGCTTTCTTCCACTTTCTCATGCTGGAAGGGGGCAGAATACAGAAGAAATGGCCTCAGATTATACCAAACCCCAACACTCTATGAATCCTAGAAGGACATCTTCTGAGCAGCCCATGGTTCTGCATCCACCTGTAGCCAGGGCTTCAAGCCAGCAGTCAAAGGGTTAAGATAATTTCTACAGGGCTCATGGGTGCAATCACCAAGCCAAGAGGTGTTATAGTATAGATGTTTTATTCTTCTCATGTACTGCTTCCATTTGTTGTTATATAGATGTTCAAATCACCTTGAGCAAAGCTTCCAGGACAAGATGCAAGCAGGCAAAGATGTTTATCACGTTCTACAGCAGAGTCCATCAGAAGGCACAGGTGTCACACCTTCACTGGTTATTTCTGCTGGCATGCCTGTAATTAAGGCATACAATGGGTCAAAATAACAAAACAATATTTTAACACATCCATCCAACCAAATTCTGCCCAGTTTCTCTCCTTCAGTTACAAGGTGTTTACATTCCTCTCAGAGTCAAAGACAAAGCATAGCTTCCTCTAATTCGAGCACAGGCAAACCTTCCCTGGAGCCTTCCAAAGCCACCCGAAAACAATCCTTCTCCCACAAAGAGGCACTTGTGCTGTGCACAAAGAAGAGCTCATTCCTGGGCCCACAGAAGGGGAAGAGCCCCATGCTGGGCTGCACCTGGGGCATCTGCCACCCAGAAAGGCCCAGCAAGGTGGCAAGGAGCTGCTCTGTGACTCTGAGCCTCAGGCCACAGCTCCACCAGAAGAAAGAGCTTACAGGGGGAAGCAACCAGTACCAGGTGATCAAGACTATGAGGTGGTTCTTCAGAAGCCCCACAAAGCAGGCTCAGGGCAGGAGGTGGCAGAGGTCTCAGTTATCTCCAAAATACTCCATTGACTCCCAGAGATTGGGGGTGCTGGTAAAGGTGCTGGTACTTTGGGGGCTGTTCTAAAGAGGCCTGACGATTTTCTGCCTTGGCAGCCAAGCTCCATGCTTCTGCCTTCACCAGCCCCAAACACAAAGCAAATTTTTCCTTCTGTGCTGCTGGTGCATGGAGCAGCAGTGTCACAAGTGAGCAGTGAAGTTCTCTATCCATGCAACCTGCAAACACACTCCAGCCTGCCCCTTGCAGGCCCTGGACTGGGTGGAGGACGCTTGTCTGGGCTGAGAGTGTGGGATAAATTCCCTTTGCCCAAATGTTCTGAAACACTAGAGCAGGAGAGCAGGAAGGAGATGAAGAACACAAACATCCTAAGTGACTAATGGCCTCTCCACCCATTTTCCATGCAACTACCAGAGGAAGGTAAAGGGACAATCCTAAAAAGCTCTGTGCAGGGTGTGAAGACTCAGTCCTTTTTCTCCAGGTGCAGGCAGCTGATCCAGGACTGGTGATTTATCCTAGGGACCCCAGTCCCACCAGCATGACAGGTGAGTGTGGTGCTCTGCTCAGAGGACACACACTTGTGACTGTGAGAACAGAGGGGGAACAAGGGGGCACAGAGTGAGAACACAGTGAGTAGAATGGAGACATCAGCTGTCCTCCCTCCAGCACACGTAGCATGACCCTCCTCTTCAGATAGCTTGGCCGCAGCTGTACCCTTGGTCCACACCTCAGTTGCTCCCAGAACATGCTGCACACCAACAGCCACCACCCCCAGAATGATTTCTGTAGAGAAAGGAGCTCATCACTGGATGAGTGACTGAACATCGCAGCAAACCCACTCCACAGCAGGGAGAAAGCCCCCTGATCTCATCCCTTGGTTGGCACTTTACACCTCTCCTTATCTAATTGCTCTACAACCCAAACTTGTGCTTCTGGCTCTTCTTTAGATGGCCCATTTTAGGCTGGTTTGTCCCAGATGGGAGATACAGGTACAGAATCAGACATCCAGATCCTTTAGCAGCTCTCAGATACCCATACCTTGGTCCAGCTGTCACACCAGCAATAGAGACTTTGAGGCAAGGGGATTAAGAAATGTTATTAGACACTGGCTTTTCTACATTGACACCTACATGGATGGAAGACAATGAATTTACAGACCAAGAGAACATTACCTGATTAAAAGTCACTTAGCTCCAGGCCTGAGCTGACATTTGCCACCTCGGGTGACATTCAGTATTCAGTAATATTCAGTATTCCTAAGGTTGGAAGAGACCTCAAAGATCATCGAGTCCAACCTGTCACCACAGACCTCATGACTAGAGTAGGGAGGACACTAGTGCCCACTGCAGGCTTGAACTCATGACCTTCCCCATTAAAGGTCTTATGTGCTACCAACTGAGCCACACCAGGGGGTTTCTGCTCAGTCACGGGATAAAAGCCACTTGTGTCTTGGGCAAGAAAAAACTTCATTCCCATGCCTTTCACTGCAGGTTTGCCTTCCAGCACCCAGCCCGCAGCGGTTAGGAATCCTTCCTGCTGGGATCCTTGGGAACAGCGCATCGCAGCCACAGGCAGAGCCGCGCAGTCCGGCTGCGCCGCTGGCCGCACATCGCTAGGTGGCGCTGCGCGCACGCTGCCGGCCCCGGGCCTGCCGGCGGGAGACTGCCGAGGCTGAGCTGCAGGAGAGCCCCGAGCTGCAGGAGAGCCCCGAGCTGCAGGAGAGCCCCGAGCTGCAGGAGAGCCCCGAGCTGCAGGAGAGCCCCGAGCTGCAGGAGAGCCCCGAGCTGCAGGAGAGCCCCGAGCTGCAGGAGAGCCCCGAGCTGCGTTTCTTGACCGCAGGGAACCTTGTCAAAGGAAGGATCCTTGTAGCCTCCCCTGCACTCTCTCCTGCAGGTCTCCGTCTCTCTTGAACTGGAGAGCCCCAAGCTGGACACAGCATTGCAGCTGTAGTCTCAGCAGGGCAGAGCAGAGGGGCAGCAGAACCTCCCCAGCTGCCCTTGTCCTTATTGATCTGCCCAGCCCTGCAGCCTGTCCAGATCCCTGGATAGCAGCACAACCCTCTGGTGTGACAAACACCCCTCC
The DNA here is from genome assembly GCF_014839835.1 of Dryobates pubescens. NCBI lineage: Eukaryota > Metazoa > Chordata > Aves > Piciformes > Picidae > Dryobates > Dryobates pubescens. Next base: position 540,200 of record NC_071634.1, read on the forward strand.
CCGTTTGGTATCATCAGCAAACCTGCTGAGCCTCCACTCTGCCCCCTCCTCTAGGTCATTAAGATACTGAACAAAACTGGACCCAGCACTGATCCCTGTGGAGCACCACTAGCTACAGGCCTCCAACTAGACTCTGTGCCACTGATCACAGCCCTCTGAACTCTATTGTTGAGCCAGAGCTACAAACTGACATTTGTCCATCCCCTTCTGAGCAGCAGCCAGAGCCAGGAAGGAGCTGGCATGAATTGCTGGCTGGTAACAGAGGGACAGCCACTTGGGAGGAAAAGCAGGCTCAGAGGGGTCACAAAACTGCCCCAAAGCCACATCCTGATCTTTTCCTGCAGGTACAACAGTGCAAAGCCCTGAGAAATCACATCAGTGCTCTGCATGAGCATCTGCTCTCCCCAGCAGAAAGGAGCTGGCCAAGGATGTTTGCTGAGCTAGTTCATGGTCATCTCTGCTACAGAAGGGATACTGTGAAGCACGGCAGGCACAGGCACACACAGCTGCAAAGTGTCAGGCCTGGCTGCTGCTGGCCTGATGCAAAGGCATTGCTAAGGCTGCCCTTGGACATCCAAATGAGAACCATGAGGATTCCTGCATTCTCTAGCCCACTAGCAGGGCCCTGCTTTCATTCTTTTCCAGGTCTGCTTTCCTCATACCCCCTTCCCCCTATATCCCTTATTTCCTTAAGTCCTTCTCTCAGGTTTCATAGAATCAACAAGGTTGGAAAAGACCTCAAAGATCATCAAGTCCAACCTGTCACCCAAGACCTCCTGACAACTAAACCATGGCTCCAAGTGCCACATCCAATCCCCTCTTGAACACCTCCAGGGACGGCGACTCCACCACAGTTTCCCTGCCCCACAGTAAATGCCTTTCTATCCCTTGGGCACAAACCACTGCCACCAGAGGTCAGCTGCAAGAAGTGGCCAGAGACCTGCTGCAGACCAGCACAGCACACCAGAGTACATGAGGTAGCTGAGAAAGCTCCTCACACCTTCCCCACCCTTGCCTCAGGTGGTGGCTGAAATAGCTCAAACTTCTGCAAAACGTGCCATGGGGTTTGGGTTGTTGTGGTTATTTTGGTTGGTTGGGTTGGGTTTTTTAAGCTGAGATATAGAAACAGGCTGAAGAAAGGAAATTTGCAAGGAACCTTGTTCCTACTTCCAGACTTTGGGTCTAGCACACTCCTCATCCAGTGTGTCTACAGCAGGAAGCAGACCAAGTCCTTTGGTCTGTTTCATGGCTTTTAAGCCAACATTTTTGTCTTCCATGTGTCATTAATTCACCAAAGACCCTGAGGTAAGTCTCAGATCAAAGCTGATTCTGCCACCTCTGTTTTGCCACCATGCAGAGATGCTTAGCAGGTGCGTGGGGGAACTGCTTGAGAGAGTCCATCCCTGAGCCACCAAGCTGCTGCAGGCAGAAAAGGACAGGCTGAGGGAGCTGGGGCTCAGAGCTTGGAGCAGAGGGCTACCCTCATTGCTGGGGATAAAGATGTGCAGGGCTGGAGCCAGGCTCTGCTCAGGGATGGCCAAGGACAGCACAAGGGGCACTGGGGGCAAGCTGGAGCAGAGGAGGTGCCAGGGGAACAGGAGGGGAACTTTGTCCCTGAGCCTCCTCTTCTCCAGGCTAAGACACAGACTCCTCACAAAGAAACAAAAAGTGGCTTTTTCCTACTTTAAAAGGTAACTCAAGTTTGAAATCCATATTTTCATGCAAGGGGAAGAAAGGGCAGAACCTCAAACTGCAAGATTTTGGGCCAATGGGCACTGCTCATAAACATGACATTCAACCCAGTGATAGGATGAGAGGTAATGGATGTGAACACAATCACAGCAAATTCCATCTTAATAGAAGATCAACTTTGTCCCTGTGAGGCTGCTGGAGCCTGGAGCAGGCTGCCAGAGAGGCTGTGGAGTCTCCTGCTCTGGAGCCTTTCCAGCCCCCCCTGGATGTGTTCTGTGTGCCCTGCTCTGGCAGGGGGTTGGGCTGGGTGAGCTCTGGAGGTCCCTTCCAGGCCCTCACGTTCTGCAATTCCTCTCAGGGTTGCCGTACACAATAAAGACCCAAACTGGGGCCCAAAACGACCTTGAGCTGCAGAATAATTATTTTAGCTATAGCAGGAAAGCAAAGACTGCTGAGCAGAAAGCTTGCAATGCTTAGCACTGCACTACCTGCTTGCCTTTCTGGTTTTGTCAGGAAGATGGGGGAGGGGGAGAGCTGCTTTGTGCACCTTGCCCATTGTGTTCTTAGTGGTTCTTGGCAGCCCTTCCAAGGAGCAGCTCCAGGACCTGAGGGCTGCTGAAGCATCCATGCAAACTGTGAGTGCCTCCTTCCAAAGGCCAGGGCTCCTTGCTGCCCACATGGAGGGAGTTGAAGTGGCTGCCCTGAACAAAGCAGCTTTGTTTCCCCCAAAGGCAGAAGTGGGAGCTTGGAAACAAGTTGGTTTTGGCCTGCTCACAGGAGAGGCAGGCTGCAAAAATGAATGACCAGGCAGCTGAGGCCAAAGGGAGGTAAGCTCGAGGGCAAAATCTCAGCCTCCAAGCATGAGCAGCTGTAATTGCAGTTCAGGGGCTGGGAAATGCAAGTGTTAACAGGTATCAGCCACAGACCACACAGAGCCATGCACAGGTGCTTGGGCAAGAAGAAAAGGGTCAGTCAGCTGGAACAGCCAAGTAGCCAGAGAGATTAAGAAACTCTGGGCCCTGCCTCTCCCCTGCCCTGCCTGAACACCCACTTGTGGTAATTCCTGGCCTTGCCTATCCCTGTGAGCACAGCTGATTCAGTGCCTGCCACCTACCTTGACCATCAGAGCAGCTACTGATGGTGTCACCACCTTGCAACAGTCACAAGTGATAAAGCTCCAAGTGCAGCTTGTGAGGAGCACACAGCTGGGCTCCACCAAACAATTTCTTGTGGTGCTGCAGGGCAGACAGCTTGCTCTGATCTTCTTAAAGAGCCTTGCACACAGCTGTGATCAGCTTCATATGGACAGGAGCAAGGACTAAAAGGGGAGCTTGAACAGAAGGATTCTCTCAGCAGTGTACAGGTCACTCACCAGGCAGACAGACCAACCCAGAGCTCTGAGCCCCTACAGCTCCTTCCTAGGACCAGTGTCAGAGTCACAAAATGCTAGGGGTTAGAAAGGACCTCCAGGGACCGACTCCAGCCCTGCTGCAATGCAGAACCACCTAGGGCAGGTCATAGAGGAATGCATCCAGATGGGCTTGGAATCTCTCCAGAGAAGGAGACCACAACCTCTCTGGGCAGCCTGCTCCAGGACTTTAGCATCCTCACAGCTCTCCATTGGGACTCTAAACAGTAGTTCCCTGTCCCTCTTGAACTGGGGAGCCCAGAACTGGACACAATGCTCCAGATGTGGTCTTACTAGGGCTGAGCAGAGGGGAATGAGAACCTCCCTGGGCCTGCAGTAAGAGGTCAGTTTTAAGCCTCAACTTGATAGGGTGTTGGGCCACCTCATTTCAACTCCACTACCACCCAGACAGGTTGGCCTAGATGATCCTTTGGGTCCCTTCCACCCTGGCATTCTGTGACTGTGTGCTCACCTCATGACATACAGCCCTTTTGGCTGGGGACACACTGAAATGCAGGCTCAGCACTCAGGTTTCTGATCCACACCACTGATGGGTACATGGGAGGCTGCTTAAGCTCCTCAAAACAGGCCTGCTTCAGGGAAAACACAGAAAATAGCCAGAGGCTGAGAACACAGAAGCCTGCTTGCAGCAAGAAAAGCACCTCTGGTGTGCCTCTCAAAGGCAGTGAGACATACAGGAAGGTGTCCTCATGCACAAAATAAGGGGTCACCTACCTTCCAACACCTCTTGAGACAAGGGGCAAGGCAGATGCTGAACTGCTGGAATACACTGTGGTGACCTGGACATATCTGCAGTTGTCTACAAACCTAAAAAGTCCTGGAGCTTTGGGAACTCTCAGGTCAGAGCTGTGCTGCTGCAGGAAGGTAAACGTGTCCAGAGTTAGATGGCTGCAGAACAAACTGTCTGCATCCCACAGCTCTCTTGAACTCTCACCGGCAGCTCCCTGTCCGTCCCTCTTGAGCTGCTGGCAGCTCCCCGTCCGTCCCTCTTGAGCTGGGGAGCCCAGAACTGGACACAGTACTTCAGATGTGGTCTCACCGTGGCTGAGCAGAGGGGAAGAACCACCTTCCTGGGCCTGCTGGCCACACTCTTCTTAATGCACCCAAGTGTATTGGCCTTCTCAGCCCCCAGGGCACATTGCCTTTGCCCTTACCTACAGCAAGGCAGAAGCACAGAACAGAGGCTGCAGCCTGCTGCTGCTGAAGGACACACAGCCTTGAGTTTGAGGCCACTGCTATAACCCAGCCTGAAACGTTCCCATCCACATCAACTTCTATACACCATGGTCAGTGATGAGGCACATCCTCAGGACTTGCAATTCAACCAATCCCACACAGAAGCCTTATAAAAGGAGGCAAGCAGAGACAGCATCAGTAGAAAGTGGTTCCATCAGTTTATTGCTTTTTGCAGCCTGCACTTGGCTGCCACTTCAGGGTCAGCTGAGTCTCTGCAGGCACTTCCAGTGAGCACACTACCAGAGGACAGCCTTTTGTCACTGGCCAGAGAAGTGGTGAGAAAATCTAATGCCACACCAGCTGGAGAGTGGGACAGCAGATGCCACATCTCCAAACAGCTCTTGGCATTTACATTAATCAGATTGTTTTAAATCACTGAATGAAGCAGACTGGGGAGGGAGGGACTGCTCTGAACCACGTCTGGTGTGTCTTCAGGATATCCTCTCGGCAGACCTCCTGAAGTCTTCCAACACATCACCAAGACCCAGTGAAATGAAAGGCTTTTGCTTCCAGTTTGAACACCAGGAGGAAATAATTAGCACATCTTCTGCTGCACAGCCCAGTCCCTGTGCAATCCACTGATTTCCAGTCACAAAACCAGAGAGAAGCAGCTCTGTCTCAGCGTGCTGCTTGCAGCATTTCTCTGCCTTGCTACTACCTTCTCAAAAGGATTTTCTTAACATGCACACTCACCCTGGCTGGAAAGTTGAGCCAGGAAAGCCAACAACCCTGCTTCTCCCTCCAGTTACAGAGACAGCACTGGAGCTCATCTGGGTTACCACCACTGTAAGCTATTACAGTTACAATATCTGTAATTAACTATTGGAGGATCATGATGTAACCCATGGGCAATTTCACCTGGTCACAGAGTCTGTTATTGCTAAGTGGAAGACTCAGCCCAGCCAGCATTTGACAGAAAGGGCAATTCTCAAGTCCCTCCAGGAAAGCAGACAGGGCAGGCCTTGTACTGGAGCCACCTCTTGGGCTCTGCTGCCAGTCAGCTGGTGAGAGACATTTAGCTGGGTCTTAAAAAGGTAGAAATGACAAATGATTTGGTTCAGGTGAAAGCTAAATCCTCTCAGTGTGCCCTCAGGATAAAGCAGGATTCTAACCCAATGCTTTAGTTGCTCGACAATCAGTCACAAAGGACTCGCCCTTCAGGTGCTGCCCCAACACTTGATTTGCCTTCCCCTCCACTCCCACATTCCTCCTCCTCCACCCACACAATATTCCTACAACCCCAAAAGAATATAAATATCTGAGGGGGGAAACGGTGCTCAGGTTGCAAGGAAGACTTGATCAGCCTCCACCTTTGTTCTCCTGGCATGCCTGGAGAGGAGTGTCACAGCCAGAACTGGCTCAGCAGAGCCACAGCGCAGGGAACCCCTCCTGTGTGCTGCTGGACCAGTCGGGCTAGAGCTGCGTGCCACGTGCGGCTGCGAACAGAACTGCTGCTGCTATCCACTGCCCACAGCCAGCCACGAAAAGGTGCAAAGTACAACCTGACAGCAAAACCAGTTTACAAGTCCAGCAAATGGAACTTGACGTGAAGAAAAGGTGAGACAGATTCCAGGTCCATTTCACAAAGGCCTTGAAGAACTGCTGAAGAGTGCAGAGGTTGTTCCAGCAGGGCCTCTGGAGACTGACCCAGCCCAAGCCCTGGCACACACCCACGGCTAGCTGGCAGCGCTGCAGAACTCGCAGTGTATGCCACCCGTCAGGTCCCTGACAACCCTCTCCTGGACGAGCCTCTGCAGCAGCTTGGTCTCTCTGGTCACGTTGTGCATGGTCTGTCCCTTCATGGCATCCATGCAGAGGCTGTCATAGTAGTGCAGGGGTGTGCTGGGCTGGTCCAGGGCATAGCCAAACCCTGCCAAGCTCACTTCATCACACAGGCGCGTGGCCAGGACAACAGCCGTGACGCCGATCGTAGGCACGTTCTGGAGAGGGGGAGAAGGAAGCAGCTGAGCTCAAGCATCCTCTTTGGACAGCTTTTAGAAAAGCTTTACAAAGTTTAATGGTTTTGCCTCTTCTCACTCAAAACTGCAATCAATTAAAACTAAAACCAGCTGCAACTAAAGCTTATTAAATGAGCAAGAAAAAGGCAAAGTTTCAGAGCCAAGCGCTAACACAACCTGAGTGTTCGCCTTCAACGAGGCTTCTGGCTGGCAGCACCACCTTTTGTTCTGCCTGCCTGCGCTGCCCTCTTAGCATGGAATCAATCTACAAGTGAACCACCACTCCAAGCACTCCAACAGCCCAACTTGACCCTTGTTGATGTGTACACTGATCTTGAGCAACAGGCTCTCCAGCAGTGCCCTTCAGAATGAGCCTTTCCACTCAGCCTGCGGAGAAGGCAGCTCTGCTGTGCTACAGCTAAAAGACAGAGAGCTTGACAGGTGACATCATGTAAATACATGTGAGGAGATCCTGGCACCAGCTACACAGTGAGGTCACCACTGGATGTCAAAGCTTGAGGATGAAGACTGCTCAGTACTTTTTGCCATTCAGGAGGGCTCTGGTGACATCCAGTTTCTCCAAACAACAATTCAGATAATGCAGTGTGACTCCAGCAGCAAACCATCACTCCCTACTGCAGCAAAGCACACAGGGAGCACACATCCACCAGCTGAGCACATGGTGACCCAGCAGCTGGAAGGGTGCTCTGCACTGGCCTGCTCTCCATGCTCTCTGCTTTCCCTGCAGCTGAAGACTGCCTACAGCTGACTGCCGGTTTGGCTTAGTGGGGCTGCACTTCACACACTTGAACACCAAATGTGTATTTTCATGGCAGCCACAGGGATGTGTGAGTGTTCTGGAATGAGTTTGAGTCTCACTGCACATGGGTGCTGTGTGAAATGGGCTGTTTCATGTCAGCATGCACAAGCACCATACCTCTGAACACAGCTGAAAAGCTGAGTCACCCTGCTGTGACTCTGCAAGTCTCTGGAGAGCACAGCGCTGCCCTATTACCTGAGACCACTCTGAAGCTGCACAGAGAAACCTCCCAACTCAAGGGAAAAACCCCAAACTTTCCCCAGTGTCTTGTTTTGCTCAGCATTCCATAGTCATCTCCTCCTAAAAGGAGACTTCTTACCTTATCCCACCCCCAGAGCTTTGGCTGAGGCTCAGGGAACTGCAGAATGTCCAAAGCTGTCTCTCTGACGACGAGCGGGTTCAGGAGCCGGAACCGCGGCGCGGCCAAGGGGATCCGGCCGGCAACCTCCTTCCAGAAGAAGACTCGCACCCACAGAGGCTGGGGGGGAGAACAGGGAGCTCAGAGAGGGAACTCTGAAACAGAACTTACAGAATCCATCCTGTAAAGCTGAGGTGGTTCAGGAAAACAGAGCTGCTCCAAGCCCCTGATCATTTTCACGGCCTCCTCTGGACCCTCTCCGTCAGGTCCAGGTGCTCCCTGCACTAAGGAATCACAAACAGATCAGCAGAGGGCAGAGCTGATTTGGACTGCATTCTGTACTCAGCCAACACATCCCCCAGCCCCTCCCCAGCACTGCCCCCACCCTGACCCCCAACCCAGTGCCTCCTCTGCCCTCCCCCGGTGCCCCACCCCAGCTCTCCTCTAGCAACCCCACCCCCCCCAGCCCCCTCCCCTCCTTTGCCCCTCCACCCCCACCCCGTGCCTCCTTTGCCATACCTGGAGGCGGGGGGGGGGCGAAAAATGGAGCTGGGAGCAGAGGAGCCTAAGGGCTGCCCTCAGTGCTGGGATAAAGATGTGCAGGGCTGGAGCCAGGCTCTGCTCAGGGATGGCCAAGGACAGCACAAGGGGCACTGGGCACAAGCTGGAGCAGAGGAGGTGCCAGGGGAACAGGAGGGAAAACTTTGTCCCTGTGAGGCTGCTGGAGCCTGGAGCAGGCTGCCCAGAGAGGCTGTGGAGTCTCCTGCTCTGGAGCCTTCCCAGCCCCCCCTGGATGTGTTCTGTGTGCCCTGCCCTGGGTGCCCTGCTCTGGCAGGGGGTTGGACTGGGTGAGCTTTGGAGGTCCCTTCCAGCCCCTCATGTGCTGTGGCTCTGAAGCAAGCACTGGCTTTACAGCCATTTTGCAGGCCTTGAAGTCAGCAGCTGTTGTCTGACAGCAGCCACCCAGTGATCCAAGTCCCACTTCAGAAGAGGATTTCCACAAGACTCAGCAAGCTGGATGCTGATCTCATGCACTCACAGGCAGATGCATGCTAAGGGCAAACCCCACACCGGCTCCTTTTGCACTAAGCAATGATAAAACTGATACAGCTGCAGCACACCTGGAGGTTTTGAACAGCTTTAAAGTACAGCTCTACAGCAGCTTCAACTGAGCACACTTCCAGGGTGCTGCAGTCCCACCTCCGCCCGTGCTCCGGGTCTGCAGTCCCAGTGCCTGCAGAGCTGACCAGCTGACAGGTCAGTGTGGAGAGGAGAGGTCATGTTTCCAGTTCCCACAGTCACGGTGCTTGAGGGTGGAAGGGACATCTGGAGGTCAGGTGGCCCAGCCCCCTCCGCTCAAGCAGGGCTATCCAGAGCCAGCTGGCCACAGCTGTGTCCAAATGGCTCTTGAATATCTCCATGGATGGAGACTCCACAACCTCCCTGGGCAACCTGTGCCAGGGCTGTGGCACCATCACATTAAGGAAGCATTTCCTGATGTCCAGAGGCATCTTCCTGAGTTTCAGCTTATGTCCATTGCCTCTGGTCCTGTGTCTGGGCACCACTGAAGGGAGCCTGGCTCTGGCCTTTCCCCAACCCTCCCCCCTCAGCTATTCATGCACACCACTAAGCTTTCCCCTGGGCCTTGACTTCTCAAGGCTCAGGAGTCCCATTTCACTCATAGGAGAGACTGCTGCAGTCCCTTAAGCATCTTCATGGCCTTTCTGCTGTCCTGTATGCCCTTACCAAAATCAGTTCCCAAAACCAGCCCCCTGCACCAGCAGAAGCACCAGAACAAGGAAGGTGGAATGAACCCTGCAAAGCCACCAAGGGTGCTCTTGGTGTAAAGCACAGACCTGAGGCTGTGACTGCCAGAGGATGCTGCAGGTGCCAAAAAGCAATCACTTGTTTTATAGAATGGTTTGGATTGGAAGTGACCTCAAAGATCATCCAGCTCCAACCCCCCTGCCATGGGCAGGGACACCTCCCACCAGCACAGGCTGCTCAAGGCCTCACCCAGCCTGGCCCTGAACACCTCCAGGCAGGAGGCAGCCACAGCCTCCCTGGGCAGACTGTGCCAGAGTCTCCCCAGCCTCACTGCCAACAATTTAGAATACATAGAATACACAGAATAAACCAGGTTGGAAGAGACCTTCAAGATCATTGTGGCTCAGTTGGTAGCACATAAGACCTTTAATGGGGAAGGTCGTGAGTTCAAGCCTGCAGTGGGCACTAGTGTCCTCCCTACTCTAGTCATGAGGTCTGTGGTGACAGGTTGGACTCGATGATCTTTGAGGTCTCTTCCAACCTTAGTGATACTGAATACTGAATCATCACGTCCAACCCATCAACCAATCCAACACCACCCAAACAACTAACCCACGGCACCAAGCACCCCATCAAGTCTCCTCCTGAACACCTCCAGTGGTGGTGACTCCACCACCTCCCCAGGCAGCCCATTCCAATGGCCAATTGCTCTCTCTTTATACAACTTTTTCCTAACATCCAGCCTGAACCTCCCCTGGCACAGCCTGAGACTGTGTCCTCTTGTTCTGGTACTGGCTGCCTGGGAGAAGAGACCAACATCTGCCTGTCTACAACCTCCCTTCAGGTAGTTGCAGAGAGCAATAAGGTCACCCCTGAGCCTCCTCTTCTCCAGGCTAAGCAACCCCAGCTCCCTCAGCCTCTCCTCACAGGGCTGTGTTCCAAACCCCTCACCAACTTTGTTGCCCTTCTCTGGACTCGTTCCAGCAAGTCAACCTCCTTCCTAAACTGAGGGGCCCAGAACTGGACACAGTACTCGAGGTGCGGCCTAACCAGTGCAGTGTACAGGGGCAGAATGACCTCCCTGCTCCTGCTGGCCACACTGTTCCTGATGCAGGCCAGGATGCCATTGGCCCTCTTAGCTGCCTGCGCACACTGCAGGCTCATGTTCAGTCTACCATCAACCAGCACCCCCAGGTCCCTCTCTGCCTGGCTGCTCTCAGCCACTCTGACCCCAGCCTGTAGCTCTGCATGGGGTTGCTGCGGCCAATGTGCAGAACCTGGCACTTGGATGTGTTCAGTCTCCTGCCCTTGGATTCTGCCCATCTGTCCAGCCTGGCAAGGTCCCTCTGCAGAGCCTCTCTACCCTCCAGCAGATCAACTCCTGCCCCCAGCTTGGTGTCATCAGCAAATTTACTGATGATGGACTCGATGTCCTCGTCCAGATCATCAATAAAGATGTTAAAGAGCATGGGGCTCAGCACTGATCCCTGGGGCACACCACTAGTGCCTGGCTGCCAGCTGGATGTGGCACCATTCACCACCACTCTCTGGGCTCGGCCCTCCAGCCAGTTCCTAACCCATCTACACTCTCAGTCTCCCCCCAAGCTTCAATCCATTGTTCCTCATCCTGGCACTCCCAGCACTTGTCCAAAGTCCCTCCCCAGCACTCCTGGAGCCCTTCAGCTACTGGAAGCCTGCTCTGGAGCCACTCCTCACCCAGCCTGGATTTGTGCTTGGGATTGCCCTGACCCAGCTGCAGGACCTTGCCCTTGGCCTTGTTGAACCTCATGAGGTTGGCTTGGGGCTCAGCTCTGCAGCTTGTCCAGGTCCCTCTGGATAGATCCCTTTCCTCCAGCTGTCAGCCACACCACACAGCTTGGTGCCATCCACAGACTTGCTGAAGGTGCCTGACAGCTGTCACTGCCAAAAGGTGTTAAACAGCACTGGTTCCAGTACCAACCCCTGAGGGACACCACTGGTCTCCACTTGGACACTGAGCCACTGACTGCAGCCCTCTGAGTGCAGCTCTGCAGCCAGTTCATTCCATCCCCTCCGAACAGACTGAATACAGAAACCCATCCTTGGCCCAGGCATTCTGCACAGCCAAACCTTGAGACTCAAACAGCCAGTTTGGAAAGTCAGTCAGGGATCCAACTCAAGTTAGACAGCTGCAGGTCCTCAAAACAACCACCTGCTGCAGGGCAGGTCACAGCCTGCCCTTGTTTTCACCAGGGACAACACAACCAGGGAGCAGAAGTTCTTCAGTCTGCACAAATCCATGGAAAACCATACTCAGGTAATTCAAAACAAAGCAATGTCCCTGCAGACAATCTCTGGACTGAAGCAGTAGCAGGCAGCCATGGTCAGTACTAACCAGACCTCCCAAACAGCCCTAAAGCAGCAGGGACCAAACCACACCAAAGCTGGGCAGGTTTTCTTCTAACCTCTGTCCAGAACTCAGAGCACTGTTTGCAGCCTGTGGTCAGAGAAACCTAATTACTGCTCTTCAGCTTGTAGGGATGACCTGCCTGCACCCTGACAGAGCTGAACAGCACCAGCTTCAAGGGTTTGGAAAGATGCAAACCTCCTACCAGTTCCTTAGGACTTCTTTAAATGTGTAGTGAGAATTGAACAAGCTCTAAAGTCTGGAAGCACAGACAAGTAGAATAGAATACACCAGACCAGACCAGGTTGGAAGAGACCTTCAAGATCATCACATCCAACCTATCACCCAACACCACCTGATCGACTAACCCATGGCACCAAGCACCCCATCAAGTCTCCTCCTGAACACCTCCAGTGATGGTGACTCCACCACCTCCCTGGGCAGCACATTCCAGTGGGCAATCACTCTCTCTGTGTAGAACTTCCTCCTAACCTCCAGCCTAAACCTCCCCTGGCACAGCTTGAGACTGTGTCCTCTTGTTCTGGTGCTGGTTGCCTGGGAGAAGAGACCAACCCCTTCCTGGCTACAACCACCTTTCAGGTAGTTGTAGAGAGCAATGAGGTCACCCCTGAGTCTCCCCTTCTCCAGGCTCCAAGTGTGAGCCACAGCTGTGATACTTTGAGTACTGCTGACTGCAGCAGCACAGACCTGGGCTGGCAGCACGGACTGACACCCAGAAACCTCATTTCTACTTCAGGCTTTGCAGACTTGAACAAGTAACTTAAACCTGAGGTGAAATTAATCCCACTCCAGTAAACCCCTGCTATGGCATTTTGCTTGGTGAAACCACAAACATCTGTGGCACACAAAGTGCCAGGGCCAGCGTGGGGCTGCAGCATGGCTGCTGGTACCAACTGCCACTAGGAGACGGAGCCCCCAGGGTTACAGACAAGATCCTCAGGAGATGAAAGCAGGAAGGAACAGCGCAGACAGCTGCTGAAGCAGGACAGCAAGCAAACTCACAGCAACAGAGGGCTGGCTGGGTACATACCAGAGTTTCATTTTTCACCATTGCCTGCAGCCAGCTGAAGTCAGCACTCTTGAAGAGCACAGCCACGAACAAGCTGCCGGGGGGGTACTCGAGCGCCGAGCGGGGAGCTCCCTCGGGGTAGGTCAGCCGCAGGGTGGTCTTGTTACCGACGTGGGCTGCGTAGCCTTGAACCGGGGCATCGTTTAACCTGCGAGGAGCACAGGGCAGGCAGACTGCACTCGGGCCTGGAAGCAGCAGGCACCAAAGCAAAGTACTTGTGCTGAGCGCCCAGGCTCACAGCAGGGCAGAGTGCTGTCTCAGCATCTCTGTGCTCTTGCCTCACTCCCCCAGCACCCCTGCTCCTTGAGAGGAAGTCGGTTCCACTTCTGGATTAACTGACAAGTGCAAAACTGCAACTTCAAACAGCATGGCAGAGTTTCAGCATCATTGCTTTGTGCCACCTCAGAGAGGCTTGAGAGAGGAAGGGAATGCAAACCCCTGACAGCCAGGAAGCTGCTTTTTCTTGCTCTCCATAAAAACACAGACGGGCACAGTGTGCCACAGAGAGGCACCCAGATTATCCCTCCAGTATATCCTGAGGTATGGCATCCTTCCAGCTCACTCCAAATTTTAGATGCTAGGACAGCAGAGGTCCTGCAGACTTGGGTAGGCTAAGGGGGGACCTCATTGCTTTCTACAGCTCCCTGAATTGAGGTTGGAGTGAGGAGGGGGCAGCCTCTGCACCTTGGTGGCAAGGGACAGGAGCAGAGGCAATGGTTCCAAGCTGCCCCAGGGGAGGCTCAGGCTGGAGCTCAGGAGAGCTTTCTGCCCTGGAAGGGTTCTCAGAGCTTGGCAGAGGCTGCCCAGGGCAGTGCTGCAGTGCCCATCGCTGGGGCTGTTCCAGCAGCTGTGGAGCTGGTGCTTAGGGCCATGGTTTGGTGCTGAGCCTGCAGTGCCGGGGGGGAGGCTTGGGCTGGATGAACTTGGAGGTCTCTTCCAGCTGGATGTGCTCTGTGATTCTATACCAACAGAAAAGTCCTCTTCACCCTGCCAGCCCTGACTCCAGGGAACAGTTAAGGCAAATTCTCTGCCCCTCACCATGCTGGAAGGTTTACCTTTGTGCTAGAGCTACTGTCTCACTCTAGCAAGGCTTCCTTTTTTAAGGGGAACAAATTTGAGTTTACAAAAGAAATTTACATGATCCAAAATACAGAGGAGGAGAGTTCAAACAGTGATGTGCAGAAGGCAGGACTGCAGAGTATGTGTTCATTTAATTCAGCTACTCTAAACCCTGGGTGATGGCAGAAAGCACAGCCTGAGCTCGTAAAGATAAGGGAAGATAAGCACACCGCAGGCTGGCTGCTTACCCCTGAACTTTCATTGTGTTTGAAGTGGTTATAAAAACAATCATCATCTCTCACATAAGTGTCCAAACTAACCACAGGGAAGGAGGCAGAGGCAAGGCCTAAGGCCTGCCTCTGCAAGCTCCAAGAGGAGTGGATGGATCAGGCTTGGGTGTCAGGTCACTGCTGGCTCTCTCCTTTCTGACCATGGGGGATTGGATCTGTAGCCCACAAACGATGACAGCGCTTTGTCTTGTGCACAGTGAGCATTTATTTTGCTCCTAAGACTTCAAATTTAACCAAACCACAGCTGCACAAATTGCATTGGGTTGGAAGGGGATCCTCAAAGCTCATTTCATCCAAGTCCCTGCAGGCAGCAGGGACAGCTCCAGCTAGAGCAGGCTGCCCAGGGACACAGCCAGGCTGAGCTTCAATGTCTCCAGGGACAGAGCCTCAACCCCATCCCTGGGCAGCCTGTGCCAGTGTCTCCCCAGCCTCCCTGTGCAGAGCTTCCTCCTCATGTCCAACCTAACTCTGCCCTGCTCCAGGTTCAAACCACTGCCCCTGGGCCTATCCCCACAGCCCCTTCTGAGCAGTCCCTCCCCAGCCTGCCTGCAGCTGCCCTGCAGATACTGAACTGCAGCTCTGAGGTCTCCCTGGAGCCTTCTCTTCTCCAGGCTCAACTCTCCCAGCCAGTCTTTCTATGAGAGGTTCTCCAGCCTCTGATCATTCTCCTGGTCTCTGGACCCTCTCCAGCAGCTCCATGTCTCTCTTGTGCTGGAGAGCTGGACACAGCACTCCAAGTAAATGTCTCAAAAGCACTTTCAGAAAGAGTCTTTTAAGCTGCACACACATGGGAGATAGTTTCCCCTTGAAAAACAAGGTCAGCTCACTAAAGTAAAGTTGAAGTAACTGGAACTCACTAAAAAACACCAACAAACAGTTGAAGCAATGGAAGATACCAACCTGATAACAACATCAAACTGATTCAGCAGGTGACCCAGCTCTGACTGATGGAGAATTCCACCACTGCCAACAACAACACAACGCTTGCAGTGTGTGGCCTTCAGCTCTTCTGGCAAACCGTGCTCAGGTAAGAGCTCAAGGAGGTCTGTCAGTTTATCAGAGTACTTGTGAAATCCAAAGGGAGGCCCATATTTAAACAAAGCTTCATCTCTACTGAGAGCTTTCCTCACAAAGGGAGCCATGTCCATGCTGTACTTCTCTGCAAACAGCCTTCTCATCTCTCTCTTCACATGAGCAGGTCGGCACTGCTCCTGCAGCGTGGCACTGGTGAACTGCTGTGCTCTCTGCAACAGAACACAGGTGGTGGAGCTCAGGAAAGGCAGCCCCAGGAACATGCAGAGGCCTCTCAGTGCTACCCTCCAGCTGAGCACTGGCAGTTCAGCACAGATGTTTACAAGGCATTTGAAAGCTCTCACTCCAATGCAGGCACTACTCAGGCTGCAAACCTGCGATGGAATGTTCTCTCCACCCCATCTCTGCAGTCTGCAGAGTGCATCAGGCTAGTGAAAGTGGCAAGTGACAAGGAGCTGTGACAGAGCACCTGTACTGTTAGTTGCAAACATAAACTAACCCCCCCCACATGTCCCTCTACCCATCTAACCCTGCAGCAAGCAGAGCCCTGCTCCCTACTCAGATGAAAGACCAAGTCCTGCCCACAAGAGGATGTGAGCAGAGATGCATCCCCTGAGAAGAGGGATGCTTACTGATGCTGCTTACTGAGCAGCACCTCTCCCAGAGGGCTGTCAGTGCCTAAAACACAGCTTCAGAAGCAATGCAGGTGGGGGTGCTTCAGGCCTTCTTGCAAAGACTACTCCCCAAAACAAAAGCCTAGAGCTACATCCTGCAGAAAACAATCACACTGTGAGATAAAACTACTCTGATTTGTCTAACTGGAAACAAAGCCCAAACCTACTGAGGTACATTTGTGAGAGATCTGTAGTGGCAAGCTGGTGAATGGTGTAAGGAAAAGAGCAAAGGCACTGCTTTTATCAGTTCAAATAAACTCTTTTTGTGTGTTCTCTGCCCCAGCACAACTTGCTGATCTTTCCTACCCTGTAATCAAAAATCCACGAGCAAACACAGGGCCAGAGAGTCAATACTCAAATCTAGTGCTAACTTGGGTCTCTGCCTGTACTCCTCAGGAAAGGGAAGCTGTGCTGCTTTGTTTCTTTTTCATTTTAAACAAGACTGTTCCACACCACTGCCTCTGCCACCATTACAAACATCACTCAAGTCTGGCCATAAACACCACATGAGGTTCAAAAAGCCCAAGTGCCAGGTCCTGCACCTGGGTCACAACCACCCCATGCAATTGTTAGGCTTCCTAGGCTTAAGGGGTTGCTGGCTTTTGCTGTTAGGAAGCAAGAGTTTGTTACTGAGGAAAAAAATGTCAGATGAAGGGGAAAGCAAAGGACTTCAGAAGGGGAATAACATGTACTCAAGATGCACTTGCAGCAACGCTGAGACCGTCCCCAGTTCTCTGCTCTCCCTTAGCATCGAGACAACAGCCATGGGAGACCCAAGGCAAGGACTGAGAGCAAGAGCAAAGGTAAGTAGCCAAGGCAGAGACCTGCCAGCAAGAGAAGGCTTTATTGGTATCTGTTAGATGAGCTTAAAAGCCACCTGAAAAACTGCAGCTGAGGCAGCTGCTACCTCAAATAGGTGAATGAAGCAAGAGCTGCCCCTTCCTGCACATCTGCCCCCTAATTCCAAACCCATCTGAGGAACTGGCTTAGAACCTGTGGTTTAATCTGCTTGGTTTGGGGCTTTTCAGGGTTTTTAAGTTACAGTGCTTTCCAGCTGCATCACTCTCTCGATCACCAGTGACACCTGCATTGCTGCACCAGGATGCTGTCCATTCCACATGTTATCCTTAACAGTAACAGGTAGCTCACAGTGCCCCCAACGATCCACTTTCTCTATGCCCTCCTGCTGTTGCTCCACAACAACAAAAAAACAGAAGTTCCATGGCATGAAATGAAGCAAAAATACATTTGCCCTCACAGGTTAATTTCAGCATTCCAGCTCTGTGTTACAGACCCTCACAACTCTTACATTGTCAATTAATAACTTCTCTAAACCAAGTGAAAAAAGCCAAGAGTACCAACCCTTACACGCTGGAGGTCCACGTAGGGCAGCTTACTTCTGTCACATTCTTCAGGGCCAAAACGGAACTTGAGGAAGTACAGGAAGCACCCTCCCACCACAGACAGTGCAACAAGGCTGAGGACAAACAGAAGGCTTTAGGGGGGTACACAGGGGGAGGGAAATGAGCTTTTTCACCAGCAGTCCATCAGCTGTTTCTGCTACTATATTCAAACATATCTAAGATGGTTGAAGAACTTCAGGTGAATACCTGCACCGGCTTCACAGCGAGGCAGACTCCTGTTCTGTGCACTGCAAACCCTTCCCAACCCTTCAGAGCTATTTGCAGAGGGCTGCAAACAGACAAGGAAATGGGCACTCTGAGTCAAGCAGCTCTCTGCCTGCATCATAGACTAAATCCATAGTGGATCATAGAATCAACAAGGTTGGAAAAGACCTCAGAGATCATCAAGCCCAACCTATCACCCAGCACCTCCTGACGACTAAACCATGGCTCTGAGTGCCACATCCAATCCTTTTTGAGCCTCCAGGGACAGCGACTCCACCACCTCCCTGGGCAGCACATCCCAATGGCAAATTACTCTGTGAAGAACTTTCTCCTCACCTCCAGCCTAAACTTCCCCTGGCACAGCTTGAGACTGTGTCCTCCTGTTCTGGTGCTGGCTGCCTGGAAGAAGAGACAAACCCCCACCTAGCTACAACCTCCCTTCAGGTAGTTGTAGACAGCAATAAGGTCTCCCCTGAGCCTCCTCTTCTCCAGGCTAAGACACAGACTCCTCACAAAGAAACAAAAAGTGGCTTTTTCCTACTTTAAAAGGTAACTCAAGTTTGAAATCCATATTTTCATGCAAGGGGAAGAAAGGGCAGAACCTCAAACTGCAAGATTTTGGGCCAATGGGCACTGCTCATAAACATGACATTCAACCCAGTGATAGGATGAGAGGTAATGGATGTGAACACAATCACAGCAAATTCCATCTTAATAGAAGATCAACTTTGTCCCTGTGAGGCTGCTGGAGCCTGGAGCAGGCTGCCAGAGAGGCTGTGGAGTCTCCTGCTCTGGAGCCTTTCCAGCCCCCCTGGATGTGTTCTGCGTGCGCTGCTCTGGCAGGGGGTTGGGCTGGGTGAGCTCTGGAGGTCCCTTCCAAGCCCTCACGTGCTGTGGCTGTGCACTCACTGGCAGAGTTGAGATGCTCAGGTTTATACTGAAATGTCCAATTTCATTACTGACACCCCCAAAACATGCATAAGATAAAGAGAGAAAACAACCAACTGGAAACCGAGTCACACAGCCTACCTGCATACATAGAACCTGCCAGTGCTCAGCGCTCCTGGAAGCTCTGCAGATGAAGCTAAGGCAGGTTTCAAATACCTTTAAGAAAACCCTGTACCACAGGCACTGAGAGATGCAATCCTGGCATTCAGCTTGCTGCAAACAGGAAGACTGGAGAAGCACACTATTCATGGAATGGGTTGGGTTGGAAGGGACCTCAAAAATCATCCAGCTCCACCCCCGCTGCCAGGGGCAGGGACACCTCCCACCAGCACAGGCTGCTCAAGGCCTCACCCAGCCTGGCCCTGAACACCTCCAGGCAGGAGGCAGCCACAACCTCCCTGGGCAGCCTGTGCCAGAGTCTCCCCAGCCTCACTGCCAACAATTTCTTCCTCAGCTCCACTCTCAGTCTCCCCCCAAGCTTCAATCCATTGTTCCTCATCCTGGCACTCCCAGCCCTTGTCCAAAGTCCCTCCCCAGCTCTCCTGGAGCCCTTCAGGTACTGGAAGGCTGTTCTGAGGTCTCCCTGGAGCCTTCTCCAGGCTGAACAGCCCCAACTCTCCCAGCCTGGCCCCACAGGGGAGGTTCTCAGCCCCCTGATCATCTTGGTGGCCTCCTCTGGACTCTCTCCAGCAGCTCCAGGTCCTTCTTGTGCTGGGGGCCCCAGAGCTGGAGGCAGTGCTGCAGGTGGGGGCTGAGCAGAGCAGAGCAGAGGGGCAGAATCCCCTCCCTGTGCTGCTGCTCTCCCTGCTCTGGCTGCAGCTCAGCACTCAGCTGGCTCTGGGCTGCGAGGGACCAGTGCTGGCTCCTGGGGAGTTTGTCACCACCTGAAACCCCCAAGGCCTTCTCCTGCAGCCTGCTCTGGAGCCATTCCTCACCCAGCCTGCACTTGGTCTTGTCATACTTCATGATGCAGCCTGTCCAGGTCCCTCTGGATGGATCCCTTCCCCCCAGCCTCTCGGCCACACCACAGAGCAATGTTTATTGCATCTGATTGAACTGAATTCAATTTTACACTGTCAGAAGAAATAAAACTTTATCAGCTGCAACCTCTGGAATCAGCTGCCTGACAGAAGCCAGGTGATTCACAGCAGATGAATGGGGTCAGGTTTCTTCCACAAAGGATCTTCAGGCATCTCTAGGTTCCAATGAGGCTGTACCATTCAGGCGCTCAAACACCACTGGACAGAATGGTTTGGCTTTTGAGTTTTCTAAGCTTTAAGACCTAAAATTTGCTGTAGCAGGGAGGCATCACAGTAAGGAGGGATTTTGGTTTGAGCCATGGCCCTGGATATACACCAGCAAGCATTCATTCCAGTTTGACCTCTAACTGAAAACAACCTGGCAAGGTTTCGTGAGGGAGCACTCCAGAGTCTCCCTAAATACGTTAACTGTGAGGGGATATCTCCCCAGAACAGCCAGTGACCCTCACTGCCCTGTGCAAAAGCCTCAGCACCTGAGCTCCTGGAAGGGCTTTGGGTGCCCCAGGGAAGCTGTGAGCCAAGCACTCCGTTCCCCTGCTGGGGCTTTGGCTCCGGCCTGTGCCTGTGCGGCCGGGGAAGGAGCAGCTACGCCCTGCGCCGCTCCCAGGGACACTTACTTGCGAGTACCTTTTAAAAACCAGCTTGGTCTTCTCATCTTCACGTGCAGCCACCTCACACCATTGCACAGGAGGTGAAGGATCCCTTTTTAACTTCACAGAGTTGTTGTCACTCAGCATTGCTGTGAGAAAGAACAAGGAAAAGCCAAAGGTAACTCTGCTGAAGCAGGAGAGGTCCCCGGGAGCCCCAGCGGCTGCTAGCCTCATCGGCTTCCCAGATGCTGGGCTGTCCTGGCAGAAACACTGAATTACTGCTGACCTCCCCGTGACCAAGGACAGGCCTCAGATGCACGAGTCAGGACGTGTTGCCAGGTTTAGGTCTCTGCCTCCTGCGGTCACACCACTGCCTGTCAAACACCAGTGCTTGGGAAGTCCACAGTGTGCTCCAGATCCCAAAGCGTCCAAGCACCACGCAGGCTCCAAGGATGATCCCAGCTCCAGAACCTGTACTCTCAAAACTGGAGCCCACATTTCAAATCAACTCCCTGATCCCCCCGCAAGATTAAGCAAACCTGTCTCATCATCAGTCTGAAGCTACTGCTGACCTCTCCAGAAGTACCAACAGCATGGTCAGCAACTTCAAAAGCAAGCAGCAAAGCGGGCATGGAGGAAATTCTGCCTGGCACGCAGCAGGACCAGGAGGCTGCCAGCAGCTGCCCTCCAACAACGGCTGTGAGCCCAAGAGGAGAGCAGAGCCCCCTGACAGATGGGCAAGCTGCTGGTTGTTGGCTAGGGAGAGGCAGTGCTGCTGTCTGGAAGCACCCTCCAGTCTCCATCAGCATGCCTTTGGAAAGGAACACAACAGCTTCTCACAGGCTGCTGCTCACAGGGGCGAGCAAATGACAAGCACCAAGAAAAGCCTTGCCATACAAGTCTGTGCCAAGCGAAGAAACAGCTGCCCAGCACAGCAGGGCTTTAACTGCTCAGGGCTTTTCCCTGCACTCTTATCCAAGTCAATATGCACCTTCCACCAGCTGCAGTGGTGCAGTAGTGCTCACAGGAGCAAAGGCAGCAGTGCCAAGCACCTCAGAGCACGCCATTCCCACAGCATTCCTCAGTTAAAAACCAAAAGAGCAACCAAAACCCAACTCAAATTTAGAGAGAACCATGGCAGCTCAGAAACCAAGCACCAAAGGCAAGCTCTGCCTACAACCCAGACAGCCTTGCTGGCATACAAACCCCACTGCCAAGCACAGAATCACAGAAACATTCAGGTTGGAAGAGACCCTCAGGATCACCAGTTCCAACCATTAACCCTTCTCTGCAAGTTCATCTCTAAACCATATCCCCAAGCACTACATCCAAACCACCTTTAAACACATCCTGGGGTGGGGACTCCACCACCTCCCTGGGCAGCCTGTGCCAGCGCCTGACCACTCTTGCTGGGAAAACCTACTGTCCAGTCTAAACCTGCCCTGGTGCAGCTTGAGGCTGTTCCCTCTTGTTCTATCACTAATTACCTGAGAGATGAGACCAGCACCAACCTCTCCACAACCACATTTCAGGTAGCTGCAGAGAGCCATGAGGCCTCCCTTCAGACTCCTCTTTTCCACACTAACCATCCCCACCTCCTACAGTTGCTCCTCATCAGATTTACTCTCCAGGCCCTTCACAGCTTCCTTGCCTGCTCTGCCCTGGCTCCAGCACCTCCACACTACTGCACCCTTTCAGAAGGCAGCAGCAGCCCTACACTTGTTTTGAGAGTCATAAATGCTGGTGTCTCTGTTTGCCTACAGATGTCTGCTGGTGATGCTGTGTTGCTACAATCACATTCTGCACTGACATTTCCACTGCAGTGCAGTGAGTGAGGGCTCGAGGGGCTTCAATCTCTGTGTAAAGCTGCAGTGGAAGCTGACCTGTCCCTCCACAGCCTGGGGGGTTACTGCCTTTTTTCTCATTGCTATTCCTAAGTACACAAAATGTCCACACTTGAAATGTTTTAGAAGCAACGACATCTTCAGGGGGTCCTTCTGTGTGGGAATGCTAAGAACTAAAAAGCAGCCTGTGCCAAGCTGAGCATGACCCCTGCCACCCCCTGACAGACTGTGTCTGGTCATGCAGAGCACCCGGGAACCCCAGGACAAGGATATGCAGCCCCCATTGTTTGAGTCCATTTCCAGGCTTGACCTTACAGTCAAGATCAGTGTTGTTTGCTTCTGCAGTACTGATACCCAGATCAAACATAAAGGCTGAGACTGAGGAAAGCAAGGGTCCTGAGGTGTGCAGGGCTTGCTTGGGGGTTTTAACACAGACAAAACATTTAACAGCCATCAGTTGAACAGAGCCTCTTGAAAGAAGAAACTTCAGAAAGACAAATTTCTCTTCCTTAAGGTAGTCATTAAAATAACCTCAGGGATCAGGATAAAACTCTCCCAGCTCCCTCCCACATTTTCAAACCCCGTTCTAGTCTCTTCAGTTTGTAACAGTCTTCATTTGGGGAAATTTTAAGTAACAATGTATTGCCAGTTAATGTAACCTCCAATCACCAGTTCTAATATAAAGGAAAAAGATTTTAGCCACGAGCAAACACTTCTCCTTTCCACAGGCTTCAGGTCAAGGCAAACACTGCTCCTCCATCCCTGCTTGCCTCAACTGCTTTTATTTTTGCCACAGGTTACACAGAGCCTGTCCCAATTCCTCTGAGGAGGTGACAGGCAGTGCAGGAGCTTGGGGACATCTGCATAAGGGTTTCTCTCTGCAGCACCTCTGTGATTCTCACTGGGTTTCTTCTGCTCCTCTCAGGTGAAATCACCTTGCCTGGAGCCATAACTGCCAGCCAGAAGCAACAGCACCTTAGGAGCATCACTGGTTTTCTCTGTGTTCTCTTCTAACTGTTTAATGGCCATCCTCTTTTCAACATGCACCACCAATTACCATGGAATCAACTAACAGCCTTATGGAATTGTGTCTGTTTGCCCAGGCTTTTGCTTTGGGAAGGGATACACACAGCTATGCTGCAACTTGTTCTTAACCTTGAGTCATCCAGACTGAATGAAGTAAAAACCAAATCTTCCAGCTGAAATCCAGTCCAATTATCCCGGGGCGACACCATCACTTACAGCACTCACAGGAAGCAGCTGAGATGTTAATAGTGCCTTCTAAAATAACCCTACAGGCAAAGATCTCCTAGTGAGGTGCTAAATGACAATTGCACTTTCAGACAAGAATCACCTTGATTTCACCTCTGCCTTGGCTCCCTCATCTATATTCAAGCTTTCCAAGCTTTTCTAAGCTTTGCTGGGAAATCTCTTTCAAGTGGCCTGAAGTGGGGAATAGCAGAAAACCATAATGCACAAACACAGGGAACAGCAGCAGGGAGAGCTTCAGCACTTCAGAGGGCAGCTGATGCTTCCAGGCAGACAAACCACCTGAATTTTGAGTTTTTCTGAGCCACAGAAAGTCAGTGCTTGAGCCAAGCAGGAGGAAACCGCTGTTGGGAGCAGTGTGGTACTACAAACAGAAGTTTGTCTCTTGCAGAGGAAGCTTTTGAGCCCCCTTACCCTTTTTTTGGTTTTTTAAAGCAAATTCCTTTTCCC
Organism: Dryobates pubescens; assembly: GCF_014839835.1. Classification (NCBI taxonomy): domain Eukaryota; kingdom Metazoa; phylum Chordata; class Aves; order Piciformes; family Picidae; genus Dryobates; species Dryobates pubescens. The sequence goes on from NC_071634.1 coordinate 563,760, forward strand.
TTTCATGCTACCTGTGTAAGAAGCAGCATCCTGTCTGCTGCTGAGAAACAGAGGTGCAGCTCAGCATCTGCTGAAGCCAGCAGACACACAGCAAGCACACAGGCAGCTGCTACTCAGAAACCTCTCCGAGGCAAACCCTGCACACTCCTTCCACAGCACATGCTCCTCCCCAGCCCCACTGACCTTGTGCTGAGGGAGAACTGGTCCAAGGAAGAACCACACCAGCCAAGAGGTGGGAAGAGAGCACAGAGCATCAGCCCATCTCTGGCACAAGCGGAAAACATCTCTGAGCCCCCACAAGGAAGCCAAAACAAATTGGGGTTTTCTCCTTACACAGGATGTTTGAGGAATAAATCTTTCCTAACAGAAATGGCTGCAAAAGACTGGGCACAGCACTCATCTTCCCTGGGCCAAGGAAACATGCCAGCAATGTTACACAGCCAAGACGTTTCATATTACATCTGAATTATGCAGAACAGCACCAAACAACTGGTAATTATGGAGCAATGTTAATTGCACAGCAGCATTTTCACCACAGTACCATTTAACAGCCCAAAGACTGTGGCAAAAATCACAAGTGAGCCCGCAGAAGCAAAAAAGATGATGACAGAAGCCTCCCATGAAGCAAAGGCTTAAAGAGAAATTGCAGTCTATCAGAGAGCATGGCTGGAACCAGTTTCAGTGCTTAACTTCTGAATTCCAGACTGCAGGACCTAACAGCCTGCAAAGAGACCTGGTAGGACAGCTGAAGGAAGAACTGCTGCAGAGGATAACAGAGAGCTCAGCCTGTCTAGGTCTGCAAAACTGGTTGAGAGTTGATCCTTAGATACAGCAAACACCAACACCAAAGTGAAAAGCAAACAATTCAAAACAAAAGGACAACATCAGCACAGGAGAGGTGGTCATAAACAAATAGGGACTTGGAGCAAAAGATTCTTGAGCAGCAAAGAAATGCCCTTCCCACAGGAGTAATGGAAAACAACAACTTACACAAGGTCTAAGAAAGTCCTTTACGAGTGACCTCATGAGCGGGTTCCCTTCCATGGAGGAGACTCCTCCATGACCCAGAAGTCCCATGGCCAAGCTGCCAGCATGCAGCTGTAAAGCACTGGATGCACACACTGCAGATGCTTTAATCTCTCGAGTTCAAGCACATTTCAGAGTTTGAAAGCTGCTCCATCACCCAGCCTCAGCTGGGTCTCCTCCAGCAGTTTGCCTTTTATCAAACCTCAAGCCTTCCCAAGTTTGTCAGGCTCTCTTATCTCAGCAAAACAACCTGCCCTCCAAATAGCCTAACTCCAAGCACTCTTGGCACGTTCTGCATCTGTTACCTTAACTGATGTGTGTAAAGGAAACAGAATTAAGCCTTTTTAGTCCATTTTCCTCAGAGAAAAGACGTTTCTGCTGTTGCACTGTCATCCGGTATCCTGCCCCTAGCTGCCTGTCAATCACTTGGCCAACGGAAGCAAACCCTGCGGAAGGAAGGATGCTGCATCCCAAGAAGCTCCAGGAAAGCAAAGGCAGGGTGAGCCCTTCTCATCCGTACAGAGGAAACAGCCAATGCCCCACAGCACCTGCATGCACCTGCATGCACCAACCCTCCCGCTGCTTCTAGCCCTGCCAGGGAAATTCCCCCTTTGCTGCCTCTCGCCTGGCCAGCCGAGGACTTGAGAAGCAGCTGCAGGTTTCCGGCTGTGTGATCTAGAAGGGAGACAGTAACTCCACTGCGGTGCAACGGATGGGCTGACAGCCTGCAGGGAAACCACACCACTCCCAACTGCATCCCTGCAGTCCCATGACAAGCTGCCTTTGAAAACGTGCTTCCACTTTAGACACACGAAGAGCATTTAGCTCAACAAGTCTTCCTCAGGAAAGGAAGAACTGCGCATCTCTATTCACCCTCTTCTCAGAATGAGTCAAAATCAGCTACTTCCCGCACGAAAGCTATCTACCTCCAGTAATTTTATGAGCATTTCCCCTTCATTTCCATAACAGCACACAGCTGCAAAATAAACATCTCTCCTCCCTCAGTCTTCTATTACGATCTTATCTACTTTAAAATTTGAAGGCAGCTCACAAAAAAAAACCAAAACAAAAAAGTCTTTCCTGAGTTAGTGTTTAAAAAATAAAAAGGTTTTGTCAGCGACCACAGGAGTCATTCCTCCTTTCACATCTCCATGACTCCCGAGCAGGAAAAGCCAAAATCACCCCCAAGCAGGCTATGGCACGTCGCGGGCGAGCAGAGCCATCCCTTTGCTTCAGAGGAACCGCTCAAGGCAGTCCCTGCCGCATTCCTCATCCTCCCAGGACGGGCCCGAGGCAGCCCTTTCATCGCCCCGGAGCCCTCCCCTACACGGCATCTCCCGGGAGAGTCCCGGAGGAGCACATCCTGCACACCTCCGCCCCGCAGCGGATGGGCACCGAGGCCTCCGGACACCCACGGCCGAACGAAGGAGCCGCGGCCCCGCGGCACATCGCTCTCCCGAGGCACCGGGGCTCCGTCACTCGCCCTCTCCGACACCCCAAAACGCCGCAGCCTCCGCGGCTCCTTGGACCCTTCTCTGCAGCGACAAAGGGCCCCGGGGCGCCGCTAAGGGGAAAGCCTCCTCAGCACCGCCACGCACCCCTGCGGCGCCCCGCACCCGCAGGTCCGCGCCGCAGCCTGCCCCGCTAACCCCCCCCTTTCCCCTCCCGTCAAACGACCCCGAGCCGCAAGCTCCCGGCCGCGGGCCCCGCCGGCGCTGCGGGGGTCTCCTACCTGCTCCGGGCCGGGAGCGGGCGCCTCGCCTCCGCATCGGAGCGGGCAGAGCGGCGCGGCCCCGCCGCAGGTAACGGCTCCGGACAGCCGCGGAGGAGGGGAGGGGCGGCGGGGAGGGGGGGGAAGGGGCGAGGGGGCGGGGGTGGTGGCGGGGCACGTGGCGGGCCGCAGCCAATGGGGGCCGAGCGCGGAGCCGCACAGCGGCGGGGGGAGCGGGGCCTGCGCCGCGGGGGGGGGCTCTGCGGCGGGGGGGCTCTGCCCCGGCGCGCCGCGGGCCCTGCGGCGGTGCTTTCCCCAAGAGCGTGTTCCAGATCTTTCTGCCCTCAGGAAATCCTGGCTTTGGGGGTTTTTCCCTTTCTTCCGGCGACTGGTGGGGGGACGACACACACCTGCCCCCTCTCGGCCCGGCCGCCCCTGCAGCGCCGTCACACACCCCGCCACGGGGCAAAGCGGAGCTGGTTCTCGCATCGCAGGAGCTCGGGAGCCTCCGCAGTGCTCAGGACAGTGTCGGGGCGCTGGCGGGACTCGCTCGGCGCTGCCGCAAGCCCGTAACACATGCCCGGTTCCGAGGTGGCCCCGCGCAAAGGAGGTGGCGCAGCCTTGGTCCCCTGGCTGCGGTAGAGCCCCCAGCTGAAGCCCCACGAAGAAGGGCTGAACAGCACTGAGCGCAGCTGCAGGCCTGGGCGCTGGCTGCAGGACACTGCCGGGGGCAGGAAGCAGCCTCGACCCATACACGCACCATGTGCTGCAGAAACTTGTCGGGGTTTGGAATATCTGACTGCTTGCTGTGGTACCTGAAACCTGCCCCTTAACCTGGGTGGTTGCTGCGAAGCGTTCACAAGCTGCAGCCGTGCGCTGCACAGAGGACAGCAGCGCTGGGGCTGCGCCTGCTGCGGGGCAGGGCGCGACCCGGCTGGCTCCGCAGTGAGCTGCAGCCCCCAGCTCGGGGATGTGGCTGGGGTCCGTCTGGCTCTACTGTGCGAGAGCTGCTGCACGACGGACACGGCCCCGGGTTCCTGTCCGGTGTATGTGTTCCCTGGCTGGCAGGGCCTGGGGAACACTTGTCCAGAAGTAGAACGGTTTAGATTGTTTCAGATTTGATATCAGGTAAACGCAGACGGACTTTTTATCAAGGACTTCCTGTCAATGTGTTAGTCTTTTCCTCACGGTTCTTGCTAGACTGTGTCTTTTGCTCTCTACCACGGATGCCTCATTTCTGCTGTGTTCTGCTGGCTGTGTGGTGGTTTCATTTGTAGTCAGGGCAGATCCTTGATAATTTTTTGTACAACAGAAAATGTCAGAAACAAAAGATTTCCTTCTTCTTTTGTTCAGCCACTGGCATAACTGAGGACAGAAGGTTTATTTAGGATCAGCTCTTAATGCTGGTCATCTGTAGTTGTAAGCAACCATTCATTAGTGTGGACTTTGAGATTAAGCCAGAAGATGCAAATAAAGACCCCAACTGCACAGCCAGGCATGCACAAGGATGTCACAGGGCCTGTCACTCTGGGCTTGGCAAGCAGCCTTGAAGAAGAGCAGCTGCAGCAAAGATGCATTATATTGATTTCTGTAAAGATGTGTGGGGTGATCTCAGCAAATCAGAAATAAAACCTTAATAAATCTGAGGAGAAACTTTGGTAAGAGAAAAAATGGCATCTATGGGGGAAAAAAAAAGAAAGGGAAAGAAACAACAGAAAGCACTTTTAGCACACTTCAGCTGGAGTGAAGAAGTGCTGGAAATAGATTCAAATCCATTTTCACCTGCTAGAATTGCTGCTGAAGCTTTAGTGATGGCAGTGTTTTGATGTTTGGATGTGGGAGCAGGAGAGGTGTGGACTGTGCTACTCCCAGATGCCCCCAGCTCTTCTGCACAGGGAGCCGGCAGACTGATGTTCTAGGGCTTGGATGTATGCAGGGCTGTGTGCACAGGGCTCACACCACCAGGCAGTGCCAGAAAGGTGGATGGGCAGAGAGGCAGCAGCTCATCAAAGGTGCAAGAGTAATTCCCACGAGCTCTGAGATTTGTGCTGGCGGATGTAGCGATTCGTGGAGCTGTTTACACACAGACAGGCATGGCAGGTGGCTCTAAGTGCCCCAGGGCACGTCCTCACTGAATCGGTGGGAGTTAGGCAGCAGAACGCTTCTGAAGTTTTACAGCATCTGACCTCCATGTCTTTATTTCAGCAAGCCTGAGAACACCATCCCCTTAGCAGGCACCAGCTACCAAAATAAGATCATGGATTTGGGGCTGGCTTTAGAGTTGTGCACATCTCTTGTTTTCTAAGCTGGTTTTCATAGGACTGTGATTTTTTTAACTGTGAGTTTGTGTCCAGCAGTTTCCATAAACTTCTCTCTAGGAGAACTGGGACCCTGTGTGTCTTTCAGTTTTTCTCAGTGAATAGGAGCAAGCCACTGCTGAATCAGAGACTGAGAGATCTCAGCTCTCAGCAGAATTAGGTCCATACAAGAAAAAACTTTTCAGGATCAGTCATCAGTTTCTAGGAAACAATCTCAACCATGGACTGTGCCACTTGCCATGTCCCAGCTGTCCTGCTGGGTGGGGCAAGGGAAGTCACCCTTCAAAATGATGCTCCATGTAAGTAAATGTCTCTCTCTTATGGCCAATCTTTGTTATTATTTCTGTGGCACAGTTCTAATGGTTTTATTAAGCCTGATATGCTTTAATGTTTATTCTGATTGATGGATAAATTACAGATGCTGCTGTTCCAGAGGAGGGACACTTAGGCAGTCCCACTGTAGTCCGTACCAGAAGGAAGTTCTCAACAGAGTGCTTTTGAGTGCTTTTAGCTGTTTGTGCTAAGAGTACAGGCTGTTTTCCACAGCAGCTTTAAGAAGTGGCATTTCTCCCATGGTCATAGGTCAATTGTGTACCTGGAGCAGTGTACAGAAGGACATTAAGCATCCAGAAGTGGGACCTGCCAATTTGCATGGAGGACAAAGGCAAAACCACATTTATCATCTTCATGTCCAACCCCACTTTCCTACCAGGAAGATGAGTTCTGTTACTGGCAATGAAAGGTGCTTAGTACCAGCACACAACTCCAAATACCCTCTAGAGACAGTGAAGGCCAAAGCAATGCAGACAGGACTCCACTGTAGAAACCCTCCCAGCCCAGCCATGCTAGCAGAGGAGCAGCTCTTTGTGACTAATTGTGCAGCATGCACACAGCCCCATGCCATGAACAGTGTGGCAGACCACCACTGCCTGTCTCCTCTCAGAGTGAGACATTTTTCATCTCAGTGGGAAGAGAGCCTCAGGTTTTGAAAGGGAAGAGGGAAAGTGCCAGTCTCATTGTGTGTTACATTGCTGAGATGTAAAATGCAAAGGCAGGGCAAGGCATGCAGGTGGTGAGGGGTGCTGTACTTGAAAGAAAACTTAGAGGAGCTTCCAATTCCCTACTCTGTCTGTAAATAAGGTGGAGGCTCAGTGGGATGAAGTCCCAGAAATAAATAGGAAAAATGCAGTATCAGGACTGTGTCAGCAGACTGGCTAACAGGGCAGGGAGATCAGAGTCTGCAGGGCAGGAAACATGATCAAAAGTGACTTCAACAACACAAATGTGTGTTGGGTAAATCACAGAGTCACAGAACACGTCCAGCTGGAAGAGACCTCCAAGCTCATCCAGGCCAAGCCTCCCCCCAGCACTGCAGGCTCAGCACCAAACCATGGCCCTAAGCACCAGCTCCACAGCTGCTGGAACACCCCCAGGGATGGGCACTGCAGCACTGCCCTGGGCAGTCTCTGCCAAGCTCTGAGAACCCTTCCAGGGCAGAAAGATTTCCTGAGCTCCAGCCTGAGCCTCCCCTGGGGCAGCCTGGAACCACTGCCTCAGCTCCTGTCCCTTGCCACCAAGGAGCAGAGGCTGCCCCGTCCTCACTCCAACCTCGCTGGAAGGAGCTGTAGAGAGCAAGGAGGTCTCCCTCAGCTTCCTCTTCTCCAGCCTGAACACCCCTTAGCAGGGCCTCCAGCCCCTCAATGTCCTTCCTGCAGGGAGGGCCCAGAGCTGAACACAGCACTCCAGCTGTGGCTTCCCCACTGCTGAGCACAGGGGGATGGTCACCTCCTGTCCCTGCTGCCCACCCTGCTTCTGACCCAAGCCAGGAGGCCATTGGCTCTCTTGCCCCCCTGGGCACTGCTGGCTCCTGGTCAGTGACTGCCAACCAACACCCCCAGGTCCCTCTCTGAGTTGCAGCTTTCTAACCACAGATCCCCAGTCTGTAGCTCCCCATGGGGTTGTTGAGGCCCAGGTGGGGAACAATGTCACAGGAGGGGGTGGTTTGGTCCTAAACAGGGTCCTAATATTTCTGAGTAAGAAGCAAGCTGTAGCAGCAGCTGTGAAGTCTCTGGTTTCCACACCCATGTAGCACCAGGGAAAGGAGATCAGCAATGTTCTGCTTCAATCCCAGAACAAGAGGAGCAACATGAGGCAAGACACATCCTGCATTGCAAGGAACATCTAAACAGTTCAGTATTCACATGGGGCTTGGTGACTGTTTAAGGCCAGTCTTCTGGAGGCAGAACCAAGGTACCAGGAAAAGATAATTTCTAAAGATGGAATCCAAAGCCTGGTTAAGTGATATTGCTAGGTGGAGACTTCCTTCAACAAGCAGAAACTGTATTCAGATTAGGAAGACAAAAGACTGGAACCACTGGTGACTTAGATACAAAATCACCACAAGCAGGCAGAAGGGGGTTGCAGGATGAACTTGCAAAAGACACACAAAATACTAGCAAGTGTTTCCTGGAACACAGCAGGAAGCCTGCCAGATTTTGACTGTAGGGCGCAGGTTAGGATGCAGAAGAAACATCCAGGGAAGATGCAAGTGTTAAGAAAAAAGCTAAATGGATTTTTGCATTTCCCAGTGGCATGGGTGAGGGTGGGTGAACTCCAGCACTGGGAAGATTCTTTGAGGGGAAATGTGTCTCAGATTAAAATGTGAGCATAAAAGATGCAGGAACACATTAACAGAATGAGCAGCAGCTACAGGCTGAGCCCAGGTGGTGTAAACCCAGGAGTTTTCAAGCAGCTTGGAGATGAAGTAATTGTCTCTCAGCTTCTCCCTTACAGCTGTTTCGGTGCCAGGAGGGTCTGGAAAGTTGCTTGTGTGGTACCAGATTTTCAAAAGGATTTCAGAAAAGATTTTGGAAGCTGTAGACATGGAAACAGAAATTATGCTAAAGAACAGAAAAGGCTTAATGGGCACATGGAGAAGATAATCCATGAGGGAAGTTGTCATGGCTTTTTAAAAGCAAAGCAGTGTTTCACAAATCTGTCAGCTTTCCTTGCACGAGTCAACGAGCTCATGGACCAGGCAGAGCCAATTAACCATCTGTGATGATTTCCAAGAGCACTCACTAAGATTCTGCCTCAAAGGAACTAAAACCATAGACTGCTAATGGATGATAGAAAGCATAGAACCACAGAATGGCTTGGTTTGGAAGGAACATCCAAAGCTCATCTGGTCCAACCCCTCTGCAGTCAGCAGGGACATCCTCCACTAGATCAGGTTGAATGGGGCCTCAGTCACCTCCCTGGGCAATCTGTGCAGTGTTCCACTGCTCTCATGGTGCAGAACTTGTTCCTCACATCCAATCTCAATCTGCTCTGCTCTAATTTCAAACCATTGCCCCTCATCCTGTCACTCTGCAAACAGTCTCTCTGCAGCTTTCTTGTAGCCTCTTCAGGTCCTGGCAGGCTGCTATTAGGTCTCCCTGGAGCCTTCTCTTCTCCAGGCTGAACAGCCCCAGCTCCCTGAGCCTGTCCCCATAGCAGAGCTGCTCCAAGCCCCTGATCATTTCCATGGCCTCCTCTGGACCCTCTCCATCAGGTCCAGGTCCTTCCTGTGCTGAGGGCTCCAGGGCTGGACCCAGCACTGCCGGTGAGGTCTCCCCAGAGCAGAGCAGAGGGGCAGGATCCTCTCTCTCCAGCTCTGACCACACTGCTTTGGATGCAGCCCAGGCTGCCCTTGGCCTTCTGTGCTGCCAGTGTCCATTGATGGCTCCTGTCCAGCACCCACCAGCACCCCCAAATGCAGGTGAATAGTGAGGTACAAAATGTGCTGCTGACACCAAGCTATCCAGGGTAAGGTCACCTGAGAAGAAGAGTGATTGGCTTTCTGTGACAAAATGCAGGTGACTTTAAAACCAGGGGGAGAGGAAAGGATCATAGAGGAGAAAAAATAATAATTCTTTACTATACTTAGGAACTTTGAGCTGACTTCAGCTGCTGAGGAAAAAGGCCTTGGAGTTGTGGAGGTGGTTCTGTGAAAACATCAGCTCAGGAGTGACGAAAGTGGAAATTGAGAACTGTTGAGATTGTTAAAATGTATTAGGAAGGAGAAACCGAAGGCGAAAGGATCCTTATCCTGTTGTATGGCCCCTGCTGCACTTACAGCCTGCGCTCCCGGTGCAGCTCTGGTGGCCTTAGCTCAGGGATAATGTGGTAGAACTGGGAAAGCTTTTAAAAAAAATCATAGAATTATCAGAAATTGTGGAAGGGCTTCCAGGTAGGGCCTGGCTAACTCCACTGGGTCAGGATGCCACAAAGGGGAGATAATATCACAGTCTACATAAAATCTTTGGTGTCCCAAATAAAGAACAGGAGTCCAGATTACTCACTCAGCAGACAGGAGAACTGAGGTACATAAAATGGAAAGAGAACTTGGAAGGCTGAGAACAACCAAAAGGAGACAGTGCTTCATGCAGTCTGTAGTTGAGCTACAAGAAGTCTCTGCTTCAGGATTAAAAACTTTGCAGACACTTAAAAAGCAGCTGAGGAACCATCAAAGACTCTTGGTGCAGCTCAGCAGGTTCCTCACTTGCAAGTTGCTGGAGGAGGGAAGGTATTTTGGGGAAATACAGAACGTGTTTGCCCTGTTGCTGTGCTCTTCCTACTCACTGCCAAGCACTGCCAGAAACTGCTGGGCCACGTGGAGTCTACTCCTGACCCAGTGCTGGGTTTGACATGCTTCAGATTGCTGTAACATCGTGAGTCTGATATCACCTCCCAATCCCTGACCACCCAGCTGCTACAATCTGCCCCAGACACATCAGATCACTGTGTGAGCACAGGCTGAGGGAGCTGGGGGTGCTCAGCCTGGAGAAGAGAAGGCTCCAGGGGGACCTCAGAGCTGTCTGCCAGTACCTGAAGGGATCCTGCAGGAAGGCTGCAGAGGGACTTTTCATCAGGGTGTCTAGAAACAGGACAAGGGGGAATGGACTGAAGCTGAGGCTGAGCAGGGTTAGACTGGAGCTGAGGATGACGTTCTTGAGTAGGAGGGTGGTGAGACTGGCACAGGCTGCCCAGGGAGGCTGTGGCTGCCTCCTCCCTGGGGGTGTTCAAGGCCAGGCTGGATGAGGCCTTGAGAAGCTGAGTCTAGTTGAGACGTGTCCCTTGGCATGGTGGGGAGGTTGCAGCAGATGATCTCTGAGGTCCATTCCAACCTGAGCCATTCTAGGATTCACGCTTCCCATTTTAACTGCTGCAGACTGTTGGAGTTAAAAATGTCAATACAAATATGCAACTTCTAATGAAGACAGAGCAGACACAGTTTGTGTCCCTCTGAGTTGCTTTTCCTAGAAGAAAACATTTTCCATGCAGTTCTGTCATTTTGAGTCTATTAATAATTGCACAAAGCCTTACCAGCAGGGACTGTGCTGTCTATTAAAAATGCATTGCAGAGAAAAACAGATTAATGCTTTCCTAAATGCTCAATTAAGCAAACACCCAATGCCACAGAGCATTAGTAATAGAGAGCAAGTACAACCTGAAATCATTTTAGGATGTCTGAGAGTTTTCCTGAGAATCTAAGATCTGAGAGTTCATGGAGTGAGGCATTCCAAGAGGAGAAAAGCATCCAGCCCCCTGCCAGCGAATCCCAGAACACATCCAGCTGGAAGAGACCTCCAGGCTCATCCAGCCCAAGCCTCCCCCCAGCACTGCAGGCTCAGCACCAAACCATGGCCCTAAGCACCAGCTCCACAGCTGCTGGAACACCCCCAGGGATGGGCACTGCAGCACTGCCCTGGGCAGCCTCTGCCAAGCTCTGAGAACCTTCCAGGGCAGAAAGATTTCCTGAGCTCCAGCCTGAGCCTCCCCTGGGGCAGCTTGGAACCATTGCCTCTGCTCCTGTCCCTTGCCACCAAGGAGCAGAGGCTGTCCCCTCCTCTCTCCAACCTCCCTGGAGGTAGCTGTAGAGAGCAAGGAGGTCTCCCTCAGACCCTCCTCTAGCCCAGGTGCTCCAGGCCCTGCTCTGGATGGGCTCCAGGCCCTGCTCTGGATGGGCTCCAGGCCCTGCTCTGCACAGGCTCCAGCCCCTCAATGTCCTTCCTGCAGGGAGGGCCCAGAGCTGAACACAGCACTCCAGCTGTGGCCTCCCCACTGCTGAGCACAGGGGGATGGTCACCTTCTGTCCCTGCTGCCCACCCTGCTTCTGACCCAAGCCAGGAGGCCATTGGCTCCCTTGGCCCCCTGGGCACTGCTGGCTCCTGGTCAGTGACTGCCAACCAGCACCCCCAGGTCCCTCTCTGAGTTACAGCTTTCCAACCACAGTGTTCAACACTGTCACACCAGCTGGGGCCCACAGGAAAGCTTTTCTGGCCTCTGTCATCTCCTTTCCCCCTTGCCCCAGCCCTTCCTGGAAATGTGCATGTTCAGATGGAGACTGAGACCAGCCAGACCACCCAGCAAAAGGAGCGAGCCTGGGGGTTTGTGTAGCAGGCTTTCCCCTTTGAACTTAACCTGCATGTTCCTTTTTCTTTTGTTCTAGAGCATTCCTAACTCCTGTGCAGCTGCTGCAGCACTTCTCTCTAAACCCAAAGTCACTGACACATGTTGTCATCTTTAACCTGGACTGAATTCAGACAGGGTAGTCCCTGTCCTCAGAGTGAAGGATAAGCTCTCAGCAGCTGCTGGTATAAATTCCAGTGCTGTGGGTTTGCTCAGCCTGTTTGCTTATCATATCTGCTGTAACATTGGGCATATTGCTGAAGCAAGGAGCTAAAAAAAGAGCTGTTTGAGCAGCAGTTTGTACACACCACAGCACACACTCTTCTGTGCCCTTCTTTATCAGTTTAACCAAACTTTCAAGCCACCTTGTCTGCCAGCTTTTAGATAAGCAGCTCTGTAGACAAGTTACATACAGCAGGATCACACAGCAAGCCAGGCTAGAATGGACCTCAGGAGGTCTCTTTTCCAGCCTCCTTCTCAAAGCAGGGTCAGCTCTGAGGTCAGACCAGGTTGCTCAAGGTGTTATCTACTCAGGGCTTGAAAATCTTCAAGGATGGAGTTTTCAGAACCTCCTTAGACAGCCTGCTCCCCTGTTTGGGGGTTGTCACAGGGAAAATGTTTTTCCTTATATCTAGTCAGAACCTCTGCTTCCACTGACATTTGTTGTGTCTTCACTGTCCTGGCATGGAGCCCAGTGAGAAGCCTGACTCCATCTTCTTGATAACCTCCTCACAGGTACTGGGGTGCTGCAATCAGCTCCTAGGAATCTCTTCTCCAAGGTCCCTCCTCATGGGTCATGCTCTAGCCCTCAGTCATCTCAGTGGCCACATCCAGATGTCTCATTTAAAGTGCTAGGCAGCTGGATATAATCAGTCATTTACCTCTGATTCTCTTAATAAAACCCAGGATGCTCTTTTGCAGAATCACAGGATTATTTGAGTTGGAAGGTGTGGTGGTTTGAGCCCTAACTGGGAGTTAAGAGCTCAGATGGGGGCAAGGCTGAGAATCTCTCCCCCACTCCCCCACTCCTCCATCCCAGCAGAGAGGGAAAAAAAGGAAAGGAGCAAATCCACCAAGCAATAATTTGGAGTGGGCTCGGAAGTAGAGAGATAAAGAGTTGTCTTTAAACAAAAACAACAATATATATATATATATATATATCTCAATAACAGGCAAGGTTCACAAGGGCAAGGAACAAGGATGGATGGGAGGGGGACAAAAAAGAATAATACAAAACCAGTCTCTCCCTGAAGAGGCACAGAGGCAGCAGGGAGAAGGATCAGGCCCGACCACATGGCAGAGGAGCAGGAAAGCAGCTGCAGCAGCTCTCATCCAGGGGAGGCAGGAGCCAAAAGGAGGCCAACAGCTACGATGTCCTGCTTTTTATACCCTAGCTGGGCAGGGAGGGGGGAGTGGAACAGACTCAGCTTCCCAGGGGGAAAACACCCTGCAGGGAGGGCAAAGCACCTGCAAGCTCTCCACCCTGCTTTGTTTTTTGTTTTCAGAATGGGCATTAACCCACCACAGAAGGGATCATCTAGTTTCAACCTCCTGCCATGGCAGTGCTGCCCAGTGAGCACTTCCTTGCCTTCAGGACACACTGCTGGCTCTGTGAAGCTTGCTATCTACCAGGACCTCATCCTTTTCAGCAGAGAAGTTCCCCACCCAGTCATTACCCAACCTGTGGTTTAGTTGATTAGATAGTGTTGGATGATAGGTTGGACTCGATGATCTCAAAGGTCTCTTCCAACCTGGTTAATGCTAATTCTAATTCTAATTCTGTGTCAGTGCCAGGGGTTCTACCTTCTCTAGTCCAGGGCTTTCCATATGTCCTTCTTGAATTTCACAAGATATCTGTTATCCTGTTCCTCCAGCCTGTGTAGGTCCTTCCAAGCCCTGAAGCACATGGACTGGTCCCCCCAGCCTGTTGTCAGCTAGAGGCTTGATGAGGGTGCACTCTGTCACCTCTTCCAGGTCATGGGGAAAGATGTTAAACACAACAGGATCCAGGACGGGACCCTGCAGTACTGCACTTGTTAGCAGCCTCCAGGAGGAGGACACCACATTAACTGCTCTCTGAGCTTGATCATCCAGCCAGGTGTTTACCCATCTCATTGCCCACCCTGCCAGCCCATAACATCTTCACTTGGATACAAGAATGTTGCTGAAGCCACTGTGGAAAGATGGCTAAAGTCAAAGTCCATGGCACCTGCTGCTTTCCTCCCATCCACAAATGCAATCATTTTATCACAGAAGGGAATTGTGTTGGTTGGGCATGGTCCTGTAAATCCAGACCTCTTCCTGTCACCTTCTCCTTCAAGTGACCAGAAATGTGCTCCAGGAGGACATGCTCCACAGTTTTCCCAAGGGTCTGAAGTGAGACCTTCCTGTCTGTTTTCCACAGGTTGAACTTTTGGCCTCTTTTGAGTATATTTGGCATTTGACTTCTTCCACTTGTAGGAGAGTTCCTCCAGTCTCCAAAATCTTCCAAAGATATCAGAGTGGCCTTGCAAGGACATCAGCCAGTTCTCAGCACCACCGATGAAGCCTGTCAGTTTCCATGGACTTCCATGTGTCAAGTTATCTCAAGATATCCCTTGGCATCCATCCATTGCTGTGTCACCAATGTCTACATGAGATAACAGGTGTGGTTTCCAGTTAGGTCACTTAGGTTCCAGTTAGGCCCAGCTTAGGTTCATTCACACCCACACTCAGCCGCGCAAAATCCAACCAGTCCAAATTAGCAAAGCAGAACTGGTGCCCACTGCTTCAGCCTGCTGGGAGCTGCTAAACCAGCACCATGCTGGTGAGAAAACCATCACTGCAATATTCACTACATCTTGGCTTGAGGTAAACCACATATGCAACAATTAAAACACTAAAACATTCATTCCTGCAAACATTCATTACTGCAGTGAAAAGCTAGAGAGGCTGAGACTGAAAGAAACCTCTTGTCCCTTTCCTCTCTGCAGTCTCCAGGAGCACCTCTGCTGCTGGGGCTTTATTCAAGATGAGTCAGAGAGCCATGGCAAAAAATACTCACTGTGAGCAGCAGAGTATCAGCCTGCTGTGAGTAAGGCTCTACAAGTGCTCAGTGTGAGCAGCAGAGTATCAGCCTGCTGTGAGTAAGGCTCTACAAGTGCTCAGTGTGAGCAGCAGAGTATCAGCCTGCTGTGAGTAAGGCTTTAAACTGCTGCAGGTAGCCAATGGATAAAAAAGTGCCCTGAGGCTGTAGCTGACAGGCAGGAACTCCCTCAGGCTGATGTAGATGGTGTAAAGCTGTTGTAGAAGGGAAAAGTGCTTGTTACCTCTGCTCCAGGGCTGAGAGTGCCTCTTCCCAGGTAGGCAACTGAGCAGGAGTGCAGACTGTGGATTGCTTTAGTGTCTGCTTGCCCAGAAGTGGCTTTGCCTGATGTAAAGTCCTGAATTGTCTCTGTCTGGGCATACCAGCTCCTAGCTGGGCAGCAGTGCTACAGCTGCTGAGCTGCAGCCACATCTTCAGGGCAGGTCCCAGGGGGCTGCCCTGAAATCCAAGTCTCAGCTTTGTTTTGGGAGGAGGATGATTTTTTAATTGCAAGAGACAGTGAAGGGTGACCATTGACCTCCAACTGACCCAGCTCCCACATGTTTTTGTTCCTATTGCCATGTGTTGTATTTCCACTGCTTTGTAAGGGCCCAAAGGAGTGAGGAGGAAGAGGGAAGATCTGATTTAAGCATTGCCTGACAGGCACATGAGCAATTACCAGAGCCCATCAAGGCTTTTCTCAGCTGCAGAAAGCATGAAGAGGTGTTTCTGAGGATGTGCCAGGCACAGTCAGGGCTCTGCTCTGTGTCATGCTGTGAATAACAGCACCTGGCCGTGACCAGAGCTCAGGCAGGCTCTTCACGCTCTGCTGAGGGTCTGCTGCTGAAGAGTTTCTTTTACTCCTCTGAGCTGCATGACAAATGTAGAACAGGCTTTCTGCAGCACGCAGTTCCTCTGTGCCGTAACAGCAATCAGAGCTCGGCAAAGCCATTAGCAAGCCTACAAACGCACCGAGCCCGGGAGCCACGGTTTCGTTTCCATCCCGTGGGGAAGTGATGCTGCTCACTGCAGCCCCAAGGGGAAGGACAGGAGAGCAGGAGGTCACTGACTGCACTGGGCAGTGCCGACACATCCCTTGGACACACAAGAAACCCCACAAGTGGCTCTTCTCCACTGGAACAAGGCTGTTCTAGCAAAGATTTTCCCCAGAAAACGTCTCTGGTGCCCTGCCCGTGCCAAGCCCATCAGGGTGGCATGGTCTGCCATCATAGAATCATAGAATCATCATTGTTAGGGTTGGAAGGGGTTGGGGAAGATTTGCCTCTATACTTGTACAGGAAGGCACCTCAAGGATCATCCAGTTCCAACCCCCCTGCCATGGGCAGGGACCCCTCACACTAGATCAGGTTGCTCAGAGCCACAAATCATGTGCTTAGACACTCTGCCTCCCCTCCCCCCTCTGTTGTTTCTTCTCTTCCTCCCTCCTGCTCTTTTCCTGCACTCTCAGGCTCAGGTGTGCATTTCGAGCTGGGAGCTCAGCAGTGCTCCCAGGACCCCACTGCAGGGGGTGGGCCCCCTGCCAGCCTCTGCCCTGCCCTATGGCCAGCACCAGCTCCTGCGTGCGGAGGTGTCCTGCCTTGGCAGCAGGAGTGAAGCTGGAAATGGACAGATCGTGGCTGCACACCAACATCCCTGAAGCTGTGCCAGAGAACAAAAGAGATGCCTGAGCCAAGATAAATCAGCACTGAAACAGAGGAGAGTTGTTTGCCAGCTGGGCTGCTGAGCCAGTTCAAACCCCAGTGCCCCGAGCGAACGCCTGCCACCTCTACCCTGCCCACTGCTGCCAAATGACTTCAGATGTGGCATTTCAGGTGGGGAAGCAGAAATGGTGTGGGTTTGACACTGTCATAGATTTGTAGAGAATTCTTCCTGCAACAGCCCAGCTGCAGGATTTCCTGGGACCATCTCTGGAGCTCCTCCATGCTTTGGGTGCTCAGTGTGTTGTGATGCCTTTCCCTCTGGCTCAGGTTTGCATCCTGTGTTCTTTCTGGGTTTGTTTACATTTTCCTTTTATTTCTGTTGGGGTGGGGAGGGGGCAAAAAGAAGAGGAAGGAAAAAAAGGCCCCCCTGGAATGTGTGTTGGTTTCTGCACACTTTCTTTCTGCTGGAAGGTTTGTTCCTGAGGCACATTGGCTAAAGCCTGCAAGCTCTTGGCTGCTCAGATGCTGCTTTAGTGAACCAAAAGCAGCCAGACCATGAGGACATCCTGCTGGTCCAGTTTTCTAGACAGTACTTCCTAGGCTCCTAATCTAGGACTGTTGAATAAAAAGCCACCAAAATAATGTGTGGAAGGATGCTGTGTTTAAAAAACACTCAGAAACATATTTTACTGTTTTTGCAATGTGTTTTGCAAAGAGCTACCATTCCTCTTCCTTGGTAGTATCTTCAAGCCTAACAACTTGTGTGACCTCCATCAGCTGATGGCTACAGGAGCCTAGTTCTGCATGGTGGACACCCAGGATGGGCTGCTGCTCTCTGGCAGTGTGGCAACAGCTCATGTTGCCTTGCTTTGATGAGGGCTTTCTGCCTTGCAGATGGAAGTGCCACTGAGCCTCCTCATGCACCACAAAGGCTGCCCATTTCTGCCCTGTGCTGCAGCCAGAGCCTGAGAGAGGGCCTAAGGCTTTCCCTGGTTTTCCCTTCCCCTGCAGTGCTGAATCCAGATCTTCCCCAGCCTCACTGTTCCCCTGCCAGGTCACTTTTTGGCCCAATCCCTTCCATCTAAACAGCAATTCCCACCCCTCTGGCAGTGCCCGCAGCGTTCCCTTCCCTGGCAATCTGAGCCCATCCAGGACATTTCCTCCACTAGGGAGCAACCCAAGCCTAACCCAAGCCTTTGGTAGTTTTAGGTGAGGCTTTAAGTGGCAGGGATCTGAGAGCTGGGAACGCCAGCAGGAGACAGGCCTTTCCAAAACCTGTGGGAAAGACTGAGGTGGAAGAGGCTGGTTGCTCCAGGCCCTTCACAGCCTTTTCTCTCTCCTCTAGGAGACCAGTGAGGTTTTTCCTTATCTCTAAAGTTAGTTTTTATAGATAATTCCATTTTTTGGTGTGAGGCAGCATTCAGAGGTGCGAGCAGAGCAGCCAGGGTGGCAGAGCTGAGACCTGGCAGCGTCTCTGCAGCAGCGGTGCAGGTCCCGCAGCTCAACAGGCACCAGAGCAGCTTAGTGACACGGTGGTGCTTCCTCTGAGAGGGCTTCCAGGCCACCACTCTGGGGCCTTCCTGGCACTGCTGGCAGCAAGGCAGCAGGCAGCAAGCTCTGCAGTAGCACAAAGTTATACAGATTCTCACTGCCTTAGCTGGCAGTGTGGACTTTGCTGCTTTCCTCCCCAGGTGGAAGTGCACACAGAGCACCATCAAACACTGCACTGAGGCTTGGCAGCTTGAACCCATGAGAAAGCAGTGGGTTGGTGAGTGTGAGGAAGGGGCTGCAGAGGAGGTGCAGCGTTTGGGTAGCCTCATTTCCTGCTCAGTAACAAAGAAGAAGTGCTAAGGACAGACAGCAGCACTGCGGCGCAGCGGCCAGGCCGTCTCTGAGCTCTGGCAGTGCAAAGAAGTTTTATGGAACCACAGAATGCTCTGTGTTGGAAGGGCCTCACTTTGGAGGATCCAGTCCAACCCCTCTGCAGTCAGCAGGGAAATCCTCCACTAGGTCAGGTTGTCCAGAGCCCTGTTGAGCCTAGCCTTGAATATCTCTGGGGATGGGGCCCCAACCACCGCCCTGGGCAACCTGTTGCAGTGCTCCACCACCCTCATGGTTTTCTGTGAGTGACTCCTCCAGAGCACTTGCTGGAGCACCTTCTCCCAGCAGTGACTGCAGGAGCTGGGGTTATGTGGACAAATGTTTCTACCACAGCCTGCAGAGCTGCAGAACCCTCAGAACTCCAGGGGAGGTTCTGCAGAGCCCTCAGAAAATTCACTGCAAGTGTCCCCCTTGATCTCAAGAGCTATTTGATGGAGTCAGGGATGATTATGGGACTGCTGCTTACAGCATGGCATCTCCTCACCCTGCTGCAGACCTTGCTACAGGAGGAAGGGTGAATTCTACCCTAAAGGTGGTTATTTCTGTTGGCTGCTGCCAAAGGAAGCCCAAAGTGTCTGGCTCAAATATCCACATCACTGTGGGAGCCCTGGAGTTAGGTCAGATGAAGCTGAGGGGAAACCAGCATCAAATTTCAGATGAACATCAGGCAGGCAGATACACAGAACTTGCCTTTAATAAAGTTGCAGAGTATTAAAGGACTAGGATGGGGGGAGGGGGGAAGAAAAAGAGAGCTCCCTTAATTAGGTGTCACAGCCTCTGATGGATATGCAGAACTGGAGATGAGGAAATGTGGTTTCAGATGGCTCAGGCATGAGTGCGGCTCTGAGTCACCTGTCTGAGCTTTCCTGCAGCAGCAAGCAGAGGTGTAGAAATTAATCAGAGCTCTTAGGGAGCAGCCTGTTTGTGGAGCACACAGAAGAGCCATGGGATGTGGCTATTTAAATGAAATGAGGGTTATAAACCTTGCTGATAACTGAATTGTATTTCCCAGTAATTACATTCATATCTGTGCTCTCCCAATCACTTCCCTGTGTGGCAGGGTAAGTGTTTTATTGTTTCTGATGAGAGATATTGGAGGGGAAGGTGGGTAACCAGCCTGGAAAATGAGCTCTTTGGCTTGCTTTTGAATCAATATTGCTGCCACTTAATTAGTGGTAAGCTGAGAGAGTTCAGTTTACTTGCCCCAGACACTTTTATCTACCCTTAGCAAAAAAAAAAAAGTGAGCTTTTAATACTGCAAGAAAGCTTCCAAAAGGTCTGCTGAAGAGGTGATCTGATCCACCACAGCACCTCTGTGCTTCCTGGCTTTGAATACACCACCATGTGGCATTCCTGAGGTGTGGAGGTAAAGGTGGAATGAAGTGGTGTTTGTGTGGAAGTCTCAAGCCATGGGAGCTTCTCAGCATCAGCTGCACAAACCCTGAGTGCCGCCAGGGCCAGGCTGGGTAGAGAGAGCTGTTGGTGCTGGGTTTATTCTACCACCTGAGCACAACAACTTAATCTTTTTAACCCCAAATACCACAGTTTGTCTTGCAGTAGCTCTGCCATAGCTTCCCATCAGGCAAAAACTCATCTAAAAAACCTCCAGCCAAGAAAAACCCTTCCCCATTTTAAGCTCTTCATCACTGCAAGGCACTGAAGGACACTCCTCGTGTCCTGGGCAGGGACAGCTCTCCAGCTGCCCTGGACAGAGCCAGGGTCCTGCTCCTCCAGCTGTCTGCTTGCAATGGCAGTGCCAGAAATAGCTGCACCCACAAGACTAAGCTGTGAGGCCAGCTGGACACCTAATGCCAGTGCCCATTCTGTTGTGCTGCACTTGTGCTGTGTGCAGCCAGCCAGGTCCTGCCCTGTTCCCCACTTAGGGCACAGCAGAGGTTGTAGCCCCAGGGGCAGTGGGACTCCTTCTGAAACCCAGCTGGCTCCTTCTGTGCCCCAACTGATGTTGTGCTTTCCATGCAAACAACACTGAAACTAATGCAGGAACCAGCTCTGGCACCAAGCAGGGAGCTGGCTCTTTCCAGTCCTGCCAGGGAGGGCTCCTGCAGTTCTCTGATGTTTCAGTTTTGGCTTACAATTAATTTTATTTTAATGACAAGAATTTTCCTAAAATTTACTAAAATGGCCACTTTAAGTCTTTGGCAGCCCTGGAAGAGTGCCTGCAGAGATTTCAGTACACAGCTGAGGCACGAAGTCCTATGCATGCTGCTTCCCAGGCTGCACAGCACAGCCAGCTCTGCACAGGACACTGTGCAAACCTGGCCCAGCTGCCAGTGCCCTTCTGAGCATGCCTTCTGCTGGCCTTCAGCCTGCATACCATGGATGCAGAATGCAGGTCAGGTGGACAGTCTGACAGTCTGCACCTTCTCTTGCCATGCTCTGGCTGTAGCCCAGGTGCCCTGAGCCACCCCTGCAGTGGTAGCCTTGCTCTCCCTTCCCCAGCTGCATCCCTCTCACAGCCCCAGTACACTTTGGTCAGCAACGAGAACAATAGGATAGGATAGGATAGGATAGGATAGGATAGGATAGGATAGGATAGGATAGGATAGGATAGGATAGAATAGGATAGACCAGGTTGGAAGAGACCTTCAAGATCATTGTGTCCAACCTATCATCCAACACCACCTAATCAACTAACCCATGGCACCAAGCACCCCATCAAGTTTCCTCCTGAACAACTCCGATGATGGTGACTCCACCACCTCCCTGGGCAGCACATTCCAATGGCCAACAACTCTCTCTGGGAAGAATTTCTTCCTAACATCCAACCTAAACCTCCCCTGGCACAGCTTGAGACTGTGTCCTCTTGTTCTGGTGCTGCTTGCCTGGGAGAAGAGACCAACCCCCACCTGGCTACAACCTCCCTTCAGGGAGTTGGAGAGAGCAATGAGGTCTCCCCTGAGCCTCCTCTTCTGCAGGCTAAGCAACCCCAGCTCCCTCAGCCTCTCCTCACAGGGCTGTGCCCCAGACCCCTCCCCAGCTTTGTTGCCCTTCTCTGGACACCTTCCAGCATCTCAACATCTTTCCTAAACTGAGGAGCCCAGAACTGGACACAGGACTCAAGGTGTGGCATAACCAGTGCTGAGCAGAGGGCACAAGGACTTCCCTGCTCCTGCTGGCCACACTGTTCCTGATGCAGGCCAGGATGCCATTGGTCCTCTTGGCTGCCTGGGCACACTGCTGGCTCGTGTTCAGCTGCTGTCCACCACTACCCCCAGGTCCCTCTCTGCCTGGCTGCTCTCAGCCACTCTGCCCCCAGCCTGTAGCTCTGCCTGGGGTTGTTGTGGCCAATGTGTAGAACCTGGCACTTGGATGTGTTCAATCTCCTGCCCTTGGCCTCTGCCCATCTGCCCAGCCTGTCGAGGTCCCTCTGCAGAGCCTCTCTGCCCTCCAGCAGATCAACTCCTGCCCCCAGCTTGCTGTCATGTGAAAAAAAAAATTTAAAATTGTTTTGTTTTGTTTTGAGTGAAACCTTGCCCCATGGCTGGCACTCGGCCGAAGGGGAGGAAAACTGCATCTACCCACACAGCTGCTTCATCAGCACGCTGGAGTCCAGGCTGCCAGCTGCAGAGAGTGCTGCAGCCTGGCACTTGGAATAGAGGGGGAGGGAGAGAACACCTGTGTCAGGTGTGACCAGGTGAACTTTCTCCTCAGCCTGGTGGCAGAGCTGAAGGACGAAGTGGCCAAGATGAAGGAGGTATCTAGTCTGAGGACAATAAGGGAAAGTGAAAGGGAGTTAGATTCGTGGGAGAAGGCTCTGCAGATCTCCCCTGCTGAGGGAAGGGTCCCTGGAAACGGAGAGGGATGGACACAGGTCCCTGCCAAGGGTGGCAAGAGAAATCCACCCTGGCCCTCTCCTCCTCCTCTGCTGCCATTGCATAATAAGTATGAGGCCCTGCAGGCTGAGGGCAGTGGGGATGAGAGGGCTGAGGAGCAGCCATCCAGAGGGGAGACCAAGGCCAAGCGGTTCCCACCAGCTCTAATGACCAACTCCGGGGAGCAGCCTAAGGCCAAGCCTAAGGCCAAGCCTAAGGCCAAGCGTTCCCCACCAGCTATAACGACCGGCTCCACAAAGAAAAGGAGAAGGGTTATAGTTGTTGGGGACTCTCTCCTGGGGGGTACTGAGGGACCCATATGTCGTCCCGACCCATCCCACAGGGAGGTCTGCTCCCTGCCCGGGGCGCGGGTAAGGGACATTGCAAGGGGAATCCCCAAGCTGATCCATCCCTCTGACTATTGCCCTCTGCTGGTGATACAGGCTGGGAGTGATGAGATCGACAGGAAGGGCACCAGGGCGATTAAGGAGGAGTTCAGGGCCCTTGGACGATTTATGGGGCAGGAGCTCAAGTGGTGTTCTGCTCAGTTCCCCCAGTGGCAGGGGAGTACACTGAGAGGAACAGAACCCACACCATCAACAATTGGCTCAGGGGATGCTGCCAGCAGCGGAGCTTTGGTTTCTTCGATCATGGGACAACTTTTACTGCACCTGACCTGCTGGGTCCTGATGGGGTGCAGTTATCTAGAAGGGGCAAGAGAGTCCTAGCACTAGAGTTGGCAGGGCTCATTAGGAGGGCTTTAAACTAGGTCTGAAGGGGGTGGGTGAGGATATCAGTCCCTCTGCAGAGGAAAGAGTAGGGCACAAGGTAGGGTCAATTGAGAGGTGGGGAGCCCAGCTGCAGTGCATGTACACCAATGCACACAGCATGGGCAATAAGCAAGAGGAGCTGGAGGTCCTGGTCCACCAGGGTGACTATGATATAGTTGCCATCTCAGAAACACGGTGGGACAACAGGCACGATTGGAGTGCTGCACTGGGGGGCTACAGGCTCTTTAGGAGGGATAGGCGAGGGAGAAGAGCAGGAGGGGTGGCTCTGTGTATTAGGGAGTCACTTTCTGCCACAGAGCTTGAGGTGGAAGATGAGGGAATTGAGAGCCTGTGGGTTAAAATCAGAGGGCAGCCCAACAAATCTGACATCCTGGTTGGAGTCTGTTATAGACCACCCAACCAGGATGAGGAGGCTGATGAATTATTCTATAAACAACTGGAGGCTGTTTCAAGATCATCAGATCTTGTCCTCGTGGGGGACTTCAACCTGCCGGATATCTGCTGGGAACTTAATTCAGCAGAGAGAAGGCAGTCCAGAAGATTCCTGGAGCGGATAGAGGATTGCTTCCTGATGCAGCTGTTAAGTGAGCCTACCAGGGGGCAGGCTCTGCTTGACCTGCTGCTCTCCAATAGGGAAGGGCTGGTGGGAGATATGACTGTGGGAGGCTGCCTAGGGTGCAGTGACCACGAGATAGTGAAGTTTTCAATCTGCAGGGAGATAGGGAGGAGCACCAACAGAACCTTCACCTTGGACTGCAGGAGGGCGAACTTCAGCCTCTTTAAGAAACTTATTTGCAAAGTTCCCTGGGTAGCAACCCTCAAGAACCGAGGGGTCCAGGAGGGTTGGAGCTGCTTCAAACAGGAGCTCTTGAAGGCACAGGAACTGGCAGTGCCCATGTGCAGAAAGGTGAGCCCAGGGGAAGGCTCTGGGCCTGGATGAGCAAGCAGCTCCTGGAGGATTGAAGGGGAGAAAAGAGGCTGTGTCACCTCTGGAAGGAGGGGAAGGCTTCTCCTGATATATTTAAAGATGCTGTTAGAATATGTAGGAGAAAAATTGGAGAAGCAAAGGCCCAGTTGGAACTGAAGCTGAACACCTCTGTGAGAGACAATAAAAAGCATTGTTACAAATATATCAACACTAAAGAGAAGGGCAAGAGGAACCTGCACTCCTTATTGGACCTGGAGGGGAACACTGTGACTGAAGACAAGGCAAAGGCTGAGGTCCTGAACACCTTCTTTGCTTCAATGTTTAACAGCAAGGCAGGAGGAGTTCAGGACGAGTGGCCTCCTGAGCTGGGAAATAGGGTCAGGGAGCAGTGTGATGCCCTGGAAATCCATGAGGAATTAGTTGGGGACCTACTGAGCCACTTGGACACCCACAAGTCCAAGGGACAGGATGGGATCCATCCTGGGGTGCTGAGAGAGCTGGCAGATGAGCTGCCAAGCCGCTCTCCATCATTTTCCTCCAGTCCTGGCTCACTGGAGAGGTCCCAGATGACTGAAACTGGCCAAGGTGGTCCCCATCCACAAGAAGGGTCGGATGGAGGAACCTGGAAGCTCCAGGCCTGGCAGCCTGACCTCAGTGCCAGGGAAAGTGATGGAGCAGATTATCCTGGGGGCAAAAACTGCATCTGAAGGATGGCCAAGGGCCCAGGCCCAGCCAACATGGATTTAGGAAGGGCAGGTCCTGCCTCTCCAACCTGATCTCCTTCCATGCCCAGGTGACTGCCTGCTGGATGTGGGGCAGGCTGTGGATGTGGTCTGCCTGGACTTCAGCAAGGCCTTTGACACCATTCCCCACAGCAAACTGCTGGCTAAGCTGTCAGCCCCTGGCTTGGACAGCAGCTCTGAGCTGGGTTAGGAACTGGCTGGAGGCTGAGCCCAGAGAGTGGTGGTGAATGGTGCCACAGCCAGCTGGCAGCCAGGCACCAGTGGTGTCCCCCAGGGATCAATGCTGGGCCCCATCCTCTTTAACATCTTCATTGATGATCTGGATGAGGGCATTGAGTCAGTCATCAGCAAGTTTGCAGCTGACACCAAGCTGGGAGCAGATGTTGGTCAGTTAGAGGGCAGAAGGGCTCTGCAGAGGGACCTCGACCGACTGGACAGATGGGCAGAGGCCAACAGGATGGCATTTAACAAGTCCAAGTGCCAGGTGCTGCACTTGGCCATGGCAACCCCATGCAGAGCTACAGGCTGGGGTCAGAGTGGCTGAGAGCTGCCAAACAGAGAGGGACCTGGGGGTGCTGATTGACACCCGCCTAAACATGAGCCAGCAGTGTGCCCAGGTGGCCAAGAAGGCCAATGGCATCCTGGCCTGTATTAGGAATAGTGTGGCCAGCAGGAGCAGGGAGGTCATTGTGCCCCTGTACTCTGCATTGGTTAGGCCACACCTTGAGTCCTGTGTCCAGTTGTGGGCCCCTCAGTTTAAGAAGGACATTGAGAGACTTGAAGGTGTCCAGAGAAGGGCAACAAGGCTGGGGAGAGGCCTTGAGCACAGCCCTGTGAGGAGAGGCTGAGGGAGCTGGGGTTGCTTAGCCTGGAGAGGAGGAGGCTCAGGGGAGACCTCATTGCCCTCTACAACTACCTGAAGGGAGGTTGTAGCCAGGAAGGGGTTGGTCTCTACTCCCAGGCAGCACCAGAACAAGAGGACACAGTCTCAAGCTGTGCCAGGGGAAGTTTAGGCTGGAGGTGAGGAGAAAGTTCTTCACTGAGCGAGTCGTTCATCATTGGGATGTGCTGCCCAGGGAGGTGGTGGAGTCCCCATCCCTGGAGGTGTTCAAGAGGGGATTGGATGTGGCACTTGGAGCCATAGTCTAGTCATGAGGTCCGTGGTGACAGCTTGGGCTCGATGATCCTCGAGGTCTCTTCCAACCTTGGTGATTCTGTGAGACTGTGAAATTCACTGCTTACTGACTCAATGCCCTCATCCAGATCATCAATAAAGATGTTAAAGAGCATGGGGCCCAGCACTGATCCCTGGGGGACACCACTGGTGCCTGGCTGCCAGCTGGCTGTGGCACCATTCACCACCACTCTCTGGGCTCAGCCCTTCAGCCCTCTATGCTCCACCCTGCTTTGTCTGTGCCAGGACCTTGTTCTGCTGCCTGTGCAGTGACCTGGCAGCAGAGCAGAGCCATGCTTATCCTCATCTGATCCTTAACTTCTTTGAATACTGTCGCCTAGATGAGCCCTCCCTGCCTGGTTTCTATCCCATTCACAAGGATGAGGTTTACCTTCTGAACCTGGCAGTGCCTTGCCTGATGTGTCACTGATTCATCTCCATGAGCATGGTCTGCAGGCTGGTGCTGGCTGCAGTTATCTGCCCAGGTGCTTTCCTACTGAGAGCAGCAGCAGATGCATATCTGTTTGGTGTCTGGTTTAGACTGCCCCAGTGCCTGCTCCCATCACCTCCTCGCTTACTGCTTGCTCCTGTTTCTCCACATACTTGGCCTCCTAGCAAATCATTGCTAGCTCTACCACTTCTCCTTTTCACTTAGGTTTGTTTCTCTTCTTGTTTTCTGGAAGAGAGATGATCCTTGGCCAGAGAGAGAACAGGAGGGGACTGAAGGCTTTGCCTTAATGGACCAGCTGGAGGAGAGTTCAGTCCACCAAATCAACCAAGAGGTGATACCAGTGATGGTGGTGTCATTTTAAGAGGAGTGGAGTGACACAGGATGGACTTCCTTGTCTCTTCAGCTCAATCTCCCAAAGCTCAGCTCCATCTCTCCCCCAGCCCCTGATTAAGGAGGTGTTGGAGAGCACGCAGGCATCCAGCCCAGCTGCTGCCATGTGCAGGGATGGCAGCACTGCTGGCAGCAGAGCTGACA
Organism: Dryobates pubescens; assembly: GCF_014839835.1. Taxonomy (NCBI): domain Eukaryota; kingdom Metazoa; phylum Chordata; class Aves; order Piciformes; family Picidae; genus Dryobates; species Dryobates pubescens. The sequence goes on from NC_071634.1 coordinate 590,328, forward strand.
CACCAGCACAGGGGGCTCTTGTTAGAATGCTGAAGAGCACTTCACTGCTGACCAATTGGCAGCAGAAGTGCTGGAAAGTGAGCTGCAGCCAGACTAATTCAGCTAGCAAGCTCCAGTGATACTTGCAGCTGTAGCCAGCAGCAGTCCACACCAATGTGTCCCATGCTCCTCAGAGGCCTTCAGGCTGAGCCAGATGCAGTGCTTCAATAAAGGATCTAACCCGTGGATCCTTTTGATTGGTCTATTAATTTCATGGGGGTTGGTCTATCTGTTTCATGCTGTGGGTGTTGCTAGCCACAGAGTCAGCAGCTTCCACTCAATTGGGCTGCTCCAGGCCTGAGCAAATTTATTGCAAACAACCTGATGGCATGACTGGTGAGGGCTGGACCTGAAGCCGAAAGCAACCATATAGCCCTGAGTGATGATGAGGGGGAAAGCACTTCCAGAGCCATCTCTTTCTGCAGCTCCTCCCCAGCATGGCATTGGGACACTGGTGGATCAGGGAGGACCATGGGGTAGCACTCACTCTAAATTCCAGGGATAAACTAGTGCATGGAGCATGGAACCTCAATAGGAAGAGACATAAATGATCATGCTGAAGGACTGAGAGAGCTCAGCAGGCTCAGCTCCTGCCTCAAGCCACGACTGCAGCAATGGCACTTCTGGAGCAAGGGTGACTGGCTGGAGCCAAACCTGTCAGGAAGGAATTGGAAGTGATGGAGAGGAGAAGCTGTGAGCATCACTGGGCAGAATCTGGCCCAGCAATTTGGACCAAGAAGGTGGGACAGTAGCAGGCTGCACTGAACCCCAGAGCAAGGCACACCCTTGGGCATCAGAAAACCAGGAAGACCTCACTGCTGGCTGCAAGGGTCCATAGCAAGGTCACATTCCCCAGAGCCCAAAGGGGAGCCTAAGGCACTGAGACACCCTTCTGAAAGCTCCCTGTCCCCAAGAGCTGCTGTGATTTGGAAAGGAAAGCCACTGAGTGCCTCACATGTCAACCCTGCCCACGACACCAGCAAGTTCTGGGGGAAAAAAAGAAAAGAAAGAACTGAACTCAAGAGGTTTGGGATTTTTGTGGTGGGGCAAGGGTCAGGGACTGGTTTTGGACAGGCCTAGCAGGAGCAGCTGGTGAGGATGAGCAGGGTTGTAAACTGGAATCCTTGCTGGTGTCTGGGGAGTTGGTACTGCCCTGAACCAGTCACCTCTGGTCACAACCCCTGTGAAATGAGCCTGGTGTCTGACAGCCATGGGCTCAGAGAGCCACGTGCCAGGCCCAGGGGCTTGATCTGGTGACCCCATCAAAACACCCACACTGAGTCAGGTCTGAGATGTCCATAGCTCAGTGAGGCTCTCCAGCGGTGCCACTGGAAGCAAGGGCAGGCAGAGGGTGGTCCTTTGGCTGTGACCATTTCTCAGATCCTGGCAAGGAGCAATGTAAGGAACCAGAGAATGTAATCAGGCCAGCCAAGCTGCCAAGGACCCTCTGTGAACTGGCCTCGTCTCTTCTCAAAGCCCTTTAGAAGGTTCACCTCTCACATATCTCCTGGCAAGGAGTGCATGGCTCAGGACTGCTGGGTTTGGAATCATCTCCCTTGGTGCAGCTAGAGCTGTTCCCTGCCAGCATGCCCTGAAGGTGAAGCACAGACTGCCTGGCTCAGGGCTGCTCAGAGGGCAAGGATCCCAGCTAACAAAACCAGATCTGAGTGGAAAAGTAATGGGAATTTGGGAGCTCATTCACCCAGCTCCTGGGCCGAGGGTGAGGGAGCAGGAAACCAAGAGGCTGCAGGGGAAGGGAGAGGCTGTGGGGCTGCAGAGGAAGCCAGAATGTCCCAGCCCACACTGCAGGATTTTCCACTGAAAGCTGACACGAGAGGGACTCTTTCCTGCTAGGTAGTTAATAATTAAGTTTACCCCAGGGCTGTGGTGGTTTTGAACTCTCAGGCAAAAAAGTGTTTGAGAAAAGTACTGCTGCGTGGTTCTTCTCTCTCCTGCCTTGGTGGTTGGATGGCCTTGTTCTCCGCAAACTTCCCAGCTGCAATGGTTGGATCTCTTGATAAGTCACAGTTCCCATCACTTTCCATCACTGGGATGTGTCTTTTCCAACTCAGGGCTCTGGTGTTTTACCCTTGCAAGAGCCAGCAAAGCTGCAGTGTTAGTTTCTGTGAGCAAAGCCTTGCTCTGCCTGCTGCCGAGTGGGATACAAAGACAAATGTCTGTGCAGTGCCCTGGGGGCACTGCAGGTGCTCCACATCTGCTCCTTCACAGCCTGGCAGAGGCACCACAAATGTACCTGCAGTGCCAAAGCAATTCCACCTGCAGCTGTTCAGGCAGATTCCAGGGAGGTTATTTGCATGGATCCTTGCTCTGCAGAGACTGCTGCAGTTCACTGCTTCCTTACTGGCTGGACTGATTCTGTTTATCTGCACTTGGGTGCACAACTGTAGGCACACTCTCAGCGGCACAGCTCGACCACAGCTGGAGCAAGGGATCCAACACTTCTGATCCGCAGGGATATTATTTGCATCTCAGTCTTTCGTCAACAGCTGAAGGGATGCATGCTGTGTATGGTCACACATCTGTGTCACCACACATCTGCACATTCCAGGCAGCCTGCTGTGCTTCTGCTGACAGAGGGCAGCTGCACTGCAGAGTCAAAATGAAGTCATTTTAAAGCAGGCAGGAGGGGTGAGGAAGCAGCATGAGCCTCTTCTGACAGCCAGGAGGAAAAGGGTTTGAGGACACCGTACAAACAGCACATCACTATCCTCAGAGGGCTCCTGAGAGCTCAGCACTCTGACACTTCAAGGCTGGCACCTGGCAGAAGCCACCCTTGGGCTGTCATTGGCGACATCCACACCTGCTCCCCACCACTTCTGCTTGCAGCCTGGAGAAAAACCGAGGGTGATGCCTTAGTCATGGGTAGGGTGCTGAGAGGTGGTGGGAAGGACAGGGATACAGCCATAAATGCTTCAAGGTGGAGACTAAAGGAGGCAGAGAGGTACCGGGGCTGAGGGACACTGGCAATCCAGGACATTGCAGTCAGGGGTCCTCCAGCCTTTGTTCTCCCCTCTCTGGCCAGTGAGATGCAGACCAGCAGAGCTGTGCTGACCACCATCCTGCTCGGAGGCTTCCAGAGCAAATCCCAGGTATGGATTTTTCCCTGACAGTAAAACCTCACCTCAAGGTCTGGCACTCTGCTCCAGCAATTCATTAACTCTCCCCACAGGCTGAGGGCTGAAGTCTTGGCCACTTCAAAGAGCTAGGTGGACTCTGTGCCCAGCCTGCAAGGGTGGGGGGGCATGGAGAAGGTGGATGACAACTTTCTCCCCTCCTGACAGCGTACCCCAGAGCTTGAGTCTCGGGGGCCATGCCAGCATTTGCCATTCCAATCTACATCAACAGATTTGCCATGCAGGAAGAAGCCCTGGGAAGGGCACCTTGCTGGCAGCTCCCACCAAGCCAGAAGTCACAAGGTTGGTGGCCAGGGTGAGGCGGCTTGGGAAGGCAACTCAACGCCCCAAGAGTTCTGAAAGGCAACACATTTGCAGGTCACTTTATTGATCTGAGCTCACCTGCGGAAGTTCCCAACAGCAACCATCACAGCAAGAAACTTCCTCTTTCAAAAGACATTCTTGAGGCCTCAACCCCCTGAGACATTGGCCCCATCACTGCCTTGCCCCTGGGGGCATGGTTACCACATACACATGCTCAGTCTGCAGCAGAGTACCCCCCGGGAAAGCTGCATGCAGCAGCCAGGCTCGAAGTCATCAACCTACAGACAGCCCCAAACACAGTGTCCCTGCCCTGGCTTCAGCAGCTGGGTGCTTTCTGCCCTGGGGCTTTCCACACCACACAGTCATCAGCTGGGAAAGAGCAGAGAGGTTTTCTAGGGCAGCATCTTGCAAGGCAAGGCCAAGAGCAGCAGTGGGCATAGGCAGGGCTGGTGGAGCTGCCAGAGACCTAAGCTAGTGACTAAGGAAACCTTACAATATCCTCCTGGCCCTCTCCCTTAGGGGCTAGGTGGCTTCCAGGGAAATTTTTCTTTTGAAAAGTTTAGTGTGAGAAGAAAATGGCTGTAAAACATGAATGAAGTGAGTTCAACTTCCTCAGTGTGTCTCTGCACCTCCCTCTCCCAGAAGGGAACTATCTAGCAGATGGAAGCTGTGTTGAGATGCACTGCTTGCTTCCCAAACACGCTGCTCTCCTCGGCAGAGCACAGCAGATGACTGCAGTCTGTGGGAAACTAATCTGTGGAGACCCCAAAAGCTGCCCAAGTCCTCTGCCATGCTCCCCAGGTTTGCAGGAACAACATCACACATTCTGGAGGCTCTCTGAGCTGACCTAAAATGGACCAGCCAAGGCAAGCAGCCAGGAGGCAGAAGGACCCCAGGATCCAGGTCTTCCTTAGATTGTCTTGGGGTCTGAGGGGTTTTGAGGATTTCCTGTGGACAGCAGCTGGCTAAAGAGCTTCTGTACCAGGAGATGTTCTCTCTTGCTTGGAGCAGTGCAGCACAGGATTGAGGCATAATGAAAGCAAAAGTGCTTTTGGCCTGCTCTGTCTTTAACACAAGACAACCAGCACAGCTTGGACAGGCTGCTTCCTGCCTATCCATCTTTCCTTGCCCCTGTGAGCACACAGGAGGCTGACTGTGTGCTGCAGGGTGCCAAGGCAAGGGCTGAGTGAGGAGTGCCAGTGAGCACAGCACCAGGCCTTCAGTGTAACACAGCCAGCAGTGAGTGCCCTTGGTGCAGCAGCAAAGCAGAAATGCAAAGCAAGAGCAGCCAGGAAATGGGGGGGGAACCCTTAGGAGAGGTGGCTTCTGCTGGCATCTCACAGGATGCTGCAAGGGGCTTGTGCTAAGGAAGAAGTACATCAGCTACCAGCCTCCCCTGTGCATGGAGCAGTGATGGGATCTGAGATCATGAGACATCTGCAGCTGAGCTGGGAACAGAGCCCAGAGCTCGTGAGCACTGAAAACATCTGCTTTAACCACTCAGCTTTACCCCGTTGCTTACTGGGAGCTGGGAGCTGCTCCAGCTTCACTCTAAATCAGCCTGTAACAAACCCAGGGTGGAGCAGGCTGCTCAGAGCAGCAGCAGATGCTCCATCCCTGGAAACATGCCAGGTCGGATTGGAGAGTGCTTTGACCAACCTGCTCTGCTAAAACATGTCCCTGTTTACTGCAGGGGGCTTGGACTGGACCTGTAAGGCTTCATAGAGGCACAGAATCTTCAGTTGGAAGGAATCTCAAAGCTCATCCAGTTCCACTCCCCCTTCCATGGGCAGGGACACCTCTCACCAGCACAGGCTGCTCAAGGCCTCATCCAGCCTGGCCTTGAACACCTCTGGGGAGGGGGCAGCCACAGCCTCCCTGGGCAGCCTGCTCAAGTTGATGTTTGTGAAGGAGGGGGTTGAAATCGGCACCGAGTGTCTGCTCTTCTCTTGTCACCAGTCTTGGCCCAGCCACAAATTCCTGCCCAGCCTGAGCTTGGCAAGAGCAGTAATTAGGTCCCACTCTTGTTAAAAACGAAGTTCTGCAGCTTTACCCCAAATTAAAGCAGATCACCTTAGCCACAGCTGATGCCTACTGGGGGCTGAGGGCACTGCCCTGGGCTGTAGCACTGCTTACACTCACAAGCCTCTTGGGTCTTAGCACATCTCAAATGCTGTTTCTCCCAGAAACAATCCAGGCTCAGGAAGTGGAGCTAACAGAAAGCAGAGCCAGGGCTAAAGAGCTTTGCAGGGCATTGACTTCTGTCCAAGGCACAGCCCTGGGATTCTTCTGCAGAGCTGTTGTGCTGTCAGCAGAGGCTCTGCTCTCCTTGCCCTCTTGGCTTTAATGCATTAATAATGCAGCCCTGCAGCTCCTGCAGCTCCTGCAGCTGGCCCTCACGCTCCACCCTCACTCCCTGTTGCCTCCTTGCTCACTCCCTCCCCTCTCCCTGCTCTTGCTCACTCCTTTCCTGGCACAGCACCAGACGATGCTCCATGCCCAGCAGGGTCACTGCAGAGCAGGCACAGCCCCCCCAGCCCTGCCGAGGATGCTTTGTCTCCCTGAGGCTGGCAGAGCTGCACCCTGGAAAGAGGGAAAGCTGTGACCAGCGCCAGACCTCACAGGCAGTTTGGAGTCAGCTGGCTCCAGGGATCTCAGCCAGAGAAGGGTCAGATGCTATTAACCAGCAGCTTGCTTCATCCCAGTGCCGTGGCAGCCAGTGGGACTGGAGCAGGAGCAGGCTGTTGGGCTGGGGCTGGCGAGAGGCTCAGCTCAGCCCTGCCCCACTGATCACCCTGGCACTCCTGAGAGCCACTGCTGAGCTGCCCCTTGCCCTGCAGCCACTGCAGCAATGTAGGGCCTTGGTTTCTCACCCTGCAGTGCTCTGAGCACCCCAGACACCTCCAAGCTCAGCATCCAGGCTTGGGTGTTGCAGCACCAGTGGTCACCTGCCCCTGAGAGAAGGCTCTCAGGCCTCACCAACCCCATACTGCAGGGCCACTCCAGATGCAGCAAGGCTGTGCAGGAGGAGCTGGCAGCTGCCTGCCCCGGGGGGGGGTGCTCATGCCTGCCAGAAGCTTGCCTGAGGGACTCACAGCCCCTGCCTGTCACGGCAATGCCTTGGACTCTGGGAAGCAGAGAGCTCCAACCCTGTTCTGAGGCAGGAATTCTCTCTGCTCTTCTGGAGGAGGCTGCACAAACACTGCAAGAAAGCTCTCTCTGGTCTTGCAAGACAGCCCCAGCTTCCCCTTGCTTGCTCTGGGAGGGAGCTGACCTCCTGCCTCCCTTATCCCTACAAACAGCACATTACTCCCAGCAGCAGCAGCAGCAGCAGCAGCCAGCTGCAGAGCAGGAAAACTGAAGCGTCTCTGCCGTGGGTTGTGGTTTGGGCACTCAGGAGGTGGGTTTGAAGCCCCTCAGGGCACTGCAGAGAGCCCAAAGCAGGTGTTCCACGTTGTTGTTGTTATTTGGTTGTTGTTTTATCCACAAAACCAAACCTGGGAGTCCTCAGAGGGAAGCAGCAGGGATGTGAAAAGCCAAGAAAAGGAGGGACTGAAGATGCACAAAGTCTCCACTGCTCCCTTCTGGCCATCACAGCTACCTGGCAAGCTGGGGTAGGGAGATGTCACTGTCACCTACTGCAGTGGTCACCTTCACACCTACAGACCCCAAAGATAAAAGAGATTCAGCACTCACTCCTTCCAAGCACTTCTTGGATCTCAATCCTTTGGGTGATGTGCACAAATTCTCCTGTCTGACCCAACCCACACCTGGGAGCAGGGTCTGCTCACCACAGCCTGACCTGCTGCCAAGTGTCTCTGGCTGTCACATGCCCTTGCCCAACTCCTCAGCAGCTTCCAGATTTCAGCTGATACTGGGAGGCTTCCAATGGTTTGCCCAGAAGGCTCCAAACACCCAAGCACCTCTCGGAGGTGTGTTGTGGCCCCTGCTCGCTTCCTGCCCTGCACAGAACACCACGGCAGCTCGCACCCAGCAACCCAAACATTTCTGCTCCCTGCTTCGCTTGTGAGATGAAGGAAGCACTGACTGCTGTTTGGCCTCATCTGCCTGCCTGATTCCCCACTTCTGTAACTCACTAAGGGGAGCAGGCCTTCTGCTGGGCTCATCAGACCTGAGCACAGCTGCTGTGAGACACCACTGACCCCCCGTGGCCGCTGCACCCGGAGGGGTTGCTGGCCCCGGTTGGCAGAATAGTTCTGCATCAGGGAGAGGCTGTCTGGGCTACACAAGCAGGACAAACCCCACAGGCAGGACTAGAAAACAGTGATCAGTGCTGAGTTCTGGCTGAATGACTCCAAGTTCTTCTAGTCCAGCTTGAAACAAGCCTCTTGCCCCAGCTCCTGCCCCTGCACAGGCTGCCAGCCCACTCCTGGGTGCACCTCCACTCAGCCTTACCACCTTTAGACAGACCGTTTGCCACTGCTGGCAGTTGACACCTAGCAAGCAGGCAGTTACATAGAATACATAGAATACACAGAATAAACCAGGTTGGAAGAGACCTTCAAGATCATCGCGTCCAACCCATCAACCAATCCAACACCACCCAAACAACTAACCCACGGCACCAAGCACCCCATCAAGTCTTCTCCTGAACACCTCCAGTGATGGTGACTCCACCACCTCCCCAGGCAGCACATCCCAATGTGCACTCTCTCTGTATAGAACTTTTTCCTAACATCTAGCCTGAACCTCCCCTGGCGCAGCCTGAGACTGTGTCCTCTTGTTCTGGTACTGGCTGCCTGGGAGAAGAGACCAACATCTGGCTGTCTACAGCCTCCCTTCAGGTAGTTGTAGAGAGTAATAAGGTCACCCCTGAGTCTCCTCTTCTCCAGGCTAAGCAAACCCAGCTCCCTCAGCCTCTCCTCGTAGGGCTGTGTTCCAAGCCCCTCACCAACTTTGTTGCCCTTCTCTGGACTCGTTCCAGCAAGTCAACCTCCTTCCTAAACTGAGGGGCCCAGAACTGGACACAGGACTCGAGGTGCAGCCTAACCAGTGCAGTGTACAGGGGCAGAATGACCTCCCTGCTCCTGCTGGCCACACTGTTCCTGATGCAGGCCTGGATGCCATTGGCCCTCTTAGCTGCCTGGGCACACTGCAGGCTCATGTTCAGTCTACCGTCGACCAGCACCCCCAGGTCCCTCTCAGCCTGGCTGCTCTCCAGCCACTCTGACCCCAGCCTGTAGCTCTGCATGGGGTTGCTGTGGCCAATGTGCAGAACCCGGCACTTGGATGTGTTCAATCTCCTGCCCTTGGATTCTGCCCATCTGTCCAGCCTGTCGAGGTCCCTCTGCAGAGCCTCTCTACCCTCCAGCAGATCAACTCCTGCCCCCAGCTTGGTGTCATCAGCAAATTTACTGATGATGGACTCAATGTCCTCGTCCAGATCATCAATAAAGATGTTAAAGTGCATGGGGCCCAGCACTGATCCCTGGGGCACACCACTGGTGCCTGGCTGCCAGCTGGATGTGGCACCACTCACCACCACTCTCTGGGCTCGGCCCTCCAGCCAGTTCCTAACCCATCGCAGTGTGCTCCCATCCAAGCCATGGGCTGACAGCTTGGCCAGGAGTTTGCTATGGGGAACGGTGTCAAAGGCCTTGCTGAGGTCCAGGTAGACTACATCCACAGGCCTCCCCACATCCACCAGGCAGTCACCTGATCATAGAAGGAGATCAGGTTGGTCAGGCAGGACCTGCCCTTCCTAAACCCATGCTGGCTGGGCCTGATCCCTTGGCCATCCTGTAAGTGCTGTGTGATTGCACTCAGGATGACCTGTTCCATAATCTTTCCTGGCACTGAGGTCAGGCTGACAGGCCTGCAATTCCCTGGCTCATCCAACCGGCCCTTCTTGTGGATGGGTACCACGTTGGCCAGCTTCCAGTCCTCTGGGATCTCTCCAGTGAGCCAGGACTGATGAAAAATCATGGAGAGTGGCTGGGCCAGCTCATCTGCCAGCTCTCTCAGCACCCTGGGATGGATCCCATCTGGTCCCATGGACTTGTGGGGGTCTAAGCTGCTGAGGAGAGCTCCTATCACTTGCTCTTGGAACACAGGGAAACTATGCAGCTCCCTGGCTCCTTCTGCCAGCTCTGCAGGCCAGCTGTCTGGAAGACATTCTGTCCTGCTAGTAAAAATTGAGGTAAAGAAGGTGTTAAGTACCTCTGCCTTTTCCTCATCCTGTGTTACAACATTTCCTTCCATGTCAACCAAGGAGTGGAGGTTGTCCCTGCCCTTCCTCTTGCCATTAATATATTTATAGAAGGACTTTTTGTTGTCCTTCACTTCAGAGGCCAGTTTGAGTTCCAAATGTGCTTTTGCCTCTCTAATTTTCCTCCTACATGCCCTAGCAACCTCTTTAAACATCCCATGGGTTGCCTCCCCTTTCTTCCAAAGATGATACACCCTCTTTTTTTCCCTTAGTTCTGTTAAAAGTTCATTACACAGCCAGGCTGGCCGTCTGCCCCGGCGGCTCCTCTTCCGGCACATTGGCACAGCCTGCTCCTGAGCCTTCATCAGTTCTTTCTTGAAGCAGGTCCAGCCCTCCTGGACCCCTTTATTTTTAAGGGCTTTCTCCCATGGAACCCTCTGAATTATTTCCTTGAGCAACCTGAAGTCTGCCCTCCGGCAGTCCAGAGTGGAGGTCTTCTTGCTGCCCCTCTTAGTTTGACCAAATACCGAAAATTCAATTCTCTCGTGGTCGCTGGCCCCTAAACAGCCTCCGACCACCACATCACCCACCAGCCCTTCCCTGCTGGTGAAGAGGAGGTCAAGCATAGCCTTACCCCTGGTAGGCTCACGCAGCACCTGGGATAAGAAGCTGTCCTCCATGCAGTCTAAGAACCTCCTAGACTGCCTCCTCTCTGCTGTGTTGAGATCCCAGCAGATGTCAGGCAGGTTGAAGTCGCCCATAAGGACAAGGTCAGGAGATCTTGAGACAGCCTTAAGCTGTCTATAGAATGCTTCGTCGACATCATCCTCCTGGCTGGGTGGTCTATAACAGACTCCAACCAGGATGTCTGCCCTGCTGGTCTTCCCTCTAATTCTTGCCCACAAGCATTCAACCTGATTGTCCCTAATCTCCAGTTCAATGGCATCTAGTGCCTCCCTGATGTACAGGGCCACCCCTCCACCCCTTCTTCCTTGTCTATCTCTCCTGAAGAGCCTGTAGCCATCAATTGCAGCACTCCAGTCATGTGAGCTATCCCACCACGTCTCCGTGATGGCAACTACATCATAACTTTCCTGCTGCAACAAGGCTTCCAGCTCCTCTTGTTTGTTTCCCATGCTTCGTGCATTAGTGTACATGCACCTCAGCTGGGCTGCTGGTTTGGCCTCTGACCCTAGCTTACTGCCCAGACTCTTGCCTGAGGGGACTAGTTTCTGAGGGGACAGTTCTGGAAGCTACCTTTGCTGCTCTCACCCCTCCCACGGTTTCAGCCTAAGGACCCCCTTGAGGGCTACAGCACAGCAGATCAGTGTGAGCAGGGACGGTTCCCAGGGCCAGCTGCCAGCACTGCATCTGACTTGTAAGTCACCTGCAAATGGAAATGCAGTGCACACAGAGCAGGGGAAATCAGCAGAAGGTTTGGCTGCTCAGGATCAGTTTTGTGTTATTGCTGAGAACTGGCACAGGGCTGGCAAAGGGATGTGAAGGAAAACTTGTGGACAGTGTGTGCTTAAAGGCATCATGCAGAAAGCAGGCATGAGCTTCATGGGGAGCTCTCAGTGCCATCCAGCGTGGTCCTTCACTCAGCTTTGGGTCTGGTCTGCCTCCAGGGAAGCAGCAAAAACCACAGAGAAGAAAGAGCAATCCAGCCCCAGTTACAAATTCCCACACTGCTGAGGTGTTTGCATCTCACACATCGAAGGCTCATCCCTCTGGCCTCTCAGTCTTCTGCTCTGCAAGGATCAGAGCTGCTGCCAGCTCCTTGGGGTCCCGCATGCCCAAACTGATCCCACCTGGCTGGCCGACAGCACTGCCGGTCTAGAGCCCCACCCACCAGCGCGGTCTCCAGGCTGTGTCTGGGGACAGGCAGCTCGGCTCCCACCCTGGGCAGCAGCAGCTGTGGGTGCCAGGGCAGGACCCACACTTGGAACACAGAAGATGCACAAGGGCACACGCTGCAGGGGGGCACACGCTGCAGGGGGGCAAGCAACCCAGGCTCTCTGCCATGGGGCGCAGCAGGCTTCCTCTGCCTCAGCTTTCTGCATTTGAAGCAGAGCACACTGCTCCTGCCTCAGAAGGGCACTTCAGATGATTCCCATAGCAAGCTGCTCGTGTTATGGACTGGGTGATTGCTCCCTCAGCTTCTCCTCCTTCACAGCATAAACCAAGCCCAGTTTTACCCTGAGCACTGCTCTCCAGCCTTGCAGACAGGACTCTCTCCTGTCACTTTTGTCCATGAACAGGAGCAGGCATTTCTGCATTCTCCTGAGGTGAGCTCTGATGCATTAGAGGCTTTCCTGCAGTGGCAGTTTCCTCAGTACACATCTGAACAGGTTTCATAGAATCACAGAATGGTTGGGTTGGAAGGGACCTCGAAGTTCATCCAGTTCCAACCCCCTGCCATGGGTAGGGACCCCTCCCACCAACCCAGGTTGCTCAAGGCCTCATCCAGCCTGGCCTTCAACACCTCCAGGCAGGAGGCAGCCACAGCCTCCCTGGGCAGCCTGTGCCAGAATCTCACCACCCTCACTGCCAACAATTTCTTCCTTACATCCAGTCTCAGTCTCCCCTCTCCCAGCTCAAAGCCATTGTTCCTCATCCTGGCACTCCCAGCCCTTGTCCAAAGCCTCTCCTCAGCTCTCCTAGAGCCTCTGGAAGGTGTCCCCAGAGCCTTCTCTTCTTCATCCTGAGTGGCCCCAATTCTCCCAGCCTCTCCCCATAGTGGAGGTTCTCCAGCCTCTTTGTGGCCTCCTCTGGACTCACTCCAAGAGTCTGATGTCCTTCTTGTGTTGGGGCAACTCAAAACTGAAAGAGGTTGGCTCCTCCTGCCACAGGCAGAGCACACTGTCTGCACACTTCCATTAAAGAATTCTGTCTTAGCCTGGGAGCAGCACTAAGCACCCTCTGAATCCTCACCACTCAGCACAGCCCCTCCTGCAGGCAGCCAGGAGCAGCCAAGTGACAGCGTGGCGTGGAGCAAAGCACAGGCCCCTGGGCAGCCCTGCTCAGAACAAGGCCCAGTGATAGCTGCAGGCACTGCCCTGCTCATTCAGCACCCACAGCCCTTGTTGTCTGAAGCATGCTGGCTGCCTGCTGCCCCCCACCACACAGGACCACTTTGCAGAAGGAAGCCTGCCAGGATTGCTACAGCCAACACTGGCCCCAGGAGCTTCAGACAGCAGGAGAAGCTCAAGCTAGCGTCCGGAGAAGGACATGAAGCTGCTCGGGAGCCTCACGCCCTGCTCAGCTGCAGCACAGCTTTCACTGCACGCTGCAAAGGCAATTTGTGTGTGGAGATCTTGTGCCAAAGTCCAGTGAGATCCCTTCTACTTCATGGCTCCATAGCTCTAAGGACAATTCACTACCATCACATGGTCACAGACCTGGAATACTGCATCCAGTACTGCCTGAGCTGGTCCAGAGGAGGCCTCCAAGATGAGAACTTCCCCTGCGGGGCCAGGCTGGGAGAGTTGGGGCTGTTCAGCCTGGAGAAGGCTCCAGGGAGACTTTAGAGCAGCCTTCCAGCAGCTGAAGGGGGCTACAGGAGAGCTGGGGAGGGACTCTTTATCAGGTCGTGAAGTGGCAGGATGAGGGTAAGAGCTTCAAAATGAAACAAGGCAGACTGAGACTGGAGAGTAGGAAAGAAATTCCTCACTGGTGAGGGTGGTGAGAGGCTGGCACAGGTTGCCCAGGGAGGTTGCGGATGTCCCCTCCCTGCAATGGTTCAAGGCCAGGCTGGATGAGGCCTTGAGCAACCTGGGCTGGTGGGAGGTGTCCCTGCCCATGGCAGGGGCTGGAACTGGATGATTTTAGGCTGGAGGTGAGGAGAAAGTTCTTCACTGAGAGAGTCGTTGGCCACTGGAATGTGCTGCCCAGGGAGGTGGTGGAGTCCCCATCCCTGGAGGTGTTCAAGAGGGGACTGGATGTGGCACTTGGAGCCATGGTCTAGTCATGAGGTCTGTGGTGACAGCTTGGACTCAATGATCTTTGAGGTCTCTTCCAGCCTTGGTGATTCTGTGGTTCTGTGATCTTGCAGGTCCCTTCCAGCCAAAGCATTCTGTGGTTCTATGACATGAACACTTGGGATACTTGAGTTACTCAGGTCAAGCTCTTCCCAGAACTGCAGGACAGCACAGCTCCAGACAGATGTGGCAAGGATGCTCCTCACTGCAGGGCTGTGAATACCTCTTGGGGCTCCTTCTCAGCAAATGGTCTGTGGCAGCAGAGCTTGCAGCCTGAACTCACAGCTCTGTTATCAGCCTTGCTCCTGCCCAGCTAACCATTTGTGAAACTGCACCCAACCCTTTCCTGAATGTTCACAGAGCAAAGGCTTTTAACACAGACACACAGCAGCTGCTAAGGCTGGAGAAGGACACAAGGACACCTTTCATGAATGCTGCAGGCCTACCCAGCTAATGCATTTGCTGAGTTTCAGCACCACTACATCTGACCCAGTGTGAAGGGGCTGAGGCAGAACGGAGCCCATCAAGATCCTCTTTCACCAGCCCAAGCCCAGGCCTCCCACTGCCTGATCTGACTCTCTTCAGTGCAGCTCCACTGGAAGCAGCAACCCTGCTGGCTAAGTGAGCTCTGGCCCTTTGCCATTAGCTTCAAGGGAGCACTAAAGAGTGATGAGAGACTGAAACCTCTTAGCAAACCTGCCTGGATGGTAGGGAGCAATGCTCAGAGTGTTTTAGCTGCTTCTGAGCACTGCATTCTGATTAAGATCAAAGTCTGGTGTCTGAAGAGTGACAGCTCTCAGCCAGGTCCATCAGCTACAGGGACAGCTGCTGGCTGCAGAACAAAGTCCCCTGGGTAACAGCCACACAGCAAGGCCTCAAGAGTGTCTCTGCAGTGTCCTTTATTAAATATCCTCTTTGATATAGCAAAGGTAAGCAAAAAGAGTTGGCAAATCTGCTTTAGTGATTGCAGCAGGAGGCTCTTGTGTAGCCACTCTCCCAGCAGCTGATGTTGCCACTTCAGGAATGACTGGTTAGCAGATGCCAGAGACCTGTCCCACAGGCACTGCAAAGTGCCTGCAGAAACCAGGGAAACTCTGGATTCCAGCACTGGCTGGTGAAGAAATGTCTCAGTTGTCTCACAGACACATCACTGTTAATCACTGATGCAGCAGGACAGGCAAATGCAGTTCTGAAGCCACAGCAGCACCCCCAGGTGCAGCAGCAGCAGCAGCAGCAGCAGCTGTGCCTCAGGCACTGACAGAAGTTCAGCACAGTGCTGCCCAGCTACAGCCCTGGGCTCTGGCTGCCAGTTCAGTACAGATTTGTCACCTAACAATGGTGTGGCAGCTGGCACTGCCCAGCTGGGTGGGGTTCTGCCCCACAGAGCTCAGACACACAAAGAGATTCTGCTGCAGTTGCTGCACAGCCTGTCTGAGCCCCAGGGGCTCTCCTTGATCTGCTCCTTTCCTCTTCTCTCCTCTGGAAATAAAAAATCTCTTTTTTTACATTAATGAACAGTAGACAAATGCTGCTCTGGGCTGCAGCACAGCTCCTGCAGGTGCAGGCAGTCCCAGCAGATCCATGAGGCCTACCAAGTGTGCAGATGGACAAAGCTGTGGGCTGAAGGAAGGGGACACAGTGTGTGCCCCTGCTGCAGAGCTGCAGAGCACAGGCATCTCGTGATGAGCGCTGCAGCCAGAGCCCTGCAGTTGCACCCAGAGCTCTACCTGAGGGGCTGCTTCAGGTCAAACAAGCCAGTGCCTCCTTTAACCACCTTTCCAACCACCAGGCAAGCAGAAGGGGATCTCAGTTCATCATGGGCTCCTGCAACACAATCCAGACAAAATCCCATCAGGATGCTTCCACAGGTTTCTCAAAGGCTGCAGAGGCAGCAGTTTGGCCTCCCCCAGCAGCCCCCCGGGTGAGCCCCAGCCCGTTTCAGAAGGGCACTGCCACCTGCTCCTGAGACTGGTTTGTACTGCTGGGAGCAGCAGCCTGGGGCTGCCCACAGCTCCTGCAGCCACTGCTCCCTCAGCCCAGCCCTTCTGGGCAAGCAAGGAACTGGGCCACACATGACTGAGCTCTCCCTGCTCAGCAGGAACAGCCAATGTGTTCTGATTGTTGGGAGCCCACAGGTTTGCCCTCCTGGTGAACACATCCTGCTGAGCACACAGACTGCAGGAGGCAAAGCCCCAAAGAGCCCCTTCTCAGTGCTGCTTTCTGCCTTCTTTGGAGTGAACCCTTCTGAAGTGCATTGGAAATCCTCAGGGAATTTTCCACTGGAGAGACATTCCAAGAATTCCTTTGATCCTGTGGTTACTCACTGCAGCAAAATGGTGTCACAGCAAACTGGAAGCTCTCCAGATGACATCAGCTGCTTTGCTTCCACCCTTTTATAGGCATCCAGCTTGTTTTTCATTCATCCTGACTACAGGAACCTGGAATTTGGCTCTTCCTTACTCTGCTGAGTACAATGCACTGACCTGGAGCTGCACCACAGCACACTGCAGGGCACTGCAGTGCTTGTGGCTCCCACCTCAGCTACAGCTCAGTCTTTACTGTATCAGCTGAGGGGAAAGGAGCTCCTGTGTGAGGTCACTGACCAGCCGCAAGTGTCCTGTTTGCTCCTAGTCACAGAGCCATGCTGGGAGCAACCAGGCAAAGGCATTGCTGGGCTGCCCCCTGACACTGACTCTGTGACTGCTCTGCAGTGACTCTCAAGTATCAGCTCCATTAAAGCAAAGCAGACCCAGAGTGCTGCAATCCACCTTTATGGCTTTGGTTTCCATCGTGGTGAAATCAGTAACTGCCTCCCCTTGTACCCAGTGCAGCTTCCCTGCCAGCTCACTGTGCCCTCTGCCAGCTCACTGTGCCCTCTGCCAGCATGCCCTTCCTGTTTTTAATCACAGCACTGCCCATAGACAGATCCACATTTTACCCATTTCTAAGTCAGTGTGCAGAACACAAATCCAGAGAGGGAGCACAGCTGGGCACGAAGCTGCCTCTTCTAGTCAACTTCAGGCCAGACTTACCCTCTGCCTTTCTGATTCTCAGATCCACTGGAACCAGTATTACTCATGAAACCCCAGATTTCCCAGGAAATCAGGAAGGCAGCAGGAACACAACAGAATTCAGTGATAAAAGTCTCTCTAACATCTGTGCAAAGCAGTTTCAGGTTCTAGCTGAAGAGCTGAAGTTGAGAGCTGCTTTTCCCACGTGTAAGGCAGCAGAGGGAGCACAGGAGCAGCACAGCAGCATGCAGCTGACAAGGGGCAGGAGCCAGGCCTCTTGGCACAGTGTCCAAAGCATGAGATGAAGCAAACTGTCTAAAGCCAGGGTTAAAGCACAAGCCTGGTGGGTACAGCCCCTGCATGGAGATGTGAATGTGGTGCCACTGCAAATGATCCATGCAGCCAGGTCACCTCTGCACCTTCCAGAGCAGCAGCCAGAAGCCACAATGGACAGCCCTGAGCATCTCCCATGGCCCCAGAAAGCTACCACTAGGTAAATGAATCTGACACACCGTGTTCGAGGAAAACAAAGGAAGCAGAAGAGAACCAGAACCCAAGCTGCAAGAGGACTGACCTGACAATGAAATTCTGAGTAGTGAGGTTAGAGAAGAGGTGGAAATGTGAGAGCTCTGCACACAGGAGATCAAAGCAGAGCTGACAATGTCAGTGGCAAAGACAGCAAAAGGCAGATGTGGTGACTGCTCAAAGGCTTTGCTCTGGGGAATCCTAAGGCTTGGTTACACAAATGCCTATCTCATTCTCAAAGAAAGGAGTCCCAGGCCCCCCAGAGGAGCTGCCTTCATCCCAGCTGGCAGAAGTTAACTAGAAACATGTGGAACACTTTGCCAGGCAAAACCTTAATTCCAGTGCTAGCCTCTGGCATCTCTTCCTCATGCAGCCATGCATCAGTGGCCAGCTCTGCCAGAAGCAAGCAGGTGTGGAAGGCTGCAGCAAGCCCTGCGGCACTCACCCATCATTGTCGCCTCCTTCAGGAACTTGTAGCTGGTTTCAAAGGTCATCTGCTGCAGGGGGGAGGCGCTGGACTGGATGCCGAGGCGGCTGAGGGGGCGGTAGCAGCCCTCGAAGCACATGTAATCGGCCACCAGCGAGAGGTGCCGCGGGTCCACCGCGATGCCTGCAAGGCAAGCAGCCCTCCAGCGCCAGCGCTCCCAGCTCCTCCCCGAACCCCAGCACCGCCCTGGCTGTGCACAGCTGCTTCCCTCACACACCCAGGGGAGGCAGGCCCCACTGGAACACCCAGCACCACCTCTCCAGGAGACCAAGGTGCCAGGAGTGCTGCATGGCAGCAGTTTCTCTGCATCGACTCCACGAGGTGTGTGTGCTCTCGGTTCACACAGGGGATCACACATCTACCCTCCTGGGGTGGGATGGAGCTCCAGCCCCTCCCCTGCTGCTCTGCTTCAGCTGGACACTGGGGGCAGAGAAGTTCTGGTATTTTCTCAGAACTCTTGGGCTGGAAAAGGCCTCTAAGCTCATCCAGTCCAAGCATCAACCCAACACCACCATGGCCCCAGCTGCCATGGCCACAGGGTTCTGGGACACCTCCAGGCATGGGGACTCCACCATCTCCCTGGGCAGCCTCTGCCAGGCCCTGACCACTCTTGCAGGAACTAAATTTTTCCTCACCTCCAACCTAACCCTCCCCTGGCACAACTTCAGGCCATTTCCTCTTATTGGATCACCCGAGATAGGGAGCTGTAAAGAGCAATGAGGTCTCCCTCAGCCTCCTCTTCCCCAAACTAAACAAGCTCAGGTCCCTCAGCTTCTTCTCATGAGCCCTGCTCTCCAGAGCCTTCACCAGCTCTGGGGCCCTTCTCTGTGCCCTCTTCTGTGCAGCACATTAAGCACTCACAGAAGGGCCTGCTTAGGCTAAAAGGAGCAAGCACTTGTTTGTCTGTAGCAGTGGGGGCAGTGCCATGGGTGATCACCATCAGCAGTCAGTATGTACCTGGCACTTCCTGGGGCAGACCTTTCTGGGCTGCCAGAGGGCAGAGATCTGTTTGGTATCACCGGCTGCTCCAATTCCCACTGCCTTAAGCTTCCCCCTTTTCAGCAGCAACACCTAGCTCCCTGAAGGCACATCCAGCATACTTGTAAGGTCAGGCACTTCCCTAGGCTAGCTGCTGGACTCTCCAATTCATCTCTGCAGAGAGCAGTCACACAGGACAGGGAAAGACATAAAGCCTCAGCTACAAGGGGAGCCCAGCCTCCCATCATTAAACAGCTACAGTGAGGCAAGATGAATCTTATCCTCAGGGCCAACAGTTAGCTACCTTCCTCAGAAGTCTGCACCTTACAGCTTGCAAAAAAGAAACATACCCGAAGAGAAAAGCTCTCTGCAGGGGGCATCAACTCAACCTTCTCTTCTGAATTTTCTGCTGATAAAATGGAACCTAACAAGTAACTGACAGCCTTCACAGAAGGCACACTCTCAAACTAGAGGAGATTCAGACTGGACGTTAGGAACAAGCTCTGCCCCAGGAGGCTGCTGAACACTGCAGCAGGCTGCCCAGGGAAGTGGCTGAGGCTCCATCCCTGCAGATATCCAAGGTGAGGCTGGACAGGTCTGCAGGGGGGTTGGACTGGATGAGCTTTGGAGGTCCCTTCCAACCCAGCCCATTCTGTGACAATGACTAACTGATGGCAAGGTGCAAGTAGCAGCCACACACGTACGTGTGGCTGTCCTGCAGAACCGGGACTGTGTAGTCCTGTGGCTGGCTTCTCCCATCTGAATGACATTAGAGAGTGGCTCTAAAAATCCCAAGGAACCTTACCATACACAGCAAACACATCCTTAATTTCCTTTATGATCACCCTCAGGGCAGTCTCAATCCCATAGTTCTTGGCCATGGCATGGATATCATTGGAGTACAGTCTGTTGAGGTCTAAAATCTGAAAGCAAACAAAGCCATGGATACAGGTGAGGGCAGCTGGCACTGCCAGCTCCGAGTGACTGAAGCTAACTCAGCTAGCTCTTTCTCTCCATTATTCATAAGCAGCACCAGCAGGTACAGAACAACCAGGCACTAGCTCAAACACAGCCAGAAACGATTCTGGGGTCTAAGGTAGTGGTCACAGCATGATATCCATGATAAGAACACTGCAATCAAAGCTCACCACAGGAGAAAATGATCTGAAATCAGAAAAAGCAACCTAAGCACCCATCCTAAGCAGCAGAGGAACGTGTTCAGAGTGTTCAGCGCAGCACAATGAGTGCCCACTGCTCCTCAGCCAGCAAGAGCTTCCAGCAAAAGCAGTAAAGAAGATTTAGCTTGAACCACTCCTGTGTTGCAGACTTAGGGCCTGGGTGGCATAACAGAGCTGTTCACCTCCCAGTACTGCAATCATTCAGATGGAGGAACTCCCTCAAGGAACATCAGAGACAGCTGGAAGCCTGCTGTGACATTATCTGTCCTTAGACCACAGGCTGCTGCACAAAGCCTGGTTTGCCAGCAGCCCTAGAGAAAAGGCTCAACCAAGCTCTGAACACATCTGGGGGTAAAAAAGGGGCAGAAGGGAGGTTTAGAGCTGCAAAGGCTCCAGTCACCCCTGCTGAACTGAAATGGAACAAGAAAAGCTGACTCAGCTTCGGGATCAGAAGTTCAGGATTAGCAGTCCACTACATACATCAGAGTATCTGAAGAGCTCGGAGAGGTTGATGCCCTCTGTGTGGAGGACCAGCTCCTTCCCTCCGTGCCGGGCGGTGCCCTCCTGCAGCAGGCAGCGTGTGATGCCCTTCACTTCGTGAATCACGGTGCTCCGCGCCAGCGAGGCCAGCAGCGAGCTCAGGTCGAAGTACACCTTCAGCAGGGGCAGTCTCAGGGAGACCTGAGAGGAGAAACCCAACAGAGTGTCGCTCTGAGAAGCAGGTCAGTAACCTGCCTGCTGCTACCGAGGCACAAAGCAGACATGGAACTACACCAGCACCTGCCTGGGGTGAGAGCCGAGTGACGCTGCTGTGAACACTGCACCCCAGCACCACCCCTCCACACTGCTTCTAACACCTCTGAACTTACAGACTGGGGGGCTTGGGTGGCTTATTCTGAGGGGAGTGGGGTTGGGCTTGTGTTTGTTAGGGGGTTTTTTGGTTGGTTTTTAAGATGCTTAGTCTCTTTCATCAGTCCAGCCATCACTTCTGTTCCTCAAGAGCTACACAGTGTTGCATCACCTATTCAAAGAGTAAACCACAACAAACCTGTCCAGAACCTGCTGCTTCAGCTGGTTGGCTTTTAAGATGTTAAGACTCTTCAATCACTTCTGTTCATCAAGAACTAGATGATCTCCAAGGTCCCTTCCAACCTAAATCACTCTACACATCTAAGAGCTACCTAGTGTTGCATCATACATTTATAGATGAAACCACAACAAACCTGTCCCAAGGCTGCTCCTAAAGCTCAGTTTCATCAGAAGTTCTGCCAGTTCCTACACCATGATGCCAAGAGGCACTTTGTGCTGCCCTTGGCTGCGACCACAGGGGACAGCTCAGAGAGAGCAGCAGCAGCAGAGCACCAAGCTCCATTTGCTATGGAGCGACCTGCAAGCGGCATGCAGGCCCCACCTGACCTCACCTCGCACCACAGGTCATTCTCAGTGTCAAAGCTGTAGCCCTGGATGGAGGGGTGGCTCTCCAGCACAGCATTCACTCGCAGCTCTGCAGACTGAGCCCAGCGACCTCTCTCCCTTCTGGCCTGAGACGCCGGGGGCAGGAGCCACGCCGCGCCAGCCGCCGCGCTCTCATCCTCGGCTCCAGGAGGCCGCTCTTCTTCTTCCGACTCAGCCTCTTCACCTTCCAGATTCTCATCCATGTTTTCTTCTTCTTTCTCTTCTTCACTCTCATAATCAACCTGCAGAGAAATCATGTTGTGTTCACCTGAGCCAGGACACTTACCAAAGCAGAGCAGACCACGGACGCTGTTGTCCGCGAGCGGCAAGCCTCTCTGCTGCGACAGGGTCACAGTGCTTCTGTTGCACAGCGAATAACACAACGGATCCAGGGCAGTCTCTGCTGCTTACCAGAGAATCAGGAAGGTTGGAAATGCCCTCCAAGATCATTGAGTCCAACCATCCACCTAACACCACCATGACCACTAAGCCGTTTCTCCCAGTGCCATATCCATGTCTTATAGAATCATGGAGTGGTTTGGATTGAAAGAGACCTCCACAGGTCATCCGCTCCAAGCCCCTCCGCAGTCAGCAGGGGCATCCTCAACTAGATCAGGTTGTCCAGAGCCCCTGAAGACCTTCAGGGATAGTGACTCCAGCACCTCCCTGAGCATCCTGTTCCAATACCTGGCCACTCTTGCAGCGAGGGAATTGCCCCCAGGTTGCTCACAGCAACCCACAAGGTTGCCATTGTTACTCAGCACAGCCTGGGGCACTGCAGCTTGCTGGGGCTGTAGCAGAATTTATTTGTCTCCCCCAGAAAAACTCTTCCCATAATCCAACTGAAGATGGGATTCTCAATGAGGATTTAACCTCTTAATTACAACCACCTACCACTGGGGCATGGAGGAACATGCAGGGCCATGGAGAATGTTTATCAAGAACCACAGCAAAGTTTTAAAAGCAATGAATGGCAGGCAACTAAAACCAAGGCAGAGGAAACTGGGAGCTAAAGTGCAGTGCTGGGCTCCTCTAAACTCATTACCTCCTCTTCCTGCTTCTTCCTCCGTTTGGCTTCTGTAGCATCACCATCCCCTTCATCAGGATCTGCATCAACAATGTTCTCCTCTTCCTCTGCTGGAGCTTCATGAAGGCTCTGTACCTAGAAACCCAGGATAGAGGAGATAATCAGGCTGACTGCTAGGAAGCATCAACTGCATCAAAAGGCTTCAGCCAAACATGGAGCTTGCTCCATGCTGGACCTGTAAGAGCAAATTCATTTCTCTCAGCCCACTGCTATAAGGCAGAGATAAACTCGTGGCAGCTGGAACAGAAGGAAGGGAAACATCTGCAAGATACATCAGCTGCCAGCTGGTGAAGGGACAGTCCCTGGTGGGACAGCAGTGGCCCAGGGAACATGCAAAAGCCTTTCACTGGAAGCAGGATCTTCCCACCAGTTTTCACAATGACTGCCACAGCAGGACAGAGACTCTTTAACATCCCTGTGGTCTGGATGAGGACATTGAGGCAGCCTCAATAGCCTGTAGCTGACACCAGCTGTGCTGTGCTCTTCTGCTAGAGGGTAGGGAAGCTTTACCTGCACAGGTCAGAGCCAGGGGCCAAGGCTCATTGGAGGAAGTTCAACAAGGCCAAGGGCCAGGTCCTGCACCTGGGCCACAACAACCCCATGGGGAGCTACAGACTTAGGGAGGTGTGGTTGGAAAGCTGCAACTCAGAGAGGGACCTGGGGGTGTTGGTTGGCAGTCACTGACCAGGAGCCAGCAGTGCCCAGGGGGCCAAGAAGGCCAATGGCCTCCTGGCTTGGGTCAGAAGCAGGGTGGACAGCAGGGACAGGAGGTGACCACCCCCTGTGCTCAGCAGTGGGGAGGCCACAGCTGGAGTGCTGTGTTCAGCTCTGGGCCCTCCCTGCAGGAAGGACATTGAGGGGCTGGAGCTTGTCCAGAGCAGGGCAGTGAGGCTGGAGAAGGACCTGGAGTGAGGAGGGGGCACAGCCTCTGCTCCTTGGTGGCAAGGGACAGGAGCAGAGGCAATGGTTCCAAGCTGCCCCAGGGGAGGCTCAGGCTGGAGCTCAGGAAATCTTTCTGCCCTGGAAGGGTTCTCAGAGCTTGGCAGAGGCTGCCCAGGGCAGTGCTGCAGTGCTCATCCCTGGGGGTGTTCCAGCAGCTGTGGAGCTGGTGCTTAGGGCCATGGTCTGGTGCTGAGCCTGCAGTGCTGGGGGAAGGGTTGGCCTGGATGAGCTTGAAGGTCTCTTCCAACTGAATGTGTTCTCTGTGTGTGATTCTGGGGAGCCAACTGTGCTATGCTTTCATCTCACTGAAGCTAAAATCAAGAGGCATCTTTGGAGTACAGCCTGAAGTGAATCAGGATTTCATGGACCTTCATTTCCTTGTGGATCTCAGGAGACTGCAAACAGTTTATGCATAAAGAGCAGTAATTCAGTCTCCACACATCTCATGTTCAGATGAAAAGCATGGTTCTCAAACACAAATAAAGGGAGTGAGGCACTCCTCAGGCAGTGCTTTTCTGTACCTTGTCTTGGTCACTGTCTACATCTTTGTGAGTTGCCCTCCAAGCACTGACTGCAGTAAAAGATTCCATCTTGGCACTCTTCTTTTTAATTGCATCCAGAAGCAACTTAAAGAACCTGAAAGAAGCAGCACCCCAGAGTGTCAGAGCTCAGCAGCACAGCAGGGGATTGGGAGTTGTCAGAAAGTGAAGGAGTCAGTCAGCTCAGGACAGGACACATTCTCTGCCGGGGACAAAAGTACTTCCAGGAAAAGGCAAAGAAGTTCTCTTCCCCTCCCTTTCCCTTCCCTGTAGAAATCAGAACACTGGGATGGGCACTCTTACCACCACAGATGCTGCCATGCTTCCAAAGCTCAGCCAGACAAAATCTGCATATCAACTGCCCTCCAGGAGAGATGGATTACCGCTGGGCTGGGTTTGTGAATCACCAAGCACATGCAAAACTGCTAATAAAGCAGCTCAGCTTGTGCCTGCCTGGCCCAGGGGAGGAAGAACTCAATGTACCTCTGCAAAAACCAGCTTTTACCAGCCACTTATCACTGAATGCTCTATTAGTAATAGCACAAATCTGGTCAGACATGGGGAAGGAAGCAGAGGGGACAAGGCAGCCAGCCTTTTCTGATTTGTTTTCTCTAATAATAAAGGCAATTCAGGTTTGGTTTTGTTCAAGGAGAGCACGAAGGGATACCTGAACTACCCAAACATTCCTGCTGCTGACAAGCTGGTTTAAGCATGCAGAGAAAAGGGATGAGAGGTTGTTTATATAGCTCTTCTACAGGTACCTGACCAGCTAAACTTGCACTGGGAGAATCCCCCCAGAGCCAGGGCTTCAGTCAGGACATGAAGAGCAGCTGTGCAGACAGGGAGCTGCTGCTCTGAGAGCCACAGCAGCAGGAATGAACAGCACACAGTGACTCAGAGCCCAGGGAAAGGCAAGAGAAGGGCACACACTGAACTGCCTGGAAGCAGACTCACCTTGTCTCCATGAAGTGCAAGATCTGCCTGGGCTTCACACTCTTCTCCTCGCGGTAGCAGTGGTGGGGCAGGAAGTGGAAGCGGACCTTGCAGAGGCGATGCCGGTCCTGCTCGCACTGCATGCGCAGCGACTCCTCGATCTCCACCTTCTGCAGGACCTACAGAGGCCCCAGGCAGGAGCTTGACTCCTTTGACAAAGACCTTCATTTATTCCCTGCCATCCCAATGCTATTGTGGGGTTTAGGCCATGCCTTTAAAAGCTTTTCACAGGTCTTGAACAGAAAGCAGTAAAACTGTAACTAACTCACTGCTGGCTGCAGAAAGGCAAATAAAGCTGGTTCCAAACAGCCCCACTGCAGAGGTAAGGACTTCAACTGCTTGTACCAAAACAATCTCCCTCTTGCTTCCTGGGGCTGGCAGATCCTGCCTTGCTTCTGCTTGACCTTGGCTGCACTGCTTTTGTCGTGACTGCTGTTAATTTCTGTGCTTCTGTCTCTTGTCCCCTTTGTACGGGGGAGGGGGAAGGGGAGGCAGGGAAGGAGAAGCTGGCAGCTTCCCCTGGTCCTTGTGCTGTTGATCAACTATAAATCCCTGTTGTAAGTGCTGTAAATCCTGTACATCTTGTGTATTTGTCTGTACACCTTTGCCTAGTTATTTGTATATTTGTTTTACATTTCAGCACAGAACTGACTCTTAACTCTGTCCTTGCTGCTTTCAGCCCCCTGCTGACAGGACCTGCAGGAGGGCCCAGGAAAGCCTAGGAAGCCCTAGGCAGTCCTAGGAAGAGGGAGCACAGAATACATCACAATTCAGTACATGGAGTCTCCAGAGCCACAGGTTCTGCTTCTCTTGAGCACAGCCACTTCTATGAGATAAGGAAGGGGTGGGGTCAAACAGAAAGATCCCTGCTGTGCCATCACTGCCAGGTGAGCCTGTCTCAAAGACTGAACACTCTTGAGACTGACCAGGGGCTTGAGAGAAAGCCAAAGGAGGCTGTGACAGCCAGCTTCAACCTTCCTGCCATTACAGTGCTGCTGTAACTAAATTC